>NC_073305.1:21490789-22228014 GCF_027595985.1 Sorex araneus
AAAAATACTTTGAGGACTGGCTGATGGGTGAGGTAGAAACAAAAATCAATGTAGATAGTGTTTGGTTTGTTAAATCTAGTGTTACAACATTACAAGTCTTAAGGAACTGAAAAATGGTATAGGGGTAACGCAGCTGTGCATGTGACTAACCAGATCAACCATCTGGTTTGATGGCCACACTGTATATGATCCCAGAGCACCACAAGAAGTGATCCCTGAGGAAGGACCCAAAAGTAAACTCTGAGCAGTTGGGTGTGGCCCACCCACTCAAATTTAAATGACATTTTTTAGCTAGTGTGGTTCCTACTGCTCTTTAGTTACTGGATGATTGGGGAAAATTTATGATGAACCAAAAGGAAATTTCTGCTGATGTGGATCAAGGATAAAACACAACTTTAGATAACATGAATATCATTGCCACTGCCTGCCACTATCATCTTGTTGTTGTGCATCGAGTTGCTCTAGCGGGCACCAGTAACATCTCCATTGTGAGACTTGTTGTTACTGTGTTTGGCATATCGAATACACCATGGGTAGCTTTCTAGTCTCTGCCGTGCAGGCAAGATACTCTAGGTAGCTTTCCAGGCTCTCCGAGAGGGACAGAGGAATCAAACCCGGGTTGGCCGCATACAAGGCTAATGCCCTACCCGCTGTGCTATCGCTCCAGTCCAACATGAATATATTAGTGTTAATGTCTATGATTTTGATGCATAGTAACTGCATCCTGCCACCACAAGATGCCCAAGACATTTCTATCATTTTACCTAAGCTACCTCTTCCTGACAACTTTCCAGTAGTCCCAGGTAGCCTTAACTAGATGCTGCAGGGTGCCACAGTTCCCTGCCCAGACTTTCATCTCAGCCTACTGCTACAGTCACTTTACCTAATTATGCAAATACCTGCAGTTACAGTTATTATGAGGCAGATTATCCTTGGAGAGAAAATTATGCCAAGCTTTCTAGCACCTTTCTGAGAACAGAAATTCTAAATTGAACTGATATGTAGAAAAGATTATGAGAAAAAAGGGAGAGATTATATGTGGAAATGTATTTTAGAAGCTGACAAAATGTTAAAATGATGTATTTTTAAATAAACTGGGGTCAGTAAACAATATCTTAACATGTAAATAGCAACCTAATATGAGGTGTTTTTTATTGACAATAAATTCTATCATTCTAAAGTGTAAAATAATATATATTTAAGTAGTCAATCAATAGTCAATTGCTAAGTGTATGGTTTATTATAGTGTTTTTCTGGTGATGTGCCATTGGATGTAAAATAACAGAATTTAATATATATTAGTAACAGAATATAATATATTTTATATATTTTATCATAAATAATACTGTTTTAAGAAGATGTAAACAGAAAAAATAAAAATATAGAAAATATATCAATATCTACAGCTATCGCCTTTCCAAAATATAAATAAAAATCAACATATTTATCCTAATTTTTGTTCAATATATTTATCCTAACTTATCCTTCATTTTAATCCATAATTTTGATCAGAATAACTGTCAGGTTGTGACTTTTTTCCATGAGGTGTTTTTTTTTTCTTTTTAAAAATGTTTCGTTTGTTTTGCTTTAGAGGGGCCACACATGGTGATGCTCAGGGATTCCTCCTAGCTCTTGTCTCAAGGATCGTACTGACAGGAATTTTAGAAACATATATTGTTCCAGGGTTCAAACCCAGGCCATCTGCATGTAATGTACTTAACCATTGTACTATCTCTCCAGCCAATTTTGCTTTCTATTGTTTTAGGCCACATCTGATGTCCTCGGGGGTAACTCTAGGTTCTTTGCTTATGGACCAGCCCTTGGGGTAACTCAGGGGCACCACGTAATGCTGGGGATTGAAGTAGTCTCAGTCATATGCAAGGCAAGTGCTTCACTCCTATATTATCTCTCTATCTCCCGCCCCCACTCCAAGAGGTGTTTTCAGACATAAACTGTATGTGTAGCAGAGGTTATTTTACATGCTCTTGTCAAGGCATAAATTTCCTTAAAAGGAAAGTAGTTATCACTTGACAAATACAGATGGGAAAATTTGAATTACTGCAATTATTTTCATTCTTATCACTATGAAATGATTGTCAACTTGTACACTGCATCTGAGCTAAGGCATTTGGAGTTAGAGGAATTAGAGCTCAAATACGTGCTTTGTAAATCAACCTCAACCTCAAAGTGGTCTTTAGAAAGGTACTTAACCTCTCCTCTCAGAACTCATTCTCTCTTCTGTAAAATGGATATAATTCATAGCAATTTCACAAAATTCAAAATCTGAGATTAATTTAGGGGCTGGAAATAATACAGGTGTTAAGGTACTTGCTTTGCATCCCAATGACCTTACTTCAAATCACAGATACCACATATGGTTTTCTAAGCACTTCTAGGAATGATTTCTGAGCACAGAACCAGAAATAAGCCCTCAGTACCACTAGATAGGCCAAAAGGAAAGACAAATTTAAACAAAATCAAATGACGATATTTGTATAGAATAAAAAGTCTACATGTAATATTTAGTATTTGTCTTCATCCTTCATACTATTGATCCATTGTGGTTTGCCCATCAGTATATTACTGATCATGAGGCCTTTTAAAAGGATCATTCAGGTTCTGGCCAAGATGTCAGTGGCACAGCAGCAAGTGCTGGAGCTGAGAGAGGGATGGGAGCTCTCAGCACTCTGAACAACCAATAGGGTCATAAAGTTTCTGTGGGAGTGACTATGGGTGCCCCTTGGATATTTTGTCTCAGGATAATGAAATGAAACCAGCTGTTCACCCACAGCCAAGCACCAGCCAGAAGTGGGACTCTTAAGGGTGGCAGCAGTTCAGCCTCCAGCTGCTGGAGCTACCACAGCTCTCAGTGCTATGGGCAGTCGCAGAGTTTTAACATGTCTGAGTAGGGCTCTTTGTGTCCAACTCTGCACCACTATAGGGCATGTATCCGGGACTTGAGGGAATGTCCTAGGTTTCCACCATGAAGCCCGAGTGATTTGCCACCCACAGGACTGCCCCACTGCCATTTCTTCTCTGGACCAGTACACGCTGCCCACAGCTTACTACAAAAGAAAACTTCCCTCACCCCCAGCTTTTCTGGAGACCCTTGATGAGGGTATGACCCACTGATCAGGCTCTCTGCTGAACCGGTTGTTCTGGCCATCCAAAGTGCCTGAGCTGTAAACAGTAGCAGCATTGACCTTAGTCCTAGTCCCTGCCAGGTCTGTTGTTGCCATGGCCACTGAGGCCCAGGGGACACAGCGATGGCAGTAGGTGAACCTAGAACCGTGCGGTGAGTACATCAACAGCCTGATAGTGTCTTCAGTTTTTCTGATCCCCCCCAAACCACCACTGTGCCTCTGACCTGATTCCAACAACTCAGGATCATATTTTCCAAGAAATTTAATAGCCCAAAATTAGATATGTGGGAGCCATGCCCACAAACCATCTCTGGCTCAGACATAAAAGCTCATTTATTAGCCTTGCTTTAGATAAATGAATCTTGGAATAAATAAATCTTGAAATAAACAAACAAACAAATAAATAAACAAATCTTGAAAGCAATCAAAAGCCACAGTTAATCTTGGGCCCATGAAGTCTGAACAAATCAGGGTATATCAGAGGAGGATGAGTTGGTCCAGTGTCTCTGCAACTGTGCTCCTGGCAGCCACTTGCTCCAAGAATCCAAAATTGCTGCAGGTCCAGCCATACTCCAACATCTCTGGATGGATCTCACCCAGATATTAACCTGCTAAAAATCTGAATATGCGAGTTCTGTGACTGAAATCTCCAGGCTTTCTCTGGGTTGAGATGGGCTACTTTCCCCCACTTCCCTGTACTTCTGGTAGCCTCAGCAGTCAAATCCACACCCTAAAAACTGCCACTCAGTATAAAGACTACTCTTGCTGTACCTTCTTGATAAAATTATTGAACACCCTGAAAAAACAAAATCACCTCTTAGTATCTGCATTGCAAGCCATAATGCACTAAAGAAGAAAAGAGCCTGCCACAGAGGCAGGCAGGGGGCAGTGAGTTTGCAGTGGTGGTGGCAGTGGTGATGGGGGGGATGGGAAGGGACATTGGTGGTGGGAAATATACACTTGGAGAGGGATATGTGTTGGAACATTGTATGAGTTAAAACCCATCATGAATTGTTTTGTGATGGTCTATTTCCTGGTGATTCAATGAAAAATAAAATAAAACGATGATTCAGCCTCATTTTATTATAACATTCATTCATTTAGTTATTCACTTGTTTAGTCACCTATAATCATTTACTCAAAGCATGATTTACTGAGCTAGTATTGACTGGGAATTACAAGTATATGCATAGATAAGTTAAATAAAGTACTGTTTTTTCCATAATATAATTGCTTAATGTTATTAGAACTATAATTACTGAAGTGTGAATGCAGCAAAGTTTATCCTATTAGAGAAGGATATTTTTGTTTGTCTATTGGCTACAGGAAGGAGCACTTGGGGGCAAATTAGTTTCAAACAAAATTTTGGAAATAAATGTTTATTTTCCAGATTAATTGTACTAAAGGCAGAATAATTTCTTCCACTGGACTCCTGTCCCAGTGGAGAAGATTAATGTGAAAGGAGTACTGAAAAATAATAATGCAGCTACAAGTGTAGGAAAGGTTGTAAGGTCCTGGTAAGGGAAGTAGATCAGGAGGTAGGACTGTCAGAGGACTAGAGTTTGCTGAGAATTTTGTGTGTAAGGACAAGATACTTGAAATAAATTCTAAGGACTCTTTGAAAAATGGTACACTAAAAATTGAGTTGTGGTTTATAGTTTCACCAGCTTATCTAAGAAAAACTACTCAGACTCTCTGAAACGATAGTACAGAAGGTATGGCATTTGCCTTGCATGTATCAGACCTGGGTTTAATCCCTAACACCTATATGGGTCCATGATCCCTGTCAGAATTGATCCCTGAGTTCAAAGCCAGGAATAAGCCCTGAGTACCACCCGGTGTAAATTCAGGTGTAAAACAAAAGTTGTAAATTCAGGAATGGACACTAAAATTATTACAGGAACTCAAAGCTAAAATGGAGGAGTACCTAAATGAAGGCACAAAAAGAGCAGGCCCTTTTTATTCTCAGGAAACTGTTAAAACTTTTGAGTGTTGCAAGTAATCAGTAAACAGTTTTAACTAGGAGTACTTTAGGAAAACATGAAGAACAAATAGAAGACAGAAATCTGTCAATTGTGAAGTTTGTAATTATTAATGTATTGCCTGTGTATGAAAGTTTATTTCAGAAAGCTCAAATAGATGCACACAAAGCAGTATCAGGCTGATGATAGCTGGGTTGAATGATGCCAGAAGAAGAAGGCTTCCTTGCAGAGAGAGGGCAGCTACTGAACCATGTACATGATGGCCATCACCAAATGTTATAGCCAGATTATGAAAAAATGGCATGACTTTATCAAAAAAATTATTAGATTAGGTACTACTTAGTGCTTCCCTTCCCTAAATTAGTATGTCTGTGTTTTGTTCAACCACCAATGATTCCTTATGTATTTTCTTTCAATTTCTCAGTGTACTGAAGGAGTGATTTTTGTCGGACTTAAACTTTGTCAGTTCACAGTAGATTTAAACCCATAATGAGCAGAAGATATCAAATCAAATATTATTTTATTTCTCTTTGCCATATTCCATGTTCTTTATTTCCAGACTCTCATGAAACTGAATAGTGAATCATTTATTTCTTAGTTCTGGAGCTGAGGAGTCCAAACTCATGGAGTTAGCTTGTTTGCTAAGAAGCCTCTTCCTGGGTCATAGATAGTGATTCTTGCTATGACCTCAAATGGTGGAAAACTTCTCTGGGTCTTCTTTTAATAGTTATGTCTCTACTTAGTTTAAGCATCATTAATCATAGTAATGTTGACATTAATGTTTCAGAAATGCAATGATGCCACACTATACCCACCACAAAGTCTCCGCAGCCCTGTACAGCTGTCCCTTAGTGCCTCTTACTCTCTCACCCCTAGTGTTCCCCTACTTTTAGGAAGAACAGAGATATAAGCTGTGTTCATTAGATGGACAAAACACACTGACCAGTGAAAACAAAGATGGTCTCCATTCACTTCCAGATTCTCAACTTCTATCAAACAGACTCCAACTATTAAACTGCATAAACTATGGCTATAATAATAGAACCATACTAATCTGACATTTTTTCAACACCCATATACCCGAATCTCAAAGGCTTTCAGCCAAATTTAGATCACTTTAATAATAGAAAAGATGTTATAGCAACTGCCAATAAACAAATAATAAATTAACATATTATTGCAGCCAAAATGACCATATCCTGATCTTAGAAACCACTAAATCTATTGTTTTGTAGGGCATTATTTATTACCTATATATCTGATCAGCATTAGTTAGATAATTTTTAATTCTCTCCTCTTCAAAATTATAAGGAATTTTTTTGAATTTCATAGTCTAGGGAATAAAAATAGCTAATGTATACACAATAAATCTTTTCAGCCATGAATTTAAACCAATCATTTTCTTCTAACCACCAGAAGACAGAAGAAACAGTGCACAAAAATATTATACTGCATAAAGTTTTACAGTACATAAGTTGAAGTACAGTGGTGCATAATAAATTTAATAATTCTAGCATTTATTTTTGATAAGATTATATTAGTCAGTATTAGAAATTCATGTAAATCATCCATGGATAAATTTTAGAGTTGTCTATTTTTAAAATTACTAGCATTATAATTTGTATGATATTTGTATAAGTATTAAGACAGCATAAATACTGACTTAATATATATAAAATACATACAAATTGAATACTTTATAAATTGAATACTGAGTATTTGCAGATGAAATTTGTAACAATGAGTTGAAATAACTTATTGAGAACGCTATGCTTAGAAGATAAAGAACATGAGCTTCATTCTCATGTGTGGGTATAAATTTTGAAGTGGTGTGTGAAGAAATGCAGGTTCCATTCTTGTTTAAACTTCTCTTTTACTTGGAGTTAAATTATCAATTTCTATGGGGTAAGAAATAGCAATTTTCTACCAAGTGTATGTTCCTTTTAGAAAATGGAGAGATGAATTTATGGTAGAGTAATGAAACAAATCTGGGTATTAAAAATGAACATTCTCAAGGCTGTCAAATTTTACTTTCTTCAATTAACTAGCTACGTGACCTTCAACCCTATTAAGATCTTTGTTTTCTGTATAAAAGTGTGGAGTGCATTAGTTCCAGAATGACCCATCATCCTCACGTCAGTAGAAATATGGTCAGTTGGAAGAAGTTGCTACATGCTCTGTCATTAAATAGATCATGAGATTGTGTTACACTTGGAAAGTGAAAAGGAGGGTGGGTATTAGCTTTGGCAGCTCAAACACTGCTTATCTCTGGATAATTTCTAGTTCTAACTCTAGCTGACTCTGTAATTTAACATCAAGATAATAGGTAATATTCAAACACTGGCATAATTGGCAATTGTTTCACTGAATCTAGGAAAGGTACCAGTATTTAAAAATATCACCTTTAATTGCACTACCTTATAATGTGCTTACATTTTTTTAGATATTCATTTCTTTAATTATGAAAATGAAGGGAACTATTGTAAAATTGAACTTTTACTAGTAAATAAGACTTGATTAATACTAATTGGTCAACATAGCTAGCCTATGATGACAAAAATCATTGGTAGAAGTGAGGCTTAGGATATTTATCAAATATTTATCATATAAGGGGGCTGGAGCAATAGCACAGTGGGTAGGATATTGCACATGGCCGACCCGGGTTCGATTCCCAGCATCCCATATGGTCCCCTGAGTGCCGCCAGGGGTAATTCCTGAGTGCAGAGCCAGGAGTAGCTCCTGTGCATTGCCAGGTGTGACCCCCCCCACAAAAAAAGCAAAAAAAAAAATTTATCATATAAGTAAAAAGAGAAAAATCTGATGAGTAAGACATTACTGTCAGTGAAGGTAATGTAGAGTCACATAGGCGATAAAAATCTGATAATGAAGAAAATAAGAGATTTTGTGTCTTACTGCCAAATACTAAGTGTGTGCTTCAAAGTCAAGATATGGATGGTTAAAAATTAAACATAAGACACATAAAACTAAAGAAAACTTCTATGCTACCAAGTATATAGCTCAAAGGGCTGGAGCTCATGTTCAAATGTGCCCTCTTGGTTCCATCAATCATACTTCATGGTCTGAGTACTATCAGGAACAATCCCTGAGCACCTGGCTGGGAAATAGCCTTTGAGTACTGCCGGGTGGGCCCCAAATCCGAATAGAAAAACAAGGTTATCTGATTTTCCAGTGCACCACTAATGCAGAAAAAATAGGATTGATTTTAAGAATAACTATAAGGATACTTTATTTTCCTAGGATTAAAACATATAATCCTTGTTATTCTAGACAAAGGAATTAAATATAAATACTATAGTTCATTGGTAAGATCTAGAATCTCCAATCCCAGACATGGCATTGGTTAATTATTTTCATTTACCTTTAATAAATAAAGTTGAGAATAGCAAAAACTCTGACTATATTTAAATCACGATTATTAGCAGTATGACAAGAGCATTAATATATATTTTATAAAGAAAATGAGAGAGAAAAATAATATTATTCATATCAAATGTTTACAGAAATATAATAATTAGTCTAAGTTAAATTATTTCTTGGTGACAAGCGAAATTAGAAGAAGGTTTGGTCAAAAAGCACAAATTTCTAATTGCAAGATAAACAATTTCTAGGTAAAAAATGTACATAATGATATCCATAGCTAAAATTACTCTGTAATATCTAGGAGAATTTTTAAGGGACTCTAATAGTTCTTTTTAAAAGAAAAATATTTTTCTATTCTTTTCGTAAAAAAATATTTCTTTTTACTTTGAGTCACACTTCTGAATACCCAAAGTTTACTCCATTATTCCTGGCAGAGGCTTAGGGAACTATTTGCAGTGCCAAGGATTGAATCCGTGTTGGCTGTGTATAAGACAATCACCCGGCCTGCTGTAATATCTCTGGTTCAAAATTTTTTATTCAAAAAATTATTTTTTAAAATGTTTCTATATAAGATGATTGCTCTCTGAACCTACTGAATTAAAAATTTTAAAACTCATACAAATCAAACTATGTTGCTTGCATAAAATTTACAGTGATTTGTATTATCTCTCAATAAAACTAGAAAAAAAATAAATTACAAAAGAATTCTGTTTTCTTATTTTTTCTTTATAAAACTATCTACAGATCACGATTTATATATTGCACATTTACAATGGAAAAATATTAATATTTATGGACTTACATAGACATAAGAAATGTGAGTAACTATGATACAAAGGCTGCATATGTATATCGAGTTGGCATATATGTACACATAAATATGCTGATTTAATAAATTACGTTTGATTGCATCTGCTTTTGAAATGGCAAACTTCACTAATTTCTTTTGCAAACTTGATTTTAAAGATAACAGCTTCCAGAAGAGATATACTTTCTAAGAACTGAGGAAGTGTTACCTGAGTAGAAATCAATGCTCTAATTATTTATGTGCACTGTGGGCATTGCAGTATGTGATGTTTCTTTTGTTTGTTTTTGGAAGAAAGAGGTCAGGGAAGCAACACAAGCACTACTCGTGTGATTTGAAACAGTTGTGACATTTGTACAACTGGGACCGGATAATGCAGTGACGCTTGACCTGGACTGATTGTGCCCAGTGGACTCCACATCTACCCCCAGCAGTGCTCAGGAGTCATGTAGGCCTGGGAATCAAACTCCAGAGCATAAGTTCCTGATCTGAGACTATTTCCTAGGCCCAGTAGTGAAGTATTGATAATTATTTTATATATTTTATATTCTTATTCTATGTACAGAGAAAACAGTTAAACATTGCTAATTTTTAAAATCTTTTATATTATACTTTAGTGCTTAGATTCACAATAATTAAAATATAATTAAAAGAACTGCAATACAAATAAGAAGGTAAAACTAAAGTCTAAAAAATATAATAATGATTATAACATATATGTTACCATATATTAATATAATAAATATATAAATATCAAATATAAAAATAACCATTAAAATAATTAAAAGGTTCCACCACCACTACTATGTAAACTCATCTACTAGCCTTATTCCAGCGATTCATAAATAAATCAGAAAGAAATCTAGTAGTCACAATTTCTCAGATACTGTTCAGACTGATACCTCCATGGCAATTTTGGAGGGGTCAGGCCTGCACCCACTCAAACAAAGCCCCCACAAGCTTTTCCACATCCCGAAACCATCACTATGCCTACACCAGATTGATGTGTTTAATATTCTGGACTTTCTGGAGTTTATCTCCAAACTCTATAAAACTGACATCCTAATAGGAGCACACCAGATTGAATGGGATGTACTGCAAAAGCCAACCGATGTGGACTAACCAAAACATTAACATCGAAGATTTAACTTGCAATAACTTGATGAACCTTCAGGCAAGGATTTAATGTTCCCATGGTGAGGTAAAACAATTTTCACAAATTTTCTTCTAGGAAAATATTTTTTGATCATTTCATTAGGCATTCAGTGGTAAAAAGCAATTAAAAAATAAATTAATGTGAGCCTGTTATGGGCACTGGTTTAAGAGGTGGTTGGGGAAAATGGAAACAATAGTTGAGAGAACGTGACAGTGGATGTAGGACTTGTGTTGGAATCTTGAATGTCTGTAATAAATAATCAACTTTGTAAATCACCGTCTTAAAATAAAGTGGGGAAGAAAAGTAATTAGAAATGATTGCTATGAGAAGTCTATAAAGCTATAAATTTTCTGGAACCAAATCTTTGGTTTATAGATAGATGGACCGATAGAGAGATAGACAGACCAATAAAAGATAATACTTGCAAGATTAAGAAATAATGTCTGGAAAATTGTTATATAATGAAACCCTATAGAAAAAATAAGTATTGTTATATAAAACAGTAACAACAAGTCTCACAATGAAGACATTACTGGTGTCCCCTTGAGCAAATCAATGAACAATGGGAGTACAGCGCCACAGTGTTATTTTAAAGGGTAGATTTTTAAATATTAAAATTTATGTCACTTTAGCAGTTTGAGACTATTAAGCAATTATAATTTAATCTTAATACTTAATTTTAAATATAGCAAGATGTATATTTGACATTTTACACAAAATATAATCTTACTGAGAAATAAGAACTGGAGAGATAGCACAGTGGTATGGCATTTGCCTTGCACACAACCAACCCGGGTTTGATTCCTCCGTCCCTCTCAGAGAGCCGGCAAGCTACCGAGAGTATCCCGCCTGCACAGCAGAGCCTGGCAAGCTACCCATGGCGTATTCGATATGCCAAACACAGTAACAACAAGTCTCACAATAGAGAAGTTACTGGTGCCCGCTTGAGCTAATAGATGAACAATGGAACAACAGTGCTACAGTGCAACAATAAAATTATAGAATTTTGTTGATATTAATAAAAAATTTCTATAAAATATTTTATTATGTATAGCTTTTATTACCACAGATAGCACATACAGATAGAATTATGTACTATATATGTATATATATACATACTATGTGATGTACATAGTATATATAATGATGTACATAGAATATATAATGAATATACTATGAACATTTTATGGAATGTAGGTCACTCAAAACTGCAAAACCATAGTGTGTACCATTAAAAGACAAAAGTATTCCAGAATCATCACTTAGATATTGTATCTCATAAACTAAAAGCATAAATATTTTCTTCACCTCCTCACATAGCATTTACGTTGGATTTATTATGATTATAGTTTATAGTGACACTATCTTGACAGATTGTCCTTTTGCATTACATTCAACATTGCACGCAGTAGCATTTCACAACAAATATCTATATAAAATACCTACCTGATTTACTGCAAGTGATGAGCAATTCATAGTTCTCTCCCTGACAGGATATTTTCATCTACCTTTTAAATTTTTATATTGGTACTTTATTAAAGAAGGAGGTAACTGAGAAAATTAGAGTATAATGTATTACAGTATAACTTGCCCCTTAGATAATTGACTACTACCTGGTCATTTTTCTTTTTTAAAAGGAGTACCTTATGACCAAAATAAAGGTACAACCTGTCCACCTGCCAATCCATTCATCTATTAAGTATATTTCATGATTCTGATGTACATAAGGTTTACTTAAAAAAAAAAGTAGTTCCTGAAACAAAGGCTTTAGTGCTAGTAATTTAATTAGGAGGTAGTCTCAGGAAGTGATAGGACATTGGAGAAGAGAAATAAGAAACGGAAGAAAGCCAGTGGAATGGAAAGAAATAAGTGGATCACTGTTGTGAATTGTTCCCAATCCCAATGGCAGCCACTGGAAAACTGCAGGGAATACAGCAGTATTCTCCCAGCTAAGGAACAAGGAGACTGGGACATTTTATACCTAATCCCTCTTATTGAAAGTATATCCCGGGACATAAACATGTAAACTCTCACACATTCTTACACTACCTATGATGCGTTCTCCCATGACCCCAGAAATCTATCAAGCAAATGATTGTAATGACTGGCAGAATATTGAGAACCTAGCTGACTTGGTCAGGTTGTTTACATTTGTAACATCCAGGGAGAATACTAACTATTGTAGAAGTGAAAAAGAAAGTATGGAATTTTTGGTAGAATGTATAAAACTTGAAAATCAATTATGAAAATGCAGTAACTGCATTGAAGAAAAATGACATACATATTAGAAACAGAGCAAAGACATCCTCAGATTCCCTTCAAAAATATACATTATAAAGTACACGAGCCCAAATTATTTTGTAATATATGACTGCTGCCTCTAATCTTCAATTTTGTTACTAATAAAAGTACATTTCTCTCAAATGATGAGAAAATAGCATAATACAGTAGCCTTAATCAACAGTGACAAAGAATTGGTTGTAGTTGTCAATAACATCAAAGAATGTTGAAACTTAGCCAGGAAAAAATTCCATAAACTTTAGCGACCCATAATGAGAATTTTGGGTGCCTAATTAGCTCTCTTTGCAAAGCCCCAAAATAATATTTTAATATGTTTCCTAGTATAAGGAAACATGCACAGCTTTGTTCATCTGACCTTGAAATATTAGGTTATTTGAATAGTTATAAGGATAATCTCTAGAGTGAGGGTTACAACCTCATAAAGCAGAGGGCCTTTGCTTTTTAATATTTTAAATAAATGCTGTTCACAACATATATCTCAATAATTTTTTTTTTCCCTTTTTGGGTCACACCTGAAGACGCACAGGGGTTAATCCTGGCTCATGCATGCAGAAATTACTTCTGATGGTGCTCAGGGGACAATATGGGATGCTGGGATTCAAACCCAGGTTGGACATGTGCAAGGCAAACGCTCTACCCGCTGTGATAACTCCAGCCCCTCTCAATAATTTTATAGGGTGAGTCTGTGCCGAATGTTGTCAGATGTACAGGCATAACAACAACTTTTGGTTGAAAATTGGAGTTATTATTGGTTTACTAAGAGCAAATGTTCACTTCTCAGGTACAAGATTAATTGCCATATTTCCCTGTGTGTAAGTATTGGGAATTGTCATCATTTACACATCACACATAATTTTCACCATGCCAAGAAGAAATGATATTACAAACAAGCCAATAAAATTTTTATAATAAGCAATACAATTTTATGACAGTTTTTTAGGATAATCAGAGTAAGAGAGTACAAATGTTTCTCAAATCACTTTCCTTTGCATTATCTCCAAAATCAATTATATATTCTTCTTTATCAAATTAGCTATTTATATATATCAAGTAATAGTTTTATATTAAGATAATAATTACATGCATTTACCAAGCAGAATCTTTAGTGTTTAATCTCTACTGACTCCTCAGAAACCAGTCAGATTCATTTTGTTCATAAATCTGCATGAATGAATGTAGTCTAAAACTAGTCTAAGAAGAAAATTAAGGTCTCTTGAAAAAATATACAAAATAAATTTCTCTAGAAGTGAATAAGAAAAATAGAAGATAGTAAAATATGAGTCTCAAGAGATGATAAAAAGAAGTATAAATAATTTGATAAAATGGAAAATTGAAAATACTGAATCTAAGAATTCTAACAGTGCAGTGACAGAACCCTAAACAGATCATTGATTTAAGGTGATTATTAGATAAACCAAATAAATTGGCAAGAAAATCTAATGTATGACAGTTCTAAGCATTGAAGACAATTCTTTACACATGTAAAGGATGTAGAACTATTGTAATGACATTCTCAAATTGCATTTTTAAATGTATGATAATAGCTATTATATTTATCACTATATCACTGTCAGGGCTGGAGCGATAGCACAGTGGTAGGGCTTTCGCCTTTCACGCAGCCGACCTGTGTTCGATTTCTCCGCCCCTCTCAGAGAGCCCGGCAAACTACTGATAGTATCCTGCCAGCAGAGCAGAGCCTGGCAAGCTACCTGTGAAGTATTGGATATGCCAAAAACAGTAACAATAAGTCTCACAATGAGAGACGTTATTGGTGCCCCCTCGAACAGATCAATGAGCAACGGGATATCACTATCATTCCATTGCTCATCGATTTGCTCAAGCGGGCACCAGTAATGTCTCCATTGTGAGACTTGTTGTTACTGTTTTTGGCATATTGAATACGCCACAGAGAACTTGCCAGGCTCTGTGGTGCGGGCGAGATACTCTCGGTAGCTTGCTGGGCTCTCCAAAAGGAGTGGAGGAATCAAACCCAGTTTGGCCATGTGCAAAGTGAACCCCCTACCCGCTACACTATCACTCCAACCCAATTCATAAATATATATTTTTATAAATTTATAATTTTATGTGTTATAAAATATATATCATATTTTATAAGACTATTTCTAATCATCTCAATAAAAGCTACCTGAAATATTAACACATAAGAACATTCATGAATTATTTCTGTGTATAATATTATATTGTTATTTTAACCATCACAACTACCCGATTTAGTAGGTACAACAAATCAGGAAAATAGTTCAGCTAAGTTTACATAAACTGTCCAGTATCATTTATGTCAGTGGCATGATAATATTTAAACTGATGATTCCGAACTCAGTCTATAATATGCTAAGCATTAGGAATTACCACAAGTCCAATTTTATAATAGCTAATCATGTAAAATCAAGAGTCCATCAGTATGGGCTCAAAGAACTTAAGAAATGTTTATAAATAGAAGTAACCCTGATATTAGGAAACTTTTGCTCTCTAGGATATTAAAAACAAGATCAGTGAACTACTTATAAGTCACCACTTGAACAAAATAATTTTGAAATTTTCTTCTCTAAGTCCCTTGCATATAGGTTTTTGTAACTGAGCTTACATGCTACATAGGAATGTTACCCATGAGTCAACTTCACTATTGGGAAATGAAAATGCTTAGATAAATAATTACTTTCAAATGAATAAAATCTCTTTATCTTATCTTTTTAGCACCAGGAGGGAGAAATGAGACACAATATTTTACTCAAGCAAAACTGTTGACATAAAACAAATATCAGATCAGCAGAAATCCATGCAAGTCTTCACTTATTTATACTACTATTTTATCAAACACTATCAATTCTCTGAATGAAAAGGAACTGGATTAAATATTTCAGATTTTTGCCATTTATATGTTATCATCAACCTCTGATGTTATCAGCAATTACTCTTAATTAATAAAAATAATTTGAGTATATAAGAAAATCCATTTTTACCAGTAAAATAAAGAAATAGATCAATTTTTCATATTATCATTCACAGCTGACACATGCAGTAATTTTTTAACCTTTAAATCACTTGAAGGTTGTGATTTTTTGGGGTAAGAATTTCAAATGCCAGTTTTCTAACTTCTGAATCAGGTACTCTACTGCCCCCTCATGGATATTCTATAAGTAGCATAAAGAATAAATTCATGGCCTTAAGAAGTATGAAAAAAAATAATTGTGTTATAATGAAGTCTATGAGGATTCAAAGTTGACATCATACTGCACTTTTCTCTATTAAATATATTTAAAAAATAAACCATAAGCTATTGATATACAGTATATTTTAATAACTGTAAAGTAAAATTGACATAGTGCAATCTACTTACTAGAGAGATTATGAACACTAGGACAACTAATATCCATTTCACTTCTGAAATGCTGTGAAAATAAATTATTCTAGCACTTACTCAAATTTAGAAATCTCAGATGACTGACAAAGAGCAAGTAACTTTTGGTAGTTAATCTCTCTAAATAATAAGATTTATCTTGACCATTCTTTGTGAATAAATCCCTTTACAGCCCACTTCGCCGCGCCCGCAGCCCGAGTATGACGGAGGAAGACGAGGGAGCTGCTTTGGACACCAGCAGCCCGCCAGCAACCTGCAGTATGTGATTTGAGCGTTTCCCTCCAGGCCCCCTGTGCGGGGGCCCGGCGTTTCTCTCTTTTTTTTTTTCTTTTTTCTCTCTCTCTCTCCTTCAACTTCTCCTGAGCACAGCACAGCCTCCACCCCACTTCTCTGAGCACAAAATGGAGAGACGCACCCAAATGCGCGGCGCGGCTGGCGGGAGATCGAGGGCGGGGAAGTACCGGTCTCCGCCCACATCGGACACTTAAAGAGAGTGCAGCCACGTGGGCTTCCCCACTTCACCACGCCCGCAGCTCCAGTATGACTGAGGAGGACAAGGGAGCTTTCCCACTTCCGCCCGTGCGGGGGGCCTGGTATTTCTCTAGGTTTTCCCATCTTATGAGCAGCATAAAAGGGTAAAAGATTGTAGTGATAGAATTTCAGGCAGAATTTTCCCTGGACTTTATACAGAAACCCAAAACCTAATGACCTAATGTCATCTTAGTATCAGCAATATGTAATGGTTCCTTCTTAATGGGTTGGACTTTTGTGGGAGATCCTAACAAGAATAGTAAGTCTTTTGTTGAAATATTGAAGGCAATCAAAGTGGTAGCTATCTCTCTAGACTGAACTAAGCTATATCCCCAAGCCGGCTGAGAAGAAATATCCTTCTTTCTCGGGAAGAAACGCGGCGTGGTGTCAAACATAGTGTGATGTCCATTAAGCAAACAGACCTGGTGGCGTGGGAATGGGATATAAGGGGAAAAGTTATGTACATGGAACAGCGGGACGCTGGTGGAATCTCGAGCCGGAGCCGATACCAGCGCAAGACCTTTGGTTCCAGAAACTGCTTGCAGACACTCTACTAGACTATCAACTAAGCCAGAGCCCCACGCCGGCTGATGACGGGAAATAACCATCCTCTTCGGTTTTTTTTTTCCCTTTGTCAGACAGCGTGGCGATTACTAAGCAGGCGTGAACTCGGTGGCGCGGGGCAAGGGGGAAAAAGAAAAGTTATGTAACAAACAGCGGGACTTAATATCTCTATATTCTTAGCAATGGAGAACTATCAAATGCTTCCTTGGCAATAGGACTGTCTTTTTCTTTTTGGGGGGAAACCCCAGCAACGGTAGTGAGTTGTGTGTTGAAACATGGAATGTAATCGAGATAAGCGTAAACGAAGTGAAACTTGTCACGTACAAGGGTGGGGACTGGGGAGGTCGGAGGGGGCGGCAGATATACTGGGGGGGTTGGTGATGGAAGATGGGCACTGGTGAAGGGAAGGGTGTTTGAGTATTATATAACTGACATAATCCTGAGAACTATGTAACCCTCCACTTGGTGATTCAATAAAAATTTAAAAAAAAATCCCTTTACAAAATAAGAGGTAAGAAAACTTAGGAAATTGCAAATAATTAGTAATTAAAGCATGGCACTTTATATAAGGGTTATGGTTATAGGTGTTGAGGGAGATCCATTTGCTGCCTTCTGTACAACGGTTAATAACTGTATGCATATATGTTTCAATTATAGCACACATGGTAATGAGAACATTGGAATTTCCTTTTTTTAATTAATAATTTTTATCAGTGATGTGTTAGAAGATTAAATTCTACTGATATGACGTGCATGGGTAGATGTGAGCAGTACATGATAAAAACCAGCAAAGATCTTTTGGCAAAGTATATTTGAGGCATAATATTCTCAAAATGATTTAGCACACTCTCAGTAGCATAAGTTCTGAGTTTAAAATTTCCTATGCTTCAGCAAAAAAAAATATTTAGGCATTATTTTATACTGTCCCTGGTTCATTTAGAATGTATAATTTGAGAATCTTCTACCACTATTTTTTGAATAAAGTTTTCAGAAATTGTATTGTCTTATGATATTAAAACTTATAACGGAAGTCAACCTAACTGAAAATGATTTTAGTCCTTTAATATGTATTAAGAATCAAAATACAGAAAACTTACCTATTGTTTATACTTTTACTTATGGGTTGTCAAATTCAAAGAAAATAAAACATCAATTACCCTTTACACAAATGAACCAAGTCCAGATTAACTTTCCGATAGGAGCTTCAGAGCCTGCCAATAATACGTCAGTGTGGAGGTGCCAAGAATGCCACCTGTCAGATAAACTTTGCATTAGCTCTGCTATCACAGGGATTTGCTTCTCAACTTGGATTAGAGCTAGAAGTCAACATCTTCATTGCTGTCAGATTAAGAGATTGGGTGTGTACCAAAACCCAAAAAAATGACAAAATTTTATTGACCTATATCCAATTTTAATATCCAATCTAAATTCATATTACTTTTGCATATATACTGGAAATAATTCTAGGCTGCTAAATTTTAACCTGGAAATATATTTTACTTAGAAATTTTCAGGTTAGCATGTATATGTGCATGATCAAATATTTTTTAACAGGACAATTAGTTTATTAATAACTTGTGCCATGCATACAAGATGAAGACAGTATTCTATTTTTGCAAAAAGTGATAGCCAGAAGATGGAGTAAGAGGTGATTTTTGAGTGCACACCTTACCAGTCCATAAAACAGAAAAGATTTAGCAGTAACTTACATAGCAAGCAGAAAATATAATAAATGTGATTGCATTTGTTATCAAAAATATGTTTCATTTATTTATTTATTTTTTAGTTTCAATTTTTATTTTATTAAATCACCGAGAAAAAAGTTACAAAGCTTTCAGGTTTAAGTCTCAGTCATATAATGATCAAACCCCCATCCCTTCACCAGTGCACATGTTCCACCACCAAGAACCCCGATATATCCCCCCTACCACACATCACCCCACCTGAGTCGCTAATGATCCTCACTTTACTCTCTATACTTTGAGTACATTCAGCATTTCAACAGAGAACTCACTATTATTATTTAGAATTTCCCCCAACAATCAAATATGCTGAAAAGGCATCATTTGATAATTTGTTTTCCATTGCTGAGAGTGAAGAATATATGAGCTCATGCGGCTGCTGTTGCGGCCGCGTGGTTTTGGATTTCTGATATTTTAGTAATTAAGTTCAGAGAGATTTCTGCCAGAAGTCACCGAAAGACAAGGCCGAGAGAAAAAAACCTTTCCCCTCCCCGGGCGGCCTGGAGTTGTAGCTCAGTTCACAGTCTAGATGCATTTCTGTAAGAAGCAGCTGGTGCGAAAAGTGATTAGTAGCCCTCCAGGATCATATTCTTTAAGGAGCAGAGGAGCCGTTTCATGTGTGTGGCTGCTCTGGCTCCGATCAAATAATTTTACTAATAGTTCTCATCACCTGTCATTGATCTTTCAATTTGTTTATTTGGGTTATCTTCTCTGGTAACCTCCTATCTACTATAATACAGTTGCTGCTCTTCTTTTAGTCTCTCTCTCTTTCTCTCTCTCTCTCTTTCTCTCTCTTGCCTTCTTGCAGCCCTGCCTATTACCATCACTCTACATGCAGAGATTTAAATTTCGTTCAGACACCTTTTACTTCCAGGTCCTGGAACCTCTCATGCACCGGTAGACTGGAAATTTTCTGTCACAGTGTTTGTTTGGAATTTTTTTTTAGATTGTTTGGGAGGTATTAATGGACTCTGTTGGTGGATATTTGTTCAGTGTCTGCACTATAGCATATTTTTTAAAATGTGGAAGGTCTGGAGGACTGAAGGTACTTAGGGAAAGTTTCATATATTAGTGTGTTATGTTATTCATAGGAAATTACCACAAGGTGGGTAGTTTAAAAACAGAATGCTACCTCTCACACTTAGATGCAGGGAATTCAACATCAAGGTGTTTGAAGTTCGATCTCTCCTGTGGCCACTTTCCTTAACTTATGATTATCCTTCTTTCAGTATCTTCATGTGGCTTATTCTGAGTATCACTTTTCTTCTTGCAAAGGTAGCAGTAATGTCAGTGTAGGGCTCAGCACTCAGTGACTTCATTCATCTCAACGACCTCTTTCAAGGACCTAATTTCCCAATGGAGTAGGATTGAGGGCTGGGGGGGTTGCTTAAATGTATAAATTTGAATAAAAGGTGCAATTCAATCCAAAATTTCAGCTTAGTACTTTACTATTCCAATTTGAAGTGCAGGTCATCACAGTTTGAATTCCTTCTCCACCTCTTATAGCTGTGCAATATTGCACAAATCATTTAAAAGAAAATCAAGCTGTCTTAACCTCATCTATATTTTATGAACAGTAATGTCATCTAGTTCACCATAATATTGTTCATTCTATTTAATACCTAGGACAACTTTATTAGGTAGTTTCCAAAAGGAAGAAGTTTAAAATGCTTTATTATTTACATTTTACATTCTTTGCACATTATAGCGGATTTGGTATAAACAGGCCCTTAGAAAATATTTCTTACATAATGAAAACAATAGCAGTGGTGACTCTGGTATTGATTTACTCCCCTATAGAGGTACAGGGTAGTTTTGAGAGCATCAAATTTTGTGCCTAAAACCAAAACGAATTATCAAATGTATAGTTTCACTCTGATGAGGCCATAATCAATATCTGTAAGCTGATTATAAGAATAACTCCTAGAAATTCAAGGTTGCTCGGGCAGAGAAATAAATGAGAAATTCAAAGTTGCTTCATATCAAAATTACCTTACTAAAGACATGATTAAATTACCTAGTATTTGACCAGTGTGAAATATATTTTTCTTAAAAATAATCTCTTAATTTTATGAACTTCATCATAAATACCAAAATCTAAGCCCAGGGAATTCAACCTCCTTCTTTTACCTACTTCTGAACATTCAGTGTGCCTCTGATCTGTAAATAATTGACCAGGCTAGCAGTGAAGCACAAAGACAAATAGATCAATACTCCTCCTACAAGCTCTTACATCACAGAGAAAAGCCTTACTTCCCTTCATTTCCTACCACAGAGGACTTCATACATGAATCAATTCACAGTCTGCAGTCCTCAGATTTAATTCAGCATGCATAATCAGCAACAATTGCTGAAGTCTTTGATTAAACTTTTAAATTGCCTCTTAATATGATGTAAATGGAAAAAGGTATTGATTAAAGAATCTTAAAATGGGAACCTGTTGAGATGAGAAAGGAGAGTGCTTTGAGTTGGTGAGTCTGCTGGGAAAGATGAAGAGTGTGAACAATGCACAAAGGATTTCCAATCCGCAAAAGGAAAACAGACTGAAATTTTTTTTTACCAGTTATTCCATTGAGACTTTAAAAACTTAAAAGTATCTGTTGAATGATGTGGCCTGTAATTTTTATAAGAAGCAAAATAACTTGCAAAACATTCCCGATAGGCCTAAAGATAATTTATTTTTTCCTATTGAAAACTCTTTGCTTTTTTCAACCCTAATTGATTTTGGACTTTACAGAGTAATTAGTTGAATGCATCATTTCCCAATAGTGTACTCTCAAATAGAGCTATAACAATTATATCAAACATATTATTTTCCTGTATGAATTTATTGACTCAAATCACTCTACAAATATTATTGTGTTAAAATACTTTTCTTGTTTTTTTATATTGATGACATAAAAATAAACAACAATAACAAACTCCTTTTATTGGACTGTTTCAGCTGTTGGAGAAGAAAAATAAACAAAGAAAATATGTGGTTTGTAGAACGATGTCTTTTAGAGCATAACTGCATTATAACCTCATGAGAAGTCATGTAACTGAACATGGCAGTTACAAAAGTGTGTTATATGTTATTTTTGTTAATCAATACCAAATATAATATACCAATTACAAAAAACGCATGTATTTTTGGTAATGCTTTATTTACATACTCATTTTATAAACCTTGAGTCATTAAAACATTTTTGGGTAACAAGGATTCATGAATGGAAAAGTTTTTTAGTTTTGTTTTGGTGCTGTTTTGTTTTTGCTGGTGATACTCACAACTTATTCTTGGCTCTGTGCTCAGGATCACTCCTGCTGGTGCTCAGGGAACTATTTGTAGTGCTAGGGTTGAACCCAGAGTTGTTTATACGAAAGGCAAATGCCCTACTCACTTTACTATCTCTCCAGCACCTATGATTGGAAAAAAAATTAAGAAATAGGCTGGTGAGATAGTACAGGTGTAGAGGTGATTGCCTTGTACATGGCCAACTCCAGTCTAATTTTCAATATTACATATCTTCCAAACCCTTTCAATTTGCAAAGCTATGACAAAGACCTGAGGACCTACATGTATACCAGTCAAGTCCCCAAGATATGCCGTCTCATAAAGAATAAAAGAAAATAGAATCCTTTTTATAGAAGAAAGGAGTGAATCTGGGAAAAGTAGTATGTGTATTGAAAAAATTACAATTTCAATATGAAAAGTACAAACAAAGGCATATGGGGATAGAAATATATTGAAGTCAATAGAAAATTTTAAAAAATCATTGACTTCAACAGTTAGTAAACAATTCCAAAAATTATAAAGTCAATAGTAAGTATACAGAACCAAAGATGAAACTGAGCTGAAATGGCACCAAAAAAGAATAAACACATTGATACCCTATAAGTGAAGAACAAAGGGGCAAGAAATTGAAAAGGTTGGAATGGCATTAAAGAATGATACTATATAGAGCTTTGGATGTCTTTGTAAAGAAAGACTGCTTTTATTTTAAGCACAATGAAAGTTACTAGAAGATTCTTAACATAGGAGAAACAAAACTTTTTGATAGGTACATTCTTGCTGATGTATTAAGGAAAGATTTAGGTGAATTATTTATATAGGATGAAATTAAATGCAATGGAATGGAATGGCAATAACTGGACTGTACAGAATTGAATCAAATCAAATTTAATAGAATTGAATAAAATAAAACAGAATAGATGCTGAACCATACTGTAAATGGTCCATAGAATACAACACGACAGAATGTGATCCTGTTTAGAAAGGTGAGAGGAAAAGATCTTAAAAATGAAATAACAGAAGTCATACTTTATACATATAACATTTGAGAGATTTATATATTCAGCTACTACACATTAACCTTTAGCATTAAATTTCACTGTGTTGTTTGGTTTTGGATTTCACAATTGAAATCCAGGATAGAAATATTATTTGGGTATTATCAATGTGTAGAGATTACTTAAAGTATTGATACTGAAAGAACAACAAATGGAACAAAGCGATTCAAAGTTTTTGTAGTATGCTGATACTTAGAAATCAAAAAGGGCAAAGTATTGTAAGCATTATAGAAGAGGTCCTCAGAAAAGTAGGACAAATCTAGAAGATGTGTGGCCTCGTTAAAGTACAATTCACTTCTAGTAAAATACATTGAGGACTGAGTTGACCTGTGGGTTTTATCAAAACAAAGTCATTAGTAATCTTAGATTTAAATCAGGTATTTTTGTGTGTGTGTCGGGGGGGGGGGGGCATGGGACACACCCAGCTATGCTCAGGGCTTACCACTTACTATTCACGACTTAGCACATATGCTAAGGAATCACTCCTGGCAGTGCTTAGGGAACTATATGGCATGTTGGGGGTCAAACTTAGGTCAGGGGAGTAAAGGGAAGCAACCTACCCGATACAATATCTCTCTGGAACTCCAGATCAATCTTTCTAGAGGAGGAAAGAGGTATAACAGGGACAGGTTGGCTGGCATGAGGGAACAGAAGAGTTATAATTCCAGGATGAGGTATAGCCATTGACAAGAAATGGATATTTGTCTGGAGACAAGAAGCTATGCCATATGTGGACACAAATATGGATACAAAAGTTGATGACACTGGAAGAGCTTATGGATATTATTTGATAATTAATTATATTTTCATAATGAAATAATAAGAAAATTTATTAACTTAGAATAAATATGGGAAGAAGCTAAGCTTTAAGTTATGAAGACTGACAAAAATATGAATCATCCAGTCTATTGGAAGATGAAATAAACTAGGTTAATATAGTATTAGTACCTGCAGCATTTAGAGCCCACCAGAGGGAAATCATCATAAATTTAAATGAAAAAAGTAAATTAGGTTTAGTGGTGTGTGTTTGTGTGTGTGTGCATGTGTGTGTGTGAGAGAGAGAGAGAGAGAGAGGGAGAGGGGAGAGAGAGACGAAGAAAGGGAGGGAGGGAAAGGAGGAAAAGAGAGCTAGAGAGGGAGAGAAGGGAGATGGAGGGAGAGGGAGGGAGAGGGAGAGAGGGGAGAATAAGGAGAGAGAGAAATGTTCAGCACTGTGGATGAGTCAAGAAGCAGAAAAATAATTACATGATTTAATTACAGTTGGTGCTTTCCTTTATCTAGTCAGGTGGTATCTGGGAATTTGGTGCCAGGAAAAAAAAACCCAAGTGTTTCTGCTTATCAACCAGATATTGCATCCCTTTGAGCTATCTTTTTAGTCTACTAAAATTACCTACTAAAATTACCGTCAGTCTACTAAAATTGGAGTCATCTCATAATTCAAGGCTAATATTTGCTATAGATTTATATTAATTAGGATGCTGTGCTATTGGCAGATGAATCTAAACACAGATCAACACAACTAAATACAAATTTCAGAAGTAGAACAATACAACATTTGACAAGGATATAAGAGTAATTACCTAAAAGTTAACATCTTAACAAATAGTGAAGGGACACTTGAATATCCCTGGCTAAATAACAACAAAAAATTAAACTTAACACCTTGTACAAAAACTTAAAAGATCAAAAGTGTAACATAGTTCTGCCATAATTCTACCTATTTACTCCTCTAAAAAAATAAAAGCTGACTTTGGGAGGAAATCAGGAAGGGAGTATTGCAAATCATGATGCCTACTTTTTAAAAAATCTATGCTGAAAAAGGTGGCATTTCTAATGAAACTTAAATAAAATGTAGCTACATCCAGTAGCTATTGACTAGAACTTTATCTCTTTAGAAACAATATATTTTCTTTCTAGGAAAACATCAGCAATGGAACAGCATAATCTAAGCAAAAATTGAACATTGTAAAGCAAGTATTTTCCCATACGTAAAATGGGTACATCAAGGGCCAAGAGACTTTAACGCAAAGCTCCCAGAAGTGAGTGATGCAGAATCTCCTCCCCTGAAGCCAGACTGTCTCAGAGTGGGCCCCCTCAGAGTGGGTGGGTTGAGTTTCCCTCCCCGCCCCAAGCAGAGCCCCTGCAGCTGAAAACTTTCAGAACCCAGCCATAGCCATGCTCAAGGCCATTCTCCACACTCTCGGACGAGCCTCGTGCATGAAGGAACCAACAGAGGTATCCAGGTATGCGGGACCTGTGGCTGAGATCTCCAAGCCTGCTCGGATCGGGACTGGGTCTCCTCCACCCAGATCCCCAGTTTCCCAGTAGCTTGGCAGTCACACCCACAATCTGCTCTTCGTGTCAAGTAATCTCATCAAGAGCCAAGATCCAGAGACAATAAAACAAAGCTTCCGGAAGAGAGCGATGCAGAATCTCACATGGCAGAGCCTGGCAAGCTACCCATGGCATATTCAATATGCCAAAAACAGTAACAATAATGGTCCTCATCCCCCTGATCCTGAATGCGACAGGGACGAATGCAGATGTTACTGGCGCCCGCTCAAGGAAATCAATGAACAACGGGACAATGGGACAACAGTGAAAATGGGTAAAATTTTATTTTTCATAACATGTTTATCCTCAATAATGAAAAGTCTTACAAACAAGACAAAGTAAAGTCATGTTGTAATGCTGGAAACTTTAAAATGGAAATATTGATTGCCTTTTCTTGGCTAAGATTTCTAAGATATATGAGCAGTAAGAGAGAAACAAGAACTAAACAATATTTCTCTGATACTACAGTACAATATGTAAATACTAAATGGCTTTGATATTGTTAAGGAAGCTTCTATCATTATGAAACAAAATCATGCCAAAAGATATTACTAAAAATTCATGAATGCATGTTGCTGGCAAGTTTTAATTTGTATATTGACATTTTAAAATACACAAATAATTCAGAGATTAAAAAGGGTATCTTTAGAGATAAATTAGAAATTTATATATAAAATCAAGGTCTGATGTACGGATAATACTATGAAGCAATGCTGTTGGCGTTAGCTACCAGTGCTGCAAAAGTAGGAACAATCTGTAAACTGAAAATCTAATGACACTTAAACCTCAGCCAAGAAAATCAGTAGGAAGAGAAAATAAAATATATCATGAAAACTAGAAAATAAAATATTATTTGAATTTTTCCGGTAAACAAAGAACATTTGATGCTAAGAGGATAGATAAGGAAGGCAATATTCTTAAATTATGTTCCACAAAACAATGATCAGAAAAACTCTATAGAATACTGTTAGAAAAAACGGAGTTGCTTGCTAGTCTCTCAATGCAATAAAAAAGAAAACTAGCTTAATAAAATGACTCAAATATGATAAAGATATTGTGAATAAAATAAAACTGCCACAATAGGTCAACGTGTAACTTTGTTCTTTAACGAACATTAATAAGAGCTTAACCATGGTGAGCCCATGAAATTAAATTAAATTCACTGACTAAAGAGCAATTAAACATCCTGAAAGTTGTATCTTTTTAAATACATATTCCAAAGTGCTTTTTATGAATGAAAGAAGCACTTTAATATTAATATTAAAATTCATATTTTAGAGAAATCTCTATGACACTTCAGTTTACATACATTATAATATTCATTATAGCATTAAGAATTTCCCATTAAATACTATGTCACATAGTAGGCAAACAAAATTATAATTGTGAATAATATTTCAATATTTTGCCAGGAATATTATTTATAGAGTATTTTATAAATACAAGAAAAATATAAACCCAATGATATTTATTATAGACCCAATATAGTATATTGCATAAGGCAGTTATTACTCATTTATTTGCATTCGTGCAGAAATGTGAAAAATGTTTGGCGGTAATTACCTTGTAGGATTACTGTTTATTTTCATTTAGTTTTTTTGCACATAGTATATTGTCCTAATGGGAAAATATTTTTATGATTATAAATATAATTATAATATGCTAAGGCCTAATACCAAATTTCTTATATTAAAGTGAAGACCTTTTACAAAAGGAAACTTAGTAAGTCATAGGGTGTCACTTTTGCTTTCTTGGACTTATTGTTTTCATGAGAGAGTGAAGTATGAAATCTCTGGAATATGATGAAGTTTTCATATTCAATCAACATTTAATAACAGAATACCCTTCTGCCACTTCTGTATATCATGTCATCTTGAAAAAATAGCAAATAATAAAAATAATTCTGCAATAATAGAGATCAGATAGTAATAAATTACAGTACTACCTACTTACATGAGTATTAAGCAAAAAATAGTTTTAGAAGTTAGATTTGTTAAAGGAAATATGAGATTATTTTTTCTGTGATAAAATAAGTTAACATACAAAATAACATATTCTCAATAACATAAAAATTTTTCAAATGTTCCACATAATTT
Source organism: Sorex araneus (assembly GCF_027595985.1). Lineage (NCBI taxonomy): Eukaryota > Metazoa > Chordata > Mammalia > Eulipotyphla > Soricidae > Sorex > Sorex araneus. Next base: position 21,518,533 of record NC_073305.1, read on the forward strand.
TAATGACAGTATAAAGTATGTACGTTTGTCAGAGAGATTAGTATGTCACTTATAATGCAGACCAAATTAATTTATGAATCAGTAAATATAATTTTCAGAAAGTCTTAGTGTCTTTTATTTTTCTTTCTCATTCAAACAGACCTTAAAGTAAAATTTTTAGAGTAAGGAGATGAGAAATATGTAAAGGAAATATGTTTCTATATTATATAAAGCACTAGTCCAATTGTGAAATTGAATGTCTGTAGTTTGTTGAATAAGTTGAATGTCTGTTAGATCACAAATCTGAAGTTTGTGAAAGGACTTTTATCTAGAAAAAAACTTGAGGGTATTATATGGGGAACCTCATATATATATATATACACCTATATATGTACATATATGCTTTGATAAAAGCAGAACAGAGATACTGTTTTTCCAAAAATAACCACTGTATAGAAGACAAACTGTATCTCCTGACCAATGAGCATCTTCCAAGAATCATTTTTCACCTTTAAGTCAATGAATTTACAATTTGTCCTCAGGCTGGCTGTTCCTGTTTGCATATCTTGCTCCATACAACCCAACCCAAACCATCAGTGACGATGCCTATAAATTTCCTGAATTAAAATTCCTCTAATATTCTGCAATAGAATTAATTTTGTATAATTCAAACTTGCCTCAATTTATCTCTATAAAAGTGAGTCAAGTCTATCCTTAAATCAAGTAGTCCCTCTAACTTTTTTAATTGACTCTCAATAATATTGTGACACTAAATTGCCATGGAAAACTTACCTGAACATGGAAAAATAACATTACATTTTTGCTAAGTGCCATAGTGATTGATGTGTTGTGAGGAACAGAACATTATATTTTAATGCTTGATTAAAATTATGCTCCTCTTTGAGTAAATAATGTTAATTTTAGGGAAGCAACAGACTATGAAAGTACTGTTGCTCAAAAGACCTGCTTGAATAGTTGTATAACTTTCAGCAAACACTGCTGCAGTCCTTGCTATCCTTAATTTTCACTTCTATAGGAAGAGGTAAACGTAATATCTATGAGCAAAAAATGAAATTAGAAAATACGAATAAATTATTTGTCTCAATGCTACATAAGTATGCTGATGATTTTTGGAAAGGAGTAGAGCTGGGTTTTGTTTATTTATGGGTCCTGCCTGTAGGAGCTCATGGCTTACTCTTGGCTCTGTGCTTAAGGATTACTCAATGAACCATATGTAGTCATGGGGATTGAACACAGGATGGCTTGTGTACTAGGCAAGCCCATAAACCTTGTAACATTTCTTCATCACCGAATTTAATTTAGTTATTTATTTTTCACTTAAGGAAATTTAAGGATAGTCATGCCTAATACTGTGATTTGAAGGTGTGACTATTGTAAAATTTTTGAGATAGCTCTGTCTTGAGTCCTCAATTTCTTTCTAAAATACCACTTACAGGTCCGAGAAATGGTAAGGCCTTGCACACGACTTACCTGGTTTTCAATCCCAGCCCCACATATTCAATCCCTTGCTGTGAGCACCACCAAGAGTGATCCCTAAGCACAGAACCAAGAGTAAGATCCAAACACAGCCAAATATGATGCTAAATCCAAAGAAATAAACAAATAAATTATCACTTATTTAATTTCTTCAAAAGAGATTTATCAGTACCAGGGGAGAGAAGTAAATCAAGGGAGGGAAGTAAAAAATCATGACACCAACACAAATGTAAAGAAAGATGATTTGGAACTGAATCTCAACTGGGGTTAATACTGCTTTACCTAAATGCCACGGTACTGGATAGATAGATTTTCCTTAGGAACTTCAAAATGGAGATGATAAAATGTGTTATTTTCAACATATTTCATATGTATATTTACTTGACCAGAAGCTTAGGCTATACTTCAGTAGCTCTAAATTTTGTTTTGATAATTTTTCGTTAATGATCTTGTTGATTATTATCTAATAATACCCTCCACCGGCCAGGGTGGGGAAACAGCTTCTGACCACCGTTCACACACACCAAGCACCCCCACATTTGTTGAAATCACAGTTAACTATTTGCCATACAAAAGAAAGCTAAATGAGTTTTACATAATAACATTTAAATTTATACATAATAAAATACACAAAACAGAAGAGAAATAATTTCTAAAGAGGATTAATTTTTTTCTCATTGTTTGATAACCTCCAAGCAAACATGAAATTTGATTTAAATATCTTCCTGGTACCACATATTAGAATTGTTAAAAAATCAACCCCATTCTAAAATGTCACTAACATTTGTGTAAAATTTACCATATTTATCAACTATGAAGCATCTGACCATAAAACAATCCATAACTCCTAGTAGTTGCATTATATTAGTTCAAGAGAATCTCAGCTATAAGAGAAATCCTTTTTTCACCTTTCCATGTTTTTCCCAATAACCTGCCATTTATTCCCCAAATTATTTGTGCTATCTTTTATTGTTTACTTCTAAACTCAACACACACATTAAAAATAGTATAAAAGTAATTGAATAATAATTTTCCAGGCATTTCAAGTTCTTTCCACATAGTATGATCTTATTTTATTGATTAAAATATCTACTTACAAAGATTAATATTTTTTCCAATAAATTGCAACCTTACCAAGCAATTAAAACTTTCAACATCCAACAAAAATACCCATCAAAACTATTATTTTATGTAAAATATAAACACATATTCACTTACAAATAATGATAGTTAAAACAAATATCAACCATTTCAAAATGAGGCATATGTCCTGGTGTATTATGATAAAATTCCTAACATAGTTAAGTATATACATCAAACAAAATTTCCTTTTATCCTACAAAAAAATTGTGGGAAATTATTTATTTAAATGTTCTGTGCTGTTGAAGCTTAAATTTAGTGTTTTTCTCCCTACTTTTAAAAATAGAAGAGGTCATCTTTTATCTTCACATCTGCAGGTATACAAATAGCTTAAGTTGATGATGTAAAATTGAGAATATGGTTTTAAAAAAGCTTACCATTGTCATTTTTCAGCATCCCATTGCTGAGTTGCTTTAATCGTTTTTGATGTGATTTGCCATTGTAGTGGATTTGTGCTTGAGCAGCCGAATTCAACTGAATGTTACATACATTGCACAAAGTAAAATTGGTATGCTTCTTTTCTTTTTCAGGTTTTTCTTCAAAGTCGTCAGGTAAAAATTCAGCCTCACTCTCTACATCATGTACACACGTGAAATCTAGAGTTGCAAAAAAATTAAAAACAAGCTAATCAATATTTTTTAATTTCACCACATTATTAAATTTGGTGGCAATAAGAATTGTTCTGCACACTGAGGATTCAAAATTTCAACTTTCCGGTCTTGTACCTGGCAATACCATGTGGTACTGGATATTGAACACAGGACTCTCATAGGCAAAGCATTTTCTCTAGTTCTTTGAGACATCTCTGTCCTCAGAAATGTATTTACTGAAAATATGTTCATCTCTTTTATATGTTTCTCCCTCCCTCCCTCCCTCCCTCCCTCCCTCCCTTCCTTCCTTCCTTCCTCCTTCCTTCCTTCCTTCCTTCCTTCCTTCCTTCCTTCCTTCCTTCCTTCCTTCCTTCCTTCCTTCCTTCCTTCCTTCCTTCCTTCCTTCCTTCCTCCCTCCCTCCCTCCCTCCCTCTCTTCCTTCCTTCCTTCCTTCCTTCCTCCCTCCCTCCCTCCCTCCCTCTCTTCCTTCCTTCCTTCCTCCCTCCCTCCCTCACTCCCTCCCTCCCTCCCTCCCTCCCTTCCTTCCTTCCTTCCTTCCTTCCTTCCTTCCTCCCTTCCTTCCTTCCCTCTCTTCCTTCCTCCCTTCCTTCATCCCTCCCTCCCTACCTCCCTTCCTTCCTTCCTTCTTTCCTTCCTTCCTTCCTTCCTTCCTTCCTTCCTTCCTTCCTTCCTTCCTTCCTTCCTTCCTTCCTTCCTTCCTTCCTTCCTTCCCTCCTCTTTTCTTTCTTTCTTCTTTCTTTAAATAACAGCAACATATAGGGTATTGGGGGAAATAGGCAGTGTCAATGGCAACTAGGGCAATGTTCACCTTCATTTGGGGGCCACTAAAGCTACACATGGTGCTTGGGCTAGGATGTGCAGTGCCATGTATGAAACTCAGGACTTAGCACATGTTAGGACTTTTTTCTAAATCTTGAGGTCTCTCTCTACTCTGCTAATATTTAATTGAAATGTGAACTTTGTCTTAATCAGGTAGCCCCTATTATAATTATAATAACTACATAATATATGTATATAGTTGATATTGTTATTAGAAGTTAATTAAGCAGGCAATAACGTTCTTCTTGGCAATGAGATTTTGAATGTTATGAAACCAGGATTTAATTAATAGGAGTTACACTGTCACTAGCCCCCAAATACTTGAAGTCTAGACCCCCTTTAGAGATGATTCAATAGGACTCAAGACCTGATAAGGTTATGATTGCTGTCAACCTAAATGGAGAGGAAATATCCAACCAGGAAAAGGTATGATAAGAGCATGCAAGAAGACTAAGATAAAGTTCTCTTCCTTACAAAAGTCCTAGCAATAGACTCACTTGTCTAGATAGTGAGCCCCAAGCCTTGGAAGTTTGCACAATAACTAATAAAGTCAGCTTTGCAAAAACCAAGTGGTGTACACTCCACTTGGTGGTTCTCTGAATCTAACCTGGGGTACAAACTTCCCTTCTTTTACAATGTTCTCTTTTTCTCTCACCTCTTCTTACCCACTTACTGGGACAGAAGAGGTGAGAAGTCTTTTCCTTCTCCATCTTCTTTTGAAATTTTTTCTGCAAGGATACCTCTGGCCCTCTTGTTTTCTGCAAGAGGGCCAGAGAAATAGTACAGGGAGTAAAGCTTGCCTTGCATGCAGCCTACACCTGTTTGATACTGGGCACTGCATGCGTTCCTATGAGCACTACCAGAAATGATCACAGAGTTCTAAGCCACAAATAAGTCCTGAGAATCCCTGTATGTTTCCCCCCAAACAAACAAACAGAATAGACAAAGGATCTGCAAAAACCCCAGTGGAGGTCTGGACTGATATTTTCTTTCAGAATAATATTAACTAAATGCTAAGAGCATAATCTGTTTAGTCTAGTCCTCACAACTTCATGAAAGTTCACCTTATGATAATAGGGATAAGTTCCACACTTTGCAGATCAAATGAAACTCAGGGGAACCATGATGATTCCCTAAGGGGACTGGAAGAACCAGAGACTCTGCAGTATGCTGAAGCTCACACAGACATCTATGAATCCTGATCTTCTCAGGAACTTCACCCGCAAGCGTCTGGCGTGTTAGTAGCACCCTATCTATGATGGATACTTGCTCTTGCTCTCTGATGCACCATTTATCGTACCAACATCAAAAGAAAAGTTTTAAATTTCATAAAATGGCTAACTATAGTTAAACACAATCATAAGTATATTAACTCTTATTATTTTATGAATGGAATTTATTTATTCCAAGTTTTATTGAATGCCTCAAAACTAATTTATCTAGAGAGTTCATGTATATTTTATCTCTTTTTTCTATATTTTGTCACACATAGCCATTATCAGTGTCTCAGGGATCTCTTCTGGCAATGCTTAAGATATCTTTAGGGGCAAGAGTGCTAACTCAGGCTTACTACAAGGAACACATGAACTGATCCCATTAAATTATCTCTCCAGTCTGATGTATATATATATATTTTTTAAATTTCTATTGTATTGAATTAGCCTGATAAAAGTTACAAAGATTTAAGTCTCAGTCATATAATGATAAAACCCCCATCCCTTCACCAGTGCACATGTTCCACCACCAAGAACCCCAATATATCCCCCTCCCAGACCCAAGCCCCCCACCTGAGTGACTAATGATCTTCACTTTCTTCTCTCTATACTTTGAATACGTTCAATATTTCAACAGAACACTCACTATTATTATTTGGAATTTTCCCCCAACAATTAAACCTGCTGAAAAGACATTAGTTGATACTTTTTTTCCATTGCTGAGAATGAAGATTATATGAGGTTTTGGATTTCTGATATTTTAGCTCAGTTCACAGTCTAGATGCATTTCTATCACCTGACGTATATTTTTAAAGTTTGTGTCTCAAATATCATTTAATGAAAAGGATGTAAACATTGTATTTATTAATTTGGGTTTTAGCTGATAAAAACAGACTGCAAATATTTATAACTTGGGTGATTCCTTGAATATAAGTGAGACAAATACAACATAAAAATTTACATGACATCTTACAACTACACAGAACACTCAAAATACTCAAAATAATATCAGTATTTAATTTTTTATGGCAAGATTAATATTTTCCCTTCATTTCTCCATTTTCAAAAATGTATTCTACAATGACTAGATACATGGTGAAAAGAAAAAAAGCAATGTATTTGAAGGAAATAAGGCAATGAAATAAGTGTTTGTATCTTCCATAATGAATTGGCATCCAAATAGGCCAAATGATATAGATAGCTCCAGTACATGAACCCTTGTGACCAATCATTCTTCCTAAATATATGCATGTTTTTGGAGGCAAACATTTGCTTTCTTGAGTTACATTTCTACTTTGTTGGGGAAAAAATGCCAGACAACAATTTACCAGGGGAAAATACTGAAAAAGAAAAATGTTTCCAAGGCTATGAGATTAATTTGCTTACACACGAGGAGCTCCCTGACCACAAGAGAAAGTGAAACCTAACTCACAAGAGTCAATAATTAATTTTGTGTTAGGAGGGGAAGAGCAAGGACAACAACTCTTAAGGGAAATAGAAAGTAAGATGTGCTAATTCTGTGGACTGAACACTAGAGGAAAAAGAAAATATCAATCAAATTCCTGATTGGAGTAAGATATCACAAAATATTTAAAGATTTTGCAAGACAAAATGGATCGTCTTGTCTCAAATGGCATTCTCTGAAGTACAAAGTGATACTCGCAAGCTATTTTGTTCTTAATTTTGTTTTTGTTTTGGGGGATTGTTTTTTTATTTTAACTTATTTCACTATTATTATTATTACTGGTTTGGTGCATACTCCTGGCTCTAGGCTCAGGGGTCATTCCTAACAGGGTTGGGGGAACCATACGCAGCATCAGGACTTGTACAATCTCTCCACCATCTGATTTTCATTCCCAGGGTGGTAACAGTATGTTTAAATTCTGAAAGGGAAATTTGGCTTATTTGCGTTCCATTGAGAAAAGCTCTACATAAGGATTTTAGGTAACTCCTTGAATCCTATAATATTTTATCAACTTGCCCCTGCTTTTTCCATCTAACATCAATGCTCTGAATCAACAAGACATTATGAAATTCTCTTTTATAGTGTGGGTGAGCGGACAGTTTTGGGCCACTCCAGGTACCATTCCAGGTAGGGCTTACTTCTGACTTTGAGCTCAGAGATCACTCTTGGTGGGACTGGAGAGAATATATGGGGTGTCTGGGATTGAACCAGGTTGACTGCTTCAAGACAAATGCCCTACCTGCAGTACTATCGCTTGGGCCCCAACACTATAAAATTCATTGACTTAATAAAAAATGTTTATCTACAATGTATCATGTAAGAGGGTCAATGAATAGAATTATTCTAGAAACAATGATTGTAGGCAAATATGTATTAACTTGTAGGTTTTTTAATTTTCATAAATGTGGGGCTAATTAATCCTACAAATTCAGATAAATAATTAAAAAGTTACATATACGTAAGATTAGCAACCTTTGGTAGGCTCTATCTAAAGATGTACCTGGACATACTTTAAGAAAAATAAAATTGGAAGCTATTTTCCGTGGGAACTACCATTGCTCCTACTTTTAGTGTATAGTCCTGAACAACCTGGGGTCATTTTGATACAGAAATTTAAATGCAACCCCTTATTCCAAAGCACTAATTATTGATATGAAGACCTCTAAAAATACTGATTTTTAAAATTCCATCTACCAGGCCATACCCTTTGTGAACCCTAGTATTAATGCAATGCAATCAATAATAAAAAAAATTTTGAAAGATGCGTTCACTAATCAAAGGAATTCATCCAGGTACTAAACCTGGAGCAAAGTACAGGGCATACTGTTGGGTCATAACCAAAGTAAGAATGCTAATGTTGATATAAAAAATGGAAAAGAAACTAAAAATCTCCCTTAATTTTTCTCAAATATTTTAAATATTTTTTCCTTAAGGGTGGATGAGACTTGACTCATTAATTTCCACATATAGGCTATATTTAGTTTCTTGTTCTCAAATATTACAATATGGAAAGAGGTAGAAAAGATCTCTAGTGTAGAGTAACCCAACTCTATCTCAGCTGTATGATCAAGACTAACAATGGTAACAAGTAATATTGAAATATATGCCTATGATTTTACTGTTTGGGAGTTGCATTTTAGCTCTGCAGTCTTCTCTGTATAGAGCACATTCTAAAATCAAATAATGAGAAAAACACCAAGGCTCAAATAAGAAATGTTTTAGCAATTCCTTACCATTACTCCTGAAACTGTCAAGATCATGAAAAAAAAATAGAACATCTGAGATATAACATTCCAGAGGAATCTAAAGCAATAGACTAAATAAATGCATATCTTGAATAAGGTCTTAGAATGGAGTAAAAACATTAGTCTTAAACGAGAATGAAATATCAGTTAAGCATGACATTTCACTAATAATATGTCGGTAGTTGTCTATTATTTGTGACTAACATATTAGTCTGTCAACATTAGAATAAACTGAGTGGAGTATTTGGAAATTCTAACAACTTGGCAACTTCTCTGTAAATCAAAACTATCCCAAGAAAGAACATCATTTTATTTTTTAAGTTGCAGAATATCCTTGACACAAAATTATGAAGAACTTTCTCTAGATTTGTATGTTCTTGGAAAGAATGAAGTTCTTCTCATCCCTTTGTTATTCACCTCTGTGCATGAAAAATGGTATAACTGGGAGGTGAGGGAAAGATTATTGCTTCATCTGTGGCTGATTATCTTGGTTCTGTATTTCAACAATCTAAAACAGCACATTCATTCTTATCTTAGTTGCCTTAAAAGAACATAGCATGTGAATTCTTCACATGTGAATTCCACAATTCTTAGTTCAGCTACTTTTCTTGTGCCTGAAGAGAGAAATACAATTCAGTGAAGAAAGTAGTGATATCCAACTGGTGCTGTGGTTTAAAAACATTTTCTCTAATTTGCTTTGCCTGTTGAATAACTCACCAGATCACTCACAAAAGGTGTTCCAATAAAGAAAAAGATGAACTGTTTTTATATAAACACTGTTATCTAAGTGATCTTATGTAATGAAAAGTTCATGGACTTCTATTTCTGTTAAGTATTTCAGCACTATAATAACAATTAACTTGCATTAACATGAAATGAACAGTATCTAACGGAGTGTATATAGGCAAACAAAACTAACTTTATTGGGGAGAAATTGTCCTAACAAAGGGAACTATGTTTTATTTCAAAGATAACAAGTTGTGTTTCATTATTTTATCTATTATTTGTCTTGTGTTCTCTAATTTCTTATGTAGTCAATATGGCATCCTCAAATCTCTTAATAGCCCACTTCTGGAAGTTGGGCCACACCCAAAAGTGATCAGGGTCTATTCTTGACTCTGTACTGAGGAATGACCCATGGAGATGCTACATATGGTAATGCAGCCTCAGTGAATGCAAAGCACATACCTCTCCTTTACTAGATTTTCAGCATTTAGAACCATGCTTTCTAAAATTGTCTGAAATAAGATGATAGTAGATGACATCTGGTAACTAGTGGTTTAGAAGAAAAGAATCCAAACTAGAAAACGACTTCATAAATGAGCAATAATACTACATAACTGTAAATGACATAACTATTTAATAGTTTTCTTCTGACAGTTTCTTTCTATGACTTAAAAATGTGAGACACATGTAGCATAGTCTTGTTTCTATGACTAATGGTACAACTAAAATGAAACAGTTCATTTCCTTTTAGAGACCATGTATTGAGCAATTATTTTAAATTCAAGTGAAAAGTAAATATATAAGCCCAGCAAGCTACTGAGAGTATCCCGCCTGCATGGCAGAGCCTGGCAAGCTACCCATGGTATATTCTATATGCCCAAAACAGTAACAAGTCTCATAATGGAGACATTACTGGTGCCCACTCAAGCAAATAGATGAACATTGGGACGACAGTGCTACAGTGCATATATATGTGTGTGTGCATATATATGTGTGTGTATATATATGTATATATGTATGTATGTGTATATATATACATATATATATATATATATATATATATATATATATATATATAGGCTGGAGCAATAGCACAGCACAGCGGGTAGGGTGTTTGCTTTGCAAGCAGCCGACCCAGTTCCATTCCTTCTTCCCTCTTGTAGAGATACAGTGATACAGACATTGTAGCACTGTCACTGTAACAGTGTCATCCTGTTGTTCATCAATTTGCTTGAGCGGGCAACAGTAATGTCTCCAAGTGTGAGAATTGCTGTTACTGCTTTTGGCATATCTAATATGCCACGGGTAGCTTGCCAGGCTCTGCCCTGAGGGCAGGATACTCTCGGTAGCTTGCCAGGCTCTACAAGAAGGATGGAAGAATGGAGCCCAGGTTGGCTATGTGCAAGGCAAATGCCCTACCCATTTTGACAGATATTTTATTCTGAGGAGTTTTGAAAATAACTAGGATAGATGATAACTAGTTATTTAGTACCATCAAAATAAGTTCATTTGATTATCAACTTCAATTTGTTGAGTCTTAATAATCTATATATAAACATATATATACATATATATAATTAAGGTCAGAGTTCCGACCTCCATTGACGGTCAAGAATCAGGGATTCTGTATTGTTTGCCAAGGCATCGAAAATCAGATGGGCCAGACATGTAATGTGATTTAGAGATGACCACTGGACTAGAGCTGTTGCTGACTGGATTCCACGGGAAGTGAAAAGACCAAGTAACTGCCCACCTACGAGATGGTCAGACTTATTTGTCGAAACTCTGAATGAAAGGTTTGAGGCTCTTTGTGTTCCAGGAGCGAGCAGATACCATTGGGCTACACTAACATGTTACAGGGACAAATGGATACATTACTGGCACCCACTCAAGCAAATCGAAGATCAGTGGGATGACAAGTGATGCAAGTGTATATAATATAATATACATATGGCAGAGACTCTTGCCCCCGTGCCTGCCTGTCTTCACTTGGACCCCTTGGAGGGGTTGGCCGCCTCAAGCAGAGCCCCGGCAGCCGAAGACTTATGGAACCCATCCAGCCATGCTCAACGCCCCTCTCCATACATTTGGATGAGCCTTATGCATGAAGGAGCTGGCAGAGGAACCCAGGTGTGCGGGACATGGGACTGAGATCTCCAAGGCTGCTCGGATCAGGGTTGGGCCTCTTCCACCCAGATCCCCCATTTTCCAGTAGCTAGGCAGTCACACTCAGAAACTGGCCTCGGCACCATGTAATCCCATCAATGGCCAACATCCAGAGACTATAAAACCAAGCTCCTGGAAGTGCTGCCATGCGACATCTTGTAGCCTAGTTCTCCCTCTTGGAGAACCCGGCAAGCTACCAAGAGTATTCTGCCCACAGCACAGACAGAGCTTTCTGTGGTGTATTTCATATGCCAAAACCAGTAACAATGATGGGTCTCATTCCCCTGACCCTGAAAGAACGTCCAATGCGGCACAGTTGGGAAGGACGAGTAAAGAGAGGCTTCTAAAATCTCAGGGCTAGGACAAATGGAGACGTTACTAAGACTGCTCGAGAAAATCAACAATCAACAGCATGATGATGGTGATGATGATGATGATATATATGTATTTATTGCCTGTTGATAAATATATATGAACAGAACGTTGAGGCCTGGAGGTGATACACTTTGACTATTTGTTTCAAAATCAATTTCTGTAAAAAGGTTTGTTACACACTACCTGATATAAGATAAATGTTGAGAACAAATTGTTCCCTGAAAGAACAATTTGATGATATTGGAATCTATTTTATTTTTAATAAGGTCTATGCCCAAAGATGCAGGAAGGATATGAGTGGGAATGGGGCCACTCAGGTTTCTCAGGGGTCAGTCGGGCCATCCTTACAGGGTTCGGGTGGCCCTGTCATGTTCAGTATGAAATCAGGAACTCACACATTCCAGGGTAGTCATGTGCTCTACTACTTAAGATATCTCCTTGGGGTCCAGAGCAATGGTACAGTGGGTGCGACATTTACTTTGTGCATAGTTGAAGAGGGTCCAATCCCCACTATCCCATATGGTCCCCTGAGCACTGACAGGAGTAATTCCTGAGTGCGGAGTCAGAAATAACCCCTCAGCATCTGTGCATTGCTGAGTGTGGCCCCAAACCAAAACATAAAAGATATCTCCTTGGCTTCCTCTATTTTTTTAAAAAGACATTCCTCGATTGTTTTGCCATAAAAAGATAAGTACTGCTTAATAGATTTAAATTAAATACATTATCAAATAAAGGAAATTTGTAAAATCAATAATCTGTAAAAAATTCTTATACACTTTGAATTTCTTAAGTTACTTTCTTTTTCTTTATCTTGGAGGTGGGGGTGGTAATAGTTAGTGGTGCTCTGGGTTTAATCCTGGATGTGTTCCCATGGATCACTCCAAAGAGTGCTCAGGGGATTATATGCAGTGTGGGGTTGAATCCAGGTCATCTATGTGCAAGGCAAACATCTTACAGTACGTTTTACTATCTATCCAGCCCTGAAGTAACTTTTTTTGACTGCTTAAATGAAAATAAAAACAAAAATGTAATCATTTCTTTCAAAGATATGATGTGACAACTTTAGTTATAAGATGTGCTTCTGAAGAAGTCTCCTAAAGATCATAAGAATTAACAAAAGTTCATAGTGATTATAAATAAGCAAGGGAAGTGAGAAATGATTTTTTAAATCATATTTATGCTGTAAGACTTGCAAATGGTGAAATCCATTTCAGACTCTGATTTGATACCAGGTATTGAAAAAGTTATTTCCTGACAACACCCAGGGTGGATCCCGAAGCAAAGAGCCAGAATAAAGCCTTGAGCAATGCCAGATGTGCCCTGTACCACCAAAATTAAAAGGAGATTAAAAAAGTTAACACATGCCGTAGTACTATTATGTGTTCAATGTTGCTTGCTTGGTATAAATTTTCCAGGGGCAAATTATATATGTTGTTTTATAAGAACTAAATTAACTCAAATAATCCTAGAAAAACAGTAAATTGAATAAAAACAGGTGTCTGTAGCTTTTAGGTTTCTGATGACAAGAATATTGTTGAGAAAGGTTTAAGTAAAGTTCCCTAATGAAATTCAGATAAAAATACAACATTCAAGCAAATATTTGAAAATATAATATTCATTATTTTTAACATTAATTTTTAGTTTTATGAAACTCCATGAGATAGAGCATTACAAAGGTGTTCATGGTTGGGTTTCATAAAATATTCCAACACCTGTCCTTCCATCTATGTAATTTCCCAGCACCAAATATTCATACTTGAAGTTGATGGAGGAAAGTGCCCATTTTTAACATTCTGAGTAGAGAAACTGACAGATTAACTTTCATAAAACATTTCTTATATTAAGATTTATAAAGTATGTGATATTCAAATTTTTTAATTTCTATATATTCAAATAGGCTTTAAGAATTAAGTGATCTGTTTTGGTAGTGAGTCTTCCTCTCTGTTTAAGAGAAATTTTAAAAATCATATAAAGATATAATTTTAAATAAATATATAAGTACACAAATAATCATAACATAAATGATCTGAATTATACTTATTTTAAGTATAGATGCATAATGTATAGAATATTTTTGCTGTAATATACTGATAAAATTATTTTAATAATTTATGTAAATATGTTATCTAAATTACAATAACTACATTTTACCCTTGAGTAAAATATAAATCATAATAGTCTAACTCTACTTTTAAAATTGTAAAGAGCTTATAATTAGCTCTATAAAATGTTAACATAAAACAATTTTGCATTGATCTCATTTTCCACTAGAGTGCAGTATAAATTTAAATTTAAAACTACAGTATCTAGAATTCCCATAGCAGTAGAAGCAAAATTAGCATTCTTATTTTGTGAATATGTAATATATGTATATTTATAACTACATATTTTATTCAACTTCAGTGGCACATATATTACAGCTAATAAATTACATATTCCTTCACCAAATACATAAGTATCAGACAAGTTGAAAAAATGTCATTGGAAAAGTCAACAACCTAAATCCATAACCATATGTTACTATAACTCTTTATCATAAGTGTAAATTGTTTTATATAGTCCCCTGACATATATTACTTCGGGACTTTAAAAAGCTATTTTAATTAGTTGTAAGATATTATAGCAAACTAAATGAGAAAACTCAAAGCTAACATATTATTATTCTCTTTTTAAAATTTATTTCAAAAATATTTTAGGCTTTTTTTGTATATTATCATTGAATAAAATGTCAGTCTTAATAAGACTATGGTCCCCATCATAATGTTAACTAAATGAACTCTCAGTGAATATTTAAAGTTTTGTATATAAAAATTAAATCAAGCGTGAAAGAATGAGAAACAAATACAACTTTTAAACGAGTCATTTTTTAGCAGACTTAGAATTATAAAGTTGAATTGGAATTTATATTTTGAGACACTACATTAGGAGAATTCTACATTAGTCTTCAAGTGACTTACAATGATTTTGTGGCTTGAATATCCCTGAAACCAAACAAGATTTATTTTAATCTCAAAAATAGAAACAAAGGTAGTTCTTAGTTTTAGAAAATAATTTTTCAATTAGAATTTTTATTTTCCAAAATTATTTTTAATTACAGTACAATTTTATCCTCCAAAGTTTTGAAGTATTAAGTAAAGTTACCAGTTTTATTAGCAAATATGTACAGATAGTGCCATATTTTCCTTTTTTTTGAACTATTTTTTTATTTTTAGGGACCAATCACATTCTCAGAGTGCCCTTCCTAAGCCCAGATGGGTTCATGCCACGTAGAATGTCTACCATAAATAACCATGCTTGATTTAATTTTTATACACAAATCTTTAAATATTCATTAGAGTTCATTTACTTAAGATCATGGTGGGAACCATAGTCTTATTTAAACTGACATTTGTTTAATGCTAAGATGCTAAAAATAAAGCCAAAAATATTTTAAAATAACTTAGAAAAAGAGAATAACAATATGATAAGGTGGCCAAGGTTTGAGCTATGATCTTATGCTCTCAAGCCATATTTTTTTAATGAGGCTGTTTTAATTATAAACCCAGTTCCCTTCAGAATGCACCAAATATTGTATTTTCATCTGTAGCCTACTTTGCATCTAAAACAGCTTATATAAAACTTAAGAATGGTATTCTCTAGAAAATTTTCCAAGGACTCAAATTAAGGAGGCATTATTTTGAATTAATTCTGGAGAAATGGTATGTCATAGAAATAAGTAGGAAAGAAACTCTGACAATAACTCAAAAGTGATTCACAAATGAACTATTTTCTCGTCCTATGTCCAGCACTTTCATAGGCACTTGGCATAAAAACACCCTACTTTTCCTTGGAGTTTAACAAAGCAGCATAAAAGTGTAGGTAGACTGTTTTTAGAATCACTTTTGATAATCAATTACAAGCTAAAAAAATCCCCAAATAACTGGTACTTATGATTGATGTTTGAACTTTGTAATTCAGCAGTAAGTTGCTTAAAATAATCATTTATTTTAAGAAATGGCCTTGTTTTCTCTTTCATTCATATTGCTTGAACTTCTAGAATTGTGTTTTTTTTTATAGATCGTCTTTTTAAAATACATTTTGATATCGTTGTGATTTTAGGTGTTCTTGATATCTGGTCCTTTACAGCAATATAGACATTCTCAAATTATTGCCTGTACCCAGTCTTCCCATAATTGACTTAGGAATGACATACTCAGTTCAGTGTTCTTTTTCATCCTCTCCTTTTTACTCTCAGAGGAGTGCATCAGATTCAATTGGAGATTCAGAATTTCTTCTAGCAGCTTCAAAATGTTTTTGTTTCAAGAAAAAGTGTCCTGAAAAGTATATTCACCACGACTGTGACAAACCCACTCTAATAAGAAGTACCCCTATGACTTACAGCTCATGGTAGTCAGACCTTTAGGAGTTTTGTTTCTGTTTAATTTTTTTTCTTTTTGTTTTTTGAAGGGGGGGTCTTTTGGGGTATTTGTTTGCTTGTTTGTTCGTTTATTTTCAGTGCTAGGGCTTACTCTCCTGGTGGTGCTCAGAGGATTACGTGGGGTATTGAAGATCAAACCCACCTAGGATGCATGCAAGGCAAGAGCCCTACTGCTTTCATTCCAGCCCCCACATCAGACCTTTGAACAGTTCACTTTCCAAAAGTGTAAGTAGAACATGCTTTTGCTAATAGAATACCATAAAGGTGATACAATCTATGATTACACTGGCACAATTATGTTACATAACACTGAAATACTCATTTTCTAACCAAAGTTATTCTCTTTCGAAAGCTTTGAATAAGCAAATTTCTGTTCTTGCCCATAGAATCACTTGGCAAGGAATGTAGGACAGTCTCTGGTCAACAACAAATAATATACAGGCCATCACAGGTAATGCAGGCCTCTGACAAGGATGTCAGGAAGGAGGAGCTAACTTCTCCAGTCAAACTTTATTAGCTGAGAACTCTGAATGACAGCTTGATATTAATTTCAAAATCCCCAGAGAATCAAGTCTGTGAACATCTCCTGTTACCAACTTTCTTATTTAATAATCCACATATATAATTGCCCTTTGCGCTCAGATGATACACTTTGTTTGGAACTATTTTGCTTGAAAATGCATATACTCACACAGAGTAAGTGGTATGTCACAGAGTAATTTGATAATCTGTCAAAACAATTTAAGTAGCCAATCAGATGATACTTTATTTAATGTTTGCTTGTTTTTTGCTTTATTGGCTTATCAACAGCAAGCTCCAAAGTTACACAATAATACATTTAAGCTGTTTTAAGTCTCTAAATTGTTTTATGATATTACAAAGCAATAGAAAATAAATGTTCCAATTATTCTGTATTAATAGTGAAATTAGAAAATAAACTTCAAAAATATTGTTATAAGCTTTAAAATATGATTTGTCATTTGCTATTGATTTCTTTTCATTATGTATCTTTGTTTTAGTGAGGGTCACATTTAGAAGGTCACATTTAGAAGGTCACAAGCTTGTAGGAGCCATCCTGTATTAGAGAACAAACCCACAGACTCTCATATGCAAGATATATGATCTACAACTGCTACTTCCCTGACCCTTATGAATACTTTAAATCATCAGATTTTAGTCCCTAACTGTGAACATATAAAGTATATTTGAGTAATGCCTATAAGTACTAGTCAATTCTTCCTCACATAAAGATCAAATTGTCTGATATACATCACTGGCAGAGATCTTTAATTGACTATGCTACTCTTACCTTAGTAGTCTGAATTTGTTTTAATGCACTTAACATATTGCTGTAGAGATACACAAATGCTTTAGTTTTGCAGTACTGGATATATTTACTTATTTGTATATCACTATCAAACTTTGATTTTAAGAGAAGCAGAAACCCACTTGAAAAATAATGAAATTCAAAGTAGAGAGAGAGTATTATGGAAATTGTCTGCCACACAGGCAGGGGGAGGCTTGGGATGGGGGGGGGTAATGGGGACATTGGTGGCAGAAAATGTGTACTGGTGAAGGGATGGGTGTTTGGTCATTGTATGACCAAAACTCAAACATGAAAGCTTTGCAATTCAATTAAAAAAAAGAAAAAAAATGATGAAATTATGTAATGGTTCTTTGTTTACAACAGTGTCCTTAACACATCTCCCATTATCTGAATAATACACTTAAAGATTATGTTTACAGATCTCAATAATGCCAGAATCTGTCAAAAACCAAAACATTACATGATTTTATTAAATTATGGCAACTATAACTTTATATTTTGGTTTTCAGGGCATACCCAGAGGTGCTCAGGGTTTACTCCTGACTTTCTGTCAGGGATCACTTCTGGTGAACCTCAGGGGACTGTGTGGGGTTCCATGAATTGAACCCAGGTCAGTACAAGCTAATTATACACTCTACCCACTTTACTACCACTCAGCCTTTAAGAAAGACAGTTTAAATCCTCCTCAATCACATTCAAATAGAAACTATACCAACTTATATTTATCCAAAGAACACAAACCCTAACTTGAAAAAATGTATATGCACACATGTTTATTATAGCACTATTTATAATAACTAAGGTCTATAGATAGCCCAAGTATTTAACAATAGATATATAAATTAAAAGTGGCATATATTCTCAACTGACTACTACTTAGCTATTAGAAAAGATGAGAAGATGAAATCAATATTTCACTAAAACATTGAAGGGACAAGAGAATCATATTAAGTAAAAGAAGGAAAGAGAATGACCAGCACTAAGGAAGTCTAAGCACTAAGGAAGCTCACTCATGTGTCTTATACAAAGAAATAAAAGTGGGCCAGAGAGAAAGTACAGGTGGTAATGTGCAGTTGATTTGGGGTAGATTCCTAGAGCTAAACATGGTTCCCAAGCATTACCTGAAGAGAGTCATGATTGACTCTGAGCACCTTATGATGAGAAGAGAGGAGAGGAGAGGAAGTGGAGGAGGAAGAAGAGTGGGAGAGAAGAGAGGTGAGTAGTGGATGGGAGGGGAGGAGAGAGGAGGAGAGGAGAGGAGAGGATAGGGACAATATTCAATGAAAATTTAGCCCGTGACAACAGAATTAAGGATACTACTGGGGCATGTAGGTAAGTAAGATGGAAGTGGAGGAAATGGCACCTCAGAACAGTAGCAGAGGGATACAGTGCTTTGGTGGTACAGTAGCATTTATGTCTTTATCACAGATATTAACTCGAGTAAGCCATGTTACTTAATATTAATAATAAT
Organism: Sorex araneus; assembly: GCF_027595985.1. Classification (NCBI taxonomy): domain Eukaryota; kingdom Metazoa; phylum Chordata; class Mammalia; order Eulipotyphla; family Soricidae; genus Sorex; species Sorex araneus. The sequence continues at coordinate 21,537,485 of NC_073305.1, forward strand.
AACACTGCAGATTTTATGTTAAAAGCTTCTAACCATTCCTTTAACATATGCACATATTACACATTGATAAATATAGTTGCATTACAAGTTTTGAAAGCATATAAATCATTATTCCTACTTTACATATTTGTTGGAGGAGGTCACTGAGAGACTGTTACTAGCTGCTTCTCAAGCTACACCTGGGCAATCAAAAGTCCTTTCTCTTCCTCTCTTCCTGAAATGTACTTTTGCCCACCTTCCCATCTTCGAAGGACACTTCAGGGATTGAGTCAGGAGAGAGTAACGATTCACTGAGCCCATCTGGACTCTACTGACAACACAATTCTGTTAAAGTCATTCCTTAAACCCCAGAGAGCGGCGGTAGGATATATGAAAATCTACACCTCTAGTGGCCACCCAATCAATCCTTATATGAGCAATGTTTCCTTGTTTATTAAACTACCACCTGCCACTCTTCAGTGGCCTGCCTCTTGGTGGTCCTTGACCTTTCTAACAAAAGAGCTTGTCTCATATTTCAGTTTGGCAAACTTAGAAGTTTACTAACCAACAATTTTGCTTTCAAACTGAAATGGAATTTAGCAATATACTGGGTCTCAGTACTATCCTTGATTTGTATCTTTTTTATGACTTTGTAGCTTGATTTTAAATAAACAAAATAAAAGCTTTAAATGTTATACATATTTAATGCCTTTTGAGACTGGAGAGATAATACAGAGGGGAAAGGTACTTACAAACATGTGTTTGACACAAATACAATCCCTGAAGCCCCATAAGGTGTCCTACAAAACTGTGAGAAATGATGCCTGAGTGCAAAGCTAAGAGTACATTTTGAGCACGGCTGGGTGTTGCCCCCCAAACAAGAAAAACAAACACATTTCATGACTTTATATCTCACTTCTATAAAGCAAAATACTTATTCGAAAGGATGTTATAATTTTCATTTAAGAGACGTGGGGTCAACTAAGTAAAAGAGGGGCTATGAGGGATGGTCAATGGTTGGCAGGTGTATATGGGGCTGACAGTAGGAAAGATAGAGAGAATGGACCAATATGACAATAATAACTGGAAATTATCACAATGGACAAGAACTCAGGGTTAAAAGAAGGTAAAGGGATATACCTTATACCTTTCAGCATCTGTATTGCAAACCACAAGTCCAAAAGGAAGAAGAAGAAGAAGAAGAAGAAGAAGAAGAAGAAGAAGAAGAAGAAGAAGAAGAAGAAGAAGAAGAAGAAGAAGAAGAAGAAGAAGAAGAGGAGGAGGAAGAAGAGGAAGAAGAGGAAGAGGAAGAAGAAGAAGAAGAAGAAGAGGAAGAAGAGGAAGAAGAGGAAGAGGAAGAAGAAGAAGAAGAAGAAGAAGAAGAGGAAGAAGAGGAAGAAGAGGAAGAGGAAGAAGAAGAGGGAGAGGGAGAGGGAGAGGGAGAGGGAGAAGAAGAGGGAGAAGGAGAAGGAGAGGGAGAAGGAGAAGGAGAAGAAAGAAGGAGAAGAAGAAGAAGAAGAAGAAGAAGAAGGAAGAAGAAGAAGAAGAAGAAGAAGAAGAAGAAGAAGAAGAAGCAGAAGCAGAAGCAGAAGCAGAAGAAGAAGCAGAAGAAGAAGAAGCAGAAGCAGAAGCAGAAGCAGAAGCAGAAGCAGAAGCAGAAGCAGAAGCAGAAGCAGAAGCAGAAGCAGAAGAAGAAGAAGAAGAAGAAGAAGAAGAAGAAGAAGAAGAAGAAGAAGAAGAAGAAGAAGAAGAAGAAGAAGAAGAAGAAGAAGAAGAAGAAGAAGAAGAAGAAGAAGAAGAAGAAGAAGAAGAAGAAGAAGAAGAAGAAGAAGAAGAAGAAGAAGAAGAAGAAGAAGAAGAAGAAGAAGAAGAAGAAGAAGAAGAAGAAGAAGAAGAAGAAGAAGAAGAAGAAGAAGAAGAAGAAGAAGAAGAAGAAGAAGAAGAAGAAGAAGAAGAAGAAGAAGAAGAAGAAGAAGAAGAAGAAGAAGAAGAAGAAGAAGAAGAAGAAGAAGAAGAAGAAGAAGAAGAAGAAGAAGAAGAAGAAGAAGAAAAGTGCCTGCCATAGTAGCAGCTGGGGAGTATTGGGGGTGAGGGGTGATGGGAGGGAATCTGGGGACACTGATGATTCTGGGAAATGTACACTGGTGGAGGGATGGTGTTCGAACACTGTATGACTGAAACCTAATAGTGAACAGTTTTGAACAGCTTTATAAGAGTGTGTCTCACAGTGATTCAGTAAACAAAAACAAACCAAAAAAAAAAAAAGATGTAGCATAACAACTTCAAATTTCCTTGTCCGTGCTTTGATTTTTTTGAATGCTTTATCATCTAAGTATTATTTATATAAATCAGAACAATGTTTTCTAAATATCAGCATCCTCTAGATGAACTCAAAGATCTTTTTTAGTGAGATCAGATTGTGAATTTACAGCAGCTGTATAAAGATTCATCAAACTATGCAGATCTCAACACTTTTCAGACCTGTGGCCTTTGGTAATCCCTTCACTTTATGACTGTTTTCCTTCATTTGTAAATGAGGAGTCAGGCAAATGGACCCTGTTCCTTTATAATGGAATAAGCTGTAATCCAGTCTGGGAAAGAGATATTTTGTACTCAAACACAAGTTACAATTATTGACCTCAGTATACCAGTTCTCATTCTCTCTCTCTCTCTCTCTCTCTCTCTGTTGGGCCACACCCAGCAGTGCTCAGAGCTTATACCTGGCTCTACACTGTTATTGGGCTGCTTGGACCTTACAAGGTGCTCTAGATCAAACCCAGGTTAGCCACATGCAAGGTAAGCACAATAACTGCTATACTATCACTCCAGCCCCCTGTCTTAAATATTTTAGGATTGATTGCACTTTTTTCCCCAATTTTCATTGATATCATAATTTGCACTACTCTTAAAGATAGTTATATTAAGAGCTTTTCATTACAGCACTACACACACCTTTAGAGTGTTTGTCTACCCCCACAAATGCCCCAAAGGCCCCTCAGCTAAACTCAACTCTTTAGATAAAATCATTGTTTCTGTTGCCTTGGGCTATTTGTTGCTCCCTTACTTTTTATCTTTATATTCCACATGTTAGAGAAAATCATTCTGTATCTGCCCCTTTCTTTTGACTCTGCTAGCAGAAAATGGCATGATTTCACCTTTTATTAGAGCAAAATATTCAATTCCACATTTTTTTTTTTTACAATGGGTGTGCATGTGTATGGGAAGGAGGTTGGTACACCTGAACATGCTTAGGGCTTATACTCTGTGCTCAAGGATCACTCCTGGTCAAAGTCATGGAACCATATTTGATGCCAGGAATCAATCCAGGTAGGTCAAGTGCAAGGCAGCCCTACTACCAGCTATACTCTCTCCAGCCCCTAATACAAAGTCTTGATCCATTCATCTAGATTCTGTACGGATGGGTTGTTTCCATGTCCAGGCTATTGTACTAAGCACTATAATGACCATAGGTTTGCATATCACTGTCACTGTCATCCATTCCGTTGATCACTGATTTGCTTGAGCAGGCCCAGTAATGTCTCCATTCATCCTAGCCCTGAGATTTTAGCAGCCTCTCTTTACTTGTTCTTCCCAATGGTGCCACATTAGAGGCTCTTCAGGCTCAGTGGAATGAAACCCATCATTGTTACTGTATTTGGCATATGAATACTCCACGGGAAGGCTTTCTTGGTAGCTTGCCAGGTTCTCCAAGAGGGAGAACTAGGTTATCAGATGTTGCATGTCTGCATAGCAGCTCTATGCTTCCAGGAGCTTGGTTTTATAGTCTCTGGATGTTGGCCATTGATGGGATTACACTGCTCCTGGGAGCAATTTATGGGTGTGACTACCTAGCTACTGGAAAATGGGGAATCTGGGTGGAAGAGGCCCATTGTCCATCCGAGCAGACTTGGAGATCTCGGCCCTGCATCCCACACACCTGGGTTCCTCTGCCGGTTACTTCACGCGTGAGGCTAGTCTGAGCATGTGGAGAGTGGCCTTGAGTATGTCTGTGACTGGGTTCCAGAGGTCTTCAACTGCCGGGGATCTGCTCGGGGTGGGGAGGGAAACTCAACCTGCACCCTCTGAGGGACCCTGATGAAAGCAGCCAGTAGCGGATGCAAGACTCTCTGTGTCCCTCTCTCCTGGGAGCTTGGTTTTATAGTCTCTGGATATTGGCCATTGATGGGATTACATGGCACTGGTGGCAGTTTCTGGGTGTGACTGCCTAGCTAATGGAAAATGGGGGATCTTGGCGGAAGAGGCCCAGTCCCGATCTGAGCAGCCTTGGAGATCTCGGGTCCCACACACCTGGGTTCCTCTGCGGGTTCCTTCATGCATGAGGCTAGACCGAGCATATGGAGAGGGGCCTTGAACATGGCTGTGGCTGGGTTCAGGAGGTCTTCAACTGTCCACTGTACTACCACTCAGCCTTTATGCAAATGTTCAATGAAAATTTAGCCTGTAACAACAGAATTAAGGATACTACTGGTGGATGTGGGTGAGTAAGGTGGAAGTGAAGGAAATGGGACTTAAGAACAGTAGCAGAGGAATGCAGTGCTTTGATGATACAGCAGCATTTATGTCTTAATTCACCAGAATTATTAATTCATTTAATTCACCAGAATTATTCACCAGAAGTGATCCCTGAATACAGAGTCAGGAATAAGCCCTGAGCACCTCTGGGTATGCTCTGAAAACCAAAAAATAAAGTTATAGTTGCCATAATTTAATAAAATCATTTAATATTTTATTTTTTGACAGATTCTGGCATTATTGAGATCAGCAAACATAATCTTTAAGTTTATTATTCAGATAATGGGAGATGTGTTAAAGACACTATTGTAAAAAAAGAACCACTACATAATTTCATCATTTTTTTTCTTTTTATTGGGTTAAAAAAGCTTTCATGTTTGAGTTTTGGTCCTACAATGATCAAAGGTTTACATATAGTCCATCTAATTAATAATTTCATGTTTGGGATTAGATGCTAAGAGATGATTTTGTGGGAGTTTTGTTCTTATTTTTAAGAAATATACATATTGTTTTCCATAAAAAAGAAATATAAATGGCTAGTAAACATATAAAAAGTGCTCATTGAACATTTTTCTATAATATTTATTTAGTTTTAGGTGCTGGTTAACCATTTTTCACACTTTATTTTACTCTAATTGTATCCTCTATACTAACTTGTAGAAAGCTGCATCTGATTAACACTTTTCAGAATTAAATACTCAGAACAAAATTACTCAAGCCCCAAAATCAAGAATAGACAAATACAAAGGATTGCTATAAATGTGACTGACTTCACACCCCAAATCTAATTTATTATTCTGTATGCCTCCATTGTTTTTTATTCTGGTAGTGCTGTATAGCAATTTAAAAAAGATACATGTTTTTTCCACTTCATAATTTCCTTTGAAATTGGGTTCTAGCTGTAAAATCTGAGTAAAATGATAGCTACAAAATTAAACCTAATAAAGTAGAAGAACTTAAAATCTAGAAAAATACCATATATACATTTGATAGAGAATATATATAATGTATATTTGCATAATATTATATTTGTATGTATTTATATGTGTGTAAACACATATGTGCATATATATGCACATATATACATACATACATACATACATATATATGTGTGTGTGACATGCCAGTTCTTCCAACTTCAGTGCTGGGGAATCACTCAAACCCATGGCGTCAAACATGAAAGGTAAGTGCTCTACCGCTGAGTTACATCCCATCTCTAGCCCAGCATGCCTCAGTTCTTAAGAAAATAAATGTCTTCTCTACTGAAATTTTTTATTTTGTGGTTCAGTACCTCTTTCTAAGTAGCAATTTTACACAGGAATTTTGTAGACTCAATATATTTATGGCAGACATTTATTTAATTAAAATCTATTAAAATAAGATCACTAAGCACTAATCAACACCATATGCTTTTCAGTCAACTAGCAATAAATATTTGCTTCTCAAGTTTATGCTAACTAATGAGGTACTTTGGGTGTTTTATAACTGTTTAAGACCACAATAACTCACAAAAATCAACTTTTGAAATATGAATTGCTCTCCTGCAGTGTCTAATTTAAATAGATAAGTAAATAGAGAAAAAAGTATCACATACCTTAAAACACTATTTAGACATTCTTGGAGGGAAATATATTTAAATGAAGCCAGAAGGGAACACATTTCTTCTCTGAAGAATATTTAAATATTCTATTAGTATTTAATTTTCAGAAAACTGGGGCTAATTTGGATATTTGTAGGCCTGGAAACAGTAAATTAATTCACATTATCTAATGCAAGACATTGGTGGACTGAAAAGTATTTATCTGCCTTCACGTTGTCAGAACTTTATATTATTTTGTGTGTTTTCTATTTCTCTTTAGATAATGACAGTAAACCAAATGTAAATATCTAAAAGTCAGTTTACTTTGACACGTACAAAAACAACAGTTCATAGGGAAGCTGAACAGATGATCCTCTCTCGACTGACATCCATGCTGTTCAGAGTGTCCCAATGTTTGAACACAAGCATGCCTTCCAAATAATGCCAGGCTACTCTATAGAGCTGTGTATATGCTGAACCTCATATGCCATCTGTTATTCTTTACTTTTTTGAACACACTTTTGCCCTGATGTGTTTGCATTGTTTAGAAAATGAACACTTACCATTAAATTCAACAATAAAAATGGCCCAGTGGGTGTAATGAAGCAATAAAAACAGTATTCTTGGTAAGTGTTATCATCACAGTTTGAGATTTTATATTGCTGCTGAGGAGTAATTTCTAAAACAATTACTGGTGGCAAATATATTAATAACATTCAAATACAGTCAAAGTCGAAAAGAAAATCTACAAGATAAAAACTTTGAAGTTCAAACTGACATTCTGTCCATGATATGGCGCATCCCCTGAGTTCACACCTCACAGCATGTGTTCATTCGTTCTCACTCATGTCTATGTGATGGTGTCTACATTTATGAGCCCTAGCAAATAGTTTTTGAGTGTAAATATTTTTTAAAAAATAAATTCCTTTTAAACTCCTGTATTTTTGAACTTGATTTAATTTAAAATAGTGAAAACATATATTTTTTTAATTTTTGAAATGTTCAAACTTAATTTCTCCAAAAACATGTGTTTGGGGTTTTGCTGTAGGCATTAAGTATATCTAGTAGCTACAAGTTCATAAAAACGATGACTAATATCTACTTAGGTATAGACTAGTATCACTCGAACGATCTGTAATAATTTGAAATTGACATAAAATTAAATACCAATAATGTTTTGTTGTTGTGTTTTCTCTTACCTGGAGATGCTCAGGGGTTACTCTTGGCTCTGAATTCAGGAGTTGCACCGATGGTACTCAGGGAACCCTAGGGATGTCAGGGATTGAACCCCAGCTGTGTTTGATGCAAGTGCCCAACCTGCTGTACTATCTCTCTATGTCCAAAATTTTTAAGGTGCATACCTCGGGGCCATACCCAGAATTATTCAGGTCTTACTCCTGACTGTGCAGTCAGGGATCACTCCTGGCAGGTATAGGGAACATACTGGAATATCCGGAATAGAACCCAAGTCTGCCATGTGCAAGGCAAGCACCTTACCCACTGTTCTATCTTTCCAGCCTCAACTTTGCAATAGGAAATAAAAAGAAGTCATACAGACTTCTTTTTTTTAACCTCTACATAAATAGCTTTCTATTACTTATAAGTTGGGGGTTAATTATTAACTAACTAAAAAAGAAAAGTGAAGAGTAACAGAACAGAGAGATGGCTCAAAGAGCTAAAGTATGAAATGCATGTGGGAGGCGTGAGTTTATTCCCCAGTATCATATGACTCCCATTTCATCGTCCAGAGCACCTCCAGTAGTATTTCCTATGCAAAAATTTGAGAGTATCTTTTTAGCATTTCGTGTATGTGCCCAGCCTTCCTAAAAACACTAAAATAATAATGGTATGACCACCACTTTAGAATAGTTATTTACAAGGAATACTCAGTTACATTCTTATATTTACAAAAGTGCTTAAAGCAGCCTAAAATGTTGATACTAATTTGTATTCATATTCAAACAACCTTTTTTTCTTAGATTATATGTGCTCTCATATATCTATAATAAAGGAAGTCATTCTTTATGAAATTATCATCTATTATTATTTCTGTTGCTGATTTAAAACTGTGAATTAAGTTTAATATTCTCTATTTTTTAAGTATAGCAGATATTCTTTTCTGTGATGTTTATTAGTTTGAATAATTAGTATTTGTTTAATTAAACATATATTAAATAATCTATTTTTTAAATGGTTTATTATAATATAAATAGTCCATTTGGTGGGGACTGTTTCCCAAATATGATAATTCAGAATTGTCCTTGGAGTAAATTCTCCTTCTATAGTTATTTATAGCTATAAATAGGATAAGAACATTTTATACAGCAGTTTATTGTTTTAAGCTATTAAACTGGCAAAGTAAAATTTACTCCAAAATCATGACACTAATAAAATGTGTATCATGACAGATTTTTGCCATGAAAAAATATCCATAACTATTTGAAAAATGGCAGAGCAAATGTTGTTCAAAAGAAATACAATAAAAATAAACACTATACTAAAATATTTCACTGAAGAAATAAAATAATCAAGACAGTGATTAAAATAATTAAAAATTATAATTAAAAAAACTCAAGATCTTATTACTGATGATTACAGAATTGTTTTGTAGTACCAATCTCTAAAATAATCAGTGGTGACTTCCAGTTTTGTTTAAACTATAAAATTCTGCCCATAAAACTCTCACCAATATAGATATTGGCATGATGACACATACAATAATTTAATTTCCATTTGCCCAGTTGTTCTAGTGACATACTACACATTCCTTTCCTTTACTACCCCACTTTTGTTGTTTTCATGGGTATATTCTCATAGTTGCATACCCCTTACCTCAAAATTAGAAAAATACTCTAGGATTAACATATCATTGTTTTCTTGCTTTGAAGGTGGTTATATAACATAAAATGGGGTCTTTGAGAGACAGAGATCTGTTATACATATGTATTTCATATTTTTCTATATATTATCTATATTACATATGAAAAATATGTATATATATTTTCTTTTTTTCAGGAGTGGTTTCAAGATGGTAATCATCATTCCTCACCTTTTTGTTGGAAATTGCCATGTCAACAAAAGGATATATGGCAAAACTGATGCCGTGTGACTTCTGAGAATATATCTTAAGGTTTCTGCATTGCACAATTTTGAATAATCTAAGAAGGAATACAGATGCTTTGTACAAAGACACTTAGGCTTTGAAGAGATACTAAGACTGAACTGAAGTCTCATGCTAAGGTCAAGCTCAATTCACTGGTTATGTATGAGCTAGTTCCTAAGTGAATTCACCAGCCCCAGTTAGGCCTTCAAGAGATTATTCAACATAGTCAGCACTTTAACTGCAACCATATGAGAAACCCTGAGTCAGAACCATTTAGTTAATCTACTCCTGAATTCTAAACCGACTGAAAATTTATCATATAATGAAATATTATTCTTGGATGTTCCTAAGTTTTGGAATAATTTGTTTCATAGAAAGATAAGTAATAAGCAAGTTCAGTAGAGACATGAAGAAATGAGATACTGAAAGGGAAAGAGAATTTTAACATAATTCTTCAGTGTTCAAACTTGGATCCTTTGACTTTTCTTCCACTGTAATTTATGCAGCATCCTTTCTCACTGTAAATGCTAATATATGTCTTACTAATTTTATTACATAGGCATTTTATTTGGTTTTAGATCACTGGAAAATCAGAGTATAATAGATTTGATAATGAAGTTGATGGTGCTAGTATTGGTAATAACTGTGATATCGGAATATCTCAAATGAACCAAGCACTGTGTGAAAGACAATGAGTATTCTCTCTAATTCTTGACCAATTTTGATATATTGTTTTTATTTTAATAAAATCACAACTGAATTATTAAGTACAGTGACTAAGAAGCCTAACTAGCCTTTAGACACACTTCTATTTTATATCAAAACTCAAGGTTTTTTATTGACTTTATATTTTCCTAGCTATCTGGAGCGATAGTACAGCAGGTAGGACACTTGCTTTGCATGCAGCTGACCTGGGTTCAATTCCTCCATTGATCTCGGAAAGCATGGCAAGCTACCAAGAGTATCCTGCCTGCATGGCAGAGCCTAGCAAGCTACCTGTGGTATATTCGATATGCCAAAAACAGTACCAACAAGTCTCACACTGGAGACATTACTGGTGCCTGCTCAAGCAAATCGATGAACAATGGGACAACAGTGGTATAGTCCTACAACGCAGATACCTGTATGGAATTTCTATCTATCTACTCAGAATTTATAATCTGGATTCAATTATCTGAAAAAATTAATAAAATAAATCAGTCACTATTTATATCACATTACATTCACAATAAATTTTGTTAGTTTTTGGGTCACACAGAAGTATTCAGAATTTGCTCCTTGTTCTGTGCTCAAGAATCACTCCTGACCAGGTCTAGGAGTGTGACAATGATTCAAACCAGCTTCAGTCCCGTGAAAGACAAATGTTAACACTCTTTACTATTTCTCTGGCCCCTAGTTTACAAATTTTATTAGTAAATTAATAATATTTCTTTAAATATATTTTATGTTTTAATCAGTTTGAGGATATTCTTTGCTTATGCCACACTACAATATTTATCCTCCAGAGAGAATTCATTTTCCTGTGACTCTCCTCATTTAAAATTTTATTCATAAAACTGACTTAATTTTGTTACAATGGAGCCTATATTAATAAGAAAACACTTTCTCCAATTGATTATGAAACCTTGAGACCAATAATGTGAGCTTAGTCTTTTTCATCTCATGCATAGGTTTCTATTATAATAACATCAATTTTGAAATTAAGGAAAATATTACATGTTAATTCACCTAATCAAAGACTATTTTTTCCAGAAGCTATTCTACAAGATACCATGTGGGAAATTAAAAATCTATGGACAAACTACTTTAGAAAAGTCTAGTTGAATTTAGGCAGAATTCTTTCCTGTAGTACACACATTAGAATCCTAAATGTATAGATTTTTATTATGGCTTACTTAATGAAGAACATAGCATAAAGGAATGTATTATTCATTCCTGTTTGATTTGGGGTCACACATAGTAGTGCTCAGAGCTTATTCTTGGCTGATGAGGATCTGGAAGTTATACGTGGTATTGGAACCCGAACTGGGATTTGCTGTGTGCAAGGCAAGTGCCGTACCTGCTTGTACTACTTTTTCAGCCCTAGTATGCAGAAATTAATTTATTTGAACTCCTTAATATTTTTTCACAAAGCTTTTGGTCTAGTTTTCCATGACACTTAGGATATGAATGTAACTTTCTATAATACACAACATATTATGTTAAAACACAAATACAGATATTTATAGTCTCCATTTAATTAATTCATGCTGTATTCAATATGCCAAAAACAGTAACAATAATGGGTGTCATAACCCTGACCCTGAATGTGACAGGGATGAATGGAGACGTTACTGGCCCCCACTCAGCAAATCTAATAGATTTGCAATGGGACAACAGTGATACAGTGATTTAATCCACCAAAATAAATAAAATCTTTGGTAACTTACATTGTGTCTTACTGTTATCAAATTCATCTCAAAGATTATGAACAACATAAGTGTTAAGTCATTTTTAGATGGCTTTAAAATGTTAATACCTATGATATAGTAAAATAAATGTATAAGAATATCAGTTTCATTGAATATTTTTTGCATCATCACTGTCATCACTGTCATCCTGTTGCTCATAGATTTACTCAAGTGGGCGCCAGTAACATTTCCATTAGTCCCAGCCTTAAGATTTTAGCAGCCCCTCCTTACTCGTTTTTCCCAATGCTTGGAGGCTCTTTTCAGGGCCGGGGGAATGAGACCTGTTATTGTTACTGTATTTGGCATATCAAATAAGCCTGGGGAGCTTGCCAGTCACTTCCATGCGAGTGGGATACTCTCAGTAGTTTGCCAGCCTCTCTGATATATATGTACATATATATGCATATATATACATATATATATTTTGTACATATATATGTACATACAAATATATATGTACATATATATATTTCCCTTTATGATGATGCAGCCATGTGATCCAGGAACATATTCACTCGTATGAGGCTTGGCATAAAGTAATATAATCTTAAGAATTTTTCAGAGAAATTGATGAAAATGGTAGCAAATATTTGATTGATTTTGTTCTATTGTGTGTGTGCAGGGGGGTTACCACTCACACCCAGGAGTGCTCAAGAGATACTCCTGGATCTTTGCTCATGCCTGGAGATGCTCGGGAAATCAGTCAGCCACTCCTAGGGATCAAACTTGAGCCCTGCTGGCAAAGCATGTGCTCCTCTCAGTCTGGCCTTGGTTTTGTATTTTACAGAGGCAAGGTAGGCCATTATAAGATTATTTAAGTAAAACATGCTTTTTGTTAAATCTATTGTTCTATAGTTTAGTCATTTATGTATGGTAAACTACAAACAGCTTTATTTCATTTAAAAAATAAATGTTAACTATTATGTCAGGGCTATTTATATATTTTCAAATTAAAGTTTACATAAATTTTTTACAAAGTTAAGTACTATTTTGGTGTTTTCATATATGTAGGGATTTTTGTACTTTCCTTCAGATTATATATAACAGGCAGTTATACTTTTCCCTAAGTATGTTTGTGTAATTATGTATATCTGTGTGTGGATGAGGAGAATGTGGCAGGAGTAGAAGGAGATGCATCGTGTCAGGGATAGAGGAGAGAGAGAGAGAGAGAGAGAGAGAGAGAGAGAGAGAGAGAGAGAGAAGAAAAAGAGTGACTGCAAGGAAGAAAATGAGAACAGAATTTTATCTCATCTGAAAACTGCTTTTGATTCATAGTATACAGTTGGTCTGTTTCCAATTTCAAGAGCAGTTGACCTGAGAAGTGGAAACTGCATTGTCCTTAAGGAGATGATTTTCCCAGGGGAAAGAGACATTACAACAAATGTAAACACTATGCCATGGAGGAGGAATGTGCGATGGGTGGGGGGCAGAGAATCTATATCCCATAAGCACCATTCAGAGGGTTTTATTCCAATTACATTGCTTATGATTCTCCCTGCTAAATATCTCTCATTTATTCAGCTCCATTATCATTATCTGACGTATTCACCCTTTATATGGAGAGGCAGTTTTCTTTACTTGCTGACATCGAAAGTTATTTAATGGTACTGCAATTACCTTCTCATTATTTTAAGTAATTACAGGATAAAACAAAATATGTGAATGTTGAATAGTTTTGGTAAATAAGAATGAGGGATTAATAATAATAATAATGCTGTTTTTCTACAGGAACATGTACAATAAAATGTATTCCAGAACTATAAACACTGGTGAAAGAGATTATTTATTTTTAAGAAGGAAAAACATTTACCCACTTTATATCCATAGGTAAGGGATTTAGAAGTGTAACATGTTAGCAAACTGTTAGAAAGAATAAGATGTGTCTCTAACAAACCTTTCAAATTCTTACACATGAAAATGTCTTTATGATTTTTAGATACAGCACCAAAGGCACAATCTATGTAAGAAATAATTGATGAGCTGGAGTTCATTAAAGTTTTAGAATTCTGCTTTACAAAAGATAATGTAAAGAGAATGAGACAAGACAGAGAGAGTGAGAAATATTTGCTAAGGTTATACCCCAAGGGGCCCTGGGATGTGGCTTGGTGGCAGATCACCTGCCTTGCAAGAGTGAGGCTGTGGGTTTGATCCTCATCAGTGCTGGTGTGATCCCTGATGACACAAAAGAGAATCCCAGTGCACATTGATCAAGTGTGTGAGTAGAACCGAATATGTATTGTTTTTTGTAGTGCAACAACAGTACCCATAGTCAAGTTAAAGAAAGGGGGCATATTCCAAATAAAAGGCCATTTTTTAAAACAGAACTTAATATCAACAATAATTAAAAAATGCTGATTAAAAAGTGGGCCAAAGTCCTTATCACTTCATAAAAAATATGTACAAATGTTAAATTAGTAGTGACAAAGCTCTAAGTTGAGGTCTAAAGGTCAAGCAAATGTATGCAATAAGATAGCACTGACACACTGATAGAAATGAGCATAACCTTGAAGACTGACTATGGTTCTAGGGACTTAAACTTAGGTTCTTTGCTTCGGTTATTTCCACTATGAAATTTTCTGTAAGGTAATTTTGCAACATAAAATAAGATGATTGTCTGCTAATTTGTTTCAGTCTTTTGCATTCAAGGTTGATTTTTATATTACACAAATCTCATCTCCCCTATAGGTCTGACTGATGAGTAGATACAGCAGTCTTAAAATAGTGGCTTATAACAACTACATATAGCATTTGATCGAAAATAGTGTGATAAAACTTACTGAAACTCCAAAATAAGAGACTATAAAGTTAAATTTATACTATCCTAGAAAATGATAAATATCTGCATGAATATCCTCCAGTAAAAAACAGTCATTTTTACTATTTAAAACTGGAAATTTACTAACCTACATGGAATATAAGAGATATCAAAAAAACCCTTCAATATTAAGTTAAATAAATTCCTACATCAAATATTCAATGATTGCTAATTAACTCATTTATTTTGTGACTTTAAATATGTTTTAGATTTTTTGGCCGACACTTTGCAGGGAAGGACTTCAGGGCTATTCCTAGCTCTGTTTTCAGGGGTGGACCCTAGTGTTGTCTGGAGGATCATATGTGGTGTTGGGAATTTGAATCAGGATTTGAGGGGTACAAAGGAAGCACCTTATCCCCTGTACAATCTCTTTACCTTTGTAGTTTTAAATTTTTATGGAAAAATTTCCTTTAAAAGAGTCACCCAGAAAAAGTGGTGTATATAACAGATCCGTTGATGATGCCTAATTCTGGCAAGAATATGGAACAACAGGAAATCTGATTCATTGCTGATAGGAATTGTATAGCCATTTTGAAATATTGCCAGTTTCATATAAAATGAATGCATTATTACTTTAAAACACAATGATAATGACCTTGGTATTTACTTACACAAAGGAGCTGAAAAAATGTGTTCACAGACAGACTTGCATCTGGGGATTTAGAGAAGCTGTATACACAAGTGGTACAACTTGTGTCCATCAGTAGGTAAGTAGAAAAATTAGATGTGATACATTCAGATAATCAAATCCTGTTCAATTTTAAAAATAAATAGATTTCCAAGCCATAACAAATAAACAGAAGAGACTTTAGTGCACCATTCTTCGTCAAAGAAACCAGTCTGTAAAGGTTATATCCTAGATACTTCTAGCTATATGATGTCTAAGAAAGCGAAAACTATAAAAAATGTCTATGTTTTCCAGAGATGGAGGGAAAATGGAGCAATGATTAGCTGGAAAAGGGAGGACTTTTATGGAAGAGAAAATATTCTGTATAATACTGTAACATTGAATACATGATGGTAAATATCTGCCTCAACCTATAGAATATAAACCACTCCCCAAAGTAAAACCTAAGAAAAACTGGATTTTGGGTGATTATGATGCATTAATATAGGCTCACTGATTAAAACAAATGTATTTAATTAGTGTGAGATATTAATAATAGGTTAATTAAATTGTTTTATTTAGTTATATGTATGGAAGTTGATAATATTAAATTAATAATTCATCAATATGTAAAATCTGTCTATATAATTATGTATACTACATAGTTAAGATGATTATATATTTTATATATAAATGAATTTAACATAATACAAACAATATTAAGGAATTCCAGTTAAATACTTTAATTCTAAGTATTATTGGGATAGGAATATTAAGGGGTACCTTCTTATTGGCTTTTGTTGTGTCTTATTTAGTATCATAATCCAACAGTTATCAAGGCTTACTTCAAACTCTGCTCTTAGGGATCACTTCTGGTAGGTCTATGGAGACTACATGTGCTCCTGGGGATCGAGCCTTGGTCATACTGTGTTAGACCTCTACTCTGACCCACCTTCCTCTCAGTTTTATTATGAAACTGTTCTAAAAATAATATTAAAACATTACGGCAATTTGAGAGAGAATTTAGGACTACAGGGATTAATTTTAGATATTAGTACATTTTATGACATGTTCCAACTCCAGTATTTGAATAAGTAGCTCTTTATTTTTATTTTGCTCTGTACACTTGTATTTTGTGCCAGGATTGTTTGTTATATAAGGTCTTCATGACTGTATTCTCCCATTCTGTAGAATGTCTTTTTAAATTTCATAACAGGGTTTATCACTGTATAATAAAGATTGAAATTTCTGATGAAGTGGGGTCTACATTTATTCCTTTAACATTTACTTTTGGTTTCTGAATCACACGCTGTTGAACTCTAGACTATACTTTTGACCGTGTGCTCAGGGATCATCTCTGGTGCTCGTGTCGGGAGACCAAATGCGCTGGCTACAAGCAAGGCAAGAGCTCTAATGAGGCTGTACTATCTCTTCAGTTCCCATTTTCCTCTGTTTCTCTTGTTTTAATTTGGTGATCAAGTTTGTTTTTGTTACATGCACCCACTCTTTTAAGTTGTTCATAATACTTCATTATTCTCTTCTTCTATTTTGTTTTGGGGGGGTCACACCCAGTATTGCTCAGGGGTTACTCCTGGTTCTGCACTCAGAACACGTCCACACATCCGCCCCGTGCAAGACAAATGCTCTACCTGCTGTACTATCACTCCAGCCCCTAATCTCTTATTCTTATCCCAGAAATCATACATTCTCTATTTTTAGAGACCATTATGAATCCTAATTGATAGCATACTTTTGAAATGCGAGAAGCTTTCAATAAATACTTTGATTTTAATCAAACCTTATTTTGCTTATGAATGCAAATATTTTATGATTCTTCAATTATTTAAATTAGTTAAAACATTATTTTCATTTTAAGCGGTGACTATTCCTTTAGTTTACTATTAAGGTGATTGGTTCAATGTGACAATAATGTGTTTTGGGTGAGATTATTTTTCTTCAGACTGTATCTAAAGGTGAAGTTTTTTCTTACAAATTTTTCTGAAAATATATTATGCTACCTTAATTTTGAAGTATATTTTTAATGGATAATGAACCAAGACTGGCACTTATTTTTAATGCTTAATTTGCAAGTGTTATTCCATTCCATTTGTTCTCCTTTTACATTGTTGAATGTTAGCTGTCAGCTGGGTTCCGAAGGTCTTCAACTGTCGAGCCTTTGCTTAGGGTAGGGGAGGGAAAGGCAACCCACCCTCTCTGAGGGGCCCCAGTGAAGAGAGCCAGTCTTTATAATAATATATCATTAGTTAATAATATAATAAATAGTATCATTTTATTAATAATAAAATATTTCATAATAATATCTATATTAATACTTATATTAATATAATATGATTATATTTATATATTTATTATATGTAATGTATAATATATATATTTATATACCCAGGGCTGAGATTTACAAGTCTGCTCAGATCAGGTCTGGGCCTCCTCCACCCAGATCTCGCATTTTCCAGTAGCTAGGCAGTCACAACCAGAAACTGCCCCTGGGACCCTGTAATCCCATCAATGGCCAACATCAAAAGACTATAAAACCAAGCTCCGGAAGAGAGCAATGCAGTCTCTTGCCCCCATGCCTGGCTGTCTTCACCGGGGCCCCTCAGAAGGGATGGGTTGTGTTTCCCTTCCCGCCCCAAGCAGAGCCTCGACAGTTGAAGACTATAAAACCATGCTCCAGGAAGTGCGCAGCCGAGATGTGGCCTCCGGATATCTAATAGTCTAGCTCTCCCTCTTGGAGAACCTGACAACTATCATGAGTCTATTGCCCGCACAGGAGAGCCTGGCAGGCTCCCCGTGGCATATTCATATCCCAAATACAGTAACAAATATATACAACCTCTTGGAAAGCCCGGCAAACTGCTGAGAGTATCCCACCTGCACAGCAGAGCCTGGCAAGCTACCCATGTTGTATTTGATATGCCAAAAATAGTCACAATAGGTCTCATTCTCCTGACCCTTAAAGAGCCTCCAATTGTTGGAAAGACGAACAAGGAGAGGCTGCTCTATTACACTCAAGGCTGAGTGTAATAGAGTTGTTACTGGTGCTGCTCGAGTAAATCGACGAGCAACGGGATGACAGTGATACAGTGACAGTGATTATATATTAAATATCTATTAAATTAAATATATAAATGCATATATAGATATATTAAATATAATTATAAATACAATCATATAATTATCATTAATAAAAATTGTATTAACGCATATTTCATAATACTCTTACATTATTAAAAATATACAAATAAATAAAATAATAATTTAATCATTATATATTTACATGCAATTTGTAAAGAAAAATAAAGTGCTTTAATAATCTAGCTTAAATGACTTGGCAACTCACATGAAATTTGTTGATAGAAACATAAAGAAATGAGATTTTTTTAAATTTTTAAAAAGACAACCATAATGAATGAACAACTTCTAATACTGGCTTTTGCAGATTCACCTGGTAATCTTAAAATGTAAGATGAAATTTCAAGACAGAAAATACTTTTACTAATTTCACATTAAGAAGGAAAAGGACAACTGTAGTCTCAATTTATGGTACTTTGGTAACTATGGTACATTTGCAGAAGATGTCTCTGATGTCCTCTGCTGAAAAGACATATTAAGTCTTGGTTTATGAAATAATCTTCCAAAAAAGATAGCTTCATTATAATTAATGATCAACTGCTAAATAAAGTATTAAAATGTGCTCTAAATTGTTTATATATAGCTGACAAGTGATAAGACCTTGATTTTACAAATGAGGTTGCAGACATCAGATATGAAAAGTGAGAATAAAGCAGGTTGAATTATTGAAATTTAATTATTTGCCAAACAAGAACTCAAAAATATTTATCTTAAAAGCATTGCTTTGTCATGCTGAAAATCTCCTTTAAAACATTTTATTCTTTTTTCTCTTTTGAAATTCATATAACACAAAATTTAAGAGGCTTCATATTTGTTTTATTATTATTAAAATATATACATGAAAATTAATCACAGCAATAAAACATACCCTTAATATAAAAGTAAACAATTCCTTAAATTCCCTCTCTTCAGTCTGTATTTGTGAGCACTTAACACATCATTGACCTCTTTTTATCTTCAGTTAAAATTAATTTTAAGTGGAAAATAGTTGTTTTTACATTTACCACATTGTCTTTGTACTACATAGTAACAGAAGATAAGACAATTGGGCAAGTACCTCATTGCTGTATATTTCAATGATTCTATCTTTAATGCACACTATACATCATCTATTACACTTCAACATATCACATGACTATCAACAGTTTAGGTCTTCTCCTATTTACTTGATCTCACAGGTCTTGCCTCTCAAATGTCTTCAGAGTCTGTGATTTTGGAATTCTGAGATTGTAAAAATAAAATAATCCCACTGTCCTGTCTTCATATTTTTTTTTGCCATTTTGGATCTGATACATTTCCTCCCCATGATTTTCTGTCCCTTTGTTCCACCAACCTATAATTGTCTCCTCAATGTAGATTACATTTTACTTCTCAGATCAGGGAAACATGTGGAAGAAAATGCAGAAGTTATAAATAACATGATTTGAATGTTTTATTCAATGCATACTTAAATAGGCAGTATCATTATAACACTGATTGACAATAGGAATGAATGAGTGTAAGAATTATCCAAAAAGGGAGTGTTTGTCCCTGAAAAATAATAAGATGCTAGAACACAAAATATGCAGTTTATAGTTTAACTTGGCAGGTTTCAAATAGTCAAGGGATTAAACTTGCTGACTTCAATTTTAGCTCAACCATGAAAGTGTATGACATATGGTAAACAAAGGAAAGATCGCACTCGGCATGTATCTATCCTACTATTGTATAATAAGTATGCTGAGACTAGGGGCATGTCTTAGAATTATTCCCATGATTTTTATGGGATAAATAAAAAACAGGAATTTTAAGGCAATTTTATTGAGTAAGACAGCTTTAAGAGAAACAGTGCTGACTCAAATGAGGTCTGGTAAAACTTAAAGGCCAAGAATTGAAGCAAATCAGAATAGTTATATGCAAATTTGATGTAAAAGCCAAATTTACAAATTATACCTTAAATTGGATAAACTGTGCATTTTTATGGTAAATATTCAAATAATAATATAATTAATATGGATATTTATTACATTCTAGGATATCTTTTAAGAGTTAACCTACCCTGCTATATATATATATATATATATATATATATATATATTTTTTTTTTTTTTTTTTGCTTTTTGGGTCACACCTGGCGATGCACAGGGGTTACTCCTGGCTCTGCCCTCAGGAATTACCCCTGGCCATGCTCAGGGGACCATATGGGATGCTGGGATTTGAACCCGGGTTAGCCTTGTGCAAGGCAAATGCCCTACCCGCTGTGCTATCTTTCCAGCCCTACCCTGATATATTTAATCACATAAAAACTACATGGAAAAGTCCTACAATTTTTCTGATTTTATAAGCTATCAAAGAAAATTTTCACCAATCTATTATCAGTCAAATTCAAAGTGAGAATTGGAATTGAAAATCCATAATCACTGCACGGCCACTGTATCAAGAATTATGAATGAAATGTATAATAAATTTGACAAGTAAATGAATACAATGGTGTCAGTTTATTTTTGTTTAAATTTGCCAAGGTAGGTTGATTCAGTCAACTGAGAGGTATTTACAAAAATGTATCTTGCTTTAATTCTAAAAGTTTAAATAAAACAATTGTAACAATTTGTATTATTTTATAGTTCTACCTCATAATTAAATATAAAGAAAAATAATCATTAATTGAATAAAGCATACAAACAGAAAATTAAAATCAAACTGCAACAAGAGTGATTGGTATGGTGTTGAAATTATGCTCATGAGGAACCATCATTAACGCGCATTGTAAATCATGGAACCTCAATCAGTAAATAAAGAAGAGAAAAGCAATCAAGAAAGATTGAGGTGCTAGAGGGACAGTACAGTGATGAGGTCCTTGCTTTTCATATGTCTCTCCTGGTTTGATCTCTGACACCACAGACAGTTCCGAGTCCCACCAGGAGTGATCCCTCGGTGCAGAGCAAGGAGAAAGCCCTAGTGCAACTGGATCTGGCTCAAACACAGAACAAAACAAACAAAACAAATACCCAATATTGATCCAATATGAATTTCATCTATCCTTAAAAAAGTAAAAATTATATATTAAGCTATTTAAGAATCTCATTGTTGACTTCTGTGCCAAAATTTCTTGTTGTTTTGCCCTCTTTTCTATTTGGGATTAGTACATAGGAACTTAGAAGACTTCAGACTGATTATCTTTTCTCCTGGTTTTATTATATTTCATTTTTAGATCTCATTATCATCATCATCATCATCATCATCATCATCATCATCCCGTCGATCGTCAGAATTTCTCGAGAGGTGTCAGTAATGTCTCCATTCGTCCTAGTCCTGAGATTTTAGAAGCCTCTCCTTACTCGTCCTTCTCAATGATGCCCCATTGGAGGCTCTTTCAGGATCAGGGGAATGAAACCCAGCATTTTTACTGGCTTTGACATATGAATACATCATGGGGAGTTTGCAAAGCTCTCACATGTGGGCAGGAAACTCTCAATAGCTTGCC
This sequence comes from Sorex araneus, assembly GCF_027595985.1. Classification (NCBI taxonomy): domain Eukaryota; kingdom Metazoa; phylum Chordata; class Mammalia; order Eulipotyphla; family Soricidae; genus Sorex; species Sorex araneus. The sequence continues at coordinate 21,559,167 of NC_073305.1, forward strand.
AGGTTCTCCCAGAGGGAGAAGTAGTCTATAAGATGTCGCTTCCAGGAGCTTGGTTTTAAGTCTCTGGATGTTGGCCGCTGACTGCCCCACACCCAGGGGCAGCCACTGGGTGTGGCTGTCTAGCTTCTGGAAAATGGGAAATCTGGGTGGAAGAGACCCAGTCCCTATTTGAGCAGGCTTGGAGGCCTCAGCCCCGGGTCCCACACACCTGGGTTCCTCTGCCGGTACCTTCATGCATGAGGCTCGTCCGAAGAGTGGAGAGGGGCCTTGAACATGGCTGTGGCTAGGCTCCGGAGGTCTTCAGCCCCCGGAGTTCTGCTCGGGATGGAGAGGGAAGATGGAGCCCACCCCCTCTGAAGGGCCCTGGGGAAGACAGCCAGGTGCGTGGGCAAGAGACTCTGCGTATATATTGTTATATAGATCTGTATAGATCTATACAACAGTAATGCCTGAACTTTATTCAGGTGATATAAGGAGCAACTAAATTAAAATACAGCATAAAAGAAACCTCATGGCAGATTCTATCAATAAATCTAACTGAAATCTTTGTTTCTAGCTACTAATAATAATCTTATACAAGATCACTTGGAGGAAAAAAATCAAGGGCATTGTCTAGCCACTCGTGACTAAACAATGTTTTTAGTTACAATGCTTTATTGAGATAAACTACAAAAGACTACTTTAATTATGATCCTTTGAAGCTCATCAACTTATCGAAATCTCATTTCTCATTTTTATATCTATTTTGTGAAACTTAAGTTGTATACAGGTTTGGAAAGGTGTAGTTAGTCATGTCTGTTTTTTTGTCTTGGAAACGAAAAACAGGACTTTTCAAAAAATGACTGACGATGATAATGCTGGCCTAATCTCCTGCTGTCACTAAGCAGCGAGAGGTATATAAGGAGGGAAGCTGCCTAGCTAGTGGGTTCCCACCTGGTTCCTCTTCGTTGGTCCTTTGTTCCTCCTCTTTTCCGTTTGCATGAGATGGTCTCTGAATAAATTGCTGCAAGAAGAATCTCCGGGTTGCGTGTTACTTTACAGCTGGCGTACCTGGGTGGGCTCGAACTACCGACTAAAGGTAAGAATAAGCATTCGGTGCACCCCACTCTAGAAGGTGAGCGGGAGATCAGGATTTTTTTGTGTGTGCTGCGGATTAGAATCCTAGCAGCAGTTCCCCACTAAAATAGGACAGATTCTGGGTCTTCCCAAGATCTTTCGTATTTTCTCGGGCCAGACTGAACAGGGCAAGTCATTTATGGATTTCATTCAGTCTCTCTCCCACAGAATAGGAGACCCGGAACTCTACATTTCCAGAGACCAACTCCGGTCCTGCCTTAAAGTAGTTTATGAGATTAACCCATGGTTCCCAGACGAAGGAACTTTAGAAAGCAAGATTTGGAGACAAGTTAGGAAAAATGTCTATAAGGAATCTAAGAAAGGGACTAAGATCCCCCAGAAATTCTGGACTACATGGGAGATTGTTAATTCTATTCTCCTGTTTTTGAATAGTGCAATTGATGTGGAGAACATTAGGAATAATACGGCCTCAGGTCCTCCCACACCTAAGCCTCGAAAAGGTTGTCATAGTCTGAATATTTCTCAGACTGATGAATATTTCTGAGAATATTTCTCAGCTCCACGTCCAGTGCATCAGATGAAAGTGATGCAGATTATGAGTCTGCTACTGCCTTCTCATATTCTGAGTCCGAGAGTGACTCAACCAATCAGCCTCCAGGCCGCTTGGGACGTGCTCCCAATCGCCCAGTCAAGGCAGAGAGAGGCAGTGGCCTCCATCTTTCCGCAGGTTAAGGATGGATTCTCTCAGTCGTTTCAAGCAGGCCTGTGTCTCATATGGGCCCACATCTCCGTACTGTAGAATGTATCTTACAGACTGGAGTAAAAAGGCCCACTGGGCACCTCAAGATTTTCACATGGTTGCTAAGACGTGCTTAAGCCCTTCTCAGTACTTGCAGTGGAGAATGTGGCTCAGCAAGGAGGCCAAGGCAGAGCTTCAAGGCCTAGGCCATGCTGGACAAAACTTTTCAGGTATTGAGTTGACTTGTGAGATGCTAACTGGTGAAGGGAACTGGCGCGACCCAGAAAGGCAAGTCACCTTGCCTTGTGCTGTTCTTGCTCATATCCATGAAATAGCCCTGCCTGCATGGGAGAAAGTTGATGCAGAAGCAGAATTTAAGGGAAGTTTTACAAAGATTTTCCAGAGAGCCTCAGAACCTTATGCAGATTTCATAGGAAGGTTGATGAAAGCCAGTGAAATGCAGGTTAAAGATAAGGCAACTCAGGAGCTGTTGACTAAACTATTGGCCTTTGAAAATGCTAATGAGGATTGCCAGGCCATTCTGCGCCCTATTAAGGAGAAGGAAGACATATTTGGGTACTTGAAAGCATGCAGGAATGTTGGTTCTGTTAGACATAAGGTGCAGGTCTATGCCTTACAGAGACAAGCTCAGAAAAGATGTTTTAATTGTGGAAAACCAGGCCACTTTCATAGAGATTGCTATGCGCCCCCAAGTCATGCCATGAGAGCACGTCCTGGGCCCTGTCCCAGGTGTAAGAAGGGAAACCACTGGGCCAGAGACTGCAGAGCCAGACTTGCACCTCCCGGGCCCTGTCCCCGGTGTAAGAGGGGAAATCATTGGGCCAGAGGTTGTCGCTTTAATTTTGATGTAGTGGGTGACCCCAACTCGGGACACCTGCAAGGGGACCAGCCCCAGGCCCCACAAAATCAGGAGATGTTCCCAGTTTCAGCCCCTTTCCCCAGTGTGGAGTTTCAGAGCTCCAATCAGTATAATCGCTGCAGCCAGGGACGGCAGGAAGCGCAGCCTATTTCCTGCCCCGATACAGTTACTACAACCCCTTTTCAGTATAGAACACTGCGACCTTAAGCCCATCACCTCTGCATTTTTCAGTGGACATATGCAATGTTAAATCAAATACAAAAAGGAGGTATTTTCTCAATTGAATGTAGCAGGAAAACTCCTCATTCGAGGAAAAGGCTATGCTTTTGTTTCAACAGATGATAACCCCGCTAAGAAACTTTGGATCCCTTTACGTCTCCTCAGAGGTAGAATTCAACCACCTGATTTGGATCTCAGACCTCCAGTAGACCAAGATGTGCAAACTGGTGCTCGTCCTCAGCCTGATTCCTGTGAGGATATGAGCTGAAGAAGCAGCTTCCTGGGCCATTGCTACAACATGGCCTGCTTTGATGCCTGTGCATAGATTATCCCCTTCCTTACCCATCTTGATAAGACCAGAGTAGAAGTCCCGTCCATTTTATCAAAGAGTGGGCGGGGGTGGGAGCAGTACTGTCCTTGTTGCTTCTCGCTGCTTTGGATTTTGCCTGGTGTCTATATAAAATGCAGCAAGAACAACTACTTACAGGGTGTGGTATTTACGGGCATTTGCAGCCCTGGAAGCACAGCAAACCCCACAGCTTTGGCTTGCAACTATGAAACAATCTCGCTTTGAACAATCAGGTCTAGCTGGATGTAGCAAAGGTATTATGCAGCTGAGAGCCCTTAACTGCAGGGGACCTCCTGTGGTTGAGGAATTTGAAAGGGTGCATTATACCCCACCTGACTCTTGGACCAACCTAAGACAGGGACCTACAAGTGAGAAGGCTCCCAATGACGGGTAAGGCCAAGGGGGCCGAGGTCACTACGCAGACTTGCTGTTCTAAAACAAAAAGGGGGGAACTGTGGAGAGCCTCCACAGGACTGTGCTTTGTAAATAACACCTGTTCTTGTTAATTTCACCGTGCTTCGAAAATAACTCCTAATAAGAAAACAAGATGTCCTGTCACGCCCACAAGGTGTAACTAGCCTATCAGCTGCAGACACTTGGGCATAAACAAGCAGCGAGAGGTATATAAGGAGGGAAGCTGCCTAGCTAGTGGGTTCCCCCCTGGTTCCTCCTCGTTCGTCCTTCATTCCTCCTCTTTTCCGTTTGCATGAGACGGTCTCTGAATAAATCGCTGCAAGAAGAATCTCTGGGTTGTGTGTTACTTTACAGAATACAACACGGGTAGCTTGGCAGGCTCTGCCATTCAGGCAGGATACTTTCGGTAGCTTGCCGGGCTCTTCGAGAGGGACAGAGGAATTGAACCCAGGTTGACCGAGTGCAAGGCAAACACCCTACCTGCTGTGCTCTTAGAACATTTATTTGAGTCTTTCTGTTTATATTTTGTTTTGTTTTTCTGTTGGCTGGCTTCTGTTGTTGGGCCCAGAGAAGCCCACCAACAGAAAAATAAAACAAAATAAAAACAGAAAGACTCAAATGTTCTAACAATGCCCTAAATTAAAAAAGGGGAAAATAATTAAGCAAAAAATAATAGAAGTAGATATAAACACTTAGAGCAAAATTCAATGATAAGAAAATTTTTCTTATTTTTTTAATTTTTAATTTTTGTTTATTTTTTGCTTTTTGGGTCACACCCAGTGATGCACAGGTATCACTCCTGGCTCTGCACTCAGGAATCACCCTTGGCAGTGCTCAGGGATGGTATGGGATGCTGGAAATCGAACCTGGGTGGACCACGTGCAAGGCAAACGTCCTACCCGCTGTGCTATCGCTGCAGCCTGATAAAGTTTTTAAGCACATAAGATCACTGAATTTAAGATTGTTTTTATTAATGCCCTCAAAAATCAGATTAAAAGTGAAACAAAGTAGTTTTACAAATGCCACAGAAATATAAAAGGTAATTAAATATTACTTTATTTAGTGAATATGTTTGTAGAATTTCATACTACAAGGAACCAATAAGAATGGACTAGAAAACCAAAGTAAATAAATCGCTAGTATGGAAATTGAAATGGTAATCAAAGGTGTACCCAAGAATAAAAGTCCAGGACCACATGAGATATTCTTGTGTTATATTCCAACCCTTCAAATTATTTATTACATGCTGCACTTTTTATTTTCAAACAGTGATGTAGAAGAAAGTGAAACTAAACATAAATCTAATCCATAATAGTATAAAAATAAGAATCAAATATAGAGGAACCAGCTTTAAAAAGGTGGTGAAAAACTTACATCTCTATTAAAAGAAACAGAACACACAAGAAAATGTAAACAATCCATGTACATGAGTTAACAAATTTTACATGGTTAAAATGACCCAAAACATTATACAAATTCAAAGGACTCACTATCAAAAGCTATAATTTGTATCACAGTATCACTGTATGACTGTCATCCAGTTGCTCATTGATTTGCTCAAGCGGGCACCAGTAATGTCTGCATTTGTCCCTGTTACGTGCTAGTGTAGCCTGATGGTATACTGAGGGCTCTTTCAGGATCAGGGGAATGAGGATCATCATTGTTATTGTTTTTGGCATATCGAGTACGGCATACGTGGCTTGCCAGAAACATTAAGTTGCACAATTATTCAAAGCAATTCTGAGAAAAAGAAGATGACATGCCTTTATTACACTTACTTTAAAAGCTACTGTTGAAACAATAGTAATCAAAACAGTATAGTACTAAAATGAAAACAGACTCTAAGATCAATTGCATATAATTGAAAGTCTAGACTATAAAACTTCACATTTAATTTAAGACAAAGGTGCCACAAGCATTAAGTAGTGGAAGGAAAAATTCCTCAATAAATAGTGATAAGAAATCTTATTAGTCACTTGTTAGTAGAAAACTACATTTACTATATACAAAAGTTAACTAGAAAATGGAATAGAGAACTCAATGTTAAGTTTGAGTCCATAAAAATAAACTGAATACATAGAATAAACATAGGTAGAACTCGCCATGATATTGTCTTCAGAGATGTATTCAGTGAACTGATCCTAGCGACAAAGAAAATGACTCCAGTGACAAAGTAAAATTAAATAATGAGGCTATATCAAAGTAAAACAGCTGCTGCATTGTGAAAAAAAACTGAAAAACTTAAGAAAACCCTACTAAATGAGATAAAATGTTTTCATACTATGCATCAAAGGAACTAATATCTGAAATCTATAAAGCACTCACTAAATTAAACAACAAAACCTAACAACCCCATTAAAAATATAAGGAAAAGACACCAGTGACTTCTTCAAAGTCATTTGAATGCCCAACAAGCATATAATAAGTGTTCACCATAACTCATATAAATGCAAGTCAAAATTACAACGAAATATTACTTTATGCCAATTGTGAACAAGTGATATCAGCCAGTGTTTGAAGGGATGTGATGAACAAGAAACAATCCTTAATTGTTGGTCGGAATGTAATCTGATTCATTTGCTATGGACAACAGCCTGGAGAGTTTTTTAAAAATTTAAAACAGAGCTACCATATTATTCAGTAATTCCATTCCTTAGTATTTACCCCAAAACAGAAAATCACTAGCTGCCGAAAATAGACTATAGACCAAACATGACGGCCACTCAATACCTCTATTGCAAACCACAATACCCAAAAGGAGAGAGAGAAAACAAAAGGGAATGCCCTGCCACAGAGGTGGGGCGGGGAGGGGTGGGAGGGATACTGAGATCATTGGTGGTAGAGAATGGGCACTGGTGGAAGGATGGGTAACTGATCATTGTGTGACTGAAATGCAAACACGAACGTTTGTAAGTATGTAACAGTACCTCACGGTTATTCAATAATAATAATGTATATATGAGGAAAACTGTGCTAATTTCTGCACTATTAACTATAGTTAAGACCTGGAAACAACCCAAGTGCCCAACAACAATGAATGGATGAAACACTTGTGGCATATCCAAGTGTTTTATAGTAATAATATTGAATAAGAAATAATGAAATCCTACAATGTTCCTCAACTTGGATGGAGGTAGTGTGATTCATATTAAGCAACATAAGAAATAAAAAGGAAAATACTGTATAATTTCACTCAACTGTTGTATATGTTGAAAAGGGAGCAACAATTAATGTAAACAAACCCTTGCTCTACAAACAGATCAGTTAAGTAGTAAGAGGGGAGAACATGGGCATGAAATTAGGACAAGAAGGTACGTAGAGATAGTAGTGAATGGATTTTCACTTTTGTTGTTGTTATTATTTTATTTTAAATAACTCTTTTTGTTTTTTAGTTTTTGCTTTTTGGATCACACCTGGTGATGCACAGGGGTTACTCCTGGCTCTGCATTCAGGAATTATTCCTGGCGGTGCTCAGAGGACCATATGGGATGCTGGGTATCGAACCCAGTTTGGCCACACACAATGCAAGTGCCTTACCCACTATCCTATTGCTTCAACCCCTGAATTTTTACTTTTGAGTGGCAGTGGTATGGTGGCATTACGTACCTAAAATAAGATATTAATACTATTTAAAACTTTTTCACTTAATTAGAACAGAATATAATTGAATAAAATTTACATGATAACACCAAAAAGAGAATAAAATTGAGCCATAGTCATGCAGCTAGAATGATTCCTAGAGAAACAGGGGGTGTTCTTATAATGAAATGGAAAGGATGTTTGTTCTTAGTTTATAGTTTTACTTGTAGATTCCAAGCTGCTTTCAAATTGATGACATCATAAATGTTAAGTGTCTCTGTCTTTTATATGGCCACCTGAAGTCTCTTGACAGTGGAATTACAGTGGAGATCTGCAGGCCATAAACACATCCCACTTCTTTCAGATTCCTTCATTCAGCCACAGTATTTATTCAAGGCACCCCGTAAACAAAATATTTTCCTATAAATACTTGGAGGGTTACCAAAAGAAAAAAATAAAAGAATAAATATAACATGTCTCTTGAAACTTGAAAGGATCAAGTTAAAGAATTGAAGAAAACTGCTTGTAGGCATATCATAAATGTTCCCATTAATGTGTAGTCTGATAAATGCAAATTAAATTGTCAATATAAACATATTAGTTAAGGCTAATTTAAAAGACAAAAATTCAATAGGAATTGATTCAAATGTAAATCTATAAACACATTTTCAGATATTTATCTTAGTAAAAATATTTCATCTACTTTATTTTTAATGCTTTAAATTCCTTTACTTTTGTCTGATTTATGGCATTTTATGTATATTTTAATGAAGTTGGTTGGGGAAAATACAAATAAAATTATAAGGAAATTATTTTTTTTCCTGTGCATTGGAAAATATTTTGAATTTTTCTATACCTATTTATTGTATAGATTATTCCAGACAAAACTATTCCAGAAATAGTTTTATTCCTTTAAATTATTTTTAGGAACTGCAACAAAATATTAAATAACTACTAACCCACCACCATTTTACTATGTATACACTTATTTACTAGATTTTTTCTGTGTGTGTGTGTGTGTGTGTGTGTGTGTAAGGCTGTCTCCCAAGCAATGTTCAGGGGACTTAGGGACCATTTATGGCAATATTCAGTCAATGAGCTTGATGGCTTAATGTAAGAATGTGAGAATGTCGAGCTGCTCAGGCCAAACACTACTGATGCTTTCACACTGGGGTTCAAGGCCCACTTTGACTGTACCTACAGGGCAATTCCCTAGAGATGCTGGGAGGCCATGTGGTGCTTGCATCTAACCCAGTGCAGTTCTAAGTATTTTATGTGCCCTAATTCCTATATTATCCCCCTGGCTCCTGTCACTTAATTTTTAAAGGGTGAGAGTTTTATTTTTTTTTAACTTTAAGTAGCCAACAAAGAAAAAATATGCAGAAATAAGTTAGGTGAAATATTATATATATGTGTATATATACACATACATACGTATGCACATGTAAATATATACACATATATATTTATATAAATATGCTTTTTCAATCTAACCACTAAGTAGGTAAAAGCATAAACACATATTCATTTTATTAGGGAAATCATTTGCCACAGTGACGTAGGTTATTTTTAATCTCTTTATTCATATTTACAATCAAGTTTTAGTATTGTATGATGGGTCATAATTTCCTATATATTTAGCTATACCGAATGAAAAAAATTCTATAGCAATAAATATCTAATTTTAAACCATTTCTACCCATCAACTCCTACGAAAAGATTCTGTGGAAGGCAAGGGAAAGAATCACTAAGTGGTAATTGCACTATGATGCTTTATACTCCTTTAGAGATCTACATTAAAAATCATTAAACTTGCATCTCCGATTGCTAGATACATATTATTACTTTACATTGCTAATAGCTCAAATGGCTAATGTATAAACAGGAAAATCTTTATGCTTCAAAAAGCATCATAAAGTAATGGAATTTGTGTAAGAGTCATTGTATGAGGTATATGCATAAGTGAACTAGGATAGGAAGAGTAAAATTGCTAGATACTTAAGAGTAACAAGCATATGGGATTACTCTGTATAAACATCTTTATTGATCAGTCACCCGTGAAGCTAAAGAGAAAAGTGCTACAGGCAAAAATACCATATTCAAGTGAGAGAATATCCATTTTGTAAAGATATATTGCTTTTTTTGCCCTGTTTTTTTTTTTTTGCCTCAAATCCATTGGCAATGTACAAAAGTGCCTTCCCCCCTATACTAGATTGCTGAACTATGAATTACAAAGAGTTAAACAGTAAAATTTCAGGTATACAAAGTTCCAAATTTAATCCCATGAGTATTTAAATTTTTTTATCTTATAAAGTAATTCACAATATTTGATTACATTTAATATTTAAACACCAATCACGCCACCATTACACTTTCCTACCACCATATTTTGGCTGTTTCCATCCCTTACCCCAATCCCTGCACCAAAGAAGAACAGAAATAATATATTTTGTATTGTTTGTTATGAAAAACCACTGAAAAGGCTACAAAAAAGTTTCCTTAGAGGAAAGAATGTGAAGATTGTTGTATTTCTCCTCCGGAACCCAGCCACAGCCATAATCAAGGACCCTCTCCACACGTTCAGATGAGCTTCACGCATGAAGGAACAAGCAGAGGAACCCAGGGGTGCGGGACCCGGGGCTGGCTGAGATCTCCAGGCCTGCTTGGATCAGGACTGGGCCTCCTCCACCCAAATTCCCCCATTTTCCAGTAGCTTGGCAGCCACACCAACAAACTGCCCTGGGTGCAGTGTAATCCCATAAACAGCCAAGATACAGAAACTATAAAACAATGCTCCCAGAAACGCACAACCGCATTCGTGGCTTCAATACCGCTTACAGCCTAGTTCTCCCTCTCCAAGAATCTGGCAAGGTACTGAAAGCATTCTGCCTGCATGGCAGACCATGGCAAGTTCTCTGTGGCATATTTGATATTCCAAATACAGTAACAATGATGGGTCTCATTCCCCTTACCCTGAAATTCTCTGTGGCATATTTGATATTCCAAATACAGTAACAATGATGGGTCTCATTCCCCTTACCCTGAAAGAGCCTCCAATTCGGCACCTCTGGGAAGAACAAGTAAAGAGAGGTTGCTAAAATCTCAGGGCTAGGATGAAGACGTTACTAGAGCCTGTTTGAGCAATCGATGATCAATGGAATTACAGTGATACAGTGATAAGAGATGACTATCATGTTGTTAAAGGTTTAGCCTTGTGTGCTTTATATATATATACATATATGTGTATACATATGGTATAAATATATATATTACATATATATGTAAAATAAAATACTTCTCTCTAAGATTGGTTGCCTCCAACTTTGAACCCTATCAAATGTGGCGTGGTATGGTGTGTGGTATGAAGTTTTGCTGCAGCCATGTTTGCTCATGGGTGAGGCTTGGCCAGAGCATGTGGAAAGCAACTGTGAGCCTTGGGGTAGTTGAGTTCTAAAGGTTTTCGGTTTCTGGGGCTGGGTTGCTTGGAGTGGGGATGGGTCTCATCAGCTCCCCCCTCTGGGGCACACCAAATAAAACAGCCTGGTGCGGGGTTTGGCAGCAGTTATGGCAAGAATCATGTTATGCTCCCTTCCAGTAAAGAAGGACATGCGACTCTGGATGACAGCTGGTGACAAGATTATCTGGTTCCAGCCAGAGATGGTTTATGGGGCTGACTGATGACTTGCTGGAAACAGGGGGAATCTGGGCAAAAGATCCTCATTTCCAGTCACGTTGAACCCAGAGTTCTCAGTCACAAATTCCCACATACCTGGGTTTTCTCCACCAGCATTATAATCAACCTTCCACCACCTTCCACAATCCTTTCACCCAAGTCCCAGCACCCCATATTTTATTCTTAGTCTTCTTAATAGGCCCATTTTAAGGTTAAATTAGTGTAGCTTAGGTTCCATGCTTAGAGTTATGTTTACTCTAGTGGTTTAGACATATACAGATATGTTACTTCAACATCACTAATATGTCAAAGACCCATGATCCTTGCCTATGCTACCTTTATATTGCCCCCTCTTATCCCACCCATCATTTCTTTTTTTTTCTGGCTCGCTGTCTCTAAAATAGAATCAAGAGTTGCCAACTTGGAATCCAACAACTCATCAAAAAGATCATACACCATGACCAAGTAGGATTCTTCCTGGGGATGCAAGGATGGTTTTACATTTGCAAGTCAATCAACATAAACCATCATTATATAGATTATGTAAAATATATAAAATATAAAAACAATATGATCGTATCAATAGATGCAGAGAAGCATTTGACAAGATTTGGCACCTGTTTATGACGAAAACTCTCAGCAATGGGCATTGAAGGAACTTTCCTCAATATAGTCAAAGCCATCTTCTACAAGCTCACAACAAGCATCATTCTCAATGGGGAGAAACTAAAAGCCTTCCCTCTAAGATTGGGACAAGACAAGCTTTCCCACCTTCATCAATCCTCTTCAATATAGTACTGGAAGTTCTTGCCATAGCAGTCAGGCAAGAAAAAGATATCAACGGCATACAGACAGGAAAGGAAGAGGTCAAGCTATCATTATTTCAGATGAAATGATACTATACTTGGAAAATCCTAAGGACTCTACAGAAAATCTCCTAGAAACAATAGGCTTGAAAAGTAAAGTGGCAGACAACAAAATCAAGACCCCAAAGTCCATGGCTTTCCTATATACACATAATGAAAGAGAAGAAAGTAATATTTTTTTTAAAATCCTGTTCACAATAGTACCTCAGAAAATTAAGTACCTTGAAATCAGCTTAACTAAAGAGGTGAAGGACCTATACAAATAAAATACAAAACACTACTTCAAGAAATAAGAGAGGATTCTAGAAACTGGTGACACATCCACTGCACATGGATGGGGAGGATTAATATTATCAAAATGGCAATAATCTCAAAGCATTATACACATTTAATGTGGTGCCTATAAGAATACCCATGACATTCTTCAAAGAAATAGAAAAACACTCCTGAAATTCATACATAACAGTAAACCCCCACAAATAGCTAAAACAATCCTTGGGAAAAATAAGATGGGTGGCATCATCTTCCCCAACTTCAAACTATACTACAAAACAGTAGTAATTAAAACAGCACAGTATTGGAGTAGAAACAAACCCGCAGACCAATGGGACAGAATTCAACATTTTGTCACAGACTCTCAAATATATGATCACCTAATTTTTGACAAAGGAGCAAGAAATATGAAGTAGAACATGGAAGCCTCTTCAATAAGTGGTGTTGGGAAAACTGGACAGCTGCCTGAAAAAAAATGAACTCTGACCTCTGTCTAATGCCAGGCACAAGAGTCAGATCAAAGTAGATTAAAGACCTCAATATCAGACCTTAAATCATAAGGTATATTGAGGAAAATTTAAGCAGAACCCTCCATGACATTGAAGCTAAAGGCATCTTCAGGGATGGAACATTACTGCCCAAGCAAGTGGAAGCAAACATAAGCAAGTGAGACTATATTAAACTAAGACACTTCTGCACCTCAAAAGAAATGGTGACAAAAATACAGAGAGAGCCCATGGAATGGCAGGGAATATTTACCCAATAGCCATCTGATAAGGGGTTCATACCCAGGATACGCAAGACACTAGTAGAATAGTACAAGAAAAAAGTCCTCCAACCCCATCAACAAATGGGGAGAAGAAATGAACAAAAGTTTCTTCAAAAAAAAATTCAAAAGGCATATGAGAAAATTCTCTATATTACTAATCATCAGGGAGATGGAAATCAAAGCAACAATGAGATATCCTCTCACACCATAGAAACTGGCACACATCAAAAAAGAACAAGAACAACCACTGCTGCTGCGGATGTGGGGAGAAAGGGACTCACTTTTACTGTTGGTGGAAATGTCGACTCGTCCAGCCTTTTTGGAAAATAATATGGGAATTCCTCAAGAAACTAGAAATTGAACTTCCATACGACCCAGAAATATATCTGGGAATATATCCTGAGTGTACAAAAAAGCACAGTAGAAATGACATCTGCACCTATATGTTCATTGCAGCATTGTTCACAATAGTGATAATCTGGAAACAACCCGAGTGCCCAAGAACAGACAACTGGTTAAAGAAAGTTTGGTACATTTACACAATGAAATACTATGCAGCTCTTAGGAAAGCTGAAGTAATGAAATTTGCTTATAAGTGGATGGAGAGTATCATGCTAAGTGAAATGAGTCTGAAAAAGAGGGACAGACATAGAAGGATTACATTAATTTGTGGAATATAAAATAATATACTATGAGACTGAGACTCAAAGACAGTAGAAACAGGGTCAGGAATATTGCTCCATGGTTGGTAGCCTGCCTCATGAGCTGGGGAAGAAGGTAGCTGGAATAGAGAAGGGATCACTAAGTCAATGATGGTTAGAGGGACAGTTTGGAATGGAAGATGTGTGCTGAAAGTAGATAAAGATCCAAACATGATAGCCTCTCAGTATATGTATTGCAAACCCTAATGTCCAAAAGGAGAGAGAGTATGGGGAAAATAGTCTGTCATAGTGACGGGGGAGATTTGGGATAGGGGAATACTGGGGACATTGGTGGTAGAAAATGTGCACTGGTGGATGGATGGGGATTCAATAATCATATGACTGAAATTCAAACGTAAACCTTTGTAACTGTATCTCACGGTGAGTCAATAAAAATAAATAAATAAATAAATAAATAAATAAATAAATAAATAAATAAATAAAATGTTTAAAGGGACTGGAGCAATAGCACAGCAGGTAGGGCATTTGCCTTGCATGTGGCCGACCTGGGTTTGATTCCCCACATTCCATATGCTGTCCTGAGCACCTCGAGGAGTAATTCCTGAGTGCATGAGTCAGGAGTAACCCCTTTGCAATACCGGGTGTGACCCCCCCAAAAAAATGAAAAAAAAGATACAATTGCAGCAGAATTAAAGATACCCTAATGTTTCTGGCAGTGTTGACCCATCTCAGCAGACAATAGGTCTCTCAAAACTAGCAAGTGTCGTATTATCCCACACATGACATTTCTAGCACATATACACTGGTGAGTAAATGAGCACTGGAACATTTTATGACTGAAACCCAATCATGAACAACTTTGTTACTGTGTATTTCACAGTGATTCAATAGAAAAGATTTTAAAATTTAATATTATTTTAAAAGGAAGCATTTGATGCATAAATGAATATTTATCAATGTTTATAATGACTCTAAAACCAAATAAATGTCTTGATTATATGACAGCCATAACTACTTTGCTCACCCATGAATTATGTTCAGACAATCAGTTTTCCTGGAACTTTGTGCACACTCAATGAGCCATGGGAACCTCACTGAGAGAATGCTGTTGGTAATTTTTGTGGGTAACTAGTTCAAATAGGAACAATATAATTCTCTTGAGTTAGTACTTAAGGCTAGAAAAAAAACCCAAACAAACAGAAAATAGAGTTCAATTTGGGTCACTGAAAAAAGAAACAAAAGAGAAAAGGAATAGCATTGAGTGTTCTTCCTGTATGTAATACCAAATCAGATCTGAATAGTGAAAAAGAGAATGACACTATCAGGAAAAAATAAACATCAGAGTAGTTAAAGAAGAGGAGACTGCTTGGAAAAGAGGAGGATTAGAGTAGGGTAGAGAGAAGGGGGAACATTGTGGGGAAGAAAGTATAAAGCAAAAACCTAGGTATTGCAATATTCCTTGATCTCTTTTATTTGCTAGTTACAATCTTACTGACATCTTGTATAAGAGTCTATAAGATTGCTGTATAAACATCCAGTAAATTCTGTC
Organism: Sorex araneus; assembly: GCF_027595985.1. Lineage (NCBI taxonomy): Eukaryota > Metazoa > Chordata > Mammalia > Eulipotyphla > Soricidae > Sorex > Sorex araneus. The sequence continues at coordinate 21,574,216 of NC_073305.1, forward strand.
ACCTCCCTTTTCCTTTCTAAGTCTAGTCTATTTTCAAATCAACTAAATGATCCATGACTCAGGGAACAGATGCTTAAGCAACACATCCCTTATGAAATTCTCCAATTTTCCCTGCCCTGAAAATACACTTTAGAAATAAAGTAATTATAGATTCACAGATGGCAATTCTCTAGGATGTTGTGCTAACAGAGAAGTAGTATTTTTGTAGCATCACCATATCGAGTTTTCTTTCCCACAAACTTCTGTTTTCTATTGTAAATATAAAAGATGTACATGGCAATATTTTTCTAAGTTTTTCCAAGTGAAGTAAAAGAAATAAAAAGACATGTATAAGGTTATGTACTATCCACTGCTCTGGCAGCCCACCTACCCACACAAGCCCAGTTTCTGCTCTGCCTATCTGTGTTCCATGAAAGAGCAAAATAACAACCAATAAATTCTACCTCTATTTCTACATGTGATCTAGCTACATTTCCATGTGCCTACATATTCCTGAAACAATTTTGAGATCAAATATATGGAAAGAAAAAAAAACGATTAACCTAGATCAAGTGCCTCTGATGAACCTGTTATAAAGTAACAAATTGTTGACCTTTTGGAAGCACATTACTTATGTTTCACTTAAAAGATTCTCTTTTCTTGGAACTAATATATCTCTAAAATGTCAGGCTTTATGCCCCTGTCATTTAAAAAATCAGCCTAAATATATTTTTTGCCTTTCAAGTGACAATTAGAAAGTAAGTCAAAAAGGCCATTCCTAATGCCACCATAAAGATGATTTAGTCTGAGAAAATATAATGACAAATAAGAGCACAGTGTAGGTTAAGAAAGAATCAGCTTTTATTTTTGTAGGTGTGTAGTTAGAACTCAAAGTTGGACAAATATATTAGTCTAGCTGTAATTAGTATAGAACTTTTAAAGCAAAAGAATTCACTTGTTCTATGTACCTTCTGAAAAGAAAGTCATTAAGTCATGCTTAATTGTAAGATAGTAGGCTTAGATACACATCCAAATTAATTACATCAACTAAGGTGAAGAGAACGTTAAATGAGTTCATCTACATCATTGAAAGATTGTTTACACATGATGGTTAAAATACATTTATTTGGGTATAGTTGGTAAAATGCTAATGGTTTTAGCTTCCTAGTTATAAAGTGCATTTTAATCCCCGGAAACATAAGTCAATATTTTTTGGGGGTTGGGCTTTTGCCACACCTTGTAATGTTTAGGACTTTTGGCTCTATACTAAAGAATCATTTCTGGCAGGTCTTGGGAAACATTATTCGACATTGAGGATCAAACCCAGGTCAGCCACATGCAACACAAGTGACCTACTGGTCATACTATCTCTCTTGACCTAAGTTAACATTCCTTTCTAGAAAATTCCTTCCCTTTAGAAGATATATTTATCAGGGAATGGATGTAATTACAAGAAATTAGTCACATGACATATATTTGCACCTTCTCACCTCCATTCTTCTGAGATACCAATGAGTATCAGAATCTAATCCATAGAAAACTTTTATTCAGAGAACACTGGTTCATAGATACCAATAATAAAGCCATGGTTACCCTTGGTAATATGCCAGTGCTGACAAATGTTTTCTGTGAAAGTTTAGGTGGAAAATATTTAAGGCTTTGTGGGTCCATGAAATCATTACTGCATATTTTTCTCTCTGTTCTAAAAATTCATGTCTTTGTATTTACAAGTCTTAAAAATTTAAGCATCATCATTAATACATTGGCCATAGAGAAGCAAGTCATTGCAAAACTTTAATCTCTGAAATGTAGTTTGTTACTTTAAAGTAAAGGGTGTCTAGTTGTGATATACTTGTTACCATTTCTTTTTGAAAGTAGGCAAGTATGTGAATTTCAGTCTTGTCTCCTTACTTAACAATGCTGTTCTCTTAGTCTATCACTGCCAAAGCACCTGGTAGATTCTGTTGATATCAGCCAGGACAGATAACCTGGGATACAACATTTTATGTTAGTGAGGCAAATTTATCATGTCCAATGAACACAAGTTAGAAATCAATGAATGCCTCAAGGAAAAACCTGCCTTTAAGGTTGAAGATGTATTGTTCATTTGGTATCTATGAACCCAGTGTTCTCTGAATAAAAATTTTCTATGGATTAAACTCTGGTACTCACTGTTATCTCAGCAGTTCGAAGGTGAGAAGGTCCAAAAATATAAACTAAATAAAATAATAAGAAACTTGCTCAAATCCAAATCCTTATTTACTCATCACCTATATATTTTCTTACTCCTAGGCAAAGTCACAGGAGAAACCAATTTCTTATGCAAAGGCTTCTTTGATTTTAGGGAATTTAAACAGTTCATTGACTGAGACAACATTTTTAATTATTAAGAACAGACCTATCAAACATAGAGTTTGATGAAACTGGAGTATCTTAAGTCGGGAAAAATCTGTAGGTCAGAGAAAATTCCTCTTGGTAAATATTAAATCGTTGCCTATTCTGCCCTGATTTCCTTGCCATACACTGTGTCCAGACAATGTATGTATTCCTTCTGGGAGATCGTTTCAAAGCATTTCTATTACATTTGACTTCTTTACTACTTTTAACCTTTTTTTTTTCATTTTTTTGGGTTATACCTGGGAATGCTCAGGGGTTACTCCAGGCTATGTAGTCAGGAATTACTCCTGGCGGCACATGGATGAACCATATGGGATGCCATGGGTCGAACCTGGGTCGGCCTCATGCAAGGGAAACACCCTCCCCATTGCACTATCACTTTGGCCCCTTACCCTTAACCCTTAAAGTTAGAACCTTGCCTGTGGAAGAGCTGAGATGTTTCTTCTGACCTTGTCACACTTTATCTTGTGGGGCTCCACCCCCACCCATACCCCATGTTTTAAGACTACTTGAAGCTCACAGTCTATTTCTCTTTCTTTAGCAATGGAAAATAATACCTCCCAGTCTTTCTTTCTGTCTTCCTTACATAGATATGACCATGTGACTAAGTTCAGTCAAAGAAAATGAATGTAAGTGATTATGGGTCTGGTACCCAAAGCTTGCTTTCATTTTCTTTTGCCTTTGTAGCCACGTAGAAGTCATGTTTGAAGATTGTTAACCCCCAAAACTTGTTACATTAAAAAGAATTACCAAGTAGAAGTTTACCAAGTAAACATTTAGTTAGTTCCTTAGAAACAGAAAGTATTGCGTATAGCACAAAGGCTATATAGAAGAGCAATAGGATGAGTCATGAGACTTTTAAAAGGCATGGATAAAGTGTTCTTTTATTTACTGTGGTTTTTCATAAGAATAAATCAGCAAGCAGGGGGATCATTTTAACCAGGGCTGGGATTAGTTATTAATGAGGTCAGATATAGAGGGGCTTTGACTAGTGGCTTGATGCCTGTCCTGGAATTATTAAGAAAGGGGAATATTACATCTTAGACTGCAAAAGTCACACAAAAGAGATAGAGTTCATAATACAAGCTCTGGAGTGGTTGTTTTGCATATCAAGAATTCACTGGTAGGCAGATAATTTATTATCTCCAGGAATTAACTAGGTCTGGGAAAATCGGTCTCTAGTATTAGCAATTCCCTAAGAGATTAAACCATTATAAAATACAGAAAAGAAAAGGCATGATTAATACAGCCTCTAATCTATTACAACTGGTGTCTTTATTTTTTTGGAAAAGAAAATCAAACCCATGAGATTTTAGAGTAAAGGTAAAGCCAGAGATCTGTAAAATTTCACAAACCAAAATGGCAAAAATTATCAGCAAATTAGTATAATCTAGGCAAAAAGCATGAAATAGGTACGTGTGTGAGTATGTGTATATATATATAAGTATATATATATATAAACATATATACATATGTAATGGCCCTCACAAGGGAGAAACACTCAATTCAGATTTCTAGAAATGTTACACAATAAATGTGTTATTCAGTCAACCCAGTTTTGGTACTCTGTTATGGCAGTCCTAGCACTCAAATGAAGTCCTCACCAAAGTTGCCATTCATCAAAAGTTAATTTTACTCCCACTCCAGCAGAAGGAGAAACTGTATAAGGAATAGAAGGAGAAGGATATAGATCATGAAGTCTTTGTCCTTCGAGAGTTTATGTATTGGGAGGAGAGAGCAAGGGAACAGTCCTGAAATTTATAAATGAAAACCGAAACAAAGCTATTAAGTGTTTTTTTTTTTTTTTTTTAAAACAGGTAGGTAACCAAATAAATTTACATTGCTATTTTATTTGTAAAGTACAGTTTTAAGGCATATAAAAGAAGCTTCTTTCTGGATAGAATTCAAAACTGTGAGGTTGAAAGCTCTGTATACATTACCTTGTTTCTAGAATCATATGACAAAGTGATCCACAGATAAGATCACCACATTTCAGGGTCTCCAGCTGTGAACTCTGGGGCATGTGGGAAGTAAACTCATATTTCAGAGCCTCATGTCCTCATCCACAAAAAGGGGTGCTGGCTTGATCACTTCAATATAGTTGGGAAAATAAAATTAGGAGTTCTGAAGTCTAAAAAACACCCTACCTTATTATAAAACACTGTTCTAGATTCCTACAAACATTTTTGTCTCTTTGTGACACTTGTTTTCTGAACTGCTTGCTATACTGAATTCATTGGAAAACAATATTTATTGGCTCCTGCTTGCCAGACACTGTACCAAGCACTGAGATTAAAATGGTAAATAAAATAAGCAGAGTCACAGTCTAATAACACTGAAGATGCTATAATTTACTACGTAATTATTAGACAAGCATTTGAACTGATTTGTGCTACCCAAGACATATCCATTTCTTCATTTTGGTGCATTCCCGTTTTGCTGTGGAGTGTATAACAACTTCCCTTTGCAACACATAAATGATTATCATTGGCTTCAGAGGGAGACCATTATCATACTAAAGAACATGACAGTGACAGATAGAGAGAGAGCAGTATTAGTATTGCTTTGGTGCTCTGAAACCAGACATTCCATAATTCTTTTAAACTGTGAAGAAAGCAATAGTAAGATAGACATTAAATAAAAGGAATAACTAGTTTGCCTTTTCTAGATGAGTTAGTTTTGCCATATAAGAACAATTCTTTAGAATTTTATTGAAATAAATAATCTAAAATTGTATTCACCAATAAGCTAGTATTTACTGAATCTTGACTCTAATTTCAAAGTTAGAAGTAATTAATCATATGTATATTTATTGACTAGTTACATTTGCATTATAAAGATATTTCAAGAATTTAAAATATGTTTAGGAACGTCTATATCATATAATCATGTGATTTATTTATATTAATATAAAATTTGTAATTATGATATTAATACACGATTGTAGAAGCTTAAAGAGAAAAACTATATATGAATGAATGATCATGGAAATATTTACGAGGATAGAAAATAAGTTAACATTTTAAAATACTTTGGGGGTTATTGAGGCCACCTCAATAGTGTTAGGGTTAACTCCTGGCTCTGTTCAGTGGTCACTTTTAGTATCTTAGTGGTACTTAGGGGATTACATCTGGTTTGAGGGATAAAACTAGGGCTGGAATCATACAAGGAAAGAAGTTAACTCCCTATACTATCTCTCTGGATGCTGATGTTTTTAATTAGCTCTACTTTTATAAATTGCTCATTCACATTATTTGTTCATATTCTTATTGAGGTATTTGTGTTACTGCAAATAACTTTTAAAATGATACTAGTTTTGTCAACATTTTTTTGGCTTTTTGGATGACACCCAGCGATGCTCAAGGGTTATTCCTGGCTCTGCATGCAGGAATTACTCTTGACAGTGCTCGAGGGACCATATGGAATGCCCAGGATTGAACCCTGGTATGTCACATGCAATGCAAATGCCCTACCTGGTGTATTACCACTCAATTTCTTCATCTAACTTTTATTACTATTTATGTTATTTAAGAGTCATCATTTTCCTCTCTTGTAAAATTTATTTTTAGTGTACTGAAAAAAATCTATGTAGGCAAACTGATGTGACTAATATATTTATTTGCTTTCATATTAAAATCCCTCTTTTTAAAATTTTAATATATCCCCTGTTCTCCCCCCATTTTATTTTTTTTTAATTTCACTCTTCAAATGATTCATTATCTACATATCTTTATCGACTTCTACTTCACCATTTTCAATTTTTACTAACTGGTTAGTTCTTAATTGTTTTTCAGAATATTTTTAAATTATAAATTTTGCACAGAAATCCAATTTTACTCAATGCAAAGCTTATTTGAGTTACCTCACTATCCATTACTGAAGTCTCATCTGTTTTTACTAAAAATACTTCTTGGAGATTACTTTCTATAAGCAAGGTTAATTTTCCCTCAGCTTGATTAACTGATTCACTTTTCACCTAGCAAGTTCATTTTGAAATGTAAATTCCCAGCACCCTGACTTTTATTCAAATAGGAATATATCTCTCAAGAATCTTGCAGGTACTCAACAAGATGGAAGTTTCAGGGACTTTCTTCAATCTAATCAAAGCTTTCTACCACAAGTCCAGAGCAAGCATTATTCTCAATAGGGAAAAACTAAAAGCCTTTCCTCTAAGATTAGGCACAAGACAAGACTGCCTACTCCCACCATTTCTATTCAATATAGTACTGGAAGTAATTGCCACAGGCAGAAAAAAAAAGATATCAGGGGCATCTAGATAGGAAAGGAAGAAGTCAAGCTTTCACTAACTGCAGACCTTGATACTATACTTACTCAGAAAAATCCTAAAGACTGCAAAAAAAATCTTCTAGAAACCATAGGTTTGTATAGTAAAGTAGCAGTTTACAAAATCAATAACCAAAAGTCTATGCCTTTCCTATAAACAAATAATGAAATAGAAGAAAGAGACTTTTAAATAAATTCCATTCACAATTGTGCCTCAGAAAACCCAATACCTTGGAATCAGCTTAAAGAGTTATAAAGCTATACAAAGAAAATTACAAGAAGCTACTTTAAGAAATAAAAAGGACATGAGGAAGTGGAGACCCATCCCCTACTCATGGATCGGGAGGATTAACATTGTCAAAATGGCAATGCTAACCCAGCGCCGCCCTCCAGTGACACTGGTTTTCTCTTTCTCCCAGGTGCATGACCGGCCACTGGCACACCATCCCTGCTCCTGCACCCTAGCCCGCCACTCAGACCTGACCCCCTCCCAGGACTCCTGGACCTCTGTCCTCCAAGCCCGCAGCACCACCCTTCAGCGCTCCCGTTTAGCTCCCTCTTCCAGGTGTGTGAAGCCACTGCTAGAGCCCCACCTACAGCATGGGAGGAGAATATGGTGTGTACTCTGCATTCCATAATTAGAAATACCGTTATTTATTTACTTCTCCACACTGTTAAATGAGTTATAGGAGAAAAACTTAAGGAGGGGCTGGAGCGATAGCACAGCGGGTAGGGCGTTTGCCTTGCACGCGGCCGACCCGGGTTTGAATCCCAGCATCCCATATGGTCCCCTGAGCACCGCCAGGGGTGATTCCTGAGTGCATGAGCCAGGAGTGACCCCTGTGCATCGCCAGGTGTGACCCCCAAAAAAAAACTTAAGGAAAAATTTGGGGGTAGCAGGGTATGAGAGAGATTTTAATTTTCTGTGGCCTTCTTCATCTTTGTATCCTTTACAAACAATAATTGCACAAGTTTGTGTTGTTTCTATCATTTACACCAGAAAAGTATATGCTGGAGATCATACATATCATACATACATAGCTATAGTTTACATTTAAGTTTTATATCCTTTTCTATAGCTTTATTTACAGCATTCAAAATACATTTTCCACTTATGTGATCTATAGTTACCTGTGTCTTAATTTCATATTTCTAGTAGGTTTAAGTCCACTAGAGGTACAGCATGTTCACTTAGACTTGAATATTTCTATGGACTGTTACTTTGTTATCTTAGTTGTTTTTTTGCTCAATATCAGACCTGAATCTGTAAGGTATGTGGAGCAAAGTATAGGCAGAACCCTTCATGACACTGAAGCTGAAGGAATCTTCAAAGATGAAACACCACTGACTAAGAAAGTGGAAGCAAAGATAAAAAATGTGATCCATTAAACTAAGAAGCTTCTGTATTTCAAGAGAAGCAGTGTCCAAGATACAAAGACAGCCCATGGAATGGGAAAAATTCCAACAAAGATCTGATAATGTGTTAATGCCCAAGATATGTAAGGCACCAATAGAACTTTACAAGGAAAAGAAAATCCAACCCCTTTAAAAATGTGAAGAAGAAATGAACAGAAACCTCCTTAAAGAAGAAGTTCAAATGGTTAAAAGACACATGGGAAAAAGGTTTACATCACTAATCATCAGGAAGATGCAAATCAAAACAGCAATGAGATATTCTCTCACACCACAGAGACTGGCACACATCAAAAAGAATGAGAAAAACCAGGGCCAGTGCTGACATGAATGCAGGAGAAAAGGACTAATTCATTATTGGTGGGAATGCTGAAGCATTCAGACTTTTTGGACTATAATATGGGCATTGCTCAAAATCTAGAAATTGAGCTTCCAAATAACCCAATAATATCACTCCTAAGAATATACCCTGGAGGCTCAAAAGTACACACTAGAAAAGTCATCTGTACTTCTATGTTCACTGCAGCACTATATACAATAGCCAGAAACTGGAAACAACCCAAGTGTCCAAGAACAGACAACTGGATAAATAAACTATGGTTCATATACACAACGAAAGACTGCAGTCACCAGGGGAAACAGTCATGAAGTTCACTTATACATGGATGGACATGGAGAATATCATGGTGAGTGAAATGAGTCAGAAGAAGAGTCACAGACACAGAATGATTGCACTCATCTGTAGGCAATAAAAACATGTTAGCTCTGTACTGTATCACTGTCGTCCTGTTGTTCATCGATTTGCTCAAGCGGGCACCAGTAATGTCTCCATTGTGAGACTTGTTACTGTTTTTGGCATATCGAATATGCCACGGGTAGCTTGCCAGATTCTGCCATACATACAGGCAGGATACTCTAGGTTTGCTGGGCTCCCCAAGAGGGATGGAGGAATTGAACTCAGGCCGGCCGAATGCAAGGCAAAAGCCCTACCCGCTGTGCTATCACTCCAGTCCAAAAACAAGTTATATGAGATAAATACCCACTAGAAACTAGGGCCAGGAGGATTGGTTCACAGCTGGAAGTCTGCCTCAGGTGCTGGGGGAGAAGGCCATTGGGATAGAGAAGGGACCACTATGACAATGATAGTTGGAAATGATCACTCTGGATAAAAGCTGCATGCTGAAAATAGTTGAAAGAACAAACAAGTTAGTCTCTCAGAACCTGTATTGCAAACAATAATACCCAAGAGGAGAGAGAGAAAGAGAGAGAGACAGAAACAGAGACAGAGAGAGACATACAAACAGAGACAGAGACAGAGTCAGAGATAGAGAAAGAGACAGAGTCAGAGACAGAAAAAGAAGAAAAGTGCCTGGCATAAAGGCATGCTGACAGGGGAGAGAGTCTCAGGAGGGAAACTGGTGGTCGGAAATATACACTGTGAAGGGAAGGGTGTGGAAACATTGTATGACTGAAATCCAACCATGAAAAGCAATATTAATCTGTATCTCATGATGATTTAATTTAAAAATAAATAGAATCTTTGAGATAATCCTTTGAAAGATAATAGCCAAGAAAGAGATGCCACTCTTGTAAAGTCTCCCTGGTAAGGGAGTCATCTTAGATATGTACCTACCATAAAACATATATAGGAGGCATTTATGATATTAATCAATTTATTATTTTAGTTTAATTTTTAGTTGATTAGTAATCTAGTCTCTATAAACCAGGGAAGCATAGAATTATAGCTTTGTGCCCCAATGCCCCCAATGTCCTTTAATAAACTATATTGTGCTTAATTCATATATTATTTAATGTCAAATAGTCGTATAAATCCATAATCCTGTTTGGAAAACTTTAAAACCCTTTAAAATCTTTCAAATGTCTTTCATATGTAAATAGTTTGGATTAAATAAATGAGGTGCATACCTTACGTGTCATTCAACATTCAGATCATTTGAGGCAATGCCTCATAGTTAAACATTAATAGTTTTACATAAAAGTATGAATATTCACATTATGAACAAGATAAATACTTGTAATGGGTATTTATTGCAGGAAACGTTTTGTGTGGCCACATATTGCACTCAGCTGTGGAGCACTTGGGTTGCATGTGCGAGATCCTCAGTTTAATCCTGGGTATGGAAAACAGTAAGAAGAAAAGATGTGACATAAAACAAATATTGGTGACAAACTAGTGAAAGATGTTTTGAATTTAGAGACTTCATTATTTTAGAGCTTTAGATAAGTGATTAGGGATCTGTACTCTATCGTTCTTTTATTATGAAAAACTGTAAAGTAATTTTTGATATCTTCTCTCATTAAATCCAACTGATGGTCTGGTTTTCAATTATCTCTCAGTTTATTTTATATTATCAGTGCTTTTATCTATGTCTTTGTCTCTAAAATATAAGTCAGGGTAGATATATTTTTTAAGATAAAACCTTCCAAATAAAATTTGTCCGAAAATACTGCTTTGAAATGTAAAATCATCAATAAAACCCATCCTATATGGGGAAAAATCATTGTGCTTTCCTTTTTATATTTAAAATATTTGCATTTTGTATAGTTTAGATAATAACTATAATAGTGTTCAATTTGCATCAATTGTTATTGCATACCCAATCTCTTAAGTGCCCATGAACATCCTAATGTCACATTAGATCTAGCATTGACTGCTTGCCCTGGAAGTGTTGAATCCATTTCTATCCCCAGAACTGCATATGGTTCTCTTGAGCCCTGCCAGATTTGATACCTGAGTACAGAGCCAGAGTTCTGAACATAACCAGGTATAGCACACACACACAAAAAGCTTATATATACAGACATACATATACATATGTGGACATGTAAATACATTATTCCTTTCATACTGATCTTAGAATGTTCCATATGCAATTATTTTTCATATGTCTGAATCTCACATGCATAGCTCTCTGCTAGAGTTCTATTTACCCTGTTGATTATATAATCTCCTAGAGACTTAATCAACTTTGAATTCCTCAATCATTTAATTATCCCTTTTCCAACAAACACTACTACCATCATGATCATATCATAGATATTATTTTCTCCTATACTATCATTGCAACTGGGATGTTTTCTTTATATTTGTCTTGTATAGTTTTGAACACTGAATATGGTTTATTAATTTTGAACACTGAATATGGTTTATTATATTTTATTTCATTAATATATATTCTTAAATGTTTGATTTCTTGTTTTTCTTAAGAAAATTAGTTCTCACAGACTATCCTTAAAGAGTAAAAAAGTTTCTTATCTATCTAATAGTAGCTTACTTTATCCTATAATATTTCATGAATAGCATATAATTATATCCAAAATATGTCTTTATAATGCATTTATCTTATGGAAGATAAAAATGCACATTCATGTATCCATATATACACAAACATACACATACTTACATATGTATATAAGCATGTATACATTTAACATAATTTTAATATATGATTTGTTAAGAAATAAAACTTTTCTTGCTTATTATCTAATAGAATCAAATTATATTAAGAATTTCAAATATTCACTGCTAATTGCTATTATTTACCCATAATGACTCATATTGAATTAGTCGTATGCAATGTCTTACTTCAAACCACATTGATTTTGAAGCAGATAACAGATATAGAATTTAATTAGAAATATGGCATGAATGAAATCTATATGCACTGTAAAGTTTTACAAGAATTTCTCTAGAATGTTCTTAAGCCTAAAAATCTCTATCAATTTTTAAATTCAAAGAAGAATTTTTTTTTTGGCTTTGGGCAGTGCTCAGGAATACTCCTGGCTCTTCTCTTAAAGATCACTCTTGGTAGTACCTAAGGGATCATATGGGATGCGGGGGGGATCATACCATGTTAGTTGCATGCAAGGCAAGCACCCTACCCAATGTGCTATCTCTCCAATCTGGAAACAGAGAAATCTTAATAAATAGTAGTTTAATTTTATTTTGCTTTATTTTATAGAGATTTCTATTCAGGTTAGGCTTATAAAACTATTTTTAACTGTGTTTTGATCTTTCCTATAAAAAATAATTCACTTATTTTTTAAAATTTGTTACTATAAACATCATGGTGGTTCAAAAGTCTGCACGACAGACAAATAAATTACAGATCTTATGTACAAAAAACTGATGCAGAGACTAAAAATAATTGAAATTATATTTTAAATTATTTTAGTGATATATTTAAATTATATAAATTTAGTTCTATCCTTATATGATTGACAAATGTAAGCTTTGCTACTTTATACACCAATATTTCTAACACATCCGTATAAATGATCTCCATGAATGAATAGTAGTTGTGAATGTCCTCATGAATGCAAGAAAAACTATACATAAATTTTCTAAGATTTTTTCCAAAAACTATAGACATGCTTTCACTAACCACCTTCAATTTTGCTGACCACAAAGTCCACTCAGTCAATATCAGGTTAAAAATAAGAACAAAAGCCCCAACCATGTTGTATGAGGTACTTTTGAATGAACAAAATTTGTACCCATCTAACCTTAAAAAAAAATCATTGTTAAAAAAAACCTAGTGAGCTCTGAGGTTAAATTAATTAAAATTAAATGTCACAGAGGTGCTGCTCACTTATTAGTATATGTTCATGAGGACAGTAATAATCTAAACTTGGATGATAAGTAATACAAGCTGGAATAGAGCCAGGGATGAAAAAAGGCAGGACAATGGAATAGCCTTGCAAATTAACACAAACCAGTCATTTATTTGAGCCTCAATATATTCATCAAATGGAACTGGCAACAACCCATTTTCATGGCTGCAAAAATTTATAGATGTAAATATGGTATTGTCGATTATAAATCACTAAGTTGTACATATATTTTTGCTTATTATATTACTATAACTTAAAAGAGTATGGTGAAGGATTTAATGTTGGTATAATATAGTTGTTCTATATTAGCAAAGAACTGGAGCAATAGCATAGCAGGTAGGGCATTTGCCTTGCACTTGGCCAACCCAGATTTGATTCCTCCGTCCATTTTAGAGAGACTGGCAAACTACCAAGAGTATCCTGCCCACACAGCAGAGCCTGGCAAACTACCTAGGCTGTATTTGATATGTCAAAAACAGTAACAAGTTTCAGAATGGAGATGTTACTGAGAAAATCAATGAACAATCAGAAGACAGTGCCACAGACAGATATTAGCAAAAGAATTTTTAAAATGACAACTTAAAATACTGAGACATTTAAGCCACTTTTTGTAATAGTGTTTATTACATTGATAATAAATACCTCAATTGACACAACACAATATAACTCCTTTTTTGTCTGACTTTGTTACAATCATCTACATATTTTTCATAAAAATTTCTCATGCAAACATCCTTCTTCTAAATTTACTCATTTATGTATGCATTTACTGTCATTTTTAAGAGATAAATAAGATTGCACTCATTTGTGGAATATAAAGTAACAGAATGGGAGACTAACGCCAAGAATAGTAGAGATTAGTACCAGGAGGATTACTCCACAGCTTAAAAGCTGGTCTCACATGGTGGGGGAAAGGCAGCTCAGATAGAGAAGGGACCACCAAGTAAAGGGTGCTAGGAGGGCCTGCTCTGGATGGGAAACGTGGGCTGAAAGTAGACTATAGACTGAACATGATGGCCACTCAATACCAATTGCAAACCACAACACCCAAAAGGAGAGAGAGAGCAAAAGGAAATGTCCTTCCAAAGAGGTGGGGTGGGTTGGAGAGGACGGGGTGGGGGTGGTGGGAGGGATACTGGGACCATTGGTGGTGGAAAATCGGCACTGATGGAGGGATGGGTACTCGACCATTGTATGACTGGAATGCAAGCACAAAAGTTTGTAAGTCTGTTACTGTACCTCACGGTGATTCACTAATAAAAATTTTAAAAAGAAAAGATAAGTAAGAACTAATCTCATAGATCTACAGGTTCTAGCTTAGTATCATTTGAAGCTTTGAATATAAAAAATATCAAAATTATATTTTAGTTATTTTGTTTCTAATTAGCTCTTCAATCTGTGGAAGCAAATATTTAGCCTTTAATTGATGAATGTCCTCAGCCTATCTGAAATCAAGGTCAATTTATGAAAAACAGAGCTAATCTTAATTAGTTAAAATTAAATATAGCTAGATTATTAATTTAAACTTCCCCTTGTGAGAAATTTAATATATTGGGGTCATTTTTTGCATATTTAATCTGACTTGTTTGTTGTAGGAATATTTTTCTGGCTTTCTTTTTCTAATTTTTTTGGATTTGGGGTTATACCCGGGAATGCTCAGGGATTGCTCCTGGCTCTGCATTAAGGTATTATCTTAACAGGATTTGGGGAACTATATGGGTTGCTGGGAATCAAACCTGAATTGGTCACATGCAAGGTGAACACCTTACCTGTTGTACTGTCAGCTCTGTATTATAGAAATTATTGATAATTTTTGTAGTGTTATCACTTTTTTTTCTGTACCAGGACTGATATCTTTTTGTAAAAAAACAAAAATGTACTTTCTATTGAAACACCGTGAATTACAGTTACAAAGATAATTGTGGTTGAGTTTCCGGTGTACAATTTTCCAACACCAATCCCTTCACAAGTTGAGTTAATATGTGCCACTCTAAGGTCTCCAAGAATGTAGATGCTGAAATAAAACCAATATTTATATATGCATCTGCACTTCCTTAGTGAATGTAGTGGCATTGTGCACATTATTTATTTTTTCTTGAACTCAGATATCTACAAACTGGGGTTAAAAATAGTGAAAATTAAATAGAGAGGATTCAAAAGTTTGTGTCAGGGTTAGTGATAATTAACAGAATATGATGAGTTTCACACATACCTACAAAGTATTTATGGAAAGCATTTTTTTAAAATTTAGTTTTATTTTAGCAACATGGTTTACAAGCATGATTTATCATGAATAAGATTTCATGCCTTAAATATTAAAGAGCCCTACTCTTTACCTTTGTATAAACTATTTTGAAGATATTTTTATTCATGTTTATCAAAGATATAAACTCATGGTTTTCCTTTTACATGATATTCTGTCAGTTTTGGTAGCATTCTATATTGCCAGTACTAATCTTAGCAGTAATGATACTTTAACAATTTTAAACAAATCAAATGACAAATAAACATAAATGTCAAGATTGTACACATCTCTTTACTAAAGACTGATTAAAATCTGTCCATCACTGGATGGAAGCAGAAGTACTATATCCTGAACATTGCAAGGTATAGTCTGAGCCCACCCAAAAACATAAAATAAAATATGTCTGCCACCAACCTGGAATAAACATTTGTGCTATTTTTGTTTTCAAATAGTAAAGTACACAATTCCTGAAAATGTACCAACATGCTCCTAATACATCTTATTCTTCAATTAAGAAAAATGTCTGCTAGCATTCTAGTCATATTAACTAAAGTGTATTCACAGTCATGGCTAAAATCATGTCTTGAAAGTATTCTGTCACATTTTTACAGTTTACATTCTAGATTTTGTGGGGTAATCATGTGACTCTTCATTATCCTTTCCTTCAAGGCTAGTTCTGATTCAGTAGCTTATTCATATAGTGAAGAATGAGATAAGGGGGCATAAGTTCAGTGCTATAGTAACTAGCAGGCATTGTTGGTGCTCTCTTCTTTTCCTTTCGCCCTTAACTACTTCACTGTGCTCTAGCCTGAGGTCCAATGGTCAGTAAGTCATTCTTTGCCTGGGGCTCTTTTGTAAAGGAAATGCACCTTGTGCCCTCCAAGTCCCAGAAATGGCAGAGAATAAAATCTTCCCTTCGAAACAGAAACTAACAGGCTGTAGGAGTTGCTGAATAAATACCAACATCCCTTTGCCTATCACTATAGAAGTGTGTGGGGTTAACGGTTCAGGAGATACGGTTGAGATGTGTAAGGTATATATACATCCTATGCAGACTCTCTGAACTTCTTTAGCAAGGATTCATCCATTAAGCAACAATTGCCCACTTTAATAAATATGGTAACACTCCCTTATGTTCCCATTTCTTTTCCTGTCCCACTTCATTTCTCTAGCAGTTGCTGACCTCAGTGCCTAAAGAAATAATTTTACCTTTCCTTGTTACAGAAACAAACCTGAGACTGAGTAATATAAAATTTTCTCACTCATGTTAAATGAATATATTTATTTGGAAGGCCTACATAAGTATGATCATGTTAGTATTTACCAAATAATCTTTGCCAGTCATAGTAACAGATTCTATGTGTTTCATCTATCTAAAATGACTTTTCCACTGCTTTTTATTTCTTTTGGTTTTTGGTAGACAGTTCTGTTCAGGCTTATTCCTGGCTTTACACTCAGGGACCACTCCTGGCTGACTTTAGAAGACCATATGGGATCCAGGGGATTAAACACCAGTTGCCTGTATGTAAGGCAAGTGTCTTAGCCACTGTGCTATCTCTCTAGCCCCAGACACCTTCACTAATTTTCCTTTTGTATCTTAAAGAACAATGGAATGATGCTCTGAATCATTACCTTCCTCTGCCTTTCACAATTCTGACACTGGTTGGGATTAAGACCTTGCTGACTACTTCCATGTGCACAGTTATTGTAGCATCGCTGCAGAATTCAATATGAAAAGGTATCTAAGCAAAACTATCTTACTTATCTCTCCCAAAGCAAAAGGACTTAATAAGAGTTATCTAAGTACTGCTCATTTTATACTGATGTTTCCTTTTCCAAGATTCATCCTATGTAAAGAAAAAAATTCCTTCAATTATTCTTGAGAGCATTCATATTACCACAGTCAGACACAAAAAAACTATACGCAAGCTCCCAGCAGTGACAAAGAAGCTTAGAAACATGAGGCCACAGCATGAGAAACTAGTGAAATCTTAAAATCATAACCCATGGGAAGAACTTCCATTTGAGATAGTCCCAGAGTACCAGAAAAGACAGTCCTGCAGAAAATGATCCCAAGATGATCATTTTCTTTCACAGCTATCAAACATTATCTTCAAAATCTTCAGCTGTTTTGTCCTAGTGATAGGTTAGAAAACACTCTTAAATTGTGAAAACAATACAAAACAAACAAATGTGAAAACACTCTTAAATTGTGAAAACAATAATTAGAGGAATAATGTGCAATTACTTGTTTAGAAATTTGTGATTAACGATACCAAACAGACGAAGAATTCTATTTTTGATGATGCATTTTACTGTGATTTTCTCTTTAAGGCAAGCTTTCAGCAGTTGCCTTTTTTGAAGATTTACAGCATTCTCTCCACTACTTGTAACTCTTGTTTTAATTTCCATCATTCTTTACTCTCTTTATTTGTCTTGATATTTCTATCTCATCATTTGTCACTTTATTATACAGAAATATTAGAATTTGTGTTGATTTTCTTATCCAATATCACAACACTAACAATTTCAATTACCAAAGTAGTCTCCCCATTCAAGGATACTTCATGTTTAATCATATATTTGAGCTTATGATTCTGACATATTCCTGCTTGTCAGAGCTAAGATAGAGGTTAGATTCTTGTATCTTGTAGTGCTTCAACATATCAATATACTGTGGTAGTTATTGTGTTAAAAATATATAGCATCAAGCACTAGTCCAGATGTATTGAATCATAATCTGTTATTTAATAAGAACTCATATAGCTGTTTAAGTTTTTCAGGGAAAGCATATTCATAACTTAACTGGGTCAATTGGTTGAGTGCAAATTGCAAGAATTTTATGCCAAACAAATGAGAAGGAATCAACCATAGGGCATTTTAGTAGCTCTAAGCTACAGATCAAACAGGGCTCTGTATGCAAATAACACAGTACTTGTGTTATTGTTTTACTTTGAATATATATATATATATATATATATATATATAAAGGCTCAACCACTTTAATAGCTTCAGAAAATTCTAATACAATCTAGGAAAGGATCAATTTTCAAATGATCCTATCTTCATTTATGAATCATTAAATTTGTTTCCATGAGTTGTTTTCAAATTATCCCCATTTTTTTCTTTTCCCTTCACCTGCTTTCCCTTTTTATTCTCATCCATCAACTTCTTGGACTTTTCTTTGTCCTCCATCTAGACTCTGGAGTTCATTATTCTTTGAAATCATCCCTCTACAAAATAAAAGTTATTTGCTTTCTTTTTAACTTAAGATGTAGTTTTCATTGATGTAACACTGGTTTACAGGAGTTAAAATGTATATCTGTTTGATGTGTACAGTGTTAGCACACCATGAATACCATCCAAATTTATATAACCCTCCACCTGTTTGGGACCTATTCTATCCAACTCCCCGCACATTTCAGTAACCACAGTTATGTAACCAGAGCATAAGAATTTGTTTCATTGTGTATTGCCTCTGTTTCTTAACTTCTTTACATATAACATCAAGCATTTGTCTTTCTCTTTTTGTATTATCTTCCTGGACATGCCACCTTTCAGTTTCTATATATATATATCTATTTCCAAAAGCACCTTGTTTTATAGCTGGCACTATTCTGTTCTGTATTTATATCCCATCTTTATCCACTCTTCTTTCTTTAGGCACTTTTCTGTTTCTGAGGTAGATTATTTTAAATAGAATGGCAATAAAAATAAGTATGTTTTTGACCTAGTGTTTTGTGGCTAAATAGGGAGGAGTGAGATTACTAGATCACAGGGCAGTTCTGTTTTTAAGTTTTTGGGAAGTCTCTTTACTGTAGTCCATAGAGCCTGATTCAGTTTACATGCCCAATAATAGTGAATGGAAATCCTGTTTTTCCATATTTATACACCAGTGGTTGTTTTTGTCATTTTTGAAATAGAAATTCTCACTGGTATGAGGTAATATTATTGTTTCGGTTTGCATTTACCAGATGATCAGTAATAATGAGATCTTTTTTCATGACCATTCTGGGCATCTGTGCATCTTCTTTGAGGAAGTATTTCTTCAGCCATTCACATTTTTTGAAGAGTTGTTCATTTTAATATTGATTTATGAGTTTCTTAGATATCTTGTATATGGTGAGAGAATATCTTCTCCAATATATTATAAAGTTTTTTTAAAAAATAATAATTATAATTTCTTTTACGATACAGAGGTTTTTTTGTTTGATGCATTTCTATTTATTTTTGCTTATTTTCCTTGTCAATAGAGTGAAATAACCAAAGAAAACCCTGGAATGGTTTGCCTATGGTTTCTTTGATGTCTGTTATAAGGTTCAAGTCTAAGTTTTGAATCTTTATTCCATTTTGAATTAACCTTTATACATATGTGAGATACTGGACCAGTTTCATTATTTCATTTAGAGCAATTCAGTTCTCTCAGCAAATTTTTTTTGAGCATTCTCCTTTCTCTTTTGGTCTTTTTTTTTCTTTTTGGGTCACACCCGGCATTGCACAGGGGTTACTCCTGGCTCTGCACTCAGAAATTACTCTTGGAGGGGTTCAGGTGACCATATGGGATACTGGGAATCGAACCCAGGTTGGCCACATGCAAGGCAAATGCCCTAACTGCTGTGCTATCACTCCAACCCCTCTCTTTGGGTCTTGAGCACTTTGTCACAAAACTAATGACTATAATTGTCTTGATTCTTTTGTCATAAAACTAATTACCATAATAGAGGAGCTTATCTCTGGATTGCACAAAATTATAATTCACATATTCAACAATGAAATAAAACAAAAAAAGATTATTAATACATATATTAATTTGAGTGCATCTCAAAATTATGCTGATTTAAGAGGCTAGAAACAAAAGTTTACTTACATCTGCACTTACAAGAAATTGCAGAAAACATAAAAAGTATGTAAGAAATAATATCATTGATTGCCTAGGATAACAAGAGAGGGACTCATTTTATAAGGATCACATGAGAACTTTAGAAGTAATAAAAATATTTTACATATTGATTATGGTAGTGTGTACAAATTAATAAATATTCATTGAAATTTATTCATTAAAACTTAAAATTTATACATATTATGTAATTTATACTTCAACAACATTGTTTTAGAAAACAAATTCCCAGTTATTGTTCATATGATCTCGAAGCTATATTCTTGTATAATTATTGTTCTGTTGAAGTACACCTGGAGGCGCTCAGGGTTTACTTGTGGCTCTGCATTCACGGTCACTCTTGGTGGGTTTTGGGGCTTGATATGAGCATTGAACCCTGGCTGGCTGCATCCAAGACAAGCACCCTATTCATTGTACTATCTCTCCAGTCCCCTCAAAGCTAGATTATAAATCGCCAGGTCCTCTGACTTCTTCAAGTATGGCATCAAGCAATTCCAGTGAATATTACAAATATAATGACAGTTGTTTCTTCTTGAAATTCTCTCTTCTCATGATCTTTGCATAAGATGGCTTAATTACCTCTTATTTTAATACCCTTTCTCTGCATCATTCTCCAAATATTGCCCCTTTACTCTTTTTCTAATACTTAGAAGCAATTTAAAGTTGTATAAAGAAAACCATAAATGGCCATGGTTTTATAAAGATTTAGATATTTTCTGTTTTGTAGTGAAATGAAATTATCCACTTGCCTGGTATCTAACCTGCATTCATACCTCTACCACATAGGTCAGTAGTGAAAATAAAGACAATCCATTTTCTAGTCAGTTACTATTATACTAATTTCTTTGCCGAGTTTGCAATAATTCAAAACATTAAAACTCAAAATACTTGTATCTGCATCAATTCACCCCAAATAGTCACCACTGATTTAAATCAGTTATTTGTATTGGTTCTCAAATTCAGATGTTACTTTCCATGCTCAATGCATCTATCTAAACTTGGGCCTTTTCTTCTGTCTTGTTAATACAACTAGTCTCCTTCCCTTGAGTCCCCATTTTAAACTTCATCTCCACAATGCATCTATTTACTACCATCAGATTTATCACCTAAAATGCTTTGCGGCTATTGTTCCACTCAGCCGCTCAATAAACCACAAAGATCATCCCAATGTCCTTTGAAGACAGGCTCAAAACGTAAGTGCTTGGCAATCCCTCCTCTGTAGGCTTAAATTATATCATCAATTCACTGATACCTAGACTTTTATACTCCTTAATATATTTTTATTATTTTCTTTGATAAAAATATTCTATCATGTTCATCTAGATGCTTTGTGAAGGGGCTGGGGCAATAGCACAGCGGGTAGGGTCTTTGCCTTGCATGCGTCTGACCAGGGTTCGATTCTTAGCATCCCATATGGTCCCTTGAGCACCGCCAGGAGTAATTCCTTAGTGCAAAGCCAGGAGTAACCCCTGTGCATGGCCGGGTGTGACCCAAAAAACAAAAGAAAAAAAATCTAGATGCTTTGTGAAGACTATCCATGCTATGGTGACCCAGCAGGTATTAGCTCTATAAGAATGACTTTATTTATATGTCTTAAAGGATATATCTCTGATGTGCTCTTGAAATATTCATCCCCAAACCTGCCAATTCCATTGATTTGTAGTAATTTAAATGAAACAAGTGTTGTAGACTTCAGACATTATTTATCTGAATAGAAATATATCTATATCTATATCTATATCTATATCTATATATATATATCTGCAACAGCACTAAACTGGACTTGAATATTGTGAGTGTTCAATATAAATAACAACTTGGATCCAGAGACCTACAATACTCCTCCGGACAAGTGTGTGTGTGACCCTCTCTTCCCCACTCCGCTCGTCAGAGTTATCCTGCCACAGGACAGTCCTGCTTCCCCTGCAAAGCCCCAGAGGCCCAGTTCCTGGCCTCTGGCTTCCCTGCCCGCAGTCCTAGCTCCGCCCATCTCGGACAGGTGTGCGTGACCCAGTTTCCCAATAGGTTGCTGAGAGTGGAGCCTGAATGTGAGGGGGTGTGGCCTCAAAAGGGGCGTGGCATCTGGCCAGCGGCCACAGTTATTTTTTTCCCTTCCCTGCTCTGCTGACTTAGGTCATAATCTGTATGACCTATTTCATTGAAGAACACCCTGACCATCTCGGTGACTAGATGCCATTAGTCCATTAGCCTATTCTAATCTCACAAAAACTGTTAGTGAACACAGGAAGCTGCACAAGCCCTTTATAAAGAGAGCATAGCCTCTAGTCTTCACTGGTGGCCCCACATAAACCAGGAGGAGTGCCTGAAGGGGGGAAAAGGCTACCATCATCAACTTAGCAAATCTTGCGGCAAGAGGGAATTGGGATAGAAAACTGGAAGGTTCTACCTCTATAGTTCCATAACAATATGAAGAAACAGTGAAAATCCCCACCACAAGGAGAGGGATGGAGAAGATTCCAGAAGCCTCAACAGGGGTTACCCACAGATACAGCAAAGCAAACATATACTAAAATAAATATACCAAAAGCAAACAAAGACACCACTAATAAAGAAAATTGTAGAACAATATCCCTGATGAACACTGACGTGAAGATTCTCAACAAAATATCAGTAAATAGAATCCAACAACTCATCAAAAAGATCATACATCATGACCAAGTTGGATTCATCCCGGGGATGCAAGGATGGTTTCACATTCATAAATCAATCAACATAATCCATCATATCAACAAAAGTAAAGATAAAAAACATATAATCATATCAATATATGCAGAGAAAGCATTTTACAAGATCCAACACCCTTTTATGATGAAAACTCTCAACAAAATGGGTTTTGAAGGAACTTTCCTCAAGATAGTCAAAGCCATCTACCACAATCCCATGGCAAGCATTATCCTCAATGGGGAAAAACTAAGGGCCTTTCCTCTAAGATCAGGGAAAAGACAAGGATGCCCACTCTCACCACTTCTTTTCAATATAGTACTGGAAGTACTTGCAATAGTTGTTAGGCGATAAAAAGGTATTAAGGGCATCCAGACAGGAAAAGAAAAAATCAACCTCTCACTATTCGCAGATGATATGATACTAAATCTAGAGAATACTAAAGCCCTAACCAAGAAACTCTTAGAAACAATAAACTTCTACAGTAAAGTCGCAGGCTATAAAATCAATAGCCAAAGTCCATGGCCTTTTTATATGCAAACAGTGAGACAGAGGAAAATCAAGTACCTCGGAATCAGCTTAACTAAGGAAGTAAAGGACCTCTACAAAAAAAACTATAAAATGCTACTCTATGCATTCCACACTGCTCTCTTCCTGCTGTGCAGTTCTGGCATCAAGTCGTTCCTCATGTTGATTTCTTGACCCAGGTACACAGAGCTGCTGCATTCGAAGATGTTCGTTCCATCGAGAGCAAATGGAGCTTCAGGGACCAGTTCATTTTTCATGAACATCGACTTGTTGAGATTCAGCTGCAATCCGAACTTTCCACACTCATGGTCGAAGTCAGCCAGCATTTTTGCTGCTTGGCTAATGTTTGGTGTTATGAGAATGATATCATCAGGGAAGCGGAGGTGGTGCAATTGCCGACCGCCTATCTTCACTCCCATTCCTTCCCATTCCAGTCCTCGCATGATGCACTCGAGGGAAGAACTGAAGAGTTTTGGTGAAATGGTATCACCCTGCCGCACCCCTCTCTTTACACCAATGATCACTTCCTTGTAGAATGGTGAGATCCTGGTGGTGAATCCACAATACAGCTCTCAAAGGAATTTGATATACTGAGTTTAAACGCCCTGTTTGGCCAGGGCTTCAATGACAGCCTCAGTCTCAACAGAATCGAAGGCCTTCTTTAAGTTGATGAACGTTAGACAGAGCGGCATCTTAAACTCTTGCAAAACTTCAGTGAGTTTGGTCACCGTGCTGAATCCCCTTCAGAACCTGGCTTGCTCGCATGGTTGTCCTTTGTCTAGGGTTCTGCCTATCTATTCAGGATGACACGAGTGAACAACTTGTAGACGACAGATAGCGGGCAGATTGGGTAATAGTTGCCGATGTCATGGATGTCTCCCTTCTTGTACAACAGAATGGTCCTACTGGTTTTCCACTGAGACAGAACCTTGCATTCAGACAGCATGTCACCAAAAGAGCAGCGTTGAGAACAAAAAATATATATAAATAAAAACAAATCTTTAGCTTATTACTATTTCTGAAGAGTATTGAGTCAATATTCTCCAAAACTCATGATTATAACATGTATTATAACTCCAGGACTGCCTTCACTAACTGTCATCTCTTATTGTACATGTTGGCATTAAACTTATGAATTAAAAAGCACTTTATAAAGAAAAGAAGTTCTCAATATTAAAAGAAAATTTCATATATTGGTTTTTCTTATTTTAATAAGAAACCTTAGTCTAACAAAGACACGTTTTGATACATTATAGACTGAATTGTCTGAAAAGTCAAATACAGCAAACAAAAGGACTTAATAAGCAAAATTTAAAAACTGACTATTCTGAACTACTTCCCTGTATTCTTTATACCCTCAATGAAACTGATATTTGAAACCTCTTCAGTGACACAATCTCACTGCCAAAGAAGATGATACATAAGTAAAAAAATGAGACAATAAAATTAAAAAGCTTCTGTCCTGTAAAAGAAATGAGGTCTAAAATAAAAAGACATCATACTTATTGGAAAAAAATAAGTTTACATCAGTCATAGTGCTAAAATCTAAGATGTTCAAAGCACTCAGAGCATAACAACATAAAAAATAAATAAGCCCATAACTTAAGAGGAGAGCAATGTTCTTATTGTCTTTCAGAAAGACTGGAACAGTTCACATTCCCACCAGGAATGAATGAAGGTTCCTTTTCCTATATGCATGCCAGCATCAATTGTTGTTGCTCACTTTTGATAAGTGTCCGTGTTCCTGGTGTGAAGTGATATCTTATTGTTGTTTTGATTTGCATTTTCCTGACAACTCAACAACTTCACTCCTGGGAATATACCCCAAAGGACCCAAAACAGTGCAGAGAAGACATATGCATTGTAGCCATATTCAAAATAGCCAAAACTTGGAAACACCAGGTGACTAAACAAAGAACCTATGAGTACACGCACACAATGGAATACTATTGTCTGCAAGGAATAATTAAGTCACTAAATTTGCTGCTATATGGATGATCTAAAAATTGTTGTCACTTCAATTGTATCACTTGTCATCCTGTTGCTCATAGATTTTCTTGAGTAGGTGGCAGTAACATCTCCATTCATCCCTATCACATGCTAGTGTAGCCCAATGGCTTCTGCTTGGTCCAGGAACTCAAAGAGCATCAAACCGTTCATTCAGGTCTTGATGAAGAAGTTTGACCATCTTGTAGGTGGGCCAGGTGTTCTTTTGACGTCCCATGGAATCCAGTTACTAACGGCTCTCTAGTCCAGTGGTCATCTCCATATCGCATTATGAGTCCGGCCCATCTGATTTTCAACACCTTGGCAAAGGAGACAGCATCCCTGATTCTCATTGATGGAGGTCAGAACTCCGGATACCTTCTCTTATTTGAGTGAAACTTGATACTCCAAGCATAGCTCTTTCTATTCCTCTTTGGGAGACCTGAATAGTGTTCTCATACTGTTTGTGTAGGGCCCTGGTCTCTGAGGTGTATGTTATTGCAGGAAGAATGGTAGAGTTGAAAAGATGTGACCAGAGCTGGTGGTTCCTCATCCTCTTAACAACTTCTTTCACGCTCTTGAAAGCATTCCACGCCAATCCTCTCTTCTTCCTGAGCAGTTCTGGCTCCAAGTTGTTTGGCATGTTGAGTTCTCGACACAGGTACACATAACTGCTGCATTCGAAAATGTTTGTTTCATTGCGAGCAAATAGAACATTAGAAACTAGTTCCTTTCTAATGAACATTGTCTTCATGAGATTCAGCTGCACCCCGACCTTTCCACACTCACTATCAATATTGCCCAGCATTCATGCCACTTGGTTAATGTTTGGTATTATAAGAACAATGACATCAGCAAAGTGGAGGTGCTGTAAGAAAGACCAACTGTCTTTGTTCACTCCCATTCCTTCCCATTCCAATCACTGCATGATGTTCTCGAGGGTGGCACTGAAGAGTTTCAGTGAAATGGTATTGCCCTGCTGAACTCCTCTCTATACATCGATGATCACTTCCTTGTAGAATGGTGAGATCCTGGTGGTGAATCCATAATGCAGCTCATGGAGGATCCTGATGTACTGAGTTTGAATACCCTGTTTGGCTAGGGCTTCAATGACCTCTTCAGTCTCAACAGAATCAAAGGCCTTCTTTAAATCAATGAACATTAGACAGAGCGGCATGTTGAACTCTTTCGAAACCTCAATGAGTTTGGTCACCGTGTGGATATGGTCAATCATGCTGAATCCTTTTCCAAACCCAGTTTGCTCACATGATTGTCCATCTAGTGTTCTGCCAATTCTATTCAGGATGACTCAAGTGAACAACTTGCAGACGACAGACAACAGGCAGATCGGGCAATAGTTGCCAATGTCATGGATGTCTACCTTCTTGTACAACAAATCTGTCCTGCTGGTTTTCCATTGGGATGGAACCTTGCATATGGACAGGTAGCGTGTGAAGAGCCAAGCAAGTGTATTGATGAGTATTGGGGGCAGATTCTTCAGATGTTTGGGATTGACCTTGTCTGGACCAGGTGCTGTAAACTTCTTTACCGACAAAGTGGCATGTTGAATTTCAGACAGGAGAACGCTGGGAACGACATATCCATCCCATGGAATTTGGTATGTGGGCAAATGAACGTGGC
The DNA here is from genome assembly GCF_027595985.1 of Sorex araneus. Classification (NCBI taxonomy): domain Eukaryota; kingdom Metazoa; phylum Chordata; class Mammalia; order Eulipotyphla; family Soricidae; genus Sorex; species Sorex araneus. Next base: position 21,600,903 of record NC_073305.1, read on the forward strand.
TATCTAAGAGATCCGAGTAGAAGTCGTGGATAAACTTCTCCATTGCCCTTCTGAAAGATGTATAAGATCCATCAGGACATTGGAGGGTAGTCATTTTGGTCTTGTAATTGGAGAACATGCGGGTGTTATAAATACTTTTCCCAGCTTTTGCCACATCAGCCAACACTGCTGCTCTTCTCTCTTTGAGGTCTTCCTTTATCACTTCTCTGCACAGCTTTGCGAGTTTGGATGTTAGCTTGTGATTGTCTGAGGCTCAAGCCAAACCACGTTGGTGAATGAGCTTGAGAGTTTCCAAAGACAGGCTTCTTTCTGTAGCTTTCTTTCTCTCAGTGTTCCTCACACAATCATGAAGGTGCTGAAACAGTCAATTATATTTCTTGTCAATGTTGTCTATGATGGCATCTTCCCATGTTGCCACATAATGCCAAAAAGCTCCCAGTTGGTGGTCGTTCTAGTAATTTTCTTCTTAAACTTTGCAGGCCTTTCTCCCTGCTCTGTAAAGTAGAATTTCCCATGAAGGAGACGGTGGTCTGATCCTATATTAGTATTAGATCAGCATTAAGATGAGTGAAATGATTTAGAAGGAGAGGGCAGACTCAAACTGATCTTAATCATAGTCAGTATATAAATAGGCACAGTAGGAAAATCACTAATACCCAATGGCACTGGAAACAAAGAGACAGAAGTGGGAAATGGGAAGGAAAACTGTGGCCACTGATGGAGGGAAGGGGACACTGGTGAAGAGATTGCACTTCGAACACTCTAAGTCTGAAAATTAATCAAGAATTATTTTGTAACTCCATATTTCAGTGGTTCAATTGTGTCACTTCACTTGTATCACTTGTCATCCTGTTGATCTTCGATTTGCTCGAGTGGGCGCCAGTAACATCTCCATTCGTCCCTGTCATGTGCTAGTGTAGCTCAATGGTACCTGCTCATTCCAGGAACAAGAAGAGCCTAAAACTGTTCATTCAGAGTTTTGACAAAGAAGTCTGACCATCTTGTAGGTGGGCAGCAATGCGGTTCAGCAGGGTAATACCATTTCACTGAAATTCTTCAGTGCCATGCTCGAGAACATCATGTGATGACTGGAATGCGAAGGAATGGGAGTGAAGATAGACGGTCAGCAACTATACCACCTCCTCTTCACTAATGACTTTGTTCTAATAACACCAAACATTAGCCAAGTGGCACAAATGCTGGCCAACTTCAACCAAGAGTGTGGAAAGGTCAGACTACACCTGAATCTCACCAAAACAATGTTCATGAAAAATGAACTAGTCCCTGACATTCCATTTGCTCTCAATGGAATTCACACTTCTGAGTGCAGCAGCTATGTGTACCTGGGTCGAGAATTCAACATGTGGAACGTCTTGGCACCAGAACTGCGCAGGAGGAAGAGAGCAGCGTGGAATGACTTTAAGAGTGTTGAAGTTGTTAAGAGGACAAAGAACCTCTGGCTCTGGGCACATCTTTTTGACTCCACCATTCTTCCTGCACTAACATATACCTCAGAGATCTGGACCCTAAGTAAACAGGATGAGAATGCTATTCCAGTATCCCAAAGAGGAATGGAAAGAGCTTTGCTTGGAGTATCATGTTTCACTCAAATGAGAGAAGGAATCCAGAGTTCCAACCTCCATGGACGATTAAGAATCAGGGACACTGCCTTGTTTGCCATGGCATTGAAAATCAGATGGGCCAGACACGTAATGCAATTTAGTTGACTGCTGGACTAGAAGTGTTACTGACTGGATTCCACGGGACGTCAAAAGACCGCGTGGCCGCCCACCAATGAGATGGTCAGACTTCTTCGTCAAAACCCTGAATGAATGGTTTGAAGCTCTTTGTGTTCCTGGAGCGAGCAGATACCATTGGGCTACATTAGCATGTGACAGGGGCAAATGGAGATGTTACTGGCACCCGCTCAAGCAAATCGAGGATCAATGGGATGACAAGTGATATAAGTGATATGGCCCAGTAATTCTATTTCTGGGCATCTAATCCAAGGATACCAAAACATGAATATGAGGGAACAGAATGATACTACACTGGGTAAGATACTTGTTAAGTACCAGTTTACCTGACTTCCATTTCTAACAACAAATCTGGTCTCTTAGTTCCCACCAGTAGTGATACCTAAGCACAGAGCCAGGAGTCGCCTGGGCTTGCAGGGTACAATCAAAACAAACAATACATTAATTTGAATGGACAAACACACCTATATTTATCCCAGCATTAGTCACAACATTCAAGAACTGGAAACAACCTAAGTATCCAACAATAAATACATTAATAATGAAACTGTGATATGTATACACAACAGAATATTGTTTAGCTATGAGAAAGATGAGTTGGAGCGATAGCACAGCGGTTGGGTGTTCGCCTTTCACGCGGCCGACCCAAGTTCAATTCCTCCACCCTTCTTGGAGAGCTCAGCAAGCTACCGAGAGTATCGAGCCTCACAGCAGAGCCTGGCAAGTTACCCATGCGTATTGGATATGCCAAAAATAGTAACAATAAGTCTCACAATGAGAGACGTTACTGGTGCCTGCTTGAACAAATCGATGAGCAACAGGATGACAGTGATGAGAAAGGTGAAATCTTGCTGTTTACTGCAAATAGAATGAAATTGAAAGCTGTCATGCTAAGTGAAGTGATTCAGAAAGAAAAAGACAAAACTCATGTTTTTGCTTGGGAGTAGAATGAGTGAAAAGGAACAAAGAAGAATCAGACAATCCCCAATGGAAACAAATCCTAAGATACGGTCAGTAGATTAGGAACTTAGAGGTGAGCAGTGTGAGGTGAGGCACTGGTGAAGGGAGATTGACACTCTGATGATGGACAGAATGTAGCAATACTGAAATCTTGGGGCACTGGTGAAGGGAGCTTGACACTCTGATGATGGACAGAATGAAGCAATACTTAATATAAGAAATAATAATATTAATACGATTGAAAAACTAAAATAACCAATAAAAATCTGATTTGTAAAAGTGCAAACTGACAGATTATCCCAGGCAGAAGAGCTGTGGGCTGAAAACTCTGTGACCTTCTCATTTGGGCATAGTGGTTTCCCCTCTCTTCCAGGGAAGCCCAGAGGACTTGTACTACACCGGAACTCCTCCAATGTGTAAATGACGCAGGTCCACAGCTCCTGGAGATTGTGGTTGTCTATATAGCTCTATTGTATGACGTCTTTCATCTGTATAGTATGGCATCTCCTTCAAATTTCACAGTACTTACAGCCCAGTAGGAGCACAGAAAATCTGAAGGAAAAGTCTCATAGAAGACCACCAAGCCCATTGAACAAAAGCAATAACAGAGGAGTCTCAACCAGCACCAACCAGCTCAGCAAATTCTCAGATAATGATTTTAGTAATACCACTGTGAGATATAGCAATTATCATGAATTGACTTTTATTGATCTACTTTTTTATAACTCCAGTTGCCTTTTTTTTTTTTTTGTAATAAGCGATATGTAGTAAATCTGTACCTGCTAAGGGCTCAGGCTTGGGGTGTAGCTGGGAAACTGGGGACATTGGTGGAGGAACTCTTATGAATGAAAGAACTATATTATGAACACTTTGTAATTCAGAGTGTTTATATTTAAAAAGCACTGCAGCACTGTAGCACTGTCATCCCATTGTTCATCGATTTGCTCGAGCAGGCACCAGTAACATCTCCATTTTTGGACTTGTTGTTACTGTTTTTTGCATATCAAATACGCCATGGGTAGGATGCCAGACTCTGCTGTGTGGGAGAGATACTCTGGGTAGCTTGCCAGGCTCTCTGAGAGGGACGAAGGAATTGAACCCGGGTTAGCCGTGTGCAAGGCAAACGCCCTACCCACTGTGCTATCACTTAAAAATTAAAAAAAAATTAAATGGAATATTGATGTATAGTATACGAAAAAGGGAAACATATATTAGATAAAGGCAATTTAAGCAAAAATTCTTTATTACCAGATGCTATATGATTGTATCTCATTTCCTCATTAAAAAAAAATAACATTATTCACATGCAGGATAGAGCCTTAGCAAATTTTTACAAACAGTTAAACTTAAAATAGGCCAGGAATCACAAAAATAAACTCTATTTTTATGCTCCAAATTTTGAAAGAAAATAAACAAAATTTTTTTATTTTTCCTATTTTTCCTCCACTACAATAGCCTTGAATTAAAATCGTGTATTCATGAGATGGTTAAAGAAATAATACAAGTTTCATTATTTGTTAAAATCTCATAATCAAAAATACATCCTAAGATGCTGAGATCTTGTTTAAATTAATGATGCGAGTCAACATTAGCAAATTGTTGAAATAATTCTCTAGGCAAGACATTGATCCACATTCCTGGTGTTCTTGCAGGTATGTCTATATTTGTGTCTCATTAGAACAGGTCCCTAGAGGTACAAAATTCTTCAGGGAATATATATTTAGGGAAATTATTTTACCCTGGCACTGAAAACAAAGGGAGGCAAGTTATCTTATCAATTTTATTAATTAGTTTTGTATATTCTGTAAAGAGATGAGTTTAAGAAATATTTTCTATCATGTAACCAGATTTGTGTGCATTCAATCAAGCAAGAAAAATACGTCATTTTACCAATGTATTACATAGAAGTCACACTAAGAGAAAAGGATGTAAAATATCACTGCTGAGGGGAGGGAAACTGGTATTTATTGGGAAAACTGCTATGTGCAAAGCATATTTTAGGTGCTTTATAAGTACTGTTCTATTGAAACTTCATAATATTGAGGGAAAATTTGCTTTGCTATTTAGAACAAGGAAGCACAACAAGAATTCAGAAAAATCAAGAATGCTTTTCACTCCAAATTTCTTTATTAAGCTGTCAATATTTTACACCTGAGTTTGCATGAGACCATCCAAATAGAAAAATTAACTTTAAGGACTGTTCTAGACTCTAAATAAATTTAAATGTTCTGCATTGCAGCAGGAGATATGAAAAAGAAAATACAATTTTATTGTTTAACCCCAAGAATCACGTATCTTAGGAAGGATAAAGTACACATATAGAAAAAAATAAATATTAGTGAGTTTTAAGAACAATATTTTAAACCCACACTACAAAAAGTCTAAGAATAGATAAATAGAACACTCGCTAAACCACTTCCCATGGGAGAGAAAGGCAGGCAAGTTGTCTGAATAAACATGACTTCCAGCTCCTTTCATATTAAAGTATTCTGGGTATCTGGGTAATAGATTTCTTGTTTCTCTACCAACAAACTAGCTCCTATTTGACTTTGGTGGCCTTGTTTTGTTTTGTTTTTGGCTCTTGGGGTAATACCTGACAAAGCTTGAGGGTTATTCCTGGCTCTGTACTCAGGAGATATTCCTGGAAGTGCTCAGGGGACCATGTGGGATGCCCAGGATAACAAACACGGGTTGGTCTCATGCAAGGCAAACACCCTCTGCTCTGTACTTTTACTCTGCTCCCACCCCCCCTCCCCGCCTACCTGCCACTTGACTTCAGAAACTAACTAGACATATTCTACTCTAAGTGAGATGCATAAATGAGTGCTAACTTGGACACTGTAATAAAGAAAGAAACTCAACAATATTAAATAATGTTTTAAATGTTTATATAATTTATTGACAAAACAACATAGTGTTGATTCTTCAAAAATATTTGGATTATTTTATTTTAAATCCCTGTTTCCTTCTCATTCCAGTCTTCTAGAAGTTCATTTAATTGTTTAACATGGACACCAGTCTGTTGCACATACAAATGAAAACTTAAAATAGAAATGAGTAGTTGGAATTCCCGATAGAATATTTAAAAATAATTTTACTAAACAATATAGGTTCAAGATACAAATCATCCTTAACTCCTGAGGTAAGTAACAAGCTTGCTACTTTCAATGAAGAACCCACTTACAGTCGTATACAGGTAAAACTTTGTTTCTTAAACTTTCCTAAAATTATACCAAAATTATGAGAGAAACAAGAAAATGACTTCTAAATTAACTGAAGAGCTATGTTTCATAAGGGTTACCTTAATGGAAAAATGGAAAAAGTGACAAAATGCTATTATATCCTCTCCCACTTCAAAAATATATATATTCAGCCTTCATGTAACAAGCTGCCATGCCGTTAATCGTTGCACAACTGGACATAGGCTAAAAACTGTACGAAGAGAGTACCTCTCCATGGGCTCAGTATGTGGATCCATCTGGTCCTAACTATCAGATCAGCAAAACCTTGAGCCTGCAGCATGCTGGCAACATAGCCATGTAATACAATCCCTTGCACATTCCACATGGAACACAACACCTTCTGGGACCAGCAAAAGAAACACCTAAGTAACAAATTGGGTTTGATAGCTTACACAAGAAAAAAGAGCGCCAACCAACAGGCTCTCCCTCTCAGAGAGCTCCCAGAGGTGGAGGGTGCAAGTGGTGACTTGGAGCAACTCACTTTCAAACTTGAAGAGGCACAATGGGAAGGCAGCAAAGAACACCACTTCACTTAGTGACTGAAGATTATAGCCCACAGGACAAAATCAACACTATTCAGCTATGTAGCCTTTCAAATAAGGGTTTTAGAGAGGAACTGTTGAGGATCTTCAATGAACTCAAAGAAAAAATGGTAGAAACAGTCAATAAAACACAAGAAATCATTAGAAAACTATAAGCAGAAGCGACAGAACTAAGCATTTGGTAAGTGAAATGAAAAAAAATCAATGGACATGCTTAGTAGCAGAATTACAACAGCTGAAGATAAAATCAGAAAGCTCCAAGATGAGGTGCAGAAAAAAGAGCCGGTATATTTGCCCTCTAGAAGATGGAAAAATAGCCTCAAAACAAATGAACAGCATATAAGAGAACTGCAGGATGAATTCTAGAGGAACAGTATAAAAATCATCAGAATCTTAGAAGAACTGAAAAGCAGTTCTAATGTAAAAGCATAAGTTAAGAAATTGTATCTGGGAATATCCCAGAGTTCAGGATGCATGAAACAGATTAAAGAGGTATCCTATGAGTTCCAGAAAAATAAAAATCCTAAATAAAAATACTCCATGCTATATCCTAATCAGAGTGATGAAAACCAAAGAGTTGGAATACTGAAAGCAAAAGATAAAGGAAGGAAATTATACACAAAGGAGTGTCCTTAAGATTCACAGTATTCATTTACCAAGTTAATTTACCAAATTAAACCCTGTAGGCCCAAAGACAATGGTGGCTATAGGTTTTTTTAAAAAATCATAAAATAAGCACTTCACCAATAATACTTTATCAAGGCAGACTATCAGATTTGATAGAACAATACAGAGCTTAATGGATTAACAATAGATAAAAACCTTCATAGACTCAAAACCAACTTAGAAAATTGAAGTAGCTTTTCTATGACAAGAGAAATATTTATATGATACCAAATGCCTACAGAAAAATTAAGAAGTCATAATAATCTTTCTCAATATTATTATTGGCCTTAACATACCAGTAAAAAGTAAAAGACACAGTGAGGCGAGATGGATTAGAAAATTGAATACAACCTGAATGTTACCTAAAAAAAGCACATTTGAAAAGGCAGAGCAAAGAATCAAGGTTAAAGTTAGAATACAATATTTTAAGCAAACAATCCCTCTCAAAAATATAAGTGTGGCCATACTTATATCAGACAATATAAATTTAGGTTTAAAAAGATTTAAAGAGACAGAGATTTTCATTTTTCAGTGATCAAGGGATATATACATCAGGAAGAACTCACACTCGTAAAAATACAACTTCCTAATAGAGACTAGCAAAATACTTGAAACGATTGTTAGCAGATTTGAAGAAATACATGGATAATAATAAATAATTAGAGACTTCAACACTGCCCTATCACATCTCAATAAACAAACAAGACTAAAACTCAGCAAGGAAATAATGACTTTGAAGGAAGAAATTGACATGAGAGGGTAAATATATATGTGTGTGAGTGTGTGTATAAGATGAAAGCTTGAAAGACATAGATATATATAGAGAGATAGATAATGTTCATCTTTCCAAATCCAAATACAAATTTTGCTCCTATGTACATGGGACATTCTCCAAGACAGATCACATGTTGAGCCACAAAACAAGTCTCCATAAATTCAATAGGACATACAGCAACACTTTCTCACACCATGATGCACTGAAAACAGAAGCAAAATGGAGAAAAATATTGAATACCTGTATACCAAATTGCTCACTCATGAGCTATGAGTGAGCCAAAGAGGAAATCAGAAAAGAAATAAAGTTTCCTGGAAACAAAAGAGTGAGGACATGAGTTACAGAAATTCATGGAACAGAGAAAAAGTGGTGTTAGGAAGATAGATGCTAAGAGAAAATTTCATGGCTATGCAAGTGTCTTCAGAAAGAAAGGAAGGGCTCACACAGCTTAAAAGATTGGAGAAAGAATCAAGAAAATAAAACAAAAAGGAGTCCAGGCATATAAAAAAGAAAATAATAAAATCTAGAGCAGAAATTAATATATTTGAATAAAACAATCCACAAGATTAATAGAAAGATAAATTGGTTCTTTGAAAAAAAGTAATTCTCAGCAAACAACCATAAGAAATGAAAGAAAGAAAGAAAGAAAGAAAGAAAGAAAGAAAGAAAGAAAGAAAGAAAGAAAGAAAGAAAGAAAGAAAGAAAGAGAGAGAGAAGTAGAGAAAGAAAGAAAGAAAGAAAGAAAGAAAGAAAGAAAGAAAGAAAGAAAGAAAGAAAGAAAGAAAGAAAGAAAGAAAGAAAGAAAGAAAGAAAGAAAGAAAGAAAGAAAGAAGGAAAGAAAGAAAGAAAGAAAGAAAGAAAAAGAAAGAAAGAAAGAAAGAAAGAAAGAAAGAAAGAAAGAAAGAAAGAAAGAAAGAAAGAAAGAAAGAAAGAAAGAAAGAAAGAAAGAAAGAAAGAAGAAAGAAAGAAAGAAAGAAAGAAAGAAAGAAAGAAAGAAAGAAAGAAAGAAAGAAAGAAAGAAAGAAAGAAAGAAAGAAAGAAAGAAAGAAAGAAAGAAAGAAAGAAAGAAAGAAAGAAAGGAAGAAAGGGAGGGTGGAACAAAGGGAGGGTGGATGGAAGGAAGGAAGGGAGAGAAAGAAGGAAGGAAGACCTAATAAACTAAATTAAAAATTTAAGAAGAGACATCACAACTGCTACCACAGAAATTCAAAGAATCAAGAAATGTGACTTTTAAATCTATATGGCATGAAATGAGAGAACCTAAAAGAATGAATTTTTGGATTCCTATCACCTCCCACATTAAATCAAGAAGATGCTGAACACCTGAACAGACCAATTACTCTTGAAGAGATTGAAATGGTAATCAAAATTCTCCCCAAAACAAAGGTTTAGCCCCAGATAAATTCACTAGTTATATCTTCCAATCTTTAAACAAGAGCTACTTCTAATCTTTTCCAGGATCTTTTAGGAAATAGAACAAATATAAAGTCTCTGATATAGTTTCTATGAGACAAACATTATCCTGAAACTAAAAGCAGCCAGATGAGACTGGAGCAATAGCACAGAGGGTAGGGAATTTGCCTTGCACGTGGCAGATCCGGGTTCGATTCCAGCATCCCATATGGTCCCTTGAGCACTGCCAGGAGTAATACTTGAGTGCAGAGCCAGGAGTAATCCCTTTGCATTGCCAGGTGTGGCCAAAAAAGCATAAATAAATAAATAATAATGATAATAATAATAATAATAATAAAAATAAAGTAAAAGTAGCCAGAGACTGCACAAAAGAAACAAAATTACAAACTGACATTTCCAATAAACACAGATATGAAGATGCTCAAGAAAATACTTGCAAATGGAATCCAAAATAAAGCTCATTAAAACTATCATATATCATGACCAATTGGGACTCAACCCAGACATGCGATGATGATTTTAGAAATGTAAGTCAGTTAACATAACATCTCGAAATTCCAGGCTAATCTAAATGTTGGACATGGGAGTCTCCCGATGGACAGTTCCACAATGAAATTGACCACATCATATTCAATTGAAGCTTTTGCCTGACCAATTTCACTGTTGTTTCAAAATTCCAAATGGGATCAGACCACCATTTCCTTTGTGCAAAATTCTACTTTACGGGGTGGGGAGAAAGGGCTGCAAAGTCGAAGAAGAGATTTCACAGAATGACCACCAACTGGGAGCTCTTTGGCACTATTGCAGCAATATGGAAAGATGCCGTCTTCGCACAAGCCTCAGGCAATCACAAGTTAACGTCTGAGCTCACAAAGCTGTGCAGAGAAGCGATAAAGGAAGACCTTAGACAGAGAAGCGCAGCAGTGTTGACTGATGTGGCAGAAGCCTGGAAAAGTATTCGCAACGCCCGCCTGTCCTTCACCAACTATAAGACCAAGATGACTGCCCTCCAACATCCTGATGGATCTATCACATCTTCCAGAGAGCAATGGAAAAGGTTATCCACGACTTCTACTCAGATCCCTTGGATAGCCACGTCCACTTGCCCACACACCAAAATCTACAGGATGGATATGCTGTTCCCAGGGTTCTCCCTTCTGAAAGCTGACACGCCATTTTGTCAGTAAAGAAGCATACAGCACTCGGTTCAGACAAGATCAGACCCGAACACCTGAAAAATATGCCACCAGTATTTGTCAATATACTGGATCGGCTCCTCACACAATACCTGTCTGACTACAAGGTTTCATCCCAATGGAGAAGCAACAGGACAGTCCTGTTGTACAAGAAGAGAGACATCCACGACATCAGCAACTATCGCCCGATCTGTTGTCTGTCGTCTACATGTTATTCACTCAAGTCATCCTGAATAGGATTGGCAGAACACTAGATGAACGACAAATGGGACTATAATAAACTAAGAAACTTATGCATTGCAAAAGAAATGATGACTCGAATATAAAGACTGGGATTTGTTGGTATTTGTCCACCAGTTATTTGACAAAGAAATGATATCTAAGTTATACAAAGTACTGATACAACTCTACATGAAAAAAAATTTGTTCTCATAAAAAAATAAGAATAAAAGAGCAGAAGATTTTTCAAACAATAAATACAAATGGTCAAAGGGCATATAAAAATACTCTGCAGAGAAAGTGGAGCAATAGTATGATTGTTGGAAAGTTGCATGTGGCCAATCCAGAATTGATCCCTAGGACCCCATGTAGTGCCCTGGGCCCTACCAACAATAATCACTGAGTACAGAGACAGGAGTAAGCACTGAGCACCATGAAATGTGGTGGAAAAAAAACACTGCCCTCCATCCCCCCAAAAAAAGTTCTGTATTACTAATCATCTGGGAAATGCAAAACAGCAAATAAAAATAACAATGAAATATAGCCTCACCCCAGAGAGACTGGCACACCTCAAAAAGAAAAACAACTGCTGTTGGTGTGAATGAGGTGGAACAAAGAACCTTCATTCCCTATTAGTGGGAATATTGACTACTATGGTATTTCTAAAAAACAATATTAACATTCATTAAAAACAATATGAATTGAGCTCCCATATGATCTAGCATTTCCACTCCCTAGAATATACTCCAAGGTACAAAAGCACAATGAAAAAAGTCATCTTCACTCCTATGTTCACTACTTCACTATTCACAATTGCCAAATTCTGGAAACAACCCAATGCCAAAGAACATATGCCTGCTTATTGGGCATATGCCTAGAGAAATTATGGGACATCTACACAATGGATGACTAACAAGGCTGTAATAAAATATAAAGTTATAAATTTGCTGCTATGTGGATGAATCTGGAGAGAATCATGTTAGTCAGCACCAGAAAGACAGACAAAATGATCTCTCTTGTATATATGTATGTATGTATATATATATATATATATATATATATATATATTATGGGAATAACACATGCTTGAAGGCAGTGTAAAAGTAGACCTTAATTCTTTCTTTCTTTCTTTCTTTCTTTCTTTCTTTCTTTCTTTCTTTCTTTCTTTCTTTCTTTCTTTCTTTCTTTCTTTCTTTCTTTCGCTCTCTCTTTCTTTCTTTCTTTCTTTCTTTCTTTCTTTCTTTCGCTCTCTCTTTCTTTCTTTCTTTCTTTCTTTCTTTCTTTCTTTCTTTCTTTCTTTCTTTCTTTCTTTCTTTCTTTCCTCTCCCTCCCTCCCTTCCTTCCTTCCTTCCTTTCTCTTCCTCTTTCTCTCTCCTCTTTTTCTCTATCTCCTTCTCTCTTTCTTTCTCCTCTTTCTCTCTCCTCTTTTTCTCTATCTCCTTCTCTTTATTTCTCTCTCCTCTTTCTCTTCCTTCCTTCCTTCCTTCCTTCCTTCCTTCCTTCCTTCCTTCCTTCCTTCCTTCCTTCCTTCCTTCCTTCCTTCTTTCTTTCTTTCTTTCTTTCTTTCTTTCTTTCTTTCTTTCTTTCTTTCTTTCTTTCTCTTTCTTTCTCTCTCTTCCTTCCTTCCTTCCTTCCTTCCTTCCTTCCTTCCTTCCTTCCTTCCTTCCTTCCTTCCTTCCTTCCTTCCTTCCTTTTTTCTTTTTCTCCTTCCTCTATATGGAAGTCTGTGTTTTCCCACTTAGAGACTGCTCTGCTTTTCTAAGTCATAGAAGGAAGTTGTGGAATATTTCCATGGATGACCAGCAATGATAAGCATAAAAAAGGAAAATCATGTTTTGTTGTTTTGGAATTGTTTGTTATTACTAATAAACCCATTACATATTGACTAAAAAAAAAAAAAAAGTAGACCTTAAGAACTGGTTTTAGGGACTGGAGCAATAGCACAGCAGGTAGGGCGTTTGCCTTGCATGCAGTCAACCCGGGTTTGATTCCCAGCATCCCATATGGTCCCCTGAGCACCGCCAGGAGTAACTCCTGAATGCAAAGCCCGGAGTAACCCCTGTGCATTGCCGGGTGTGACCCAAAAAAGCAAAAAAAAAAAAGAACTGGTTTTAGGTAGGACTGGGCATGGAGGAGGAGGCCGCTAGGGGAGTTAAGTCAGGGAAGGGAACACTGAAAATGGTGGGGAGAAGTGGTCACTTTTTGTGGAGGACGTGGTGTTGAAAGGAATAAACTGATATATACTATACAATGTCAGTAGTAGTACTGAAATCCACAATGCCTAAATAAAAAACTAATAGTGCCTGTCTTAGAGGAGGGCTGGGAGCTAGACGTGAAACTGGAGATATTGGTGAGGGAAGTGGACACTGGTGAAGGGACTGCTTTTTAAACAGGATATGCCTGAAACTCCATCATGATTAACTTTGTAACTTTGTAACTCATGGTTACTACATTAGTAAATTAGTAAAATTTTTGATGAGTGTGTTGAAATCCTAAACCCGAATGTAGCACTGTAGCACTGTCCTCTGGTTATTCACTAATTTGCTTCAGCAGGCACAGTAACATCCCCATTGTGAGACTTGTGGTTACTGTTTTTGGCATATTAAATACGACATGGGTAGCTTGCCAGGCTCTGCAGTGTGGGCGGGATACTCTCAGTAGCTTACTGGGCTCTCTGAGAGGGACAGAGGAATCGAACCCGAGTTGGCCACGTGCAAGGCAAACGCCCTACTCACTGCTAGCGCTCCAGTTTGAACACAAATATAATGGCATTAAAAGGTAAGAACTCTGGAAGGTAATTTAAGAGTTCCTGAGAGTATCTCAAGAACAGTTTATTTTCCCCCTCTCTTCCCGTAGAATAAACAAAGACATAATCTGCAAAGGCAGGTCCTCACTAGACATTTGCTGTCACCTTAATTGTGGGCTATCCCGGCTTCTGAAATACAAGAGATAAATACTTCTTGTGTGAATGACCAGTCTATAGGAGTCCACTATAGTAGCCTGAGTTGACAAACAGCATATTGAATATTTTACTCAGGGAAACCTGTGTGACTATGGAATTCAGAAAGGAAGTTTTAAAAATAAACAAACATAACACTCATTTAAAAAAATTTAAGTTACTCTTGATATAATATTTTTAACTAGGAGGAGAAAAACAGAGAAATAAAATATATTTCTTGATTTTTTTTCTTTTACCACAATTCTGACCAACATTCTACATAAGTGTCCTGGGACAGTTTTAGCTGTGATCTCTGCTTCCCAAGGGAAGCATACTGCTGATTTCACTGCAGCAAATTCCATAAAAACCAGTGTGTTCCCAAATGTTTAGAAGCAGTGCAATATGACTCAGCTACTTGACTTTGCAAGGACAGGATAAGCAAAAATAGAAAAAAAATAGTCATTAAATTAAAGAGCACATTTCCTCTTCTGTTTTTCATAATCCATATCTTAAGGTCACCTCCTAAAAATATTTTCATTTTAAATGGCATTTTTTTCAGGTTTAACAATTCTGTAGAACAGACAATGGATGAATTTGTGCTTAATTTATCTAAAATAAAGGCGTAGAGAAAACTTTGGAGAGGAAAATAGTTTAGCAAATTGCATCTTTTCTTCTTCCTTTAATTTAAAACATTTTTTAGTCTATATGGAAAATATTTAGTCCCACCTGCTTTTTCAGGCAGGATGATAAACTACCTAAGTCGGCTACAAATTGAAAGGATTGTGATTGAAGTTGACAGGAAGAACCACTCTAATCAAGTAATAATCACTCTGAATCATTTCCAGGAAAATTCACAAAGTAGTTTGGATTTAAGTGTCATGGCTCCTCTGAAATCCTTATGAAGGGAGAAGTCACAGTTCCAATCAGTCTTGATGATAGTGATTGTGCCAGGAAGTCAGCCTAACACTACTTTAATTGCTAGCCAATATCTGAATGACATTTAGATAACATGATAGTTGTGAGGATAACATTTATGAAACCAGGGACACTTAGAGTATGTTTCAAATCTGAAGTTTTATTTGGTCATTTGATTACAGTGATTTTACTGGTTTACACAGAATGTACTTTCTTCTCAAGTCTTGTTCTAGAATTTCAGTAAGATCTATGTGTTTATATGGTTAGTAGAAAAATTATTTTGCCATATTTTATTCCCATAGAGAAGGATTAAATGTGCTTTTTCTTCTGATCTCAGTCTGCTCCTAGGCAATTTTCCTACACCACTGAAGTGATTTACCTTGTGTGTAATAAACACTCTCTTCAGCACTAGAAAACATTATAAGTAGATGGTCAAGATACATTTTCTCTCACTCAAATTATAGAATTTACTTTGCTTTAAAACTCCCTGAAATGATTTTCAGTGCTGGTAACATTATGATAGAAAATTTCAGGCTAGTATCTCAATTATGTAAGACAAAAATCAGAGAATAAAACAACCTACTAAAATTTCCTTTCTCTAAACTTAGGAAAAAATTGGGGGAAAACTACCATTTTAAAATTCCTACCATAAGACTGTATTCGGCCCGCATCATCCTTCCCCCACATGACCTCCAACCACATTTTACTTGGTGGTCCCTTCCCTGAGTTACCCAGAATGAGAGACCAGCCTCCAAGCCATGGAGACAATCTCCTGGTACTTATTTCTACTATTCTTGGACGTTAGTTTTATAGTCTATTATTCTATATTCCACAGATGAGTGCAATCTTTCTATGTCTGTCTCTCTCTTTCTGACTCATTACACTTAGCATGATACTTTCCATGTTGATCCACTTATATGCAAATGTCATGACCTCATTTTTTCTAACAGCTGCATAGTATTCCATTGTATAGATGTACCAGAGTTTCTTCAACCAGTCATCTGTTCTAGGGCACTCGGGTTTTTTCCAGATTCTGGCTATTGAAAACAGTGCTGCAGTGAACATATAAGTGCATATGTCACTTCGGCTATACTTTTTGGCTTTTCTGGGATATATTCCCAGCAGTGGTATTGCTGGGTCAAATGGGAGCTCAACCTCTAGTTTTTTGAGAATCGTCCATACTGTTTTCCAAAAGGGCTGAACTAGCCGGCATTCCCACCAGCAGTGTAGAAGGGTCCCTTTCTCCCCACATCCTCTCCAACAGCGGTTGCTTTTGTTCGTTTGGATGTGTGCTAGTCTCTGTGGTGTGAGGTGGTATCTCATGGTTGTTTTGATCTGCATCTCTCTGACAATTAGTGATGTAGTTCCCTGCCACAGTGGCAGGGTGGGGTGGGGGGAGATGGGACTGGGGATGGGGGGGAGGGATGTTGGGTTTACTGGTGGTGGAGAATGGGCACTGGTGAAGGGATGGGTTATCGAACTTTGTATGGGGGAAACATGAGCACAAAGATGTATGGATCTGTAACTGTACCCTCACGATGACTCTCTAATTAAAAATAAACTAATAAAAAAATAAAAAATAAAATTCCTACCATAAGATAGGAGAAAATGCAATACTTCAAAAATGACTTTGAAGCATGCTCTACAAATAAACTCTCAATTCTTTAAAATATTTCTAATCACAAAAATTTTATTTATGGAGCGATAGCACAGTGGTAGGGCTTTCGCCTTACACGCAGCCGACCTGTGTTCGATTCCTCTACTCCTCTCAGAGAGCCCAGCAAGCTACTGAGAGTACTGCGTCCACATGGTAGAGCTTGGCAAGCTACCCGTGGTGTATTTAATATGCCAAAAACAGTAATAATAAGTCTCACAATCAGAGGTTACTGGTGCCCGATCAAGCAAATAGATGAGCAATGGGATGACAGTGACAGTGACATGTTTTCCAAATAAAAAATAGGTTTATTTCCTTGAAAATCCCACGATGTTAATGATGACATTTCTTCAGTATTACTTGCAAAACAGTCTCAGTTTAGATATATTTATAGCATATATCATTTAATCTTTTGTCAGTTTTATGGACAAAGGCCCTCTATCTTATATATACAAAAATACCAACTTATATCATATAAGAACAAATCCACAGTTTCATTGGTATACTTTCAAAGTATTATTCACTTGCACATGTAATTTTCATTAGTTATTTTCAAATGTACATACCTAGCAAATAGGAAATAGAAACTTATTGGTCACTTCATGCTAATAGCTCAGATTATACAAATGATGTTTCTATTTTCTATTTCCTTTGCTAATAATGTACTTTTTGAGAGTGATTATCTAAAATAAATTTGACCAATTAGTATAAAATTAATTTTAACTAGTTATATAACAAGAAATACTTCCTTAACTCTAAAAACGTAGTAAACATATTAAGGAGTATACTCAGCATGCCAATATAAGAAAAATTAAGCTAGATTTTTAATTACCAAAAGAAAACCTCCATGTTTCTGATGATTAATTTAAACTCCACGAAACCTACACTAAAAATTATGTCTAGAAAAAAATTAGAGATCTGGAAAATACATGTTTGATGAAAATTTTAAAAATCACAAATTCAAATTACCCTAATTTGTTTTCAATGTTTAATATACTTCTACTTATATACTAAAATTTTCAAAAAATTAATATGACAGTCTGCATGGCAAAGTTTTCCTGGATTCAAATATATGCATAAAATCAAGAATTTTACTATTTACACTATGAAACAAGTTTATAAAAAGCATATTTCAGAGTTTTTAAGTCTACCAAAAAAATGTAATATTTTCCATCAGGATGTTATAGTGATTCATTAATTACTCAAATTTATTCTCTGAATATTTTGTTTCCTGGAATAATTCAAATACTAACATTTAGCATCCCAAGTTAGTCAACTTATTATTTTATTAGTGTTTATTAATACATCATCATTTGCAAAGTTATTCTTATTGAAGTTTAGGCATACAATGTTCCAGCACCAGTTCCACCAACAGTGTCAACTTCCCTTGACAAATGTCCCCTGGTTCCCTCTCTCATGATCCCCTCAAGCCCCAAACCTGGCTGTTTGACAGGCAGAGTTTTAGTTTTCTAGCTGTGGTTTAGATTTTCTGCTTTCACTATTGTTGACTGCAGTTTTGATATACACCTGTGCCACTCCTTTCTATCTGCCATTTACCTGAGGCCCTTGATTTCAACCCAGTCCCATTATTTCTAGTCTGCTTCTTGCTACACTCCTCAAATTTTTTCTGGCTAACTATTTACTTTGTTAATGGGAGAGACATAAAAGAACAAACAAATATTAAACACCTCTAGGGAACATCATGAGCACATGACTTCTATGGAATCATACAGTTGTCTTTGGAAGATGTTTTGTTCAAGTTTGATGAAGTCAGATTTAATTAACTCTATACTCGTTCTTGAGCTATTCATTTCTGACTTGGGATTATAGGGAAGAAGCGAAATATAGTCCCTGACTAGTTGGAAGTGGCATTTGGGAAGGAAAGACATTGGATATAATCACAAAATTATGCAATCACAATTATTAGTGAGTCTATGAAAATAGATTTGCTTTGGTTTTGAATTCTCAAGTCAAGCTCAAGAGTCACGGAATTCCTAGTTTAGATTCTTGGCCAACCTGGTTGGTTGTTCAATACAAGTCACAAAATGCTTTGCTGCTCTTGGTCTGCAATGGGAGGGCACCCAAGCCACTGGGGCAGTGTTGAAAACCTCTAAGAAATACCTGGTATTGCTGGGGAGCTTAGAGGGCTATATCTAGTGATGCTTGGGGGTGCTAGGACCTGTACCTTAGTAGGGTTCTAGCACATTCCATAACCACAAATCCTATCTATCTTCTGGTCCCTTTGATCTCCATTTAAGGGATATAGCAATACAAAATATTTCTTTTAAAATCTATGAAAAGAGATAAATGCATTTTTACTGAAAATTAGAAAATGAAATTGTATGTCTTGCCACACCTAATGTTTAGATAGGGATGAGGTCAGAAAATACTAATGCATATGTGCCAGAAAACACTAAGATAAAATTTGACATACTATAGATAAATCCATAAATAACTGAAGAGCAACAGCAATATTTCTGACAAAGCCTTTCAAAGCTCCCAGAAATGTGCAAATGTGCATTATTTGGAATTACGCTGAGTTCTGACTTCTAAATGTTGGAGGCTAAAATAGAGTTGCCTCTATTTATACTTAGGTTCACAAGCTCCACCTGAAACAAGAGAGGGATGTATATGCCATGTCAGCTTTTCCCTTCTGCAAAGAAGCCGCTTGGTCACATGGCCTAGAAGAATATTGATCAACCCTTCTAGGCTAACTGGGCACTGTCTCTTTTCTCAGGGGGACTATTTTCCAAATTACCCAAAGCAAGTACATAGAATGGAAACTTACTTCTACCAGGAAATAAACCTCAGCTCTCCTATAGCATTGTTAATTGAAGGCTATTTCCATGTTACTCACTCTTAAATTTGTAATTTGGGAAATAATAAGGCAAGGATGTGGCAAAGTATTTTCTCCAAATTTCATTTGATTATAGCAAAATACAGTGTTCTACAATTATGTAAGAACAATTTAAAATACATTTGAAATACTTTGTAGAGAACTACTTTCTAGTATTTCCCAACTGGGTTATATCATTTCTTTACTGGAAAAAAATCTTGTTTTTAAATTCTAATTTTAGTGTGGGAGCTACTTAGTTTATCAATTTAGATCCCAACATAGATTATATAGCATAATGATTTTTATAGACAGTATATTCCTATCTACAGTTATTATTATACTCCCTACAAAACTCCTCTCTCCATTTTTTTTAATCTGCAGAAAAAGTGTTTATTCAAACTAAAATGACTGCTTTTTAACAGATTGTTTAGAAGTGCAGGAAAATATTACCTTTAATACTTTGCTTTCTCAAACTGACAATGTGTAATCAAAATATAGCTGCTGAAGATGAACTAGTAATAGATTTTTGGGAACCCAGGACAAATGAAAGTGTGGGTTCAAGAGCTAAGATTTTCTTTTTATTTCCCACAAATGAAAGCAGTCATTCCGTATCTGTCACTCCCTTCTGACTCATTTCACTCAGCAAGATACTATCCATGAGACTGATGTCCAGTGCTAGGGAAAACAATGACCAGGAGGACAGGTCAATGGTTGGAAACTTGTCACAAGTGTGTGTGGGGCAGAGGGCAGTTAGGATAGGGAAGGGACCAGTATGATAATAATAGATAGTTGTGTGATCACTCTGGACAAGAACTGAGTGGTGAAAGTAGGTAAAGGGATATACATTATAACCTTTCTGTATCTGTACTGCAAACCATAGTATGCTCAAAAGGAGGGGGGCGGGGAAGAGTGCCCGCCATATAGGAGGTGTAAGGTTGAGGAGAAAGAAAACTAGGGGCATTTAACTTTGTAACTGTATTTCATTGTGATTGAATTAAAAAATGAATAAATAGAGAAGAAAACCTAAAAGCTAGATTTCCAAGATGATGGAGAGAATTAAAAAAATCGTCCGGGGCCCCTTCTAAATTCAGCATCCTGTGCCACCCTTGAATATAAATTTTTAATAAATGCTGCATAAACAGAAAAACGACATGTGAGTAACAGAAAATATGTTTAGTCATGGAAAATGTTCTAGTGTAAATACCTGGGCATCTCAGTGGTTTTTAACTGAAATTTTCTTACAGAAGAAAGTCTTGAGAGCTATTTTGGAGGTTCTAGCAGGGGATTCAGCTACTCGTATATCCTCAGCCAAAGACTGGTCCGTCTCTATTTGGGGAAGGCAAGGAGGGACACACATGGAGTGGTGAGGGAGGAATGGGACACCCGCCTGGCCAACCAGATCAGCTGAATCAACCCTGGCAATCAATGGAGTGGCAGATATCACAGCCAGATCGCCCTCACATCCTCTTACAGAAGAAAATTTTAATTCACAGAACCCAAGTATATCTCATATACTTATCAAGTAAATTTTCATAATTTACCAAGTATCTTGGCATTATGGGTGACCATATATGTCTTCACAGCTAAGAATCCTCAAAGAGTAAAAGCAGGGATGACCAGTCACTCATTTTCCAGCAAAAATCAAAATAAAACAACCCAGAAATAAAAATCATCAAGCTGAAAAAGCATGAGATTTGTCACTTGAAATTTTAATATTAATTTAGGTTAATAAAATAATCTCCATTTAGGTTAAAATATTTAACTGATCTTCATTTCCTAACATAATAGTACCCTAATTAATGAGGTCTGAAAAATTGGGATTTTTAAAAGTAGATCTGAGAACAAACAATGCTTTGCATGGTTGCTTAACTTTTATCTTTACATGAGTGTCAACTGTGATCTTCTTTTACTGAGTAATTTGAAATGAAGTTTCCTTGTTCCAAATTCTACTGAGAAATAAACACTACACAATCTGAATCTCTGTAATAATAGTTTTCTCCTTCAAAAAAACAAAGCAAGTACCACAAATGACAAGGTCTGCTTGTGGGTAACCATTTACCCAAACCCTTTCCGCACCTATTCCTCTATTTGGAAATCCTATAAATGGGTTTTTATTGTTTCAGAAGTCTCTTTGCCTTTTTGTAAAATCAAAGTTTGTCAGCTTCAGCACTACACATATTTTGGATCAGCTGTTACTTCATTGTGGAGGATGGTGTGGGCTTTCTTCTGAGCCAGGGAATTAAGTTTCACCCTCTGGAAGCCAAAATTACTCTCCCTTTCCCAGTTTTAAGAACCGCAAAGGTGTTCTGATATATCTCCAACTTCTTACTGATGTGAATGGGAGAAGTGTGAGTGATAGGGATTTCTATTATACAAACAGTGGAGTGAATAATGTAATATTTAAGGATGGATTAAGGCACAAGGATTGAGGCACTTGCTTTGCATGTGGCCAACCATAGTTCAACTCCCAGCACTGCATATGGCTCCCCAAACACTGTCAGGAATGATCCCTGAGCACTTCTGGGTGTGGCCCAAGAGATACGTGTATTTTCATCTATCATAAAGCTGTTATATCAATCTGGGAAATTCAAATGGCGTCCTTAAAATTTAATTTACTGTTCTGTAAAATAGTTTGTGAGATTTACCTCACAGGATTTTGGTCAAGATCGAATAAATAATGCCTGTAAAATGCTTAGCTTTGTTCTTGGCACACATTACACACTCAATAGACATTTATTTAAAAACTGAAATTGAAATGCAACCTAATTTAAATCAATAAAATGAGAACAAAGAACTCAGGGAAAGAAAAGAGAAAGAGTGGTACATTTCTAAAGCTAGAGACTTCTCTTCATCTTTCTCCATTTAGAAGTAAACTCTACTATGATATGATAAGATTTTCTCCAAATGACTAAGGGGCTTAAAAGATAGCTTGAGCACATAAATAGCAGGTTAAAGCCATGAATTTAATCCTAACACTGCATGATTTCCCCTACTCCAAGCAGTACTAAACATCACCCTGATAGTCACTAGCAATACTAAGGTCCACACTTAGTTTTTCAACACTTGAGTAGCATTGGGTCAACTGGACCTTAGTACCAAACTATTAGGTCTTTGTCACAGGGCTCAGTATTTTCAGGAGTCATCTGGGTGTATTAACTGTGTTTAGTATGGTCCCTATTTAAAAATTGATTTAGAAAGTTTTAAATAACCATATGCTTTCTAGCACACATTTCAGTTCATCATTTTAAGAGTTAAGTAGACGGGGGAAATGGTTAATTTTACCAATGTACACTTTTTTCCTGGGCTGGAGCGATAGTACCTCTGGTAAGATGTTTGCCTTGCATGCAACTAACCCAGGTTCAATTCCTCCACCCCTCTCAGAGAGCCCAGCAAGCTACCAAAACTGTCTCGCCCGCACAGCAGAGCCTGGCAAGCTACCCATGGCGTATTCGATATGCCAAGAACAGTAACAGAAAGTCACAATGAAGACATTACTGGTGCCTGCTCAAGCAAATCGATGAGCAACGGGATGACAGTGATACAGATACAGTGGTACTTTTTCCTAAACATGAAGTAGTCATTATTTGACATTCATGTATTTAGTCAGAAAAGAGTTAAGTTATCATGATTCACTTGGTAAATACACCAAACAGAAACAAATCTAAGATGCATACCATACCTTCTTTAAAATTCTAGTCTTAAAGGTTGTTGAACTTAAGTGTCACATTAAATCATAAAGTCAGTGTATGATAAGGTTATAGACAGAATCCATGAGAGCAAAGATTAGAGAATCACTGCCTTTTAATATATTTAGGGGGTAGTAAGTAGTATTTACTAAGTATTATCTTATTTAACTGTCTGGGTAGTAGGTAAAGTATAAGATACTGAAGAATGATTCATGTGAATTAGAGATGAAACTGGAGAGCATTCCTGAAATCAGGATATAAATAAGCCATGTATTTAGGTATAGTTAGCAAGTTCAGTATGGTTATAGTATAGGTACACTTAGGAGTAGAAATCCTACAGATAAAAATCAAAATTAATTTTTTCAAATATAAAATTATAGTCATGATCATAAAAAAGTCACTAGTTTTTATTCTTACAGATACAGAATGTGATGGTTATTGTTTTGAGTCTCAGCATAGCAAAATGAAATCTATTCTCAAGTGATAACCCCTGAGTATCTATATTGCAAACCATAATGCCCAAAAGGAGAGAAAAAGAAAGAAGTGCCTGCCACAGAGACAGGTTTGGTGTGGGGTTTGAGGGGTGGCAGGATGGAAAACCACTAATGTGGGAAATGTACATTGCTCAAGCATTCTTGAGCAATGGAATGTCGTATGAATGAAACCAAATCATGATCAGCTTTGTAACTGTGTATATCATAGTGATTCAATAAAAAATAAAATAACTAAAAAAATTTAAAAGATGAAAGTACTGGCAGGTTGTGAACTTGAGTTAAAGATAGGAAGACTTAATCATTGAGAGGCTATTGCGGATTAGAAGGATTTGTTCCACACTAATCTTCATCTTGCCCCCTGAAAGTAGGTTTTCTCAGAATGTGTCAGATGTGGTTCTCTTCTATGGACAGTATTTTAAGACACTTATTTGTTAACAATGTGGAAAATAATTGTGAACAACTCCACTCAGCCCAGAACATGTGTGAAGGATGTTAAGACAGAATCCTGTCAATGATTATTCTAAAATTCTTTTAAAATTTCCATTTCATCATTTTCACTCACTCTACCACTTTCTCAATTCAGATTATCTTCCTATACAATCTGGACTTCAGCAGCAATATCCTTCCTAGTCATTTTCGTCAGAAAAATCTTAGATTCTTTGCTCAGTCATCCTCTTTAAACCCTGCTATGACACACATGTACTCACAGAATGATGTCAAACTGTTCCCTGACCTAGTTTGAATATCTCTGTCACTGTATATCTCTGCCAAGTCTCATTCAGCAGTTGAGTCCTCATCAATAGAAAAGAAGCAATAAATTAGCTTTTAAAAAACTAAACACATATTTCTAATATCTTTAAAGAAGTTATTTCTCTGACTAAAGTATCATCCTTAGTTCATTTTCTGTCACATCATTTTGATATTATTTTTCTTTATCTTTATTATTTCGCTTGTTTTGGCACCACATCCAGCCATACTCAGGATTTATTTACTCTGGGATTTGTACCCAGAGATCATTTCTGGTGGTGCTCCAGGAACCAGATATGGCTCTGAGTACAGAACCTGGCATGGATGAGTGCAAAGTAAGCATCTTACCCACGGTACTATCTCCCTAGTCTTTTATTTATTCCTAATAAACACTCTAAAATATAAACTAGACAGTGGGTAGGGCATTTGCCTTGCATGGGGCTGACCTGGGTTCAATTCCCAGTACCCATTATGATCCCTCATTCCTGACAGGAGTGATTTCTGAATGCAGAGACAGGAGTAACCTCTGAGAACTGCTGAGTACGGCCCCAAACTCCCCTACCCTCCTCTCTCTCTCTCTCTCTCTCTCTCTCTCTCTCTCTCTCTCTATATATATATATATGTGTGTGTGTGTATACACATATGTATATATGTATATATAATGTATATAATGTACATATGTATATTATGTATATATGTATATATATAATGTGTAAACACAAAAAAAGAAAGGAAAGAGAGGAGAGGAGGCCACGCAGAGCACCACGCTGTGGGCACCGGGCAGCCGTGCACTGTCTCTCCTGCCGCCCGCATTTGGTAGTCTCCAGCCACTTCCCCCATCCCGGGGAGGTTGATGGCGATGATGAGGCAGGCGAAGGAAGGAACGAGGGCCAGGCTGGTTGGTCTCAGTTGCAGTTTATTCCAAACTCCTCTCTAAACACTCCTGTCTCTCTCTCTGCTTCTTCCTCCCCCATGCTACTTCATTCTCCTTCTCGCTCTGGTTCTGGATCTGGATCTAGCTTCTCCAGATCTCGTACTGGAACCAAACCTCAGCCCACTCTCACAGCCTAGTTAAATCCCCAGGCATGAGGGCTTGGGGTTTACGCATAGGTGTGGTCACAATCAATAGGGGTAAAGTTCTTTCCCTCAGGGTATGCGTCTTCTAGGACAGATTCTCTTTCAGCAGGACACCCACCAGAGAGCGGAATCCCATGGGTGTGTTTCTCCTCTCCTTGTCCAACTAACATATAAGCATTCATACTATTAATCATTTTGTATGGACACAGCAAGAGATGCATTAAGCTTATAGAATTGCTCTCCTGGGGTCATCTCAATCTCAGACTACAGTGCTCAGGCCAGATTAGTCTTTCCTATCCCTAGCAGGGTCCTAGTCTCGTCATTGCTTTTGGATCATAACATGACATGTCCATGACCAAGCTCTTAACATATAGTTAATTAAGCATTATGCATTTTGGCCAGGCCTATCTCTATGCCAGTGTAGCACATAACTCACCGATTGCCCTGGGTCCGTCCCGTCCCTCATCGGGACCCTGCTTTTGGGGATGCTAGGAAGTAAGGGTAGTTGACACTTAAGTGGAGAAAGCAGATGCCCAGGACTGAATAATATTCGAAGCCAATTAAATCCCATGTTACAAAAGCATATTAACAACTGTCTTTCTTTGTCCATACAAAAAGGACATTGTTTTAAAGTAAACTATTCAGAAGACATGAGGAGAGGAGCAAGGCAATATTAACTTACAATACAAGTTCACTGTCTTAGCAAGGTCTGACCTTACAAATTAACAGAGTCTGATTAGGGAAAAAGCTGATTAACTAGTTGGGGAAGAGAGCATAGAAGTGATTACAAAATGGAAGTGACTTGGGAGCACCTTGATGGGCGTGACTGATATACGTAAGCTCTTAGTGGTAAGGGGAGTAGGACATACCAATGTAGTCTAGAGATTATTACCAGATATGCCTAAACTCTTTGTGTCAAGGGAGAAAGGACAAACCAATGATATCCTACATATAATACTAATAATAAAATTTTAAGCAAATCATGCCACGTGTTCCTCCATTTTCCCAAAGGATAGATCAATTTTCCTTTGCACTTCAACTTTTGTGTATAATTCATATACTACATTAGTCTCCATGCACATGCAGTTTATAATCACAAATCTAAGCAACTTGTTTTCCTCTTCTAGGTAATAATTCCTATAAAGACTGAAACATAAACTTTCTAGTATATGAATGGATGTAGAATTGTTATTATAATGATAAATACTAAAGAAATAAAAATTCAGTATGATGACCTTAAGGTTACACACTTTGGTACGAGTAATTATTTTGCTGTTGTAATCTATTTAAGCTATCCATTATTTATGAAGTAAAATAAAGGCAATATTATAAAACATTTATCTTAATCTTCCAAATTAGTTAGCAGTCATTTACAGTTATGTTTAAATTGATTTTGATAAGCTACAAATTATGTTATAACCTCATTAAAATAATAAAATGGATGTGAATTTTATATTAAATATGATAGCATTTCAATTAAATAATTTAATTATTAGTATTAATGTTTATTGGCACCCAAAGAGGTATTATAAAAATAGGCTTAGTGCTAAATAGCTCCTATGAAGATATTATGAGTATAGAGTATATGCATGAGTTTGTGATTTGGGTCTAATAAAAAGACTAATATTGAGACCTAAAGCAGATTAAAGTCTATTAGAGAAAACTTTTCTGAAGAAAATTAATTAAGATAATTTTCCTTGCAAGAATTGGTATATACTACCCTGAACAAGCTATAAATATTAGAGATAACATTTGCACTACAAAAAGGGAGGAGACAGAAAAAAGAAATTAGAGTTGCATCAATTTTTTTTCTTTTTTAAATTTTTTTTTAAATTTTATTCTTTAATTAGTGAATCACCATGAGGGTACAGATACAGATTCACACCTTTTATAACTTGTTTTTCCCTCATAAAATGTTCACAAACACATCCCTCCACCAGTGCTCATTCTCCACCACCAATAAACCCCGTATCCCTCCCCCCCTCAATCCCATCTCCCCGCCACCCCACCCTGCCTCTGTGGCAGGGTATTCCCTTTTGATCTCTCTCACTGTCCAATTGGGTGTTGTGGTTTGCAATAGGGGTGTTGAGTGGCCATTGTGTTCAGTCTCTAGTCTACTTTCAGCATGCATCTCCCTTCCCTAGCGGGATCTCCAACCACATTTTACTTGGTGTTCCCTTCTCTATGTGAGTTGCCTTTTTCCCCAGCAAGTGAGACCAGCTTCCAAGCCATGGAGCCAACCTACTGGTACTTATTTCTACTATTCTTGGACATTAGTCTCCTATTCTGTTATTTTATATTCCACAGATGATTGCAATCTTTCTATGTTTGTCTCTCTCTTTCTGACTCATTTCACTTAGCATGATACTTTCCATGTTGATCCACTTATAAGAGTTGCATCAATTTTTGTAACATTTAATTATGAAGAATAGGAAAACAGTTCACAATATTGTCAGGATTTATGAATATTTCAATGAAGCACAGTTTAAAGTAAATTTTGAAGCAAATATTTACTTTAATTTTGGAAGGGATTCAAGATATATTGTATACAGAATCATTTAAATGTTTTCTTTAAAGCCAAATTATTTTTTTTAAAGAATGACAAGAAAAATGCCTCTCTAGGCAGCAAAACAACTCATGTTGTTTTAATATTCAATTTTTCTTCAACAGCAACTCATAAAATTTTTCCTCACTCTAAGAACCTAACAATTTTACATACAATAATGGTAAATTTCTCAGTCTCAGGAATATTTTTATCTTAAAAATATTGATGATTTAAAATTCACCATACTAGAATACAAACTAAAATTACATTTTAAATATATTAAATCAGGTTCGTTGAAATAATGCAAAAGTTAAGGTGCTATTAATTTGGGTTCATTGAAATAGTGCAAATGTTAAGGTGCTTTTCTTGCGTGCAGCTAACCCGGGTTCAATCTCTGGGCCTTTTTATAGTACCCCAGCACCTGACTGTAAGCATAGAGCCAGAGTAAGACCAGAGCTCACTGATTGTAGACCCGAAAACAAAGTATAACAGAAAGGAATTAACCTGATTATTAATACCAATTTCACAATGAAGAGATTGCAGCCAGTAAGATCCTTGCCTAGTAAACATCTACCTGGATTAGGCCCACCAGCACCATAGATGTTCACTAATGAGAATGAAACTGAGCCCTGAACACAGTTCTAGGAGCAAGTGCTGGGCACCTAGAAGACGTGGCCCAAAAGCAAACAAATAAATTAGAAATTACATTTTTGATGCTTAATATGTAAAATATTTTCGTAAAAAAATATCTATTTTTCTATTAGTACTCAATTTGTAACATATTGTGTTGCTTAAAGTATATGAAGAAAAGAAGGGGCAGTATCCTGAGGCATATAATTGGATAAGAAGAGGGAATTTAAATTCATTTTCCACATAATTATGGATTCTCTTCTCTGACACTCTGACAATGACAACAGATCATTGTTTTACAAAACTTAGCCATGATATAACTTTTTAAAGACTAATAATTTTATTATAAATATTCTGTATTGAATAATTCTGTTTCTCATGCATAATTTTGTAATAGCAATACATTTTCCATCTGGAGAGTATTAACTGAGTTATACTTATCTTCCAAAATTTGATGCATTTATCATATAATATGTGTATTTTCTTGATTTATTTGTATTTAAATATCACCTATTATTACTATAGAAAAATCATTAGAAAAATCACTAGTAATTAGTAAAAAGGTCTAATTCTGGTGACAGTTTCAAGTTTACTAAAACTTTAATATTCAATTTTTCTTCAAAAACTTAAATTTAATTTTGACAGAAAGCACTGAGGGCTGCTTTCCTTAAAATGAAGGTTCACTTTATTCTACCAAATACCAAAATATAGATAACTATGGTTTGTCAGTTGATCATTTCAAGTGTAATTGTCAATTCAAGTGTAATTGACATTACATGATAAAAAAGCTGCTAATTTAGTCTGATTTCAGTCACACTAGTGCTATTTCAGGAGATAACTGCCAAGTTTCAATACATAGATGAAGTGCTTTATGCATATTTACCTTTTTTGTCTTTAAATATTACAAAAATATTCAGTATCTCAGATTCAATAAAAGTAATCAGTTTACTGCTTCCTAATTGAGATTCTGAGGAAAAATCAGAGGCTTTTTGAGGACTATAAACACTGTGTATATTACTACAAAGTGATATGTACTTTTCACCAAATTTACGAAATATGCAACACCAAGAGTGAGTCTTGATGTAAAGTATAAACTATGCATGATTATAATGCAGCAGAGTAGAGTAATTGATTATAAAAAATGTATCATTATGAAGCAAGATCTTGAAAAGAGAGGTTACTCATGTACAATTAGGAGGAATATCCCTTCAAAAAGTTGTTTGGACATAAAATGGTAATAAGAAAAACTAATTTAATTGTGAAAGAGACATGTGCATGCATATATATTTAATAATATATAGTTGCAGGGCTGGAGCCATAGCACAGCCATAGGGCATTCGCCTTTCACGCGGTTGACCCGTGTTTGATTCTTCTGCCCCTCTCGAAGAGCCCGGCAAGCTACCGAGAGTTTCAAGCCCGCACTGCAGATCCTGGCAAGCTACCCTTGGAGTATTGGATATGCCAAAAACAGTTAACAATAAGTCTCACAATGAGAAACGTTACTGGTGACCATTCGAACAAATCGATGAGCAACGGGAGGACAGTGAGAGTGACAGATATAGTTGCAATTGATCATAATATCTTGAATATTCTCTAATCTATATAAAAATTACTCAACCAAATTTTATTCAATTTTCTTAACTCTTTTTTTTAAAGAAGTATTTTATTGAATCACTGTGAAAAAAAGAAAGAAAAAAAATTACAAAGCTTTCAGGTTTAAGTCACAGTCAAATACTGATTAAACCCCCATCCCTTCACCAGTGCACATGTTCCACCACCAAGAACCCCAATACACCCCCTCCCACCCCACCCCCCATCTAAGTAGCTAATGATATTACCTTTATTCTCTATATACTTTGAGTACATTCCATATTTCCATACAGAACTCACATTGATTGGAAATTTTCCCCAACAATCAGGCCTGCTGAATAGGCATCATCAAATGATTTCTCTTCATTGCTGAGAGTGAAGATTTTGAGTCTGCGCGGCCACGATACCCAATGGTTTTGGGTTTCTAATATTTTAGCTCAGTTCACAGTCAAAATGGATGGCTGCAAGAATCTGCTCTGGTGCCAAAATGGGTTAGGAGACCTCAGGATCACAGTCTTTAGGCGCGGAGGGTCTGTTTCTTGTGCCGCGGCTCCGGGTCATCTCTGGGCCCAATTTTCTTTACTCTTATAGGACTTAAATCATAATTGCATCATGTTCTAATTAAATATTATGAGTATTGTATCTAATAAATGGTGCTTCTAGATTAATAAATTGTAAATTAGTTTGTAATCTCATAAAAAGAATAAAATGGCTATGAATTTTATAGTGAGATATGTTACAAATCCTATTGAACTGAGCAAGTTTTTATTAGCAAAATTGATATAAATCTCTGCTTTCAGAAAGCAAGCTTTTTTACCTAACATAATAAATATCCGCTCATTTTTTACTACATAAAACTGTTAATTCTACTATAAATTTTTTTATTATGGTTGTAATTTTAAACATCAAATGTAATTGCTCACTATCAGGTGTGAAGTATTGCAGTCAGATTTTCAATTCTAAACAAATGAATATGTACCAATTATTTTATGGCAATTAAAATAATGATTAAAATAATTTTTACTGAAACAATATGTTTAATAATCTCATCTATGGTATGATTTCAAAAATACTTATGAAAATGAGCATTAAAACATAAAATATGAATCTCAGATATTTTAAATGAACTTTTTTTTTACTTTATTGATTCATTGTGAGATATAGTTACAAGCTTTCATGTCTGAGTTACAATCACGCAATGATCAAACACCCATCCCCTCCACCAGTGCACATTCCCCACCACCAATATCGCCAGTATACCCACACTTTTTTCACTCTCACACTGCCTCCATGACAGACAATATTCCCCACACTCACCCTCAACTTTTGGGCATTATGGTTTGCAGTGCAGATACTGAGAGGTTATCATGTTTGGTACTTTCTCTACTTTCAGCACACATCTCCTATCCTGACCGATTCCTCCAACCATCATTTTCTTAGTGATCCCTTCTCTACTCCAGCTGTCCTCTCCCCGCCTGCTCATGAGGCAGGCTTCCAACTATAGAGCAATCTTCCTGACCCTTCTATCTACTGTCCTTGGGTGTCAGTCTTGTGTTATGCTACTTTATACTCCACAAATTAGTACAGTTCTTCTATAATTGCCACTCTCTTTCTGACTCATTTCACATAGCATGATACTCTCCATATCTATCACTTATAAGCAAATTTCATTACTTCATCTCTCCTAACAGTTGCATAGTATTCTATTGTGTACATCTACCAAAGTTTCTTTACCAGTCATCTGTTCTTGGGCACTTGAGTGGTTTCCAGATTTTGGCTATTGTGAACAGTGCCGCAATGAACATATAGGTACAGATGTCATTTCTACTGTGCTTTTTTGCATCCTCGGGATATAGTCCCAGAAGTGTTATTGCGGGGTCATATGGAAGCTCAATTTCTAGTTTTTGAAGGACTGTCCATATTGTTTTCCAGAAAGGCTGGATCAGTTGGTGTTCCCACCAACAGTGAAGGAGTGTCTCTTTTTCCCCACATCCACGCCAGCACTGGTTGCTTTTGTTCTTTTGAATGTGTACCAGTCTCTGTGGTGTGAGATGATATCTCATTGTTGTTTTGGTTTGCATCTTCCTGATGATTAGCAACGTGGAAAATTTTTTCATGTGTCTTTTGGCCATAAAATGAACATTCTAATACAATATAAATGTGGATAATAAGTATTAGCATTAAAATTATGTAAATTTAGCCATCATCAGTGATTATCTGAATTGTGTATTTATTTTTCTACATTTCTTTCTACCTACTTCCAAGCTATATATTCATATTATTTACAACTCCCTATTTTTCTGTATAGCTTTCATAGAAAAATAAAGGTCTTACACTAGATCTGGAGACACATTTAGTAAAGTAGAATAGGGAGAAATTCTCAGCAGAGCAACTATATCACAGATAAAAATGAGAGAAAAATGATGCAATTGAAAACAGTTTAGGATATGGTTCTAAAATGCAAAACAGAAAAAAATTGATTGAATGGCACTATTTTAAGAAGAGGTGGTTCAATCACCTTCATAAGGCCTACACTGTCAGCATTAAACTAGTCAGAGTTGTAGATAAGGATGCTTGACAATCGTGTTCAAGCAGTAAACGCTCATTAAGGAAAAAATAATTCCATAGTGGCAATGAATTTTCCCTCCCCAAGCCATTCTTTGCCTGTCCTCATGCTGGGCCTGAGATGCTGGCCTTTTTGGTCTATCTCATGGAACATCTTGTTTTCTGGCTAATCTGAGCCTATTTTACTTGAGGGGTACCAGCAGGAGACCCGAGGGAGCATGAATCGAGGTTGAAATCTATTTGAGCCCTGAGGTCTCAGCTTTGCTGTTTCTCTACCAAACGTCATGGGGTCTATTTGTAAGTCTCTTTTAAAGAAGCCTGATCTTTCTCAGTTTCTGAAACACACCCTCCACTCCCCCCTCAGGCCTGATGTGCTTTTAGACTTGCGATGACTCCCATCTTATTGACTTGTATTTATCGTGCTCCATCCTTATTTGAGGGAACCACCTGTTTCCTACAAAAACATTAATTCGGAATTTAAATAGATTGGCCATTTATAGCCTTATTTGCTTTTAATGTCAATCCTAACAAATATTCCCATTCAAGTATTTTTAAATAGTGTTAGAAAAACATTTCACAAACAGTGGCTTTGATAATACTACAAATCATTCAAATATCATATTTTATTATTGCTATTTTTTATTGTTCTACTGAGGATTCAGAGAAGGCAGAAGAGAGAATGCTGGTATTTTGGCAGAACTTATAATAAGGAGGGAAGAAGACATGCAACTATTCTGTAAATAATCTTGGGGACAATATCATTCAAGATATCTTAAGTTTTTGGTACCACATGGAATAACTGGCTGTACCAAATACTCCTGTATACTTTGGGTGTGTATGTTCAGGTCAGGAGAAGATTCTGGAGGTAACTGGACTGCTTATATTCACCATTATCACTGACTTTCATTTTTACCACAAAGTAAATGAAATATCCAAAATTTCTCTTTTAATCTCTCACCTCTAACCAAATTTTCTCCTTATTTTCCTTCTAGAAAATAATACTCACCCAGGTTATCCACTCTAGGTGTGACTAATAGGTCTTTCTTTTCTTTATATCCAACATCAAATCAATCAGCATGTGCAATCAAGTGATATTTCTTCTAGTTAGTCCTAAATTATAATCTCATCCCATTTATAATTATTACCTCAGTTCCAGATAATACTTTTTTTCTGCTATCCTCTTATAATAATCTGCTAATGGGTCTCTTTAATCCCATTTTTAAAGTTCCTACAATTAAGAATATGTCCAGAGCAGTCAAAATACATACTTAAAATTGAAATTTTATTTTATTCCTGCCCATATCAAAGCTGTTCTGTGATTTTTGCATACCCAGGACCTATAACTCCTACCTCCTTATCTTTTTCTCAGCTCTATTCAAGCTGGTTGTCTTGGATCTTCATATAAATGAGTTTATGGCAAAAACAGATGTACACCTTCTCCATCTTTATTTTTAAAATAAAACTGTAGCACTGTAGCACTGTAGTCCCATTCATCAATTTGCTCTAGCAGGCACCAATAACGTCTCCATTGTGAGACTTGTTGTTACTGTTTTGGGCATATCGAATATGCCACGGGTAGCTTACCAGGCTCTCCTGTGTGGGTGACATACTCTCAGTAGCTTGCTGGGTTCTCCGAGAGGGACGAAGGAATTGAACCCGGGTCAACCACATGCATGTCAAACACCCTACCCACTGTACTGGATTACCCACTGTAATCCAGCCCAATTTTTTAACATTTTCACAAAATTCTTTTTTGTGTGTTTCTTTTACTGTGTCACACCCATTAATCAGGGATTACTCCTGGTCATGGGCTCTGTATTCACTCCTGGAATTAGTTGGAGGGCCATGAGCAGTACCAAGAATAAAGCTCTTGCTGGCTGTATGCAAAGCATCTTACTAGCTGTACTGTCTCTTGCTTCTCTATTCCTTCCTTTATGCCTCTGCTCAAGTTATCTCCACAGAGAAACTATCTGTTAAAATGAGCCTTTGTTTCCTTGGACATGTGAACTGTGTAAAGGCAAACTATTTGTATTTAATGCAGTTATATTCATAATGTCTTGAATAACTTCTGATATCAAGTAGGTGGAAAATGCAGTACATACAATTTGTTGTTAATAATACACATACCTATATAACGTTATAAAAATACAATTTAATAAGAATTTAAAAATATGTATGAATTGTTAAAGAAGTACATGAGACATATCTTTTGTACTCAGAAGCATACTCAGTTCTCAAAAATATTTTTACCCCCAGAAGACACTTAGAAATTCCTGGACATAATTTTATTGTTACAACTGAGAAAGAGATACTGGTGTCATCTACCTATGATAGGTCATGTGTTTTGTAAAAAGTCCTACAATGCAACATATTATCTTACACTGAAGAATTTTTATATTTTTGTATATACCATATGATATACATTGTGTATATATCCCTCTCCTTTTGACCAACTTCATTCAGTGTAATACCCTCCAGTTCATCCATATAAGAGCAAATTGCATGATTTCGCAAAGAAAGAGTATAAAAATAACAAATGATTAAAGAGTTAAAGGTAATATATTTTGGACATTAGTTTACCAAAGGTAGCATTTGGGTAAAGGATGATTGGGAAGGGACCCTGAGGCAATGGTAAAGGGACTCTGGTAGAGTAATTTTGTATGCATGAAACACTATTTTTAACAGGGTTATGAATCATGGTGTCTTAAATGGAAAAAATATGAAAGACAGAAAGAAAGAAAGGAAAAAAGAAAGAAGTAAGGAATGAGAAAGGAAGGAAGGAAGGAAGGAAGGAAGGAAGGAAGGAAGGAAGGAAGGAAGGAAGGAAGGAAGGAAGGAAGGAAGGAAGGAAGGA
Organism: Sorex araneus; assembly: GCF_027595985.1. NCBI lineage: Eukaryota > Metazoa > Chordata > Mammalia > Eulipotyphla > Soricidae > Sorex > Sorex araneus. The sequence continues at coordinate 21,636,204 of NC_073305.1, forward strand.
AGGAAGAAGGAGAAAGATAAGGAAGAAAGAAGAAGAAGAAGAAATAAGGAGGAGGAGGAGGAGGAGAAGGAGGAGGAGGAGGAGGAGGAGGAGGAGGAGAAGAAGAAGAAGAAGAAGAAGAAGAAGAAGAAGAAGAAGAAGAAGAAGAAGAAGAAGAAGAAGAAGAAGAAGAAGAAGAAGAACAAGAAGAAGAACAAGAACAAGAACAAGAACAAGAACAAGAACAAGAACAAGAAGAAGAACAAGAAGAAGAACAAGAAGAAGAACAAGAAGAAGAACAAGAAGAAGGAAGAGGAGGAGGAGGAGAAGAAGGAAGAGGAAAGTGAGGAGGAGGAGGTGGAGGAGGAGGAGGAGGAGGGAGGGAAGGAAGGAAAGGAAGAAGGAAGAAAGGAGGGAGAGGAGGAAGATCTTACATAAAATTATCTTTAGTATAAAGGTTGAGAAACTATCTTCCTTTGGTTAAAAATATTAGAGGAGAAATATGCTTCATGAGAAAACAACACTTTTTTATTGTCTAGCTACCATATGTCACAGTAATTAGCAAATTAAATATATCAAGATGGAGCCCAGAGGAAATTGGGATGAAGCAACAATGCAAAATCAGAAAGCAACAATACAAAATCCATTTAAAGAAAAATGGACCAGAATATTCAGCTTCAAATAAAACCCTAGACATGACCCAAATCAGGGAACTGTGTGACATAATGAGGCTGAAAATGAGTAGAAGAGATTTCATAAGCAGATATGTCTGTGTATATTTTTACTTGGGTAATGTGAGTCCCCATATTGCCTTCTAAAGGTTAAAGGAGAAATATTTCTACCATTGTAGTTCTTAATTTGCAGAGTCTGCCCCAAGATGATGATATTTAGATAATCAAATGAACAGACCTATACCCTGAATACATCTCACTGTAAGAAAAAAAAAGAAAGTTTCAGTAGCTAAACAGAATTTTTATTGTAAAAATTTATTGTTTGTGCATCTAAATTCTTCTCAATGGCAAATTAAAAGAAAAAACATAGTGTGTTGAGCTTCTCTAAATCAAATGGCTTTTCAATCCAGTTGTTGCATTAGAACCAGATTTCCTTGTAATACTCTACTCCAAATTACTTGTGTAATAGATATTTAATAATAATTGAGCATATGTTCTATTAAACACCTTCTGTGCATTGAACTGGATCCTAAGAATAGAGACATGAGTGAAACATACCTGACCTCAGTTCTCATGGAGTTTATAAATTAGTAGAGAAAGCAAGCATGAGCATATTGAAAATTGTGATATGGGCAATAGAAAGATGCACAAAAGTACAGAGAATTACATGACAACCAGCTCAGATCATCTGATTAGAAAATTCTCCCTGAAGAGGTCATATTAACTGTAACAGTAGTTAAGGATTTTTTAAGCCATAGTTGTAATAATATTTAAATAGTAAAATGCTCAAGCTTTCATTAAGAAATTACATATGTTATGAAACATTTTGGCAAATGAGGTTGAATAAATTTTTAGAGGTAAATAATAAATTCTAATAAACTACTTTAAGGCTCTTCACACCTTTAATACTCTGCAATGTGAAGAACTTAAAAAGAGTAAAGTTGATTGCTTAGAAAAGAAAGTAAATTAAACCCAACTGACCTTCTTACCACCAAAAAAACCACACTCTTTTCATAGCACCAGCTGGGATATGTTGAAATTTGGTGAGAAAGAAAATAAACTGGGGGCTGGAGCAATACCACAGCGGGTAGGGCATTTGCCTTGCACGCGGGTGACCTGGGTTCGATTCCCTGCATCCATTTTGGTCCCCCAAGCACCACCAGGAGTGATTCTTGAGCACAGAGCCAGGAGTAACCCCTGTACATTGCAGGGTGTGACCCAAAAACAAAAAAATAAATAAAATAAAATATATTAAAAAAAGAAAGAAAATACACCCACTTTGTGTATCAAGCACTAAGTATTATACAATGTCTTATTTTAGATCTTTGTGCAGTGAACATAACTTTTACAGGAGTAGCGATAAGGTCACACAGAGGCTAAGTCACAAATTCAGCATAAGTTAACTTATTATTAAATTACAGCTTGAACACAATTCTATACAACTCCAAAGTTTCACTCACATGTTGTCTCCTCTGCTCTGGAGCAAGCAAACTCTACAATCTGTACTAAATGCTATTTTTGATTCTGAAAAGAGAGTAACCTCGCTGATATTCACTTAGAAATCTCTTACAAAGTCTGGAACTCTGCCAGTGCTGATTTTAACTCAACTTTCTAATAAATTTATAGCCCTGTGTTTTTCAAAATACTTTTTATTTGCCCTTCATAAATTCTAATAGTTCCCTTGTTTTGAAGATAGAAGAATAATGAAATTATATTGTATTGAAACTACTTAAGATTCTCTCTTCTCCAAATTGGTGTCTATTCCAAAAAAAAAAAGGAAAAGGAAAGAAAGGAAAACAAAAGAAGAGAAGAGAAGAGAAGAGAAGAGAAGAGAAGAGAAGAGAAGAGAAGAGAAGAGAAGAGAAGAGAAGAGAAGAGAAGAGAAGAGAAGAGAAGAGAAGAGAAGAGAAGAGAAGAGAAGAGAAGAGAAGAGAAGAGAAGAGAAGAGAAGAGAAGAGAAGAGAAGAGAAGAGAAGAGAAGAGAAGAGAAGAGAAGAGAAGAGAAGAGAAGAGAAGAGAAATAAAGCAGGGTACTAATCTTTACTCACCTTATGACCAAACACACTTTGTTTCTTTTGATCTAGATGTAGAAGCAAAACTGATTATTTTATCCCCAATAACTAGAGTTTAAACAAACTCAGAAGTGAAGAAAAGTTGTGTTGGCTAGAGTTCTAATTCTCATTTATTACCTGTGGACTACTGTCTTGCATTAGCTTGAAAAGGATATTAGGATGCTCCTAATTAACAATAGCACCTGAAAATAGCTGTGTATGGAAAAGCACAATTGGAAACTCTCTAGGACATTTGAAGAGCAGTAGCCTTAGGGAACAGTTTTCATTTGAGGAATATACTGAACAGTCTGGAGAGGTAAGCACTATCCTATTGATATTTCTTGACTACAAATTTTCTGTCAGTGTCACTGTCACTCCGTTGCTCATCAATTTGCTTGAGCGGGCACCAGTAATATCTCCATTGTGAGATTTGTCATTACTGTTTTTGACCTATTGAATACCCCACAGGTAGCTTGCCAGGCTCTGCTGTGCGGGTGGGATACTCTCAGTAGCTTGCCAAGTTCTCCGAGATAGGCAGAGGAATTGAACCCGGGTCGACTGCATGCAAGGCAAATGCCCTAACTGCTGTGCTATCACTCCAGCCCCCAAATTTAGTATTTCTACAATTTGTTATTTATATTTTATGTTTGAATGTAGCATTTTCCTTTGCCACTGCTTTCAACTGCATCATTATGTGATAAAGCTGCTGAAATGTATCAGGGAATAAGTTTATGATGATGTATAGATACCCAAGTAAAATCAGGCTCTGTGTTTTGGGAAAGTCAGTGCCAATAATTTTCATTCCATTCATTAAACAAATCAAACAAGTCAAACATAAAACTTTTATACCTATGATATGTAATAATAATAAATAAAGTATTGGGCACATTAATACAAGATTCTAACTATCCAGGATTTACATGCATCATTAAAAATACAACAGAAATATTTTGTTTCTCTACTCTGAATTTTTATACAGAAAGCATAAGTCAATTTATTTATATAATTTTCATAAATGAATTTAGCTATCTTGGATTTCTTCAGATATACAAAAAGGAGAATTGAGCATGAATTATTTGCTAATGGGAAAAATATTTAAGAAACAGCTATTTTGTTTAGCTTAATTAAATAGAAGGTAAAAGGAAAATGGCACAGAGAATTTTGATACTTTAAGTTATATTTTTGTATGTTTAAATTCACAGATATTTCCTTCTCACCATCAAACAAAACTGATCTCTTAGATTCCTATTTTTCATAATATTTCCTAATTAATTTTTTAAAATTATATATACAGGAATCAAGTTGAAACCTGGCTAGTGTACTTGCCAAGGTTCATTTTCTTGCACCACTAAACAAAACTTTATAAATTTTAATTTTTTTGTTAAGGTATGTAACTTGTATATTTAACAGTAATTAAAATTATTTTACCTTGAAAAGGATTGAATATCCATCTCAAAAATTATAATTTTTAAGAAATGGTGAAATAGATGCCATCAAGAAGGGCCTTACAGTAAAACACAATCAGAAGTCAAATATATTTCACAGATAAAACTCCATCGTTCACAGACTGGCTTTTCAGAGAGATATTTATATCCCTATCTCTGAAGGTGGATGACCATGGCATGGACTTGGAAGCTGAGGGCACTGTTCAGGACCCCACAGTGCAAAATGCACCTGCTGTCATTGTTGTTGGCTCTCCTAAACTTCTGGGGAGAACAAATACTGAGGAAATAACACTGCATAAAATCAGTGACTTTCTTGACAGGGATGAAAAGCTCCACTGCTGCAAAAACTGAACTATTGGAACAAAGCATATTGAACCCTCGTATTTTAGACTAGCGGTAGCTAAAAGAGCTGAGCTTTTCCACACTTCTTTTTAGGCAATATCCTAGACTGGACCTGATGATAATTCTAACACAGGCTTCTGGCATGATTAGAGCTCCAAAGCTGCCATGGAAGTATAGGATCAGCTTTGAGAAATCTCTCTGGGCAGTCCTCCCCACCACTAGCATTGCAATCAACTGTATTTTTCCGTTTCCTCATCACCTCTCCATCACCACACAAAAAAAACAAACAAGAATTCTATCACTAAAGACACAGCAGCACTTGCAGAAAAACAAATGGATTCGGCTCAGATGAGTAAGCAAAATGTTTCAGCAGGCAAATAGTTTTAAAATAAGATGGAATTCCACAAAGAAAATGACAAGTCTCGGAAGGGCAATCATAAAGACATAGAATTGGAGGGGATAACAAAGAAAGGATTGAGAAGAATCATCACAAAATGCCATGAAGTACAGAATCTCAACTAAAAGTTCACAGAGAAGTAAGTCTTTTAAAATAGTTTTTTAAGACTTCCAAAAGTCCAAGCAATTTTTCACCAAAGAGATGAAAAACATTCCTAACATATGAGTGGCTGCATATGAAAAGCACATGGGATTAAATTAAAACATAAGCATAAAAATAGACTCAATCTTGCAGAAGAAATATCAGAAATTGAAGATAAAATTACAGTAATAATTCATATCAATGAGAAAGAAATGAGAAGTTTGACAAATGAAGTGAAACTATGATAAGTATCACATTCTGTTACAACAGCAACTATCAGTATAATGATAATTTCCAGGTAAAGAGAGAGAAAAAGAGTAGCAGAGGAACATATTTCAAGAAACAAGAGTTAAGTTTCCCATCCCAGGTAAAGAACTAACCATAACTCTTTTATATGCTAATGCACAAAAAGTTCAATTCAAAGCAACTTGCACCAAGACACACTACTGTAAAATTATTTTTATATGTCAATGATAAAACAAGTCAGGGAGAAGTAACATGCAAAGGCACTCCTATTACACTGTCATCTGACATATCAACAGAAGTTCCATAGACAACAAAAGAGTAGAATGACATGGCCACTTATTAAGAGGTTAAAAACTGGCAAATAAGGGGTCAGGAAGCTACCTCATATTGGTAGAGTCCATTCCTAGTATATGAAACGTTCTGAGTTCAGTATCTAAAACATGTTGGCCCCTGAGCACAGTCAGGCACGGTACTGATGACCCCTAAGAGCACTGAAATTTAAGCACTGCCGTACTGGCCCACCCACACACTTAATTATTAGGCCCACACCACCAGAAAGCACATTGCTAGGAGGGATGCCAGGTTCACAAGTTTCCAAGCCCCAATAAGAAATGAAAAAAAAATAGAATCTTAAAATACCCCATTACTGACTTAAGAAGAAATAGTTTTAACAATCACAAACGCAGAAATTAAATAGCAAAAAAAACACACCTACTACCAGATAGCTTCAACAATGACTTTTACAAACTTTACAAGAAAAACCTATGTGATTTCAGTTCAAATTCTTCCAAAAACATGAAGTAATAGAACACACTCGAACAAATTCTACAAGGTTAATATCACTTTGATGCCCAAAACATAAGTGTTCACACAGAAAGAAAATGAGTAATATCTGATACAAAATTTTCAACATATCTTTACAAATTTAATGTGAAAAGTAACACAGGCTAAAACTAAAACAGAACAAAAGAAAATATGTGTAGTCAATATACAAGTTAATGCATTGATATCCAGAGAAAAGTACTTACAAAAATAAGCAACGAAGAAATCAAAAGAGACATCAAAAATGGGTAGAGGAAGTGAACAGGAATTTGTTTGAGGAAGAGCAAGGGAAGCCCACAGGCATGAGAAAAAATGCTCTCATCATCACTTAGATTTAGGGATATGGAAATCAAGACAATACTGTGAGAATAGCACATATTGGAAACAACCTATGTTGATGGGGATGTGGTTAAAAAAATAAAATTTCATCCACTGCTCATGGGAATGTCGTGTGGTTTAACTCCAATAGAAAACAGTATGAAGTGTTATCTGTAAACTTAAATTTGAGCTTCCATAAGACCCAGAAAAGTCACCCCACCTTTGGGTATCTACTCCTAGCACAGAAAAACATTCATTCAAATGGACATATGAATACTATATTCATTGGAGCACTTAATACAATAGCAAAAATTTGGAATCAATCTAGTTATCCAATAAGAGATAGTGTGTGATGAAGGTGTGGTGTATATATATGTATACCACACACACACATACACACATATACATATATATGTCATGGAATAATACGCAGCTCTAAGGAATGATGAAATTATGCAATTTGCTGCAACACGGATGGAGCTGGAAGATACCATGTTAAATGAAGCAAGCCAGAGAGTAAACACAGGATACTATCACTTATAAGTGGTTTTTAAACTGGATGAGGAAATACAATGGTTTAAAGGGGAGATGTTTACATTACCCTTGGACCCAAAGTATAGGGAGGAGAATGGAAAGCAAGTATGATGGAGATTGTGGAAAGTGAGAGAGGAAGCAACATGTGCAAGGTCAAGGTAGATTGATAGTTTTAAGGAATGACAGAACTAAATATCCAAACCACAGAGTCAAAAACACTAAAAACATGAGACCCAAACTTAAATGACCAAACCTAAAAGATATCTTTCAAGATGGCAAGCTAAGGTACAGGGAGAGAAGAGAGAACCTGGGAATACTGATAAAGGGAAGTTGACACTGGTGGTGGAATCAGTGATGAAACACTGTCAAAAATGCAACTGGGAATAACTTTGCAACTTATGGTGCTCTAATAAAATAAAATTTGTAAAAAACATTTTTAAGAAAAGGCTTCCAGGTTATCATTCATCATGTTCAAGTAAAGTAGAAACTATTCAAGGAATGCATTTATGGTTTGAAATAGTCCAAAAAATTAATCAAATATACCACATCAAACAGAAATAAAAATCTCAGGATGATATCAATTGATGATAAAAATATTTAAATATATTCAGTATTAATTTAAAAGTCATAAACTTCAAATAAGACTATAATAAAGCAATGTAATAAAGATGACATGTAACTGTCATCCCGTTGCTCATCGATTTGTTCGAGCGGGCACCAGTAACGTCTCTCATTGAGAGACTTATTGTTACTGTTTTGGGCATATCATGGGTAGCTTGCCAGGCTCTGCTGTGAGGGCTCAATACTCTCAGTAGCTTGCCAGGCTCTCCGAGAGGGGCGGAGGAATCAAACTCGAGTCGGCCACGTGAAAGGTGAAGGCTCAACCGCTGTACAAACTCACAAACAACATCTTATTCAAGAGTATAAAATCTAAAAGCTGTTTCCCTTACAATCAAAACAAGACCAGGATAGTAATTCTCACTACTTTTCACCTTAGTTTTGAAGTTTTAAAGGAAGCAATTAGGCAAAGAAAACAGGCAATAAAAAGATTTTAAAATTTGTGTGCAACCATAGAAGTCCCCCGAAAGTCAGTTTCCAAAGTAAAGAAGAAAAATAGAGGTATCATACTCTCTGACTTCAAATTATATTACAAAGCAAAAATTCTTAACATAGTATACCACTAGAATAGAAGCAGACACATAAGCCAATGGTATACAAAACTGATGAAAAACAATTACACACATACATGTGTAGGATTACATAGCTTCAGGTAGTTTAGGTTTATTGGGTTACTCTCGTTACAGTGCTCCCATTCCTCTGTGTTTATTTGTAGCTTCTTTCTTAGTGTTCTGTTGACTTGTAAATAATGTCTTTCACTTCTCCTTGAGTCTTTTGCATAGTTTATTCAGAGCAAGTCCTTTTTGTATGGACAAAGAAAGACATTTAATTGGCCTTGAATATTATTGATTCCCGGGCATCTGCTTTCTTGACTGTAGCCTTGGTTGCCCTCAGTTCCTAGCCCTCTAAAAGGCAGGGTCCCAACGGGGGACGAGACAGACCCAGGACAAGCAGTAAGTTATGTGCTACCCTGGTATCTAGATGGGCCTGGCCAAAGTGCCTCATTCTTAACTATAAGTTAAGAGTCTGATCATGGACAAGTGCTGTCATGATCTTAAAGTAATGACGAGACTAGGACCCTGCTAGAGATAGGAAAGACTAATCTGGCCTGGGCACTGTAGTCTGAGATTGAGATGACCCCAGGAGAGCAATTCTAAAAGTTTAATGCGTCTCTTGCTATGCCCATACAAAACTCATATGTTTGTTGGATAAGAAGAGAAACACAACCATGGGATTTCATCATTGATGGGTCCTGCTGAAAGAGAGAATAGGTGTTCTGCTATTGTTATTGAACCTTTTAAGCTTGAATTGTTACATTGTAGATTCCAGGCTCTGGCCCAGCCTAGTGTTTGGGATGTAGATTTCGGGTGCTGCCTAGTTTGTAATTGACAATGTAGATTTCATGTGGCAGCCCAGCCCGGTCTTTGGTATGTAAATCTAAGTGCTTTTCAGCCCAAGGAAGGCTTCGGTTTGGGTTCTATATCTTCTTTCTGGAGGCCTAGATTACTGGCCTGCAGATACAAGAGAATAATGTTGCCTCAATGTTCTTCCTGTAAGATCTTTTGGTGCCTTTGGTAACTGTCAATGTATTGCACCATGAGCAAAAAGGGGTTCCGAGAGAGAGACATAGGGAAGGAGAGACAAGAGGAAAAAGTGGAGTAGATCCGGAGAGAGGCTGGAGCTGGGAGTGTGGGAGAAGTTTAAAGATTGAATAAACAGTAACAAGTCAGCAACCAGCTAGATCCTTGTTCTTCACCTTCCCTTGACCATTGGGCGTCAGGATTCAGTCCTCGGCCAGCTTTAATTTTTTACATATATGGACATGTAATTTATGTTGGAGCGGTAGCACAGCAGACAGGGTATTTGTCTTACGTGAGGCCCACCCAGGTTCAACTCCTCTGCCCCTCTCAAAGAGCCTGGCAAGCTACCAAGAGTATCTTGCCTGCACCAGAGAACCTGGCAAGCTACCCATGGTATATTCAATAAGCCAAAAACAGTAACAAGTCGCACAATGGAGACATTATTGGTGCCCGCTCGAGCAAATTGATGAACAACTGGATGACAGTGCAGTGGTACAATCTATGTTGAATTATCCCAACTAAACCATGCAATAGAGAAAGAAAACCTTCTTCAACATATGGTGCTGGATAAACTGGAGGGAAGGAAGGAAGGAAGGAAGGAAGGAAGGAAGGAAGGAAGGAAGGAAGGAAGGAAGGAAGGAAGGAAGGAAGGAAGGAAGGAAGGAAGGAAGGAAGGAAGGAAGGAAGAGAAACTGTATCATGAACAGTACATATAAATATCAAGTCTAAATTGAATATTAGACCAGAAAGTGCATAGAAGAATAACATAGGTGATGCATTACAAGACCTCAGCATCAGAGACGCAAGTTGAAATTCAATTCCTTTGAAAAAGAGAAAGTTGGTTTTGGTTTCTTTTTGGTTTCTTTTTTTTTTTTTGCTTTGTTTGGGGTCACACCTGGCTATGCACAAGGGTTACTCCTGGCTCATTAACTTGGGAATTACTCCTGATGGTGCTCGGTGGACCATATGGGATGCTGGAAATTGAACTTGAGTTGGCAAATGCCTTATCCACTGTGCTATCAATCCAGTCTTGAAAAAGAGAAACTTTTAGGCAAAGAGTTTTAAACAGAAACTAAGTTATACTTAAAACTTTTTACATGCCAAAAGAAAAAAGAAAAAGACAACATAGCAAGTATAAAAATATATGTTCACATAATTTATCTTACAAGGGATTAATATTATAAATATGTAATGAATTTACATTGCTCAACAATACAAGTTCAAAAACCTCTCAAAAAACTAGACATATGAAAAATATTCAATATTGCTCATTATTAAAGAGATGCAAAATAGAAGCACAATGAGAGATATCAGCTCATAATAGTGAGACTTATCAAAAATATTGGGAACAGAAAACACTGGTGATAACATGAAGGAAAAGTGCAATCTCTATGAAAAAATGATAGGAAAAATCTTTTTAAAACTTTAAGTTGAGGGGCTGGAGTAATAGCACAGTGGGTAGGGCATTTGTCTTAAAAGCGGCTGACCTGGGTTCAATTCCCAGCATCCCATATAATCCCCTGAGCACCTCCAGGAGAGATTCCTGAGTGCATGAGCCAGGAGTGACCCCTGTGCATCTCCAGGTGTGACCCAAAAAGAAAATAACAAACAAACAAACAAAAACTTTTAAGTTGAAATACCATTGATCTACAATACTAATTCACAGAGTTTGTCAAGGGATATGGAAAAATAATTTAGAAGATTACTTGTACTTCTATAATAACAGTAATACAATAGCTAGAACATTAAATCAAACTGTCAACAGTTGACTAAATAAAGAAATTGTAGTTAACATAGTCAATAAAGTGAAAAACAATTTGTTTCACTCATATGGAACATGAATAACTAGAGCAAAAAAAATTGGCCAGAAGCAAAATTACTTCCTAGTCTTGGCAAAAGCTATGGCATCCATGGGAAGAAAAGAAATGTAGGTGAGAGAGAGGGCTAGAGGGATCTTTTCAAAGTGAAAGAGCATCATAACCTTATAGTGATTTTGTTGGTTCATTTAGACATACGGAGTGTTAAAGCTGATCTGAAATTTCATAATACTTAATCAATGATAAAATCAATAACAAAAGAAGAGCACAGTGTTAGCTGAGACTAAAAATGAAATCATTATTTCTCAGAAATAAAATAAATACCTGCAACACCAAATGAGCATTAGAAGAATGGCTTTTAAAAAGTTTCTTGTACTTTTATTAAAACACCATTATTTTAATTATACTTTCTTTAACTTATTTGTCATATGAAAATACTTTCTGAAAGAAATAATTTGCTATTGCTTAACTCACTCCCAGATTACAATTAGTGCATACAACCAAATATTCTATTTTGATTTCATTTCACATATTAAATCATTAAAAAATTTAGAAGTAATTAAAGTTGTTAAAAACACAAAAAATACTTTTGATATTTTATTTGAATACAAAGGCAATAAGATAATACTAGAACAGGATAACTAGTGTGCTCCCATTTATAGTGATGACAATTTCTTATTAATATTTTTATTGTAGTTTAAGTACTGGGAATTCTAACAACTTATATAAAGCAGATTCTCTTTTCCACTTACACTGTAAATATACACTTACTGTATCACTGTATCACTCTCATCCTGTTGCTCATCGATTTGCTCGAGTGAGCACCAGTAACATCTTCATTGTGAGACTTGTTGTTACTGTTTTTGGCATATTGAATATGCCACGGGCAGCTTGCCAGGTTCTGCTGTGCAGGCGAGACACTCTTAGTAGCTTGCCAAGCTCTCTGAGAGGGGCAGAGGAATCAAACCCGGATCAGCCTCCTGTAAGGCAAATGCCCTACCTGCTGTGCTATCACTCCAGCCCAAATATACACTACAATAGTTAAATTATTATGTAAATTTAATTTGCAGTTTGGGTCTGTACTAAATTTCTGCTAACAAAATGTATTATTTAGCTTGTGGACATAAGGCCACATTAAGAGGAAATAGTAACTTTCTATTGCATGAATGGAAACCTCAGTTCTACAACATCAGAATTGAGGCCATCACCAGTGGCATTCAGCAGTGGCAGGGAAAATTAAAACCATTCTGTGAAAGAATTACTTATCTTCTAGTAATTATTATGACTAAAATTGGATGACTGAAATCAATGCTTTTTCTTTCATTATGTTTAGTTGAAAATATAATATTCAGTGTTTGAAAGCCTTATTGGTCAAAACTTTTTTTGTAATATCGAACTTATTGGACTGAAGTGATAGCACAGTGAGTAGGGCATTTGCCTTGCATATGGCCGCCCTGGATTCAATTCCTCCGTCCCTCTTGGAGAGCCCAGCAAGCTGCCAAGAGTATCCCGAATGCATGGCAGAGCCTGGCAAGCTACCCGTTTCATATTTGATATACCAAAAACAGTAATAACAAGTCTCACAATGGAGATGTTACTGGTGCCCACTTGAGCAAATTGATGAACAGGATGACAGTGCTACATGGAACTTATCAATTGATTCTGTGCTTCTGTTTGGAAGCGGCAGGTAAGTTGGATTTTGAATTGTGACATGTTGAAAAGGGATTCCAGGTCAGAAGTTGACTGTCTACCATAACATCTCACCCCACTCCATTTTATAACATTTTATAGCACAAAGAAGTCTTGTGGAGGCTCAGAACAGAAAGCTAGGACTGTTAGCCACAACAATTTCATTTACAAAATGAATGTTGCAAGGGTCATAGCAATGATAATCTTTCATACAGAAGAGAGTTAAGAGTAGTCTTAGAATGTAAATAAGAGATATTTTTATGTTTGTGAAAAAGATGTTCAGATCCATTTAAAGTTATAGATAACAATGTGCTTAAAAATAAATCTCATAGGAACGGGAGCAGGTAGGATGTTTGTCTTGCATGTAGCCAACCCATGTTCAATCCCGAGTATCCCATATGGTTTCTGGAGCCTGTGAGGATTAATCCCTGAATAGAGCCAGGAATAAGTCATGAGCATCACCCTGTGCTCCCACAAACAATAACCAAAATAAATAAGCCCCATGAGATAAGCCCTCTGGGAACAGATCACCTCCATGTAAATTCAAGATCTTCCATTGACTTCAGTTATATATAGCCTAAGCCAATTACTTAATTGTCTTTTTTACCTGTCTTGCTTAGAAAGTGGGCAAATATGGAATTGTGAGAATTAAATAAATTAATACTGATAATTACTCAGAATACTTCTTGATTAATGGTAAGAAGTAAGTAATACTACTAACATAAAAGTTTACTTTTATACACTATGGCCTCTTAGGGAAAAGAAAAATTCATTCATATATTCTAACTTATTTATAATATCAGAAAATTATCAACAAACTTATGTGCCAATATATAAACTGCCAGTATGTGAGAAACTAGAGCAATTAGGGGTGTCTTGAGGATAAACGCAAATCCAGATCTGATAAGGAATTCAATGTCACAGCTAGGATGTGCCTAGTAAAATTCAGGCTCTATCTGATGAGGACAGAATGCCTCTCAATAGGGCATTAAAGTCAGGAATGATGGATAGGGAGGATGTTTCAAATAATTGAAAACATGCAAGGTATTTCAAGAAAAGGCCTGGACTGCAAAGGTGAAACTGAAAGTATGTGGAAAACGGAGAGAGGGATTTTTTTTTCCTGCTTCATCAAGGTCTCCAAAGGTCTCCATACAATGGAGCAATTCTTTTTCTTGTAGGTGCAGAGTTCTCAATATGACCTTCAAACACCATGCTATAGCATAGCCCCATATACCATAACACTATTATTTTCATAATATGAATGTTAACTCTAAATTTTAGTCAAAGTGAAGAGCCAAATTTTGACATATGTTCAGTTGTATCACACTCCTCCTGCATTGTTATTTAGGCATCATGATCTATAATGATGTTTTCATAATATGTCTTGAGGAATACTATGTTCCAAAACCAGACCCATCACCAGAGTTCCAGCGATCCTCTCCCAGTGTCTCAAGGTCTCCCCCACATCTCAACCAACCTCATCTGCTAACTTAGTTCTGTCTCATATTCTCAGTGTCTGTTATGATTGGCTGATTGTTATGCAGTACTTCTTTAAAAACTGGAGATTAGCCATTTTATCCTGCAGATAACTCAAGCCAAAGACCTCTCATGCTCTTTGCTATTGCGTAGAAGTCCTTTTCAGACTTGAATGTATATGGGGAGCATCCCAGAATCTGGCCAGTGCAAATTCTAGCACAGAAGGTGTATTGGTAGGGTTTGAGAATCTTATCTCTGCCTATTTATAAACCTAGTTAAAGCGGAGGGGTGTAGATAAATTTTAGTTCTAATTTTTGTAATAATACTCTGTCCATTTCCTTAGGGAAAAGATCTTCTTATACTCACCTGGAAGAAAGAACATTAAAGAATATTTAAACTTCTTCCTTCCCCTTGTAATGAGCCAGAATTTCTTTCTCTAAAGCATTGAAATGGATTTTTATGAACAGAAATTTTAGGAAAGTATCTTAGAGCTTTTAAAAATTGAAGCTATTTGAAAGGCTATCACAAACAGCATTTGATTCTTCTTTTGATATTGAGAAGCCAATTTTGCTTCTTCTTTCCTAAAATCTACTATACAGAATATTTTCTCAACTTACATTATTTTGATTTCTTGAGATGTTTATGTTAGCATATTCTCTCTTGAATGCGATTATATTTTTATGAGAAGTTTCTCATTTTCCATTTTTGATCACAATGTAGCCAAAAATGATATAATATAAATACCTTTCTAGGCATGGACTGGAGCAATAGCACAGTGGGTAGGGTGTTTGCCTTGCACATGGCAGACCTGGGTTTGATTTCTCTATCTCTCTTAGAGAGCCTGGCAAGGTACTGAGTATACCACCAGCATGGCAGAGCCTGGCAAGCTACGCATGGTGTATTCAAAACGCCAAAAACAGTAACAACAAGTCTCACAATGGAGACGTTATTGGTGCCTCTCAAGCAAATCAATGAACAACAGGATGACAGTGCTACAGTGCTACCTTTCTAGATATAATTAAGTATAAATATTGACTTGCTATAAGTAGTTAATCATATAAAAAATCAAATCTACATGATATGATATTCTTAACACAACGTTATAATAATATTTTATACCTCTTATCTAGACATATTGATTTTTATTCAACTGGCATTTGTTCTCCCTTATGTCTTTATTTAACATGAAACCCTTTACTTCTATCCAAGGTGCAGTAGAATACAAGATTTCATCTTTTCTTATAGTTGCATAGTATTCCATTGTATACATGTATGCATACCACAGCTTTCTTATCTATTCATCTGTTGTTTGACATTCAGGTGCTTCTATGTTGGGGTTATTATACACTTCAGTAAACATACTTGTGCATATATCTTTTTGAATTTGTAGATATACACCACAACTTCATTACCTTGTCATATGTTGTTGGACATTTGAATTGCTTCCCTGTTCTGGCTATTTTACTTAATATTGTAATGAATAATATTGAAAATGAATATAAATTAATATTGTGCGGGCAGACAGTCTCTTGCCCGCACCCCTGGCTATCTTCCCTGGGGCCCCTCAGAGGGGATGGGCTCCAGCTTCCCTCCCCACCCCAAGCAGAGCTCCCGGCAGCTGAAGACAAACGGAACCTAGGAACAGCCATGCTCAAGACCCCTCTCCGCATGTCTGGACAGCCTCACGCATGATGGTACCGGCAGAGGAATCTGGGTGTGTGTAATCCCATCAACGGCCAACATCCAGAGACTTAAAAGCAAGCTCTCAGAAGCGATATTTTATAACCTACTTCTCCCTCTGGGAGAAACTAGCAAGCTACTGAGAGTTTCCTGCCCAAATGGGACAGCCTCGCAAGCTTCCCATGGTGTATCTATATGCCAAAGCCAGTAACCAGCTGGATCTCTTTCCCCTGACCTTAAAAGAGCCTCCAATTCGGCATTGTTGGGAAGGTTGAGTAGAGAGAGGCTTCTAAAATCTCAGGGATAGGATGAATGGAGAGATTACTGAGACTGCTCGAGCAGTTCGACAATCAATGGGATTTCGTGATCGTGATTCATGATTGTAATGAATATAGCTGTGCATGTATCTTTTTGAATTAACATTTTTGTATTTTGTGGGTAGAATCAAAGAAGTAGAATCCCTGAATCATATGGAAGTCTATAATTTTGAATAATTATCTATCTTTTTATTTAAGACTTAAGCCTGAGTTTATTTTGCCCTTCAAAGTGCAAAATTAGTATAATGTAGTTGCATTTCTATTTTCCTTTAAGATTATGACAAATCTGAGGTCTATGCTCATGTTTTCTTCAGTACATATTACAGATTATAGTTTAACTCCAAGAACATTAATATACATTTAACTAATCTTTGTGAGTAGTCATTAAAATAGAGATACCACTTTTTTCTTTTTCTTCTTTTTAAATAAGTATGTCACCGACTGGATTCCACGGGATGTCAAAAGTCCGTGTGGCCACCCACCAAAGAGATGGTCAGACTTTTTTGTCAAAACCCTGAATGAATGAGTTGAGTATCTTCCTGTTCCTGGAGCAAGCAGATATCATTGGGCTACACTAGCACACGACAGAGACAAATGGAGATGTTATTGGCGCCTGCTCGAGCAAATCAAAGATCAACAGGATGACAAGTGATACAAGTGATACAAATAAGTATGTTGCTATCTAGTTTTCCCAGCATAATTTACCGAGGATGCTTTCCTTTCTCTACTTCATGCATCCAACTTCTACATCAGATTACCTATCTGATATAGATTACCTATCTATATATTTGAGGGTTTGTCTCTGGATTCTCACTCATGTCTCATCGGTCTGATACTTTGTCTTATTTTAGTGCCCCCAAATTCTAATTACTATAGCTTTCTAGTGCAATATAATTTTATGTTACTGCAACTTTTTAAAATTGAGGAGCCTGCTTAGCTATGCACAAGACTTATTTTTGGTGATGTGCTCAGAGATCACTCCGGAGAAGCTCTGGAGATCATATGCAGTGTCAGTGACTGAATCCAGGTTTTCTATACAGAAGGCAAGTTTCCTAACAGCTATACTATCTCTTTGGCCCTCTAGGATAATTTAGTCAAGAACTGAGTACCTCTTATCTCCCTTTTCTTCAGTATTGTGGAGACTATTGTAGGAGTTTTATTATTCCATATAAATTTGTAGTTCTAATTTTTTGAAGAATAATGTTGGAATGGGAATTCAATGAATTTAATGGGAAATTCATTGAATTCCTCTAGTGCTTTGGGTAGGATGATCATTTTGATAATGTGAGGAATGGAAGGAAGGAAGGAAGGAAGGAAGGAAGGAAGGAAGGAAGGAAGGAAGGAAGGAAGGAAGGAAGGAAGGAAGGAAGGAAGGAAGGAGAAGGGAGAAGGAAGAAAAATTTTCTGATAGAATGTTTCTAAAATCACAAGTAGACAAGACCATGCAGAAAGATGGTATGATCCTAAATGGTATTAGCTTTCAGTTTCCAAAGGCAAATTTATTATTGGCCTTATATGAGTGCACATGTTATACTCAATATACAAAAGTTAAATGAATAAATAGTTAAAATAATTTTTTTATAAATAATAACTTATAGATTTTACCCTAACAGAAGTTTCTCATTCAGAGACCCCTCATTATTTTGATTGCCACAATTTGTGGGGCACAATGAGCACTTAGTACCTACAGGCCAGAGAAACCACTATATCTCTTACAATGCACAGAATATTTTCTCACAGCAAGCTATTTGGTCCCAAGTACTGACTGATAAGACCTACCCAAAATCATAAAATTAACTGTTCTAAATACTTTATTTCAATCAATAAATGAGAGAACATACTGATATTAAAATTATTTATAATATAATATAAATATTACAATTTATAGACCAAAATTATGAATGAATACTATAAACAGCGGTAAAATTATTTTCTCTATCTTTTCACTGGATAGGGAGGGAATTCAATTTACCCTCTATGTGACTAATTTACACGATTGTAGAAGTAAAGGAAGAGAAGGAAGATGATGACGGTGAGGAAAAGGAGGACCAGTAGGAGGTAGATAGGGCATTATACTGTAATCTACGAAGTTGTCCATAATACAGATTTTTTAGGCATACAATATTTAGGCAGTACAAAACTCACTAGTGGCCTTCCCTGTAACAACATTCCCAGTTTCCCTTCATCCCCAAGCCTGTCCCCTTAGCAGACACATAACAAATTTACTTCATATTTCTTGTTTCAACAAAACGACACGTGGAATTATCAGGATCAATAAATCAATAAATCAATCAATAACAAATCGACAATAAATAATAAATATAATATTTAATATAATAAACATAAATAAATAAAATGATAAAAGTCTATTTGTGACGACAATGTCTGTATCTCACAATGGTGTTATTAAAGTCATTATCAGAGAATTTACTGGGTTGGTTAGTGCTGGTTGAGCTTTCTGTATTATTATTTTCACTCATTGATCTTGGTGGGTTTCCACATAATTTTTCCACCAATTTTGCTGTTCTCCTACTAGGCTGCTGATATTATGAAATTTGGAGCCACTGCTGTGGGGATTCTGCATGCCTCTTTTCTGAAAAGGCCACTGAGTTTTCAGTCTGTAGATTGATCTCCCTCGAATAGTTTCATGGATTGATGGTTTGTAAGGAGAGATTTTTTTTGTGGGAGAAAAGAATTGACAATATGGACAATAGACCACTGTTTTCCATATGCAATTGCCATTTGTAAACATGTGGTAAGAGATATCATGAAATATAATTGTTTTTTCAACATAAAATAAAATTATAGAATTGTTCCACTAAGAATAAAGGAAGAAAGAATAATGTGTTAAAAATGTTACAAAGTTTTCAACATAATTGATTTTTTTCGCTACAGAAAAAAATAGAGACATTGGCTCCATCAAATATTGCCACTGGTCAACTCTATTATGGTGACTTTGGGGTAATATCTTAAAAAAATGGATTCCAGCAGCATGTGAATGACTTTTTTTAATGTACTGATATTCCAATACTGACAGATGGTAATTCAAATATCATCTTACATGTGGTTTCTTCTCCTGGAAAATGCACATCTAAAATGGATTCTTAATATTATACTTGTTTGTCGTTGCCTTCATTCACATCCATAGAAGTCAAGCTTTATCAAGATGTAGCATAAAGAAAAATGAATGTATAAAGAGTTATATTGTCTGGATACTAGTGAGTCTACCTAGATACTAACACTAAGATAAAATATTTTGCCTTTTTAATATAACCTTATAGAAAGCTATAATTTTTATTATAATCTAACTGAGAGGGAAGTATAATATCTCTTAATAATATGTATGGAAAGAAAATTAATGATTCATTGAAAGCCATAGGCCTGCAAATGATGATTAAGACCATAACTTTAGTTCAGAGTATTTATTATGTCCAGTATAGGCCTCAAAGGAATCATGGATAATTCAACTTCATATAAATCACTGAGAGATTTTAATAGCTCATATCTTAGCATCATTCATGTGTGAGCTGTTTCACCAAGGTTGGCCAAGAGTGCACTGCAATCAAGATGTTTAATTTATTTGTCTTTTTAACAGCTTGTCTGAAACAGAAAAATAATATCTTCATTCAATGATACCAAATTATTCACTTTAGTAAATCGCAAAACTATGAAAGATTTTCTGTACTTATAATTGTTCCTGTCTAATCATCTATGAGAAATGAAAATGTTGGCTGGAACTCAAAGTTAATCTTCATTGTTTAGTAGTCCTTCTTGTCCTCTCAAATTAAAATTTTGACATTTTTAAGAACATTTTAAGCTGGATTTCATGACAGAACTTTTGAGAATAAATACTAGTAAATACATAAGATATACTAATGACACATACATATAGTATACATATAAACTAAAATCAACATAATAAATTCTATCTAAATTTGATTGTATAAGGAAATATAAGTAGTTGTATGTACTACAAATGGATTGTTAAAGAATAAGACACAACCAGTGTACTGCTGTCAGGCCCTTTATAAGGTCATTTTTCAAATTTTTCAAATTCCTGACCATGCAGTCAACACCAAATTAAAAACTTAAGATAAAATATGCTATATATTCCAGTTGAGTTCTATTATCAATTTACTGTCATTTCTCAATTACATGATAATAATATTTTTTGTCTCACAAATGCCAAACAGGTAATACAGGACAAAGATAGAAGCTCCACAACACTAGTGAGATTATAATTCAGTGAGGAACATTTTATTTTATTTTTTTTTTTAAATTTATTTATTTTTAATTAGAGAATCACCGTGAGGGTACAGTTACAGATTTATACACTTCTGTGCTCACACTTCCCTCATACAAAGTTTGGGAACCCATCCCTTCACCAGTGCCCATTCTCCACCACCCGTAAACCCAGTGTCCCTCCCACCCTCCCCAATCCCATCTCCCCCCCACCCCACCCTGCCACTGTGGCAAGGCATTCCCTTCTGCTTTCTCTCTCTAATTAGCTGTTGTGGTTTGCAATAAAGGTGTTGAGTGGCCGCTGTGTTCAGTCTCTAGCCCTCATTCAGCCCGCAACTCCATTCCCCCACATGGCCTTCGACTACAATGTAGTTGGTGATCGCTTCTCTGAGTTGACCTTTCCCCGGAACGTGAGGCCAGCCTCGAAGCCATGGAGTCAACCTCCTGGTACTTATTTCTACAGTTCTTGGGTGTTGGTCTCCCACTCTGTTATTCTATATACCATAGATGAGTGCAATCTTTCTATGTCTGTCTCTCTCTTTCTGACTCATTTCACTCAGCATGAAACTTTTCATGCCCATCCACTTAACTACAAAATTCTTGACCTCCTTTTTTCTAACAGCTGCATAGTATTCCATTGTATAGATGTACCAAAGTTTCCTCAACCAGTCATCCGTTCTGGGGCATTCGGGTTTTTTCCAGATTCTGGCTATTGTAAACAGTGCTGCGATGAACATACATGTGCAGATGTTGTTTCGATTGTACTTTTTTGCCTCTCTGGGATATATTCCCAGCAGTGGTATTGCTGGGTCAAATGGGAATTCAATATCTAATTTTTTGAGAGTCGTCCAAATTGTTTTCCAGAAGGGCTGAACCAGTCGGCATTCCCACCAGCAGTGAAGAAGGGTCCCTTTCTCCCCACATCCTCTCCAACAGCGGTTGCTTTTGTTCTTTTGGATGTGTGCTAGTCTCTGTGGTGTGAGGTGGTATCTCATGGTTGTTTTGATCTGCATCTCTCTGATGATTAGTGATGCAGAGCACTTTTTCATGTGCCTTTTGGCCATTCGTATTTCTTCCTTGGTAAAGTTTCTGTTCATTTCTTTGCCCCATTTTTTGATGGGGTTGGATGTTTTCTTCTTGTAGAGCTCAACCAGTGCTTTATATACCATTGATATCAACCCCTTATCTGATGGGTATTGTGTAAATATCCTTTCCCATTCTGTGGATAGTCTTTGTACTCTGGTCACTGTATCTCTTGCGGTGCAGAAGCTTTTTAGTTTAATGTAGTCCCATTTGTTGATCTCTGTTTTTACTAGATTGCTTAGTTCCGTGTCACCTTTGAAGATACCCTTATCTTCAATGTCGTGGAGGGTTTCGCCGACCTTGTCTTCAATGTACCTTATGGTTTGTGGTCTAATGTTGAGGTCTTTAATCCATTTTGATCTGACTTTTGTGCATGGTGTCAGGTCAAGGTCTAAACCCATTTTTTTGCATGTGGTTGTCCAGTTGTGCCAGCACCATTTGTTAAAGAGGCTTTCCTTGCTCCACTTCACTTCTTTTGCTCCCTTATCAAAGATTAGATGGTCATACATTTGGGGTTGTGTGTAGGGATATTCCACCCTGTTCCATTGGTCTACGGCTCTGCCTTTGTTCCAGTACCATGCTGTTTTAATTGTTACTGCTTTGTAGTAAAGTTTGAGGTTGGGGATGGTGATGCCTCCCATCATCTTTTTCCCAAGAATTGTTTTAGCTATCCTTGGACGTTTGTTATTCCATATGAATTTTAGGATTGCTTGATCCATTTCTTTGAAGAATGTCATGGGTATATTTATAGGGATCGCATTGAATCTGTATAATGCTTTAGGGAGTATTGCCATTTTGACAACATTGATTCTCCCTATCCACGAGCAGGGTATATGTTTCCATTTCCTCATGTCCTCTTTGATTTCATGGAGTAGCGTTTTGTAGTTTTCTTTGTAAAGGTCTTTTACTTCCTTGGTTAAGCTGATTCCGAGGTACCTGATTTTCTGGGGCACGATTGTGAATGGGATTGCTTTTTTCATGTCCCTTTCCTCTGCCTCATTGTTTGCATATATGACGGCCATGGATTTTTGGGTATTGATTTTGTAGCCTGCAACTTTACTGTATAAGTCTATTGTTTCTAAGAGTTTCTTAGTAGAGGTTTTAGGCTTCTCTAGATATAGTATCATGTCGTCTGCAAATAGTGAGAGTTTGATTTCTTCCCTTCCTATCTGGATGCCCTTAATCTCTTTTTCTTGTCTAATAGCTATCGCAAGTACTTCCAGTACTATATTGAAGAGGAGTGGTGAGAGTGGGCATCCTTGTCTTGTGCCTGATTTCAGAGGAAAGGCCCTTAGTTTTTCCCCGTTGAGGATAATGCTTGCCGTAGGCTTGTGATAGATGGCTTCGACTATCTTGAGGAAAGTTCCTCCAAACCCCATTTTGGCGAGGGTTTTCATCATGAAAGGATGTTGGATCTTGTCAAATGCTTTCTCTGCATCTATTGATATGATCATATGGTTTTTATCTTTCCTTTTGTTGATATGCTGGATTATGTTGATTGATTTCCGAATGTTAAACCATCCTTGCATCCCTGGGATGAATCCCACTTGGTCGTGGTGTATGATCTTTTTGATGAGTTGTTGGATCCTATTTGCTAGTATTTTGTTGAGGATCTTCGCATCGGTGTTCATCAGGGAAATTGGTCTGTAATTTTCTTTCTTAGTGGTGTCTTTGTTTGCTTTTGGTATTAGGGAGATATGTGCTTCATAGAAACTGTTTGGGAGAGTTCCTGTTTTTTCAATTTCCTGGAAAAGTTTGAGGAAAACAGGCAATAGGTCTTCTTTAAATGTTTGGAAGAATTCGCCAGTGAAACCATCTGGGCCTGGGCTTTTGTTTTTGGGGAGGTTTTTGATTACCGTTTCAATTTCCTTAACATTGATGGGTCTATTCAGGTATTCCAGGTCTTCTTTCTTCAGTCTTGGGAGATTGTAGGAATCAAGGAATCCATCCATTTCTTTTAGGTTCTCCTTTTTTGTGGCGTAAAGACTTTCAAAGTAGTCTCTAATGATCTTTTGAATCCAGTGAGGAACATTTTAAATTGTGTTATATTTCCCTAAATGATTACTGCGGAATTAATCAAAAGGAAACCTGATTAGCAAATTAAAAGTTTGATTAGCTCTTTTTAGAATTTTAAAAAATATATTAATCAAAGATAGTAGAGCATGACTAGTTACCTATTTCAACCAACACCTGCATGCTGGAAGTAAGGAGATAATGGCTGTAACACATGAGAGTTTGAGAGTCCTTTGATTGCTGTGAAACCTTTTTATTCTTCTTCAATCAGAGTAATTACAGAGCACAATGGTTTCTCAGGGCTTAGATTGTTTTTATCAAGGTAAGACTGGGATGCTTTAAGGCACAGTTCTCTTGAGCCAAAGTTAAAAAATTCAATAGTATATTCCTACTAATTCTGAGAACATAGAATTTACATTGAAACATATTAAGACCCAGATTAATATTATTACAGAAAACATATCATATTTTACTTCTAAAAATGTATTGAAAATAAAGAAAAAGATAAAGATATTTTTATCAATGTAATGACAAAAAATTAAAAACCTCAATGTCTGTAAAAGAGTTTCATGGCAAAGTTTTGTGTGAGATAATATAATAAATTTGATATTATTATATTATATAAATATTATACTTATATAAAATTAAAAATACTATAATTTTATAGTATTATGAAAATGAAAGTTGTGAGTCATTATGAACAATGACGAATAAAAATTTTTATTATGAGACAATTAAATGCAATTTATATTGTCTACTTTATATATCTGGGATTTCAATGGAAGGAGAACTATGTATAAAAAAAGTATTACGGAAGTCCCTTGTATAAAAGTTCAGAATTTAAATTAGGAGATTATCCTACAATAGATGTTATTCTCAGTATCACTTAACAATATAATTTATGATGACCAGTCTTTTTGTATGCATTCATAAGCATTTTCTGACACTGTTCTCTCTGACAGAATAATCTCATAAAGAGGTAAAGAGTTTAATAGATACATGCCTGGAAAGGAATCAAGCCTATATTCAAGACTCGTTTCCAAAAATCCCTACAGTATAATCTGAGGCAGCACACTGAAGGTACTAAGAAAAGTTTTACATTGAAAATTGAAGACTGCTGGTGGGAATGTCGAATAGTCCAGTTGTTTTGGAAAACAATACGTACACTCACACACACACACACACAAAAACCCTAGGAATTAAGTGTCCATTTTTACCAGTAATCCCACTTCATGACATCTAGCCCAAAGACAGTTTCACTTCTAGTTCATTGTAGTACTAACGACAATAGCCAAATTCTAGAAACAATCCATGTCCACGAACAGAGGAGTAGATAAAGAAATTAAACTGCATATTCACAAGAGGATACAACGAGGCTGTGAGAAAAGACAAAATTGTGAAATTTGCTACTATGTGTATGGGTCTATAGAGCACTGGACTAAGCAAAGTTAGTCAGAGGAAAGGGATAGATGTGGAATGGTTTTCCTCATATGTGGTATATAAAGAAACATAATAGAGAAATAACAAATACCCACATAGGACAGACCTGAGAACTGGTTTTCGACAGGAATCTTACCATAGTAGGGGCAAGGTAGAATATGAATGGGAGGGGGCTGGAGGACCCTGGAACAATAGTGGAGAGAAGTGGTAGGTATAGTGTTGAAGTGTCTTATACAAAAACCAAAAACCTACTCATTAACAGTATTGTAAAACATTGTCTAAAATTGTTTTTTTTAATCATGTTCTTAATTATTCTATGTTTTTGTTTGTTTTGGGGTCCACCTGACAGTGCTCAAGGGTTGCTCCTAGCTCTGCACTCAGGAATTTCTCCTAAGGTTGCTTGGGGGACCATATAGGATGTGGGGGATTGAATCTAGATTCAGCTGCATGCAAGGCAAGTGCCTGACCCCCAGTACTCACTCTCCAGACCCTAAAAAATTAAAAATTCTTGATGATGATGTCCCTATAATGTCATTGTGCTACTGTGTTGATTAATGGGCAAAAAAAAAATTGAAATTACTGGGTAAAAGTCATGATAAAGAAATGGGACTTCGCAATCACTATTCTGTATTTCACTGTCAATGATAAAGTAACCACAGAAAATTTGAATCTCAATATTCTGTTTACTACATCATAATATTGTCACTTGGTGCTAGTGGATAGCACTCATGGAAGTAAAAAAAATCACTAGAAAGATTTCAGAGGAAAAAAATAGAATAAAACCAACTACTCTAAATTATATACACCAGAAAATAGATCTAATGATAAAAATTATTAGATAAAGATAACAGTTTATTCAACCACATGTTCAGTAAACACTACAAGGTTTGTGATAAAGAATAAAAATCTGAGCACTAACTTAAAGTATTAAAGTATAGTTGCTTTTTGATGCACTGTTTTTGTGGGTTTTTTGTTTTCTATACGTCAGCTCAAAATTGAGAGCAAAAGTTTCAAACCTTCTATAAGAAAATTATACTAGAACTTTGAGAAGTTAACTCAAAAAGTTATTAGTGTTTTTGATAAAGAGAGGCATATAAAGGCAACAAAAAACTACAATAGCATATTTATATTGTAAGGTAGAAACTAAATATGGATCCAAAATAACCAGAGAAAAGTGTGAAATGTATATAAAGAGAAGGGTATATAAACTCTTTTATCTACCCTTATCGCATTTTATCGCATACTTATCACATTTATATTAAAAAGTGAATCTAGAAGAACATGTGCACACAGTCTGAACAGAGAAAGAAGCAGGTTTGTGTGTGTGTGTGTGTGTGTGTGTGTGTGTGTGTGTGTGTGTGTGTTTCCGGAATGTCAGGTTCTGGAAAATTGCATTAAAAGCAAGACAATTTTGGTTGTGTGTTGGGAGAGACTTCCTTCCCCCATTCCAAGAAGATCCCAGAGTTCTTAACCCCAAAATCAATGTACCTGTAATTTTTCTTTGGTTTGATGTCTCTGGGGAGATGAAATT
The DNA here is from genome assembly GCF_027595985.1 of Sorex araneus. NCBI lineage: Eukaryota > Metazoa > Chordata > Mammalia > Eulipotyphla > Soricidae > Sorex > Sorex araneus. Next base: position 21,662,636 of record NC_073305.1, read on the forward strand.
TGAAGCAGTGAAGTTGAGCCATTTGAAATGGCCCAGCTCCACAATTTTAATACTAATATTGGAAGTTATGCTGAAATTCATCAGCCCATTTCTATAGATTCTGGAATTCCTGGAGTTGATGGCTGCTCAACACCTACAAATTCCACAATACAGACAGTTCAGTAGGAGCATATCACATTGGATGGGAAAGTAGCATAGGACTAATGGAGAAAAACAATAACACAGAAGGCTCAGCTATCAATAAACAGCTTAATGAAACTTCAGACAATAACTTTAATGACCTATGTGATATATAAACTTTTTTTTACAAATTTACTTTTGCTGGGGTGTTTTTCAACAATTCTATTAGACATTTTATTATAACAAGCAATATATGATGAATTATCTTGTGCCTGCTAAGGGAGCTGATTTGAGGCATGAGGTAGGAAACTGGGGGCAACGGTAGACGGTTGGTGACACTGATGGTAGGATTGGTGTTGGAGCATCGAATGTCAAAACAATTGTATTATGAACAACTTTGTAAACCACTATGCTTACATAAATAAAAATGACTTTAAAAGAAGATAAAAATAATAAAAAATCTGCAAGAGGTCATTCAGACTGGCTCTAAGTAACTCATGAACATAAAATAATCAAATTCAAGAAAACATAAAAAAGTACAAATTGAAAGTAACACAAATAGATTAATGAGTCAACAATAGAGACAAAATTAATTCAGCAAATAGTTATTGAGCAACTATAAAATATTAGAAATAAAATTAAGCAAACAGAATTGAGACTCATAAGGCTGATTATTTCTTGGGATGTAAAGTTATTAATGCTGTTAACATGGACTATTTTATGAGGAGAAAGTGGGAAAGAAGCAAGAGTAATAAAATGGTAAAGAGGTAGTGTTTAGATTTATAGCACAGCTTAACACTTTCAAAGAGACAGCATTTTGTGGCCAGAGTGATAATGTAAGAGTAATGTGCTTGTCTTGCACGTGACTGACTCAGGTTCAATCCCAGATCCCAGGACTCCATTTGGTCCCCCAATTAACACCAGGATTGAATCCTGAGGACAGAACCAGGAGTAAGCCGTTAGCTCCACTGAATGTGGCCCAAAAACAAGGAGAGAGGGAGAAAGAGCGAGAGAAAAAAAAGAGAGACAGAAAGAGTGAGTGAGTGAGAGAAAAAGAGAGAGGAAGAGAGAGAGAGAGAGAGAGAGAGAGAGAGAGAGAGAGAGAGAGAGAGAGAGAGAGAGAGAATTTCAGTCTTAATGAATGGCTAAGAGTTCAATGCCTTAACAGGAAGATTAAGACTGGAGGGAGGTTAGATCTGGATAAAGGTTCAAGGTGTTAAAATAACAGTATGATAATATTGAAAAACTGAAAATTACTATTCTATAATACACCATTTTAATCTGGAAGGCTTCCTGCTTTTATTTTCTTCCTAGTCAGTGTAGTGCCTTTCTCTATATCACTGTCACTGTCATCCTATTATTCATCGATTTGCTCAAGTGGGCACCAGTAACGTCTTCATTTGTCCCTGTCATATGCTAGTGTACCACAATGCTCGCTCCAGGAACATGAAAAGTTCATTGTTCTTACTGTTTTGGGCATATCAAATATGTCATGGGTAGCTTGCCAAGCTCTGCCATGCGGGAAAAAATAAATAAGTAACAATAAAAATGAAGAGGTCACAGAGCCGTGAATGCAGCCACATGCTCCAGGAAAAATTATGTCTCTCTCTTCTGGAAGCTTTGTTTTATAGTCTCTGGATCTTGGCCGTTGATGAGATTGCATAGCGCTGGGGCAGTTTGTGGATGTGACTGCCGAGCTACTGGGAAACTGGGGATCTGGGTGGAGGAGGCCCAGTCCTGATCTGAGCAGGCTTGGAGATCTCAGCCATGGGTCCCGCATACCTGTGTTCCTCTGTCGGTTCCTTCATGGGTGAGGCTTGTCCAAGCATGTGGAGAGTGGCCTTGAGCATGGCTGTGGCTGAGTTCTGGAGCTTTTCAGCTGCCTGGGCTCTTCTTGGGGTTGGGAGGAAAATTCAACCCATCCCCCTCTGAGGGGGCCCCGGTGAAAATTGCCTGGTGTGGGGGCAGGAGATTCTGCTGTCTTTCTCTATACTCCCTAATAATATGCATCCCCATCAACTGTACTTATGTGATTTGTAATAATTATCTACTTAATTTAAATTTTCTTCATTGCATTCTTGAATTACTTAAAAGTACAGGATATGCCTTATTTACATCTCACATGATCTTTATCAGTATCGATAATATCCATAAACAATAAATTACTATTGGTAGAAAAATCAATGTTGTATTAAATACACTAGCCAAATATGTAACAAAATATAGCATCTATTTACAGAAAATTAATAAATGTTTTAACTTATGCTAGTTTATAATCATTATTTTCATGTTGTAACATTATAGAATTGAAAATAAAACGCTACAGGAGATTGGAGTTTGAGGTATCTAAATAATTGTTCATTCTGATCATAGAATTTATAAAAGGGTTTTGACTTTTCCCCTCATGTTTTCTCTTTTAATTGTGTCATTTTATGTCTCAATTTTTCACTTTAAATTTACCTTGGATAGGTCAAGAATTTCTCCAAATAATATGTGTCAACAATATGGTTCATTTTTTCAGGGATTTTGTTTTTTGGAGGGCAGGGGTACTCTATGCTAGGAGTGACTCTGGTGGTTCTCTGGGGACCATAGATAGTTCCAGGGATAGTCAGCACATGCAAGACCAGAATCTTACCTCCTGTACTCTCTCTTTTTCTGCCACTCTGTTCACTGTCTTAATCTGTAAAATTGTCATAATAGCTATTACTTCAATGGTTAGCTTTTAGAAGCATATATTTATGGTAAGTATAATATGACTGGACTGGAGAGATAGCACAGTGGGTAGGGCATTTGCCTTGCACACGGCCGACCTGGGTTTGATTCCTCCGTCCCTCTTGGAGAGTCTGACAAGCTACCGAGAGTATCCTGCCCACACGGCAGAGCCTGGCAAGCTACCTGTAGCATATTCAATATGCCAAAAACAGTAGCAAGTCTCACAATGGAGACATTTCTGGTGCCCGCCAGAGCAAATCAATGAACAACGGGATGACAGTGCTATAGTGCTACATAATATGTCTAGTCAACTTCCTCGTACAGAATGACTACTCAACATATGTTAGTTATAGGCTGGATTGAGTACAGCAGGTAGGATGCTTGCTTTGCTATGGCTGACCATGGTTGGATCTCCAGTACCCTATATGGTGCCCTAGCCCCATCAGGGGAACTCTGGAGCATAGAGCCAAGATTAATCCCTGAACACAGCTGAGTGTGGCCCAAAATCCAAGTTTTCGTTACTAATAGATCTCTCAGCTTCCCCACCCATAGAGGGAAGGTGTAATCTCCCACACACTGTCCCCTCAAGAAAGACAGCAATTTTTTTTTTTATGAGAATAAAGTATTCCCTGTGGTGTACGACTCTCAATGCCATCTTGTTATTTATGAAGGGGATAAAGAATGATGGAAATTTTCCATAACATAATATGATGCATCTCAATAGCCAACTCACGTCATGTCTCATGGTTCTCTTTATTAAAGGTATGTATTTATCTATAATTTAAGACAGCCCGAAGATTAGCACCATTATCCTTTTCCATTGCAAAGACAAGATACAACACCAGCAATTCTATATCAAACAACAAAAGAAATCCTCTTCTTCAGAAGTTTAAGTATTTATTATTAACATTCACAGGTTACCTTTAAAATTCCCTAATTATTTGCATGTTATACATCATTCCTAAATTGTATAACAGACTAGAAATAAGAGTGATCCTTCTAGTTCTGTTAGGCACTAGTACTAAGTTTATTTTCAAGGACATGGTTAAAATGGAGAGCTTTTATCATCACATGAGAAAAAAGGAAATGAAAACACAAACAAACCATGCTATACAAACACAGTTAATCTCTACTTCAGCATTCTTGCTGTATGAATCATTCATTCTTATGAAAAAAATGAGAATATTTAAAGTCACAACTTAGATTGGAGAGAGAGAGAAGAATATGACACTGGTAAGTTAATAGAAGGAAATATTTTCTGAGACTGTCTATTTTGACAAATAAAATCATTTTACTAAAATATTAATATATTCATTAAATTAGAATATGAAAAAGGCACACTGAAATAAAAATAAATGGTAAAGGAACAGCAAATAGAAAAGATAAGGAAAACAGTAAAGTTGCCAAAAAAACATGTTACTGACTAATAACTTAAATGTTGATGAATAATCCACTGGAAAATGCTATTACACAAACTCAAAAGATAGAGAAAAAAGAATTTCTCAGCATCAATTAGAGGTGTCGTTAGCCAGCAAACTAACTGAATCATCAATGTGGTTATGAATAAAGTGTCTTTAGAGAAGATATTTTCAAGTAGGTTATCTCATAAATGCTTCCTGAATAAAGCACAAATATTTTTTGGTGATAGGAGGCACATTCAACTTTCATTCAACAGCACATTTCTATATTCAACTTTATATATACATATATATATAATTGAGAGTTTGATTATTTATTTCTATTATTTTCCTCTTCTCTAAAAAAGTAGGTAAACTATAAAGAATTTTTCTTTTCTTTTCTTTTCTTTTCTTTTTTTGAACAAGCAGCTGCTGGGGTCCCTGCTTGGGCGCACATCAAGGTACCCCTCCCCCCACCTCGTGTGCTCAGCCTTTTGAGGATTATAAAGAATTTTTCTAATAGAAAAGTAATAGGAGCTCTAGCACAGCAGGTAGGACGTTTGCCTTGCACGCAGCTGACCCCGGTTTGATTCCTCTGTCCCTCTTGGAGAGCCCAGCAAGCTACCAAGAGTATCCCGCCTGCACAGCAGAGCCTGGAAAGCTACCCATGGTGTATTTGATATGCCAAAAACAGTAATAAAAAGTCTCACAATGGAGACGTCACTGGTGCCTGCTCGAGCAAATTAATGAATAATGGGACGACAGAGCTACGGTGCAGTGCTTTGTACAATGGTATAAGGACAATCCATGTACTTGGCCTTAATCTTCAAGGAGTATTGTTCAAAATCTCTTTTGGGGGTAAGGTACTTGGAAGACACCTGGAAGATTGTTGTGGGATTCTGAACCAGGGCCAGTGGGATGCAAAGCAAGTGACTTTAACCATTGTGCTAATTTACAAGCCCTTAATACAAATCTTAGACATATATGTGTAAATATTTTCAGAAAAGACATTATTTCAGAGGAGGGAAATAAAGGGAAAAGAACACTGGGAAACTTTCAAATTATTGGAGGTGACTCCTTAAGCAAGATACCCACCAAACATTTATTTTTAACCAAAAAGAAACTACACACATATTCAACTGGCTTGTTCACCTAGAAATAAACTAGATTAATAACTCCCTAAAGCATTTCCTATTAATTTCATTTTCTTTTAAGCCAATAAAATAAGGACATACCAAGAAGGCCTGAAATAAGAAACTACAACAGGGAAGGGTAGCACTTTAGCCTAATACCTATTTAAGTGTATTAATTTTTTATAATGTGTAAAGTACTTTCAGCATTATTATTTATCAATTTATTATCAAATTTGGCACATATTCTGGGGCAAATTTTTAGATCACCTAGCTGATGTCTTTTTTTATTCTTTTAATATTCTAATATCTGTTTTCTTATATAATGACTAATGAATATAACGAAATTTTATTTTTGAAAGGTACTCATACAAAAGAAAGCTCTATTTTTTAATTTTAGGAAAGAATATTTTCTGTTTCAATCACCTTCTTCAATATTATTTTAAATGTGAGATACTCATGTCTATACTTAAGACTATATGTTAATAGTGTGTGAGATTTTATTATTTTTCAGATTCAAAGTACTTGAATTCTTTTGAAGTATCATTTTTAAGCATTTTAGGGATCACTAAATGTGAATAGTATTAACAAATAGTCCCAGAATATTCTCAGAAAAGTTAATTTTCACACACAGGAGTGAAATTGTGTGAATGTGATTCTAAATGTATCCCTTTTTGGTGATTTACTTGTCCTAAAAAAGAGTGCGAAAAATATTCTAGTTAGATTGTTATACGAATTTAGATTTTTATCAGGAACAGAACTAAATTTTGAGGAGTGCATTGAAACTTAAAAAAGAAAATCTGAGCATCTCTTTTCTCAGCTTTAAAAAAAAAATACAGATCTGACAAAAGCAAATTTAAAGTTTGTTCCTTACCTGATGGCAGAATCTCTTTAATAACCCACAAAAAATATTTTAATGTGAATTTATGATCTCTTGTCCAAACAATAATTGGCATCACAGTAAGCAAAGCTGGCACATGTAAAACTGGCAATATTCATCTTTCATTCATTTAAATAAAAACATGAATGTGTATGGCACTGTGAATAAAATTATCTAAGGAATCTAAAAATAAGTAGCATTATAGTTCCATACAGAATATCACACATTCTTATGTGACTCTGAGATTTTCCATCTAAAACTTACTGCCCATTCCATGATAGGTGGAATCCTGATTTTTGGATTTATTTCCTAAGATTCTTATGAAAGCTATTCTATGGTCCTATAAAATCTCAGCAAAGTAAACAAAACAAGAAAGACAACCAGATAGATGTGAAAGGCCAGCAGCAAAACAGTTGGCCATAAGCTCAAGGAAGAAAATGACTCATCAATTAAGCTATATAGATGCTACCAGGTGTGAGAAGAAGCAAGGCATCTCTTCAGTTTTATATCCTCATGCCATTCTATAGGAAAGTCCAAAAGGTATCTACAAAATGGAGTGGTGCACACAGAGAATACTAGAGAAACAGGATCCTATTCTAGGTTCATCAGGATTCTCCTAGGAAAATTAATTTAACATGTTTTAAAGAGTAAGCACAGCCATAACACATATGACTTGAACATAGTTGTTATACTTCTCTTTTTGCAGAAAGTTCCAGCAAGTTCATATCATCCTATAGCTCTATCATAACAAATATAGATTTTGGCTTTGAGAAGATATTTCAAAGACATTTCCAACTGAAAAAGAAACAAAGTTTGCAAAAGTTTTATTAAAGAGGCTATTCTACAATGAGTTCTTAAATAAAAATGTACAGAAAACTAAGGTAAATGTGGCATCCTAAGTCAATAGGTACATCCATTCTTTTAAAAAATATGGATTTTATATATTTAACAATTTGAAAGCTTTCAATGCCTGTGTAATATTACTAGCATAGACATATCAAGAGTCTCATTTTACTATGCATTATTTTATTTTGAATTTTTTTTGGTTTTTTTTTTTTTCCTTTTTTGGGTCACACCCGGCGATGCACAGGAGTTACTCCTGGTTCTACACTCAGGAATTACTCCTGGCGGTGCTCAGGGGACCATATGGGATGCTGGGATTTGAACCCGGGTCGGCCGCGTGCAAGGCAAACGCCCTACCCGCTGTGCTATCGCTCCAGCCCCCTTTGAATTTTTTAAAGTTCTGTCCTTCAGCTAAGTTTCTCAAACAGAAATCACACAAAATCCTGTGTATTTCCGTATTTCCCAACTGCATCTGGAAATGTACCAATAGAGATATATGTTTACTAATAATTGCTTGTGTGTATGTGTTAATGCGCACAAAAATATAAGTAAACAAATCATTACTTGGATTATTTTGTTTATTTTTTATCACTACTAAGTCTATATATTTCACAATATTTCACATTTGAGAACTTTGTATTTGTCTTTCATTAATAAAACACGAATGACAGTTTCTTGCTGTTTTTCATCATGTGTTTGATAGTTTCATTTGATTTCTAGGATGCTATCAATATTAAAAGATTTCTTGTCTTAAATTTTGTCAACTTTGCAAAATTGTTGTGGTTTATGCACTATAGAATTTACAATAGGAATCCAATTTAATTTTTTCTCTCTGTTTCTTTCTTCCTACTATCTTCTTTATTCTCTTGGTTCACTCATCCTTTTTCACTTTTTCTGCTTCCACCTATGCCCTTTCTGTCTTTTCTCTTTCTACTATATCTGCCTTTTGGAAAAACTTAATGCTAATTTAAGTTTATATTTATCCTTCTTCTTTTATTCCTTGTAAAATATTTCTTAGAAACTTGACAATAACTCAGGTGGATCTTTATATTTCAGATCTAAACCAGAAAAGAACATGCATTGTGCTGCCCATCACCACATCTGATGGTTACACATACTGAGGGTTAAAAAAATCTTATAGAATGGACTGGAAGAGGGAAGTGACAAAAAGTAGAATAAAAATTAGTTTTGGGTGAGCAAATACCGACTCATAGCATCTTATCATTTAAAATTATGCTAGGTCTTCTCTATAAATATAAAATTCATATTTTATCAAATATTTATCCGCATTTTATTTTTATATTTAGAAAATAATTAATTATTATTTTAAATGCATTATGGCTTATGTCATGTGTTGACAATATTGTTGACATTTATAGTTTCTGTGCCCACAATTACTTCACTACCAACACCAAAGTGCCCAACCACCTGGAACCATGCTCCTGTGTCACTTGTTATCTATCCACAACCCCTCTAATTCAGTGTTCTCAGTTTGTATATCAGTCCCCAGGGTTTGTTATCAATTGATAGTATATCACCTTATTTCTTTTTCCCCATACACCAACAATGGCAGAATCTCCTGCCTCCGAGCGAGGCTGTTTTCACCGGGGCTCCCTTGGAGGGGCACAGGTTCAGTTTCCCTCCCTGCCCCAAGCAGAGCCCTGGCAGCTGAAAACCTCCAGACCCTAGCCACAGCTCAAAAGGCCACTCTCCACATGCTCAGAAGAGCCTCACGCATGAAGGACCCAATAGAGGAACCCAGGCATGCAGGACTCATGGCTGAGATCTCCAGAGCTGCTCGGATAGGGACTGGGCCTCCTCCACCCAGATCCCCAGTTTTCCAGTAACTTGGCAGTCATGCCCACAAACTCCCCCCTGAGTCATATAATCTCATCAACAGCCAAGATCCAGAGATTATAAAACAAAGTTTCTGGAAGAAAACGATGCAATTTTTCCTGGAGCACACAGCCACATTCACAGCCATGCGACCTCTTTATTTTATTTTATTTTATTTTATTTCATTTTAATTTTCTTCCATACAGCAGAGCCTGGCAAGCTACCCATGATACATTTGATATGCCAAAAACAGTAACAACAATGTGCTCTTCATGTTCCTGGAGTGAACAGATGCCATTGGGCTACACTAGCCCATGACAGGGACAAATGAAGATGTTACTGGTGCCTGCTCGAGCAAAATGATGAACAACGGGATGACAGTGATACAGTGATACAACAACAATGAACAAAATCATCCATGCTTATCCTTTGACTTATGACTAATTTCAGCCTAACACTCTCCTGGTACATCCAAGTTGCAGAGAACTACACAATTTCATCTTTTCTTGTGGCTGCATGGTATTTCCTTGTGTATATATATATATATGTACATATATATATATATATATCACACTCAAAATGAGAACGCTATTCAGGTATTCCAAACAGGAATCGAAAGAGCTATGCTTGGAGTATCACATTTCCCTCAAGTGAGAGAAGGAATCTGGAATTCCAACCTCAGTTGGCAATCAAGAATCAGGGAGACTGTCTCGTTTGCCAAGGCATTGGAAATCAGATGGGCCGGACACATAATGTGCTTTAGAGACAACCGCTGGACTAGAGCTGTTACTGACTGGATTCCATGGAACATCAAAAGACCATGTGGCTGCCCACCTACGAGATGGTCAGACTTCTTCATCAAAATCCTGAATGAACGGTTTGAGGCTCTTTGTGTTCCTGGAGCGACAGATACTATTGGGCTACACTAGCAGTGACAGGATTGAATGGAGACGTTACTGGCGCCCACTCGAGAAATTGAAGATCAATGGGATGACAAGTGATAAAAGTGATATATATCACACTATTTTTATTTAGAAAAACAATGTATTTAAAAGACATCTGTAACTCAAGAAATTGGGGAAAAGATGAATAACAAGACCTTAAAAGAAAAAAAAATCAGTGAAGCATTGATAGAAAGTACCATGCAATTTTGTCTGAGAACAACAGCAGGAGAAACTAATATGGATCATATTGTTCCATCCAATCTCTATTCTACTAAATCTCCTAGGATCAGATGAGACCTAATGCAATGAAATAACATGGTTGTAGACAACTTTTTTATCCATTTGTCTTTCATTGAAGAATTGAATGGCTTCCATTTTCTATTTCCTGGCCATTATACTAAGCACTGCAGTGACCATACTTTGGATAACTGCATTTCATTTTGACAGTAGATTCCAAGGATTGAGTTTACTGGTAAATGGGAGCTGTGAATTTTATGAGAAGTCTCAAACTGTTTTCTGTAGAGGCAAAATCAGATGACATTCACTTCAGTATCTACACTGCAAAAGAAACTTGGGATAAATAATAAGACATTTTACCAAGTGGGGGAAGATATTTTTTCACAATACATCAGATAAAGGGCTAGTAGGCAAAATACATAAATAATCACAAGGCTTAGCAACAAAGAAACTAAGGACCCTGTCAATAAATGTAGAGACAAAAAAATAACAAATACTGGAAAACTGGGTAGAGAAAGTAAATAGACATTATTCTTAAAATGACAGATGGATGGCCAGAAGGCTTATGAAAAATTATTAATCATTACCTATTATCAGATAAATAAAAATTAAGATGACAATGAGATATAATCTCACTTCAGTAAAAATGGATATTGCAAAAGATAGGAACAAGCTGAACTGGTGAGAATGTGGTGAAATAAGAACTCTCATGAACGGCTGGCAAAATTTTTCCTTGGTTCATCCCTTCTGATAAACTATATGAACATTTCTAAAGAAAACAGGGCAAGAATAGAACTTCAATAGAATTTGGCAATCCTATTGCTGAGTATTACAAAAAAAAAGACATGAATTAGCAAAGATACATGACTGACCACAGAAGAGTAGATAATGGAATATTATGCAGCAAATCGTGCAATTTGCATGAAATTAAAAGATCTTATGTTAAGTCAGAGATAAAAAAGGAAAAAATGGATGTTCTTACTATTCTGTTATTTACAGAATTTGTCTAGGTAATGAAAGTATAAAGGGTGGGGAAAAAGTGACATAGGGCAGAGTACAGGCACTTGGGTGCCCTTCTGGTGTTATAGCACAACTGAAACCAAGTGACCCAAATCACAATAATTAACCTTAAAAATGTATCTTCCAAAGAGTCAGGGTGGGGGTAAGAGGGAACTTGGGGTTGCTGGCAGTGGTTGCTAGTCCTTACAAGCTGTAAGGACTAGAGGTGGAGAAATCATAAGCATGAAACCCTATTATAAACAATTTTATAAAACTCTGTCTATTTTTTTTAAATAATAATAGTTTCACGAAGAAGCCTGTATATGACCAAAGGGCAGCTACAGTAGTACTTGTAGTCACTATTGTAAGGGGATAATAATGAAGTATCATCTCATACCAGTGAAAATATCATATATAAAAAAAAATTGGAAGCACCAAGTGTTAGCAGGTTGTGATAAATATGTCTTATTTTTAAAATCATGCAATATTTACTTCTTCCTTTCCTTCTATTTCTTCCTCAATATTGTCAAAGTGGTATTACTCACTTTATCAAAGTTAAACATTTATTTTACAAAGCCTCCTCCAAATATATCATTGAACTATTTGCTATTGTGCCAAAACTGTACAGTGATTTGGAGAAAAATGAAGCACACAATTATACAGCATTTAATCATGAAGGCTTATTTTCTGCTCTTTGATTTTTTTGTCTCTTAAGTCATTTGGGCCTACATATTTTTGATAATCTTATTTCAAGGTACATTAATTTAATAACAAATTATTAAATGAAATACTTTTCTAGTCACTTTATATCCTAAGCAATAATTCCCATACATAACTCATGTAATTCAGTACCCTACTAAAATTTATTTCCAACAGATTTAGCTTATTAAGTATATCATTTGAAAATAATAAAGTTTTTTATTATTCATAAAAAGCATTAAAACTGAATACCTATTTACTGCATGTTGCATTACTAAGAAATCCTTGAGTTGTTTTAAATCTTATAGAATTTATGATAAGCACTTTAATCTCTTCACTTTATTGGGAATACTTATTATTTAATAATATAATGCTTTATGATATGGCATAATAGCACTATAGCACTGTCCTCCTATTGTTCATCCGTTTACTCTAGCAGGCACCAGTAATGTCTCCATTGTGAGACTTGTTGTTACTGTTTTTGGCATATCAAATACACAATGGGTAGCTTGCCAGGCTCTGCCGTGTGGGCGAGATACTCTCGATAGCTTGCCAGGCTCTCTGAGAGGGACGGAGGAATCAAACCTCGGTCTGCCATGTGCAAGGAAAATGCCCTACCCACTGTACTACCACTCCAATATACAAAAATATTTTATTCTAATAAATGACTGTTGGGCTGGAGCGATAGCAGACCAGTTGGGTGTTCACCTTTTACGTGGCTGACCCAAGTTCGATTCCTCCACCCTTCTCGGAGAGCCCGGCAAGCTACCAAGAGTATTGAGCCAGAGAGGCAGAGCCTGGCAAGCTACCCGTGCATATTGGATATGCCAAAAACAGTAACAATAAGTCTCTCAATGAGAGACATTACTGGTGCCCGCTTGAACAAATGACTGTTAAATATTCATTTTGCAATTTGAAAAAATAGTTTTAAATTTTATTTACATATTTAATTCAGTATTCACATGTAAAATTAGTCAGGATTTTTCTTGCCCTTCTTTATCTTCCTTAAACTTTTATATTCTCATAGTGTTGGAGTTATTCATTGAGAATTGGTTAATATTCATGCCCAAAGATCGTATGCTATGAGTTTTGTTATCTCCATGATGAATATTGGAGAATTTGTCTTAATTTCATTTTTTTCTTTTATTTGAGATGGATTAATGTCTAATATTGGCTTCTTCAATACTTGGGTTTTTCCAAAATTCATATTTTAAAATTCTATTTCCTAATAGGATGGAATTAGCAGATAGATTTGCAGGGTGAGTACATCCTGAGGTAGAGTCCTCTTGAGTAGACCTGATGTATGTAAAAGAGAGACTCAGAATACTCCATAGTCTTACTATGTAAGGTTACTGAGAAAATACAGCCATATTGAACCTGGAAATGAAGTCTTACCAAAAACAAACTTGGAAATGTCTTGATTTTGAATTTATCACTCTCCAGAACTGTGAAAAATAAATGTCACTTAAGTCACACAGTTTACAGTATTTTTAGTATTATTGCCCAAATTTCTTTGTAGGCCAAGTTTCTTACTATCACCTCTACTGACTTCTAACCTCATATCCTGGAGATTTATAAAATTACCTTAATTTTTTTAAGAATGGAATAAAAAATTTGTGAACACTAACAAATATGTAAATATTGCGGGTATTTTCATCAAATATATAAGAAAATCATATACATTTGGGTTCATATGCTTATAGTATTTATTTCAGCAAATATTTTTCCAACATTGTCACCAATGAAAAGGTACATAAAGGGGCTGAAGCAATAGCACAGTGGGTAGGGCGTTTGTCTTGCACATGGCCGACCCGGGTTCAATTCCCAGCATCCCATATGGTCCCCTGAGAACCTCCAGGAGTAATTCCTGAGTGCAGAGCCAGGAGTAACCCCTGTGCATCACCAGGTGTGACCCCCCCCCAAAAAAAAGGTACATAAAATCCCTTGTCTATTGATAAATGAACAGACACATACTTTAATTTGAATATTTACTTTTGCATCTTAAGGAGCATGGCATACTGAATGGCTATGAAGAATTATAGGAAAACTTCTGTAGGCCTTTGACTTGAAAGGACATAACAATATGAGTGTGAAATAAAAAAAATGCTTTTAGTTAAATGTAAGAAACATTTCTATGTTTTTTTTATCTCAGGCTCTTATTCTTGTTTTCCTATGTCATGATGCCAATGAGTTAAAAATATGCAACAGCATAAAGTTATCTTCATTTAATTAGTAAAATTATTGAGAGAAGCAGTTAATAGTACCAAGAAGCTCTCTCAGATCTCTCACTAAATGTCACAATTTTGTATATAACTCACATGTCATTTTATTATCATTTTGATTACATTGCAAGTTCTGCCAAAAACCTCTACACAAATCTGGAATCATAGCCATTATTTTAGTCTTTATTTTATGTCTCATAATTTTATGATCTTGAGAGTATGCTCTTTTTGTTTATCTTTATTGGAGTTGAGGAACATGGTTTCAATGGTGTTTATATTCATGCTTTGAGTCACCAAAATCTGCCCTTTCATTGACACTGGAATATAAGACCTTTCATCACTTTTCTAGTGTCACTTCTAGTTACCTTTTTCTCTGCTCCTTGTAAGCCCTCCACATACCTTGGTAATCTATTCTATATTTAAATTCCAAGGTGATGCTGTCATTATATGTCTATTCCTTTGCCATTTTTGCTTTATATACCACATGTATGTAACATTAATCCATATTTGTTCTTCCCCTGACTAATTATACTTAACGCAACCCTTTACAACACCATCCAAGTTGTAGCAAAAAAGTCAGATTTGATATTTTCTTGAACTTATAACATGACTCTTTTTCAAATCATCTGTTTTTAGACAAGGGTTGTTCCAGTATCCTGGCTATTGTAAATAGTGCTACAGTAAACACAGGTATGCACAAATTTTTGTCTGTTCGGATGCCATACCCATTGGTGCTCAGGGCTGACTGCTGTTTCTGTGTTCAGTGGTCACTCCTGGTGGACTTGGTGGACAATCTGGAGTGCCAGGGATAGAACCTGGGTTGGCTATGTGCAAGATAAACACCCTACCCACTGTACAATGTCACCAGACCCATCTTTGAATTAATATATTTGCATTCTTGGTATAGAGTCTAAGAATTGGAGTTGGGGAATCTCCTGAATTGGGACAAGGAGGTTTGGGGTCCCACCAGTGATCCTTAGTCAACGCTGCTGGCAATTCAATGCAGTTCATGGGCTCTCCAATGTGATGCTGCTTAGTTTTAGGGGTACCCAGGTCAACCACTGATGCTAGACTACACCTGGAAATACTCAGTGACTTCAATGCTATATCCTATGATTTTTCAGGGACCAGATGGTGCTAGCAGTCAAACCCTGATCATACATGCTGGCATGCACCCTTCCATTATATTATTTCCCAGTCCCATTTTTTATTTCTTTTGAGAACACTCCATATTGTTTGCTGTGCAGATTGATTTTATTTACGTTCCCATTAATAGTGGATGAGGGTTGTTTTCTCTCCACATTCATGAAAACATTGACTGTTTTTGAGTTTTCAATACATGCCATCATTATCTGTATGAAGTGGTGCCTCATTGTTTTTATTTGCATTTCTCTGATAATAAATGACGAGCAACACTGTTTCATATGCCTATTGACAATCCACATGTTTTCTTTGAGGACAGTTCTCTTCATATCCTTTTCCCATATTTTGATAGTCTTTCTAATTGTGGTTACTGGCCTTTGTGGAATAGGTCAGGCTAGATCCATTGGTGCTTGTGGGCTACTCCTAGATCAAAGTTTCTTCTGGGAATCAAATGCCATATACAAAGAAAATACTTAGTCCTCTTTCTCTGTTGGGTTTTGGGGCTCTCATCATTGTTATTTTAATTTTTTTGCTAACTCTATAAATGCTTTATATGTTTTTAATGAGTATTTTATATGATGTATGTAGTATGGACATTTTATCCCATTCAGTTAGGTAGTTTGGCCTTAATTTACTTTGCCACACAAAACCCTTCAGTTTCTGGGACCACAGATATGGTATAGCGGGGAAGTCACTTGCTTTGTGTGAGGCCAATCCGGGTTGGTTGGGTATATAGATTTGTGGTCTCCACAGTTAATAAGAAAAAAACAAACAAGAACAACAACAAACCACAAAAATTTTTAATTTTCTGTAACACCAATTATTTATTTTTGCCATTTTGTTAATGTAGACATTCATTGGAGTTATTTCTGATGTCAATAGTTTGTAGTTTTGCCTATGTTTTCTATTAATCTATTTTGGGGTTACCTTTTTTTTTTTGTATGTGTGAGATATTCTTCTCAGGTAAGAGTCTTCTCTGACTTCTTAGGAGAGCATAACACTAGCTTTCCTTAGAACTACTGAGAACGTGTCGTTACAGTCCAGCTCCAGGGTCTCTAATTTAATAGTTTTGGAGTACAGACCTATGAATCATTAATACATTGATATATTCATCCAAAGGTGTAGAAAGCATAAACACCTAGCTTTATTTATAGACCCAGTGGACTATCACTCACACATCTGCTCTTATAAGATAATAATTGGTTTAAAAATGTTTGCTAAGTCTCACTAATTTATAATATTAGTAATAGAAAAACTCAAATATCCTATAAATGGCAAAGACATCATGCTAGATATACACTGTAAAAAACTAAAGTTCGCCGAGGGGTGCGTGCATTCACGGGTTCTCCGGGCGGCAGTCTCACCACCCGCATTCGGTGCTCTGGAACCACTGTGTATGGGCTGGGTCGGGACGGCCGTTGGCCAAGGACCGGCAAGGGAAGAACGAGGACCAAGCTGGTTGCTGATTAGTTACCGTTTATTCAATCTTCCATCTTTCTCATCTCCCGCACTCCCAGCTCCGTCCTCTCTCTGGATTTACTCCAGCCTCTCTGGCTTCTCTAGTCTCTCCTCCTACTTGTCTCTCCCACCTTCCCTCTAGGCTACCTCCAGCCAGGTAGCAAAATCAACATAAGAAAGCCCTTCCTGAGGGCAGGGCACTCCAAAGCCCTTTCTAACTCTTAAGGTTTTTTTCCTTTCCTTAGTCCAAACACTTATTAACTTCTTAATACTAATTATTTTTGGATGGTCATAGCAAGAGATACATTGAGGCTTGCAAGGCAGCTCTCCTGACAACATCTTGCCACAGGCTCAGACTACAGCACTCAGGCCAGATTAATCACTCCTAACCCTAGCAGGGTCCAAATCTAGTTATCACTGTTTGGATCATGACAACATTTGTCCATGATTAAGCTCTTAACTTATAGTTAAGCATTAGGCACTTTGGCCAGGCCCATCTCGATGCCAGGGTAGCACACAACTCACTGCTTGCCCTGGATCTGTCTTGTCCCTGGTCGGGACCCTGCTTTTGGGGGTGGTAGGAAGTAAGGGCAGCTGAGGCTTAGGTTGAGAGAATAGATGCCTGGGAGGAAAATATCATGTAGAATCAAATGACCCCCAGGTTACAAAAGCATAGCATTTGCTAAGTCTTCCTGTGTCCATACAAAAAGGACATGGCTCTGAATAAACTATTCAAAGGACTCAAGGAGAAGAGAAAAACAATATTTACAAGTCAACAGAACACTAAGAAAGAAGCTACAAATAAACAAAGAGGAATGGGAGCACTGTGATGGGAGTAACCCAATAAACCTAAACTACCTGAGGCTATGTAATCCTACAATACACTATTTGGCATTAAATACTATAGATAAGAATAGATATTTTTCATTATAATTGAATAACTACAAAAACTCCTAAACAAAACTTGACAGTGTTTCAGAGACTAGATAAATTATAGAGATACATTCTTAAACCATTTTTAATATTGTTCTAATTTTGTAATTTTGTACATGGAATCAAGGTGATATTCTAGAAAAAATATTTAATGTTGATGTAAAATTGCTGGATAGAGATGGAACTATGGAGTGTTTATATACTATTCAGAGCAAAGTGCAGAGGGGTAAACATGATATAGTAAGACAAGTTCCTTGACCTGCAACCTCTTTATCTCGTAGATATTGATTAGGGGAAATGTCAGAGGAAGGTTGTGTAAAGGACTCAGAATAGAGACTGCCCTTATATTGGCAACACAAGTCATGAACTGGTAACTGTCGAGAGGAGTAGTGCACTGGGTAAATGATGAGTGCCTCACTCCCTCTTTGTCTATTGATAAATGAACAGATTCATACTTTAATTTGAATATTTAGTTATTGCATCCTAAAGAGCATGGCATACTGAATGGCTATGAGGAATTATAGGAAAGCTTCTGTAGGCCTTTGATTTAAAAGGACATATCAATATGAGTGTGAAATGAAAAAACTATTTTCAGTTAAACATAGGAAACATTTGTATGCTTGTCTCTCTCTAAATGACACAATAAGTAGATACAAGCTGGATAATGTATATCTTGAAATTTTACTACATTATACAAAAATATAAAGTAAAAAAATAGTAACTATTAGAACAACACAGCCAAGTCTGTGTTTTTCTGGAAAAAACATAATACAGGAATACTTTTCAAAAGGCATGATTAAGCATAAAATTATATAGCTATCACAACATTTATGAAGAATGAAATAAAGTAGAATTATACGATACATCTAAAGATAAGTTTGTGCTTCTTTGAAGACAGGAAACATCAAGTGTGATAGCTATCAACCTATTAACACTGAGCACATGTAGGATAAAGCAAAAGACAGCATATAATCAAAAGGGGGAATTCATTATTCATTAGCTTTTTTTCACATGTACCTTTGTCTCTTCATAAGTAGGTACTCTAAATCTGCAGTAAATTAAGATTATTTGAAATCAAGGAGAATAGAAGATGCTATAGATAGAAATTTTCAATAGGTTGTTAAGAATTTCAAAAGATGCACTTTAGTCATAGAGAACAAAACTGTGAGAAAGGACACCAGCTTTCGCGACTTAAAGGTCACTGTACATGAGCCTTTTAAACAAAGCACGGAGGTAGAAAGTTAGCAAAGACAAAGTGAAAAGTTAGAAAATGAAGAACTGCATCTGTGCACAGTTCTCTCTTACTAAATTATTTCTAAGAACTTCTCAGGTTGTTTTTGTTTGAATGGGACAGAGGATTGGGCCACAGCTAACAGTAGTCAGGGTTTTATATATGGCACTTTGCTCGGAGATCACTCGTGGCAATACTCACAGTGCCACGTGAAGTACCAAGGATCAAACTTGGGATGAAATGTGCAAAGCAAATACCTTACCCTGTATTATTTCTCTGGCACCAACCTTTCAAAAGTTTCAAGCTGAATCCTATGAAGAATATTAATTGCCATGACCAAAATTTAAACTATACAAACATTTTAACAAATATTTTAACAAAATTTTCATTTGGGGTATTCAATTATGTACAGAGAAACAGACATTATGTACAGACAAATTATTTTTGTCTTACAATGCTATTAATAATTCTTAAAATTTAACTCTAATTAAATGTTTTCTTGCATACTTTGGCATAAATTTAGGACTTTTTCTAATATTACACCAAAGTCATGCCATCATAGACATTTTGTGTTGGACAGTTCTAAATAAAGAATTGCAACATTCTTTTGATTCCACTTAGTTTTAGGAAAACATGACTTGGTGGATGGGAAACAGACAGGGCCAAGACCTTTATAAAAATAATTTTAACATTTTCTATAATAATTCAAATTGTGTAAGCTTGTATCAGGAAGGGCATATGCTTCTATCAATAATAAACCAGGCCTCTATTCTCAAATTGCCTTCAGGGTTCACTGGGTCTGTGAAAATGAAAGAGGCTTATCATGACTTTAATAGCCAATCAAATAACTATACTTAGTTGCTGTGGAAATATGTCAATTCTTTTAATATTATACTTACTGAGAAAATTTGATAATAATAAACAAGAAAAATTTTTTAAATTTACTGAATTTTATCATCAAAATAAATATTGTTTATTGCAGTAGTCATGTCCAGTGTGCTCTGGGGTACCCCTGCTGGATCTTTGTTAATCATGTGGTGCTGGGGACCAAATCTAAGACCTAGGACATGCGAGTCACACATTCTGCCACTTCAGTTGTATTCTTCATCCTCAAAATAACTCTTTAGGTCACTACTTTACACAAAATACCTCCACAGTATCACAGTATCACAGTCATCCCATTGCTCATTGATTTGTTTGAGCGAGCACCAGTAACGTCTCTCATTGTGAGACTTACTGTTTTTGGCATATCCAATATGCCACTAGTAGCTTGCCAGGCGCTGCCATTCGGGCGCAATACTCTCGGTAGCTTGCCGGGCTCTCCGAGAGGGGCGGAGAAATCGAACATGGGTCGATCGCTTGAAAGGCGAATGCCCTACCGCTGTACTATCGCTCCAACCCACAAAATGCCTTAAGGAATTTAAATAGTTCTTAATTAAAGGAAGGTTTATAATAAAATATAATAGAGGAATATATATGGATAATAAACAGTAAGCCTAAAGATAAAAAAAGCAAAATATTCTACACATCACGATAATGACAAAAAAAAATCTTCGGGTGTAGAAATTAAAATAAAGCTAGGGGCTGGAGCGATCGGCTGGAGCGATAGCGGGTAGGGAGTTTGTCTTGCACATAGCCAACCGAGGTTTGATTCCCAGCATCCCATATGGACCCCTGAGCATATCCAGGAGTAAGTCCTGAATGCAGAGCCAGGAGTAACCCCATGTGCATCCCCAGGTGTTATCCAAAAGAATTTTTTAAAAATTTAAATATAATATCAACATAGAGACCATCTTAAGACATGAACTACAAGAACTGGAAAAAGTACAGCTGGTATGGTTGTTGCCTTGCACAGGGCCAACCTAGGTTCTATCCCTAGCACTCCACTCCATATGTTTCCCGGAGCACCATGAGGAGTAATCCCTAGACACTGAGCCAGGAGTAATCCTTGAGCACTGCCAAGTGTGGACCCCCAAATCAAAATGAAACCAAAGCCCAAGATAAGATGTAAACTATATAAAATATAGCTGAATCCTCTTTCCTCAGTCTTCTTTTCTTAGCACCCATAGGATAATTATAAGTAACTTACAGCTTACCATTTGAAGCTCCTACATATGCACTTGACTTTATATAGAAATATATATACATATAAAATCAATGATAAATGGCTTTGCATATTTTAAAATTTACAGAAGAGGTGCCACATTAAAAATATTTCTGGAGATTCTCTTTATTTATCTATCTATATGTCTCTCTTTTCCAGTCACATTTGGCAATGCTTGGAGCTACCATCAGGTCTGTGCTTGGAAATAGTTTACAGCAGGGTTAGAAGAGGGTGCACCATTAGGGATTGAACTGAGGCCTCCTGCATATATCGTATGTACTTGACCCATTGAACAATCTCTCTGACCTATCTCGGGTTTTCTTAGTGCTCTACTTTGTTTTTAGAAATCATTTCCTGAACTAATGCATGTCTGTAATAATGATTTGGTTTTACTAGTTCAGGTTTCACTGTCACTGTCATCCCATTGCTCATTGATTTGTTTGAGCGGGCACCAGTAACATCTCTCATGGAGAGACTTAGTGTTACTGTTTTTGGCATATCCAATACGCATGGGTATCTTGGCAGGCTCTGCCTAGCGGGCTTGGTACTCTCGGTAGCTTGCATGGCTCTCTGAGGGGGTGGAGGAATCGAACTCGGGTCGGCCACATGAAAGGCGAATGCCCAACCATTGTGCTATCGCTCCAGCCCACATGTATATTCAAAGTGTATACTTTAACTCATTCCATTTATTGACATGTTTATGTTCCATTTTTACACTTTACAAATAAGAGATAAGAATATTCCTGATTGGGGCTGGAGCTATAGTACAGAGGTAAGGGTAATTGCCTTGCATGTGGCTGACTCTGGTTCAATCCCCAGCATTCCATATGGTCCCGGAGAACCCCTCATGAGTAATTCCTGAGTGCAGAGCCAGGAATAACCCCTGTATATCATCTGATATGACCGGAAAAGAAAAAAAGAATATTCCTGATTATATCTCTTTATGAAAAGAGCATAATAGTTTTTCCTAATTGTTTAATAATTTAATTACTTCAAGGATGTAAAAAGACAGATGATCAATATTACTATTTTAGACAAATTTATCTACTCTGAAGATTGATAAGCCAATTTTCAGTGCCCAAGAGCTATTTAGAAGAGTGTCTATTATTTTATATTACAGATTAATATTACACATTAACATTTAATTCTGCCATAATTTAAAAAACATATTTAAATTTATGTGCAAATTGATTTCTCATTGTTATTTAAATTTGTATTTATATTAGCAATAAAAGTATTTATTTTATTTATTTCCATCTTTATAAATATCCTACTCATCTTGATAACTATACAAGCTTACAAATTATGCAAGGGTCTGTCTTCATGTTAATACTATAGTATTCATGAACAGTCATTCTGCATTTACAAATTTCTTCGGATATATATATATATCTTTGCTATTTCACTAAAATCATTATAAATTTTAATTCAAACAGAATTTCACAGGGTGTCGCTCTTCTGAGAACATTGTATGTATAGATTATTTATAAGAAATTGCTATTCTTTGCCATTTTAGAAGCTATGACTTTGACATGGATGAGTTTTTCTCATTCTCTCTCTCTCTCTACATATATATATATACACATATGTATATACATATATAGACCCATCACTGTATCACTGTCATCCCATTGCTCATCGATTTGCTGGAGGTGGCACCAGTAACGACTCCATTGTGAGACTTGTTGTTACTGTATATAAATAATTTATTTGGTTTACTTTTGCAGGCCACACTTGGCAATTTTTAGAGCTTACTCCTAGCTTTGGGTTCAGGGATCATTCCTGTAATTGCTCAAGGGAACACACATGGTACAGGTTCGAATGAGAGTGGCTGCATGTAAGTCAAGCACTCAGCTGTACTATTTCTCTCTCTCATTTTTTTTTTTTTGCTTTTTGGGTCACACCCGGCGATGCACAGGGGTTACTCCTGGCTCTGCACTCAGGAATTACCCCTGGTGGTGCTCAGGGGACCATATGGGATGCTGGGAATCGAACCTGGGTCAGCTGCATGCAAGGCAAATACCCTACCCACTGTGCTATTGCTCCAGCCCCAATCAGCTGTACTATCTCTCTAACCAAATTATCTTAATATATTTCCAAATAGCTTTAGAACTTTGTCATTAGGTCATCATATTACCTGACAAATTCATTCTTAGTTGCCTAATTATTTTTATTTTATTTATTTTTAAATGCTTTATTAAAAAATTCTAAGAATTATTTACTTATATGTTAAATGTAATATTTAATTTTTTGTCATTTCTCAAATAAGGAATATCTAAAAGCACCTTTAACAGAAATCTTTCCAGTCAAAATTTTAATAGTTTGTATTTTTTAAAAGTTTTTATTTTTTTGGTCACACCCGGCAATGCGCCGGGGTTACTCCTGGCTCTGCATTCAGGAATTACTCCTGGTGGTGCTCAAGGGACCATATGGGATGCTGGAATTCAAACCTGGGTTGGCCTCGTGCAAGGCAAACGCCCTATCTGCTCTGCTATTGCTCCAGCCCAAACACTTTTTCTAATTTTTAAGATAGTCCTTGACTTTTTTTTTGTTTACACTGTCACAAAATTTTATTCAGGTAAGAGAATCTTACTTCCACATACTAATTATTGAATAATTGTCAAGATTTTCTCATACTCTGGATATTGCTATTTGTTCCTAATAACTGTTCATTCATGAGTTATAAGATTGTTTACTACATGCTTTGTTGCTTTGAGTAAAGATGGCTTGTACCATCCACTTTTAACCAACATGTATTTCCAATCAGAATATGGGCTTATTTGGATTTCACATGCACATGTGTTCTAGGTTTTGTCTTCTATCCTCTCTTTTCAAGCACTAAAAGCAATAATTCTCACAGAAATGTGTTTGTGTGCCCAAGATAGCTGTTAGCTACATTTCTTTTGTTCACAGTCACAACCTGCTCAGTTTAAATTATTTTTGTTTTAAGATATCTGAATCTACATTTTAGCTGACACCCATATACCTGTTTATTTATTTCCTCCTTTTCTTGGTTGTGATGACGGGTTGACATGCATTTGGTTTCTGTGCTTACACTGTCAGTTGTGGTGCTTACAGGCATTTTACTCTTTACTTGCCGTGCTCATGCACATATGGCCCTTACATTGCATACTGTATGGCCCCAAGATCCCAGGGGCAGTGCTACAGTTGCTCGGTCAATGTATGAGGTGGTTCCTGTGATCAAACTTCAGCTTCATAACTATGGGGTAAGATTCCTACCACAGATATAGCAGACACCTGTCTCGGAAACTCTTAAGCTCATTCACCAACATGGTTTGGTGCGAACCTCAGGCAATCACAAGCTAATGTCTGAGTTCGCAAAGCTGTGCAGAGAAGCGATAAAGGAAGACCTCACAGAGAGAAGAGCAGCAGTGTTGGCCAATGTGGCAGAAGCCAGGAAAAGTATTTGCAATGCTCGCCTGTCCTTCGCCAACTGCAAGACCAAGATGACTGCCCTCTGACATACTGATGGATCTATCACATCTTCCCGAAGGGCAACGGAGAGGATTATTCACAACTTCTACTTGGATCTCTTAGATAGCCATGTCCACCTGCCCACATACCAAATTCTACAGGATGTATATGTCATTCCCAATGTTTTCCTTCTGAAATCCAACATGCCATTTCATCGGTAAAGAAGCATACAGCACCCAGCCCAGACAAGATCAGACTCGAACACCTGAAGAATCTACCTCCAGTATTCACCAAAACACTGACCTGGATCTTCAAACTCTACCTGTCTGAATGCAAGGTTCCGTCCCAATGGCCAACTAGCAGGACAGTCTTATTGTACAAGAAGGGAGACATCCACAACATCGGCAACTATTGCCCAATCTGCCTGTTATCCATTGTCTACAAGTTGTTCACTCGAGTTATCCTGAATAGAATACACAGAATACTAGACGAAGGACAATCATGTGAACAAGCCAGGTTCTGAAAAGGATTCAGCACAATCAACCATATTCACCTGGTGACCAAGCTCATTGAAGTTCTGCGAGAGTTCAAGATGCCACTCTATCTAATGCTCATCAATTTAAAGAAGGCTTTGATTCTCTTGAGACTGAAGTGGTCATTGAAGCCCTAGCCAAACAGAGCATTCAAAATCAGTATATCAGGAACCTCTTGAGCTGTATTACGGACTCACCACCATTCTACAAGGAAGTGACCAACGACATAAAGAGAAGGGTTCAGCAGGGTGATACCCTTTCATCGAAACTTTTCAGTGCCATCCTTGAGAATGTCATGCGACAACTGAAATGGGAAGAAATGGGAGTGAAGATAGACGGTCGGCAACTACACTACCTCCGGTTTGCTGATGACATTGTTCTCATAACACCAAACATTAGCCAAGTGGCACAAATGCTGGCCGACTTCGACCATGAGTGTGGAAAGGTTGAACTGCAGCTGAATCTCACAAAGACAATGTTCATGAAAAACAAACTAGTCCTTGATGGTCCATTTGCTCTCAAAAGAACGAACATCTCTGAATGCAGCTTTGTGTACTTTGCTTGAGAACTCAACATGAGGAACAATTTGGAGCCAAAATTTAGCAGGAAGAAGAGCAGCATGGAATGACTACAAGAGCATCAAAGAAGTTGTTAAGAGGACAAAGAACCATCAGCATTTGTCACATCTATTCGACTCCACCGTTCTTCCTGCATTAATATAAGCCTCAGAGACCTGGGCCCTATGAAAACAGGACAAGAACACTATTCAGGTATCCAAAGAAGAATCAAAAGAGCTATGCTTGAAATATCACATTTCACTCAAGTGAGAGAAGGAATCCAGAGTTCCAACCTCCAATGATGATCAAGAATCAGGAACATTGTCTCGTTTGCCAAGGTGTTGAAAATCAGATGGGCCGGACATGTAATGTGATTTAGAGATGACTGCTGGACTGGAGCTATTACTGACTGGATTCCATGGGACGTCAAAATACTGTGAGGCCACCCATCCATGAGCTGGTCAGACTTCTTTATTAAACTCCTGAATAAACGGTTTGAGGCTCTTCGTGTTCCTGGAGTGAGCAGATGCCATTGGGCTACATTAGCATGCAACAATGATGAATGGAGATGTTACTGGCACCCGCTCGAGCAAATCGAAGATAAAAGGCATGACAAATGATACAAGTGATACCACAAAGATATACTTGGAGGCCTGAAATGCAACTTTCATATTTTTTTGTTTTTCTGTATTAATTCCATTACTATATGAATATTGTAAAGTGCTTTGAAGACTTTCTTCAGTATGTGCCATACATTTTGGGATAAACCACTTTCATAGACCTAAGACCCTCACTGAACATAATTTTTTGAAAAAAGTCTTATGTTTCATAGTTAATTATAAATTATGCTTACCACTTATTCTAGCATCAATTTTGATAACTTATTTCTGGCATCACTTTTATATTTTTGGATAAATTATTTTAAATAATGAGATTTTCAGTTATGCCCAGTGTCTCATTTAATAAAATAAAAATTGTGGGTAAAATGTTTTTCTTATTGTTCTTCCAAATGTTTGCTCTGTTTATTCTTTATATAATAAACAGTAATAGTAATACTATTACATTGCGATAGTGTTTTTAATCACACTAAGCAGTGCTCAGGGCTGACTTTGGCTCTGTACTCAGGGATTACTACTGGTAATGCATAGGGGACCATATGTGGTGCTGACACTCAAACTCAGGTCAACTACAGACAAAGCAAGAACTGTGCCACCTACACTGTCCTACAATAATTTCTAAAGGCAATTTTTAATTTTGAAATCTGTACATATTTTATTCATTGTGACTACTCTTTTCTCTCCTGTCCTTTAGTTAATAATGTTAGCTTCAACTGTCATTAAGTCTTCTTTCAGAAAAAAAAATAACATTAGTTTCTCTGTATTACTTTGTGATGAAAGCATTGAGTCCTTGTATAGTATTATTTCTCTTTTCCACAGTATCAATTTTTCTTAGTATTATATCCAATAAAGACTTTCATTTCACTTTTAAATCTCAAATATTATTTTCTTATATTTTACAGCATGCTTTTAATCTCAGCTTTCATCTTAGGCAGCTTCCTTTAATCTTTCTTATCATTTTATTCTTTGTAATCTTTGTATTCATGAATTACTCATTGATTAAGTTTTATGGGGAACACAAAGTGTATGCTTTATAATATGTATGTAATTCTGTATCTCTTTCTAAGCTGTATTATCATGTATTTTCTCTTTGACTCTTATACTACTCTTTTTGTTTTAGATCATTTAAATTTTCATAGGCCGTAGAAATATTTTTAATCTTCTACTTAAATCCATTCATGAATAAAGGTTTTAACATATCTTGCATTGTTCAAGATTATGTTGTATCAAGAAAAAAATGGAAGGTATTAGTGGCTTTACAATGAAAGCTGACTTCTTGCTCATAGCTCACATATATTCATATTACTGTCAGTATATTGGGATTTCTACTTGTGTATTTTGCAAGATTATAACT
This sequence comes from Sorex araneus, assembly GCF_027595985.1. Lineage (NCBI taxonomy): Eukaryota > Metazoa > Chordata > Mammalia > Eulipotyphla > Soricidae > Sorex > Sorex araneus. Next base: position 21,690,020 of record NC_073305.1, read on the forward strand.
AAAAATCTCAGAAGAATGGGTACACTACCTTCTGTAGCATCATTAGTATTTTGAACATAGGAAAGAAATGATCATATACGAACACATCAGCTCTTAAAAACTGTCCCCTAAAGAAATGTCACTGTTGCTTATTTTTCACTAATGTAAGCCACCTACCTTCTGACAGTTTGTAGCTACATTTTTACAGAGTCCCTCAAAATAATAAAAAACCTGAAAATATCCATGAGCAATGACTACCACACCTTAGAAAGGCAAGTGTATTACATTGGTTTTGTCACTATACCCTGCATAGCATTACATTCATTTTCTTTAGCATTAAATCAGAATGATATTTTTAAACAACATTTCTATATACTCACTTCCTACTTAGTAAAGATATTCTAGCAAAGAAAATTGAACTGAATAAATATGTTTACCTTATTCCTATTTCTCCTCTTACCACTTGACAGAAAATTATCCTCAAAATAAATTTAAAGATCTACATCTCATTTCATCTTTAAAATAGGTAAGGAAACTGAGTTTTCCATTACACCTTCATATTTTTTCCTTAATTTGAATTCTCTAACATTATGATGTGGTTTGGGATAAAGAACTTGTTATCCATGAGTGTTTCATTAAAGAATCTGAAAGATTTTATTTTAAAGAAGTTTTGCATACATTAAAAAGAGGTGTCAATATTTACCATAAATTTCCTACCTGAACACATATAAATATTTTGTTTTGTTTTGTTTTGTTTTGTTTAGGGTCCACAGTCAGTAGTGCTCAGGGTTTATTCTGACTTTGTGCTCACGGATCACTCCTGGAGGTGTTCAGGGGATCTTATGTACTGCGGATGATGGAACCCTTATTGGCTGTACGCAAGGCAAGTGCACTAGCCCCTGTACATTGCTCTGGCACCATATGTATGATTTTTCCTGCCCATAATTTATCACTATCTTCAATTAAAGCAGTAAATTGCTTAAAACCAATGAATCTACAGATATCACAAGCATGCAAAGTCCATAGATAACCTTAGTTTCACTATTGGGGGTGCACGTCCTATGGTTCTGAACAAATGAGCAATAAATTATACTCATCATAATATTATCATAAACCAAAATGGGACAGAGTTGGAATTTTAGACTGTAGCTTTTGCGTTTCACATGGTTATGTGCATTTAAGATCCCTCTGTATCTTTTTATGACTTAATACTTCATTTTATCACTGAATATTATTCCTTTGTCTTGAGGTACCATAGTTTACCTAGCTAATTGTTTACTTCCAAGTTTGGTGATCATGAAAAGAACTGCTACAAACACCTATCTGTGAATGTTTAAGTCCATTGGCTAGATAATGACTTAAATAACAAATTGATTTCTGATAATGTATGCTTTGTATCATAAGAAGCTACTAAACTATTTATCATTGTGACATTTTCTTTACCATTGTGCTACATTCTTTATCAGGAAAGAATGTAAATTCTTGTAGTTTATTTTTGTCATCATTTGGTGCTATCAGCATTTTGATCTAGTCTTGAGCCATTTAAATAGGTATGCTTAGAGCACCTCATTATTTTTTTAAGCAAAATTTTTCTGATGCAATACTGTACATCTTTTTATTTGCTTATCACTTGTACATTCCCTATTTTCTTGTTTTAGCGTGGAAAGGACCATACCTACACATGCCTAAGATTTACTCATGGCTCATGTTTAGGGCTCATTCCTGGCAGTGCTCGAAGTACCATGTGTGGAGTCAGCCATTGATGGGTTTGATTAGCAAGCACTGAATGCACAATATCTATCTAGTCCCAATTTACATCTTTTCTTTAGTGAGAGGTTCATTAAGGTCATCGGAAATCTGAAGGCTTGTTTTCTTAGTGTCCATTTTTCAAAGCTCTTCTGATATTTTGGGTCACTTGTCACTTGTCATCCTGGTGATCTTTGATTTGCTCGAGTGGGCCCCAGTAACATCTCCATTCATCCCTGTCGTGTGCTATTTTGGCTAACCATTCTTTTTTAGAAACTCCTTTTCAGATATCATTTTTCAGTCAGATTAGTTTGAATATTTTGACATCTTTTTTCATAAATAAACGGGCTTTTTAAGTCTTAATTCTAGCTTATCAGTAACTTATTTCATATATTATGCCTCTGGTTTTATATCTAAAAATCAATCATGAGTCAATTTTCATGAGTATGAATTTTAAAGTAAAATCAGAGAGAGAAGACTTCCTTCCTATATGGCCATCTTAGCCTCTTACTGTTATAAATATAATGTGAACAAACTTACTTCCTTCTTGTATTTAAAAAGGAATTTTTGAATCTCTGCCCTTGTTTAGCAAGTAGAGCTTATTTTATTTTTAGAACTTCTTCCAGGAAAATGAGCGTGTTATTAAGTTGATGTTTTTATTTACCACAGTTGAACTTCACTTTTTGTTTTATCTCTCCATTAAAATTTCTAGGAAAATGGGAAGGAAACTATGGTATATTTCCATAAGTATTTTCTTACTGGTCTACATGTGTAGAAAAATCAGAGAAAAGCAATTGGATGAGGAAGATCAGGAAGAAGCCACTCTGGCAGAGTTGGGAATCTAGAGTTAAACTGGAAGAAACAATATCTATGTTTTTTACTCCAGCATTCATCAAAGGAAAGGCTTTAGATATTCCAGATAATTACTGGAATGGGATTTGACTGGGAAAATTGATTTGTAGAAACAGAGTGGACATGCATATAAGAATAATAGCTTAAATATTAGATTTCAGAAGAACTACACCTACCTTTAAAGCATCTTCACCCAGGGAATGATAAAACATAAGCCCAGACAAAAATTTAAGGCTTGAAATGTTTTTGAAGTTTTTATATAAAACTGCATTATAACTCTAAAAAGTTAAGACAATGTGACATTAGGGATTTGGGGGGTGGGGGGCAATGGAAGTGATTCAAATGTAAAAGCTATATCATGAAACTGAAAAGCTTATTCCCCTGGAGCCTAAAATTTAAACTACAGGGATGGATATAATATGTCTGGCAAGGAAGTTGAGAAGAGCAGAGAAATTAGTGAAAAACAAAGAAAACGTTGTCTGAGAAAAAACTCTTTTGGGGTCAATTGTGTTTGAGAGTCATTTTTTAATCACAGGAATGAAAAGGAAGAAAGATGAATCTGTAGTGATCAATTAGTGTCATAAAACAGAAAGCTTTCAATGATGTCACCAGGCAGACAATATTAGTCACATAGGTAAGAGCTTTATCACAGAATTTACTTTTAATAAGACAATTAGACCACAAAGATTTTGGAAGCCCTGACATATTTCCTAGTTGATGACTTTCAATTGACTCAGAAAAAAATTGCAGGAAATCTTCTTTCTCTAAGAGATAGTACAGGGGTTAAAGTACTTTCCTGGCATGTTGCCAACATTGGTTCTGTCTCATGCACCACATCCCATCCAGCAAACATGACTGAGAGTAGTCCCTGAGTATAGAGCTTAGTGTAAGCCCATAACACAGTACGTATGACCCAAAAGCCAACAAAGAAACCAAGAAAAAAATTTATAACAGTAGTTATTGACAAATATATAAACATTATGCATCTATATCTGTGTGTATACATGTCATACAAGTAACCACAAATATGTCACTGTCACTGTCCTCTGCTGTTCACCAATTTGCTCGAGCAGGCACCAGTAACGTCTCTATTGTGAGACTTGTTGTTACTGTTTTTGGTATATCGAATATGCCATGGGTAGCTTCCAGGTTTTGCTGTGTGGGTGAGATACTCTGTGTAGCTTGCCAGGCTCTCTGAGAGGGGCAGAGGAATCAAACGTGGGTCAGCTGCATGCAAGGCAAATGCCTTACCTGCTGTGCTATTATTCCAGCCCCCACAAGTATGTAACACATAGTATTTTTAAGAAGACTTAACATAAATGCATTATCCTATACACCACCCCTCATGATAAGTGTGATTGTGCACATATCTTAAACTAGGGAAATTATGTTCTTTGTGTATTTAAGAGTCTTATTCTCAGGTGCCTGAGGCTGAATAGGGGTTAAGGCATACATGCTGCATGTAGGTGACCATGGTTTGAAATCTGGAACCACAGGATACCTTGAATATCACCAGCTGAAGCCCTGGCAAACCCCAAGAATTCTCTGAGGTAGCCTAGTTACTTCCCTGTACCAAGGATGTGCTCAGCATCACAACCTTAGGCCATTGCCTTGAAGCCCAATAGACTGAGTATTTCCCAGAGGTTTCCTGGGCCTTCTGACACCACTTAGAGTTGCCCTCATCACCACCCAGAAGACAGTATCAATCAGAAAATGGCTCAAAAGGGCTAGAGCACATGTTTGGTTATTTGGTGCCTCAGGTTAGATCGCAGGCTTTATATGGTCACCCAAACACTGCCAAAATGGCTCTCACGAAAACAAACTCTAAATAAAACACTTTATCAATGTTCCTTAGAATTCATTCTCTCTACTTAAAAAAACAAATTGAAAACAAAAATATTTGGGGTGGGGGGAAGCAGCAAAACACTGGTGGAGAGAAGCTGACACTGATGAGCTAGGTGTTGGGAAATTGTATACCTGAAATGATTATGAGTATGTTGGTGAATTGCAGTGCCTCAATTAGGGCAAAAAAAAGAAAAGAAAAATCTCTGTAGTTTGGACATGTAGTTCTATCATGGAGTGAAGCTGAAACTGGCGATGGCATCAGGGACAGAATTTTGTATGTCAAAAAGCAAATTTTGAATGACTTGTAACTCATGGTGATTTAATAAAATAAAACTTGGAAGAAAAAAGAGAAAATAAATGAAAATTAAGTGAGAAAAAAAGCAGATGAATATCTTTGGAATCTAACAGCATTTAATGACACTAGCTCGAGGCTTGCACCTGGCTCTCATTCAGGGCTCACTCCTGGCAATGTTTGGGGACCATTTTGGGTACCAGGGGTGGAACCTGGATCAGTCTCATGGAAGACTAGTTGCCTACACCTGCCTAAATAAAATATTCTAAAATTTTAAATAAAATCTATACATAGGACCCTATTAAAGCTCCATTTACTTTTGGTAAGGATAATAGATTAGAAATTGGTATGGTCTAAAGAACTGAAATAATTCCCATGAATAGCTAAAGCAGTTCTTGGGGTGGGGAAAGGATAGGGTCATCGCCTTACCCAACTTCAAACTCTACAACAAGATGGTAGTAATTAAAACAGCTTCGTATTGGAACAAAAGCAGATCCACAGACCAGTGGAATAGGGTTAAACATCCTTACACATATCCTCAAATATATGAGCATATAATCTTTTATAAGGGTGCAAGAAATATGAAGTGAAGCAAGGAAAACCTCTTTAACAAATGGTGCTGGCAAAACTGTATAGCTACATGTAAAAATATGAGCTCAGACCTTTACCTAACATCATGCACAAAAGTCATATCAAAATGGATTAAAGACCTCAACATCAGATCAGAATCCATAAGGTACATTGAAGAAAAGGTCAGTAAAATCCTCTATGACATTGAAGCTAAAGGTATCTCAAGGATGAAAGGCCATTGACCGAGCAAATGGAAACATAAATTAACAAATGGGACTACCTTAAATAAGAAGCTTCTGAACCTCAAAAGAAACAGAGACCAAAATACAAAGACAGTCTATAGAATAGGAAAGGATTTTCTTTTTTTTTTTTTTGCTTTTTGCGTCACACCCAGCGATGCTCAGGGGTTACTTCTGGCTTTGCACTCAGGAATTACTCCTGGTGGTGCTTGGGGGACCATATGGGATGCCGGGGATCGAACCTGGGTCTGCTGCGTGCAAGGCAAACGCCCTACCCGCTGTGCTATCGCTCCGGCCCCAAGAATAGGAAAGGATTTTCACCCAATACCCTTCAGATCCCGTTCGAGCAAATTAATGAACAACGGGATGACAGTGCTACAGTGCTACAGTGCTACCTCTCAGATAAGGAATTGATATCAAGGATATACAAGGGACTGGTTGAACTTTACAAGAAGAAAATATCCAGCCCCATTTGAATATGGGGCAATTAAATGAAGAAACTTTCTCAAAGAAGAAATCCGAATGGCCAAAAGGCACATGAAAAAATGTTCTTCATCACTAATTATCAGGAAGATGTAGATCAAAACAACAATGAGATATCTTCTCACACCACAGAGACTGGCAACATCCAGAGGATCAAAAGCAACCAGTGTTGGCATGGATGTGGGGAAAAAGGGAGTCTCCTTCACTGCTGGTGGGAATGCCGACTGGTCCAGCCTTTTTGGAAACCATATGGACATTCCTCAAAATCTAGAAATTGAGCTCCCGCTTGACCCAGCAATAACACTTCTGGGAATATATCCCAGAGATGCAAAAAGTTACAGCAGAAAGGACATCTGCACGTGTATGTTTATGGCAGAACTATTTACAATAGCCAGAATCTGAAAGAAATCCAGGTGCCCAAGAACAGATGACTAGTTAAAGAAACTTTGGTATGTCTACACAATGGAATATTATGCAGCTGTTAAAAAAGATGAAATCATGAAATTTGCCTATAAGTGGGTCAACATGGATAGTACCATGCTAAGTTAAATAAGTCAGAAAGAGAGAGACAGACATAGAATGACTGCACTCATTTGTGGAATGTAAAGTAACATAATATGAGAATAGCACCTAAGGATAGTAGAGATAAGGGTCAGAAGGATTGCTCCATGGCTTGGAAGCTGATCTCATGCTGGGGGAAAAGGCAGCTGGGATGGAGAAGGGACCACTAAGTAAATGATGGTTGGAGGGATTGCTTAGGATTGTAGATGCATGCTGAAAGTAGACTATGAATTAAACATGATGGCTGCATAGTACCTGTATTGCAAACCATAATACTCCAAAGAAGAGAGAGAGAGTAAGAGGGAATGTGCCTGCCATAGAGGCAGGGGTTGGGAAGGGGTTGGGGTAGGCAGATACTGGGAACATTGGTGGTGGAGAATGGGGACTGGTGGAGGGATCGGTACTCAAACATTATTTGACTGAAACACAATCATGAGAGTTTGTAAGTCTGTAAAAAAAAAAAAAGAACTAAAATAGGACTCGTGCATCAACAAAGTCGGTAAGGTGCTGGCTTTGCAGCTGCCTGGTTCAGGTATGATCCCCAGCACCCTGGATAATCCTGGGCGTCAAACAAGAGTGATTACTGAGTGCAGAGCCAGGAGTAAATCCTGAGCACCGCCACCCTCCACCAAAAATGAACTAAAATAGTAACTAAAGAAATCGGTGACATGGGGCCTGAGTGATAGCACAGCGGGTAGGGCGTTTGCCTTGCATGCGGCTGACCCGGGTTCGATCCCGGCATCCCATATGGTCCCCCAAGCACCGCCAGGAGTAATTCCTGAGTGCAAAGCCAGGAGTAACCCCTGAGCATCGCTGGGTGTGACCCATAAAGCAAAAAAAAAAAAAAAAAGAAATCGGTGACCATCTTAGTAGTTGCAGCAACTTCTAAGAGTGCACATTTTGTAAAAAACAAAAAATACTTTCCTGAAACAATTTATTAGAACATAAATTACTCCAACTTGCATTAGTCTTTATTTCAGGTCATTATTCATCTCGCCGAACAGAATGTTTCAATGGAAAATAAGAAGCTTTTAAATATTTCTTTATGTGAGTCTTGTACATTCTTCACCCTAAATTTCAAAACAATAATATATTAGTTTATTAACCTCATTACATAAAGAAAATAATATTCTTATATATACTGGTAATTGACTTGAAAAGAAAAATTAAGGAAGAAAAATGGTCCAACTGCCTTGAAGACTGTTAAATAATTGCAGTGAACAAAGACAACGGTGATAGATAAGATAGAAAATTCCTTCATGATGGAAAAGCTGATTGGTACCTGCTGGGCACTGTTCAGATGGGGCAGGGGGAAGGGGTAAAAAACACAATTGTAATTTTTAGATTTAATGTTTGCAAAGAGGGAAACTCAAACCAGGCTTGCGATGATCTTAAAGCAAAAGGAAACAATAAACAGGCAAATAGAAGCCACTGGAGAAGGAAAACATGAAGAATTTAAGGAATTATAAGAACATTAACAATAGTATGAATTTTTCTCATATAAGATTCAAATATTCTTTCAGCAAAGGATAAAACAAAATAGTAATAGTTCTCTACTGATTACTAATTAATAAATTTCAGAAGTTTGCTTAATAATTTAAGGAATTTCTTTTCTAACTGCAAATTGATTAATCCTGCATCACTGCAATAAAATAGGAGACTATAAAGATAATTTTCCATTTTCTCTACTTGTATTAAAATACTGCCAGAAAGGAAATAACAACCCAGAAAACCACACTGTGCATCGCTATGGGTGCCAAGATATTCCACTAATGGATATGAAACAAAAAAAAAGAGGGGGGAGCAGCCCTATGTTAATCTCCAGATTATTCACATTTTTGAATAAATATGCTAAAATGTAACCAGAAGGGAAATTTGCTCTTTTTTAATAAAGTCAGAATCATCTTAAGTTTTTCTCTGCAGTTATTTCTACTTTAAATGAGTTCTTTGCCTATAATTATTTACTTATCTCTGCCCTGTACATTTAAAATTTTAATTATTCATATGGTAATCCTTCCTATAATAAAGCATTCAAAGGAAGGGATGAAGCAAGTATAAATAAAACACATCTTAGATATAAAGGGACATGAACTTGTGCCATTTTTAACTTGTAAAGGTGAAAACAAGGACATCAGCTATTTTGGTCTAGGTTGTATATAAATAGAGTAATAATATAGGGTTATATACATATTATAGTCCAGTTGAAATATAAGAAGTTTAAATATAATTGGAAGACTCCTAGATAAATTACGGTCAGGTGTAGAAAAAACTAAGATGCCTTTATGCAGATTTTCATATTTTTAAATAATCTAAAGGTCAGTGGTAAGAGTTGACAATTAGGCTGATCAAATTTACTTTTGAATTATAATCTTCTTTTTGGTAATTATAAAAGTTAATGATTCTCTTCAAAAGAGAGTTCTTCTCATCTTGATGGAGAATGTCAAATGTCACTCTTCACAATTCAACATTCTATTTTTCATCTTTCCCATCTTAGTACCTTATCATTCTGAACTGTCATTGATATACAAAATTATGTTGATATACAAAATTATATTGATTATCAGTTATCAATAGTGTGGAATTTTATGTTGGTGGGAGGATTATACCTAGCATGGTATACTAATACTTAGTGATATAATATAGTAATATACCCAAGGTATATATACTTGGGAAAGTAAGAAGGTGAAACTTGTCATTCTACAATAAACCATGTAGACTTGGTGTTCTGTTCAATTAACCCAAAAACTTCCTTGGAGAGTTTTGCTCTATTTTCACTGGGATAGGGGTTGGTCTTCAGTTAAGGTACCCTCTAAAAAGCTTATCAGGAATAAGCACTTTCTCTAGTCTACACTTAAATATGATACTATATTAAATATAGTATCATATTTGTCCTTACATTATTGCATTGTAGTCACTGACCAATTAGATAAAAACATAATTTATAAGTAGACACCTGAAATAACTTCCTGGATCTGTATCTAGGCTTCAGAACTTTGCTGTGTGAACAAAATAAGTGATTTAACTACTCTGAGCTTCACCTTAATATGCTTAAAAATAAAAAAAAAATGCTTCCTGGATTTAAATTTTTTAATGTTAATGCTATTTCCAGGTTTCATTGTTTGTATATGTATATTTAATTACATATATAACCCATATATATGTTTATATATTGCACTTAATCCCAAATTTTAAACTGATTATTTAAACTTTTAATATTTTTGACATTAAACTTTGACATTAATATTTTAATATTTTTGATATTAAACATTTGCTTTTGTCAAATGGTCTGCCTTAAAGAAAAGATAAATTTAAAATCCCTTAAGATAATTATTATTCTTATTTGATCATTAGAATCATTTTCTCAGATTTTTTTTCAAATTTGCCAAGTGAATTTTGTATATTGTTTAATTGTAGCACTTAAAAGATGTTGAGATTCAGTAATTCCTTCATAGTTTTACTTTCCATTTTGTATTGACTTATAATAACCATTCATTTTTAAAAAACATTTTATAATTAACTATAGAAAAGATATTGTGCTGTTATAGTAAACACTCTTGTTTCAGCTTTATATTTCATATGTAAAGTTCTTGATCTTAAAGTTTTTCAACATTATGAAATCAAAACCATGTTCTTTCTTTCTAGTATCAATGTTTTATGCTTAAAAAATCTTTAATTATCCATAATAGGCTAAATTAATGCTAATATTTTTGTTTTTATATTGACTAAAAATTTATTTTGAACACAATTACCTATAGTTTAAATTAAAAATATATGATTTTATGTGAAAAAGACATTTTTATTCTTAACATGAGGTTTTCTTTTTAAGTTTGTATCAGTTTCCTTTATATATTTCTCTTTCTCTCTCTTTGCATACATATATATACACATATGTATATATGTGTGTGTGTGAGATTGAATGTGTGTGTGTTTGTGTATGTATGTATATGTATATTCTACCACTCTGGAGCCAGAGAAATAGTACAGAGGACAGGGCACTTTCCTTGCAAGATGCCAACCCAGATTCCATCCCTGGCACCCTAAGTGGTGCCCAGAGCCAAGACAGGAAAGATTCCTGAGCACAGAGCTAGGAGTAAACCCTGAGCACAACTGAGTATGACCCAAACTTTTACCTACTCCCTCCAAATTCTATCACCCTAATAATGAATGTAATTTCACTTTTAATATAATGTTTTCATAAGTTTTAATTTTAATAAAGTATCAGGTATACTTGTATTTTTATTTAAACTAATTTTTGCTTTTATTTTTTGTGGCAGAGAAAGAAAAATAAGAAGTACAAAAATTTGAATTATAAAAATTTAAATACTCAGAATTATATAATGCTTTTTAAATTTTATTGATTCACCGTGAGATATAGTTACAAGCTTTCATGTCTGAGTTACAATCACACAATGATCAAACACCCATCCCTCCACCAGTGCACATTCCTCATCACCAATATCCTCAGTGTTCCCCCACCCTTTAGAAATATAGAATTAATTTCAATATATGAAATTACAATATTAATTCTGATTAAAAGAGTAAATTTTTTGCTCTCTTAAAATGATTTAAAATGAATTAATTTTTAAAACATTTGGTTAAAAGAGTAAATTAAGTTATAACATTAATATTGATAAAAAAGCATTTTTTATGCATCTCCTCCCAAATGTAACTATATGAACTGATAGATATGTTTCTCAATTTTGTTATAGTAATCATTTGCAACAAATATATAAATAAAATAACTACACTGTACACCTTGAATTGACCCAATGTAATGTCTATCATATCTCAGTAGAATTGGAGATTCTGATTAAATCTAGAGAAAAAGAAATGATATTGATTCTTTGCTCTCTCATATGATATAAAAAGCTAGTATTTTTAAAGCAGCAGAAAGTTAAATGATGCTGTAGGAAAATGTGTCAATTTTTACCATTATGATTCCTGTCAAGCTATAAATCAGTATGCCTGGCAGCACTGCTATACACCTACAATTTTGTCAAGTGGCGTACTTGCTTTTACTCTGATGAAGGATGTTAGTTCTGGCACAAATTAGCCTCCGATTCATGCATTATGCAACAGGATATTACTTCGAAATATTGGAGGCATAAAATTAACCTCCCTTCTCTACCAACCACCATCTTAAACTTCTACACTTGAGGTCCTCACACAACCCACTCACTCCACTCATTCAATGAGGTAAAATCACCTTATTATGTAGCACACTCAGTTAATCCAACCTTTCACAATTCAGCGTCTCTTCTCTTTAGAAAAAGATTTATTTTAGAGGCTGGAGCAGTAGCACAGCGGGTAGGGCATTTGCCTTGCACACGGCTGACCCAGGTTCGATTCCCAGCATCCCATATGGTCCCCTGAGCACCTCAAGGGGTGATTCCTGAGTGCAGAGCCAGGAATGAACCCTGTGCATTGTCGGGTATGAACCAAAAAAAAGCAAAAAAAAAAAAAGACTTATTTTATTCCTTTATGGATACTATAAAGACATCGGGACCTGAGTCCGAGATCTCCAAGGCTGCTCAGATTGGGACTGGGCCTTTTCCACCCAGAACCCTCATTTTTCAGTAGCTAGACAGTCACACCCAGAGACTACCCCCCTCCCCCCTCCTCTCCCCCCCCCCCCCCGCGTGCCATGTAATCCCATCAACAGCCAACATCCAGAGACTATAAAACCAAACTCCCGGAAGAGAGCAATGCAGTCTCTTGCACCTACGCCTGGATGTCTTCACTGGGGCCCCTCAGAGGGGATGGGTTGCATTTCCCTTCCCGCCCTGAGCAGAGCCTCGACAGTTGAAGACTATAAAACCAAGCTCCCAAAAGTGCATGGCTACAATGTGGCCACTCAGCATTTAATAGACTAGCTCTCTCTCTTGGAGAACCTGACAATCCACCAAGAGTCTATTGCCCGCACAGGAGAGCCTGGCAAGCTCCCTGTGGCATATTTATATCCCAAATATAGTAACAGATATATACAACCTCTCGGAGAGCCTGGCAAGCTACTGACAGTATCCTGCCCACACGGCAGAGCCTGGCAAACTACCTGTCGTGTATTCAATAAGCCAAAAACAGTAACAATAGGTCTCATTCCCCTGGCCCTGAAAGAGCCTCCAATCATTAGGAAAGATGAGTAAGGAGAGACTGCTAAAATCTCAGGGCTGAGTGTAATAGAGACGTTACTGATGCCCTCTCAAGTAAATTGACGAACAATGGGATGACAGTGATACAGTTATGGATACTATATTGATAATCACCTTCTTTCTTCTCTCTTCTCTTTGGAAACATTGGAAGAAGTCAGATATGAAAAGCTATTTGTTAGTGAAATTATGAGATCAATTTGTGTAAGCTGTTCTTATTTTGAAAGCACTCTTCTACAACCTAGAGATACAAAATTAAATAAAGCATATTCATTAAAATTTTAAAATCTCATACTCTCACCACTACCATATAGTTTTATCAAGCATATTTAAAGATATATAATTAATACCATAAGTATCTCACGGATACATTTCTATTAAATTACTATGTGGGAGAAATTAGGGAAAAACAATGGTATCATGCCATTTAACATGCCTTAAAAGGGGAGTTTAAAATGCAGGAGTTCAAGGACATCATGGCAAATAACTAATAAGTAAAGTAATATAAGATATAATTGTGAAAGTAATGATAAAATTGAAATAGAATATTGAATATTGAAATACCTTGAAGTATATATAAGATGAAAGAGAGTCAGAATATACTGAAGAGTGACTACTATGGAAAGTATTAAACATTAAAATGGCTTAAAAAAGATGAACTTGCTTATGAACTTTCTCACATAATTAACAATTACATTAGTTCTTATGTAGAAATGGCTAGATTTTGAGATCCATATGCTACAGTTAGGCATCAGTATTTCCAATTCAATACAGGACTTGCTTCTTAATTTTGGCTCCTATCTGAGATATTCTATAATTTGCGGTATGAGTAGATGCAGAGTGTTGAATTTAAGTGTTTTAACAGCAACCTTGCAAGAAATAGCAGTAAGTTTGCTTCAGTAAAAGAGAGCTCAATAAATTTATCTACCTTCTTTCATAACTATCCTAAAGACTATTAAACACATTTTCCTAATTGGCACCCCTCTGCCCACCCAAGTAATTTAACAGTAAGATTTTGTTAGTAGGGTTAAGCAATAGGGTTCAATGCAGAACAACAAATCTTGTACTATGTAAGATTTTATCATCACCTCAAAAACTTGCTTTCATTCCTAGGAAGGGTCATATTGCTCAAACTGAGAATGTATGCTTGTTCTAGTTAAAGTCTAAGTGACTCTAAAACTGAGAAGTTGTAACTCGTTTGCAAATAAACCAAACATGACCATTTTCTGTCTGGATTGTGTGCTCTTCTACAGGTAAAAATGGACTCACCAAACAAATGCAAAGCAGGTGTTATAACTATTGTGTGAACATGAGGACATTTGTAATAGCATGATTTTAAAGATTTAAAATAAAGTTAGGGTCACTGTCACTGTCACTGTCACTGTCACCGTCATCCCGTTGCTCATCAATTTGTTCGAGCGGGAACCAGTAACATCTCTCATTGTGAGACTTGTTGTTACTGTTTTTGGCATATCGAATACTCCACGGGTAGCTTGCCAGGCTCTGCCTTACAGGCTCCATACTCTCGGTAGCTTGCCAGGTTCTCCGAGAGGGGCGGAGGAATCGAACATGGGTCAGCTGCATAAAAGGCGAATGCCCTACTGCTGTGCTATTGCTCCAGCCCAAAGTTAGGGTAAAAAAGAAAAAAGTTCCATCATATTTAGATTTGCAAAGTGCCCTGCTCATAAAAAAAACAACTTTTACCAAAGACTAACTGGAATAAGGAGGGACTAGAGAAAAGATATCCAACTTACCGTAATAGATGATATTCACAGAGCTAATAAACTTGGGTATAGAAAACAGACCAAAATATAAGGGAAAAGAAAGAGGAACCTGGATAAAACAGAATTTACAGAATTTGGGGACTAATCATTCATGGGGGAAGTCAGAGAAGGGGAGCCAGACCTTCAGAATCAGCTTAGTTGAAAGTAGTAACTTGATGTAGACAAGTCGGGCTGAATGAATGAGCTTAAAAAACAAACAAACAACAACAAAAAATAGTGTTCTGTATATGATGATTTTGACTGTATTTAGGAATTTAATGTAGAGATGAACATGAGACAGAATTTCAGGTCTGGGTCTTTTTAAAGATGTCAAGGTAATATATTAAGCCTAGGATGCAGACGAAATCCATAGTTATAAAAGGATATACTTCATAACTTACAAGACTCAACGTCCGAACACAAAATATACCATCTGGTAAAGATATGGGAAACTACTAAGGAAAGGAATAATGAGGATGATGGTTTAAGTGTAAAAAAGTATCAAAGGAGGTTATGGAGAAGAAAATTTAAAAAATAGATGAGGTTGTCTCACTGACAATTTCCTATGCTACAGAAGACTGAGCTAAAACTGGGTTTTCATGAAATTGGCCTAGGTCAACGTGTTAGACACGATCAACTGACAATGAAATAATAGAAATATTTAGAAGGCAAAGTAAAATGTTTACCCGTTAAATATGAATAATATAAGGAAAGGACTATAAGCATATTTTCTTTGTGAACAAATGATAAAGCACTTATCTTGAAGTGGTCCTATCCCCAGCTTCCCCATATGGACCAAAGAGCAAAACCAGGACTGATAACTGATCAGAGTCAGGTGTGATCCAACATCCCCACCCCAACAAAATTTGTTTCTATTGCAAACATACATGACTAGATTTGAGTTCTCTTTTGGACTTATTCAGACTTGTGATTCTTTGTGCCCACCTTTAAATATTCCAATGGAATATGAAGTGTATAGTTGCAGTAAAGCAATAATTTTTAACTGATAGTTTGTAAGCGAGTGTCAGTCCACAGAAATTTCCACCAAGAAAAGTATTGGAAATTGCCAATTTTTCACATAGAGCTGCTAGATTACGTATGAGTGCTATTAGAAATATTGATATGTATTGAGTGAAGTCAGACAGAAAGGAATGGATAGGTACAGAATGATCTCTCTCAGATGTAGAACAAAGATACACAGCAAGGCAGCAACAAAGAACCAAAGACAACACAACACACCTGATTAATACGGTGAGGGGACTAGAGGTTTGAAAGGGAGGGGAGTTGGGGCCCTTGCTGGATAGACTGGTTACGGATAGACAGGGGATGGGTGTGATATTGGAATTATGTGCATAAGAAACCACTTTTAACAGTACTGTAAAACACAGAAACTCAATCAACAAAAGATTTTTAATTGAAAAATATTGATAAAGGGGCAGGGAGATAGTATAGGTATTTGGGCACATAACTTACATGCACCATACCTGAGATAGATTTTTGGTACCACATGGCTCCCTATCATTGCCAGGTACAGCACTTGATGTCCCCAGCATGACTAGGTGAGATGCTGGAGACTCCTAAAATACCCAGACATGGTATCTAAATAGGGCCTGAGTACAATTGCACCCTCAGGATCTAGCATAGAATTGTACCTTGGTAGGTTTCACATCCTCAGACAGTGATCCCAGACCCCTCAGCTTCATGTGAGAGGTCACCAGAAAAAAATATATATTTAGATCCAAATATTGATAAACATTTTTGTGATTTTTTTAAAAATGTCTTTCTTAGTCTATAAAAATACTGCTGAGATTAGAACCTTGGCAGTACAAATTCAGTATGTTATGCATATTCAATGTGTTTGTCTGTTATTATTTAATTGCAAATAGAATTTTGGGAAAATAACAATATTGAAAATGCTAAGAATAGAGAATGATGTAGCAAGATGACAATAGACAAAGAGGAAGTTTGTAGTGAATGCCCAAGTAAAAATCAGGCTTTCAAGAAAATGATATAAAATTTCTTATTACATGCAAGAGGCAAGACTGAGGGAAAATGTTATGGGGAAATATAGATGTGGAAAGGAAAATATAAAAGGTACAAATATCAGATAAAACACCATATTGAATCAAAGAAAGGGAGGTCATAGACTTGAAATAAATGGAAAATTATGGTACTAGATATGTGAGAATAAACTAGAAGATAAATTTAAGTTGAGTATGTATTTCTGAGAGGGGAGCCAAGTTGAATCAGCACTAATTGAATTGGTGTCAAATTAATTGGCTCACCGCCTGACATTTTTAAGCAATATTTTGGATGGAGCAAGCAGAAAAGTCGCAGGAAATATTCAAGATTCTCCATCATTAATACTTTTTCTTTCACTTAATATTTGAAAGAAAATATCTCAGGAAAGTCCCAAAGTATTTTTAAATCATATGTTCTGCTGAACTAAATAATTTTCAGGTTTTAAAGAACTATAAATGAAATGAAAATAGCCCATGGAAAAAATAAAGATAAAGATCAGGAAATAGAGGTCATAATCAGTATAAACTCTTATATTACTAGAAGAAAATTCCTTAATATTCCTTAATAAAATTCCTAAATTCCTTAATATTCAAGAATTAAGTTCTTTAGTATGAATTTTTTTTAAAGAAGCAGAACACTGTCTTGCAAAGCTTTTTCTACAAACAACAGAAGCCTATAAGGACTACATTTCAGGCATTTAGAAATTGCTCCTTCTCAGAAAATATGTGAAAATTAGCACAAAGCAAAGACATTGATAAGCAACATGAAATTGCTTAACATAAACATCATGGAAAACCACAGGTGATAATTTTTAAGGTACATAACAAAAATGGTCAACACTATTTAGACCTGATCTTTAATCTATAGACAAAGTTTACAATGATTTGTCAAGTACTTTGGGGATGTTAATTAAATTAACAGCCATTAGATAAGTCAACAAAGATCTTTGCTCTCTATAAAAGCATGAACAAATATAGTCAATAATTTAACAATTTTAAAAAAATTTAAAAACTTCTATAAAATGAAATTTTATACTAAAAATTCTAAAATTTGTAAACTCAACTGAATACTAATTTATTTTTCAAAAGAAAATAACAGGTGTGGACCCAAATTAAAAAATAATGCTGAAAACCAGTGGTAGAAAGTTGGCAAGTTATGATTTGGACTTTAGAAATGATGCTTTTCAAATCCAAAAAAACAACAGATATCACAACAAAATTCACAGAGACTAGCAATAGTTCTTTATATCACTGATCATTTTTAAAACATAAGTAAAACCATAATTACGCTACTTAGAAAAAATTTTACATAGTAAAAACAAACAAATGTTTTCTTCCAAATTCAGGACCTCTGCATATTTCCTTGTAATTCATTGATTCTAGTCTGTGAACATATATTTACTTGCTATATCCTCCTTTCAAATCTCTGCTCCTTCTTTAAAAGTAATTAGATGGTATCCTCTGAAAGTACCAACAAAAATTCTCAAATCTTAAAGAACAAGGGCCGACTGAGAAGCTAAAGTTCATAAAAACTACCAAGTTGATATCACAGAAAACCTGCCTTAATTTGGATATTTGGAAATATCCAAACATTTGGAATCATTGATCTTCAATTTGATTCCTGAAAAATTTGAAAATATCAGGTTAATTATGCATATCATTTGAATGAAGTTGTTGTTAGTTCCACAGTTTAATGTTTCAATTAAACATATTAATGTATATCATTTCAAGATATTTTGCATTCATAACTATGACCACCCAAAGCTATGGGAATCTCTGCTCTGCTTGCCAGAGCTGCATGCAAGGCAAATGCCCTACTCGCTGTGCTATCACTCCAGTCCCATTTAAAGTATACTCCTTGTAAATACATATAAATTTTTCTTTAATATTTCTTATAGATCTTTTAATTTAGCCTGTGCATGTAGGGTATTTTATTTAATAAATAGATTAGACAAACCATGTCAAACCATGTGATTTGACCCCAATAGTTCTCTGGCCTCTCCTTGGTAGTTTTCCTGTATTATTTTATTTTTTCTATCTCTTATACATGTAAAGGGCTGGAGAGATAGCACAGTGGTAGGGCGTTTGTCTTTCATTCGACTGACCCGTGTTCGATTCTTCCGCCGCCCTCGGAGAGCCCGGCAAGCTACTGAAAGTATTGCGCCCGCACTGCAGAGCCTGGCAAGTTACCCGTGGTGTATTGAATATGCCAAAAACAGTAACAGTAAGTCTCTCAATGAGGGATGTTACTGGTGACCGCTCGAACAAATTGATGAGCAACAGGATGACAGTGATACATGTAAAGACCAATAGTGTTTGATAGAATAAGTAGAGAAGAAAAGAAATGACATGAAAAGTGAAGGAAGAGTTGGTGACATGAATTCCTCCATCCTATTAATCAGAGCATCAGCTAATTGCTTATGATGCATGCCTGTTAATTTTCGACAACTTTATCAA
Organism: Sorex araneus; assembly: GCF_027595985.1. Classification (NCBI taxonomy): domain Eukaryota; kingdom Metazoa; phylum Chordata; class Mammalia; order Eulipotyphla; family Soricidae; genus Sorex; species Sorex araneus. Next base: position 21,708,974 of record NC_073305.1, read on the forward strand.
GGTGAGGCCTCAAAGGTGTTAAACTGAGAAGAAAAAAAAAAAGAAGAGAAATACAGAACACAGGCTTTAGCTAGAGATGTTTAAAGTTCTTGATTTCAAAACATGGAGTAGTCATACTGCTTTTGTGGTGAAGTCTCCCTTATGACTCAATGGAGACTATTCAGTGCAAGTGTGTAAGATTCAGTGCTTGAGCCTGACACTGCAGTTCTACTCTAGTTCTGTTCTGCTGGAAGGATAGCAGGGCCACACACAGAGGTGACTGTGGGTCCATGATCAAACTTGGGTCTTCACACATGCTATGCATATGCCCTACAAATTTACTCTTTTTTCTTCTTCTTCTTTTTGGGTCACACAAGACACTGCACAGGGGTTACTCCTGGCTCTGCACTCAGGAATTACTCCTGGCGGTGCTCAGGGGACCATATGGGATGCTGGGCATCGAACCCAGGTCGGCTGCGTGCAAGGCAAACACCCCACCCACTGTGCTATCACTTCAGCCCAAAATTTAACTATCTTTGAAGTCTCACCGGCACTTTTTTTTTTTAGTTGGAATTTGGGAAGCTGACTCTAAAGAGCACTTGGAAATGGAAATATAAAATATAGCAAGATGGAGCTGGAGAGATAGCACAGCGGGTGGGGCGTTTGCCTTGCACGCGGCCGACCCGGGTTCAGATCCCAGCATCCCATATGGTCCCCTGAGCACGGCCAGGGGTGGTTCCTGAGTGCAGAGCCAGGAGTGGCCCCTGTGCATCGCCGGGTGTGACCCAAAAAGAAAAAAAAATATAGCAAGAACATTTCAAAGAGTGCTCTTTTACTAGCTCTTTCAAGACTTATTCTACACACACCACAATTGCCACCTCCTCAACCTGCCTTTCCTTTGACTTATCATCACACTATTCTGTGCATGAGTTTTGCCCAAGTTTTTCAGAGCTTTTAGTGAAACACAGTAATTTAAAGCTGATTCCAAATTGCCTGAGTTGGAATTCTATTTCTATGAGTTACCTATTGTATGTCCTTGAGAAAGGCACTCAACTTTGCTGTGTATCAGTTTCTTCTTTACCAAAATGCAGATGAGAGTACTAATAGAACCCTCTTCATAGGTTGATTGTGAAAATTAAATTAAAAAGTAAAAATTTTTAGTACAATCTATGTCAGAAAGCTATGAGATTGTCAATTATTTTTCTACTACAATAAATTCCAATGGAAAAAAAGGCCCCGATATTTCAGCCTTGAGAACTATTTAAAAATTTTTTCAGAATATTTTAAAGTTTGAAATTTAAAAAAATGATTTGAGAACTCTAGTTAAAAAGGTTGGGGTTTTTGAATGGATCATTGTTCTTTTTTCAAAGGGGAGGGAAATAACTAGGATAAGCCCTGTAATTGATCCCATAACGATACATGACAATTAAAAATTTGATTTAAAATAGATTTAGAAAAATAGTGCTATAAATATATAAATATTAATATATGTGAATTAATCTGATAATATTAGAGCAATAGCACTGTGGGTAGGGTATTTGCCTTGCACACGGCCAACCTGGGTTCAATTCCTCCGTCCCTTTCGGAGAGCCTGGCAAGCTACTGAGAGTATCCTGCCCGCATGGCAGAGCCTGGCAAGCTTCCTGTGGCATATTAGATATGCCAAAACCAGTAACAACAAGTCTCACAATGGAGACGTTACTGGGGCCTGCTCGAGCAAATTGATGAACAACAGGACAGAGGCCAACAGTGCTACAGTGCTATCTCTTAAGGTCAGTTGGAATAATCAGAGGGAGGAAAATCTGATTTTTTTATTTTAAAGCTTAGTAGTCCTTGAATGAAAATGTCTTTTAGAGATGGCATGGAAGATATTCTCCACATGGCACAGGGAAAAACTCCTTAATTATCATCATCAATGGATTTCCCCAAAGCACCATACCTCACAGTTCCCTAACGTCCCTTTTGCTATAAACAATCTAGACCCTGCTTCATTTCCTCTCAACCTTCAGTTGCCAACTTTCTAGATCAGCACATTCCCCTTCCTTCTCTTTTCTGTTTGCTCCCAGTAAACTGGGAATTTTATAAGTCAATTTTGCCTTTTTGAATTTATATTTGAACCTACAATTCCCATTTATTGCAATAAAAAAAGTAAAAGCACACGAATACTTACACTTTATTAGTTTTCCATCTTAAATAGCTATGTGCATACATCATGGTAAATGGTCTTCTGTTTAGAATGTTCTGACTCTGATGTGGACTTGAGTCTGAAAGTGGAGGGAGAAACTCCCATCCCCAAGTAGTTTGGAGGTTCCAGGATTCCATTAAAGGAAAGGGAACACTGCCCAAGAAACCTCTACAGTTGCGGGGAGGAGGGGCCGCAAAGTGTCAGGTGGCATTCATGGCCTTACAGAGAACAGAAAACCAACTAAGAGCTTGTGCAGAGAACGGTCGGCTGGAACTCTAGCTCCTACCAATCTCCTAATATATTGCCAATAGATAACAGAGCTTGCCTAATTATGTTAGGAATTCTCTGAATATGAATTACTTACTTTCAATTTTTTACCATGACATTAGGAAAGTTTTGTTGGAGTATAATGTGCTCTAGGCTGGAGCCATAGCACAGCGGTAGGGCGTTTGCCTTGCACACAGCAGAGCCTGGTTTGATTCGTCCACCCCTCTCGGAGAGCCTGGCAAGCTACCAAGAGTATTTTGCCCCCACCACAGAGCCTGGCAAGTTACCCGTGGTGTATTTCATGTGCCAAAAACACTAACAACAAGTTTTAAAAAAAATGGAGATGTCACTTGTGCCCACTTGAGCAAATTGATGAGCAACGAGATGACAGTGACAGTGACAGTGATATTTTGCTTTATGTTTTAGGTAATAAAGGAGTGATCTGATACACATAGAAGAGACAGAATGGAGGAAGTAAAGGACAAGTGGAAAAGGAAAAAGAAAACAGCCAAGAATGGGATATGAGTATCTGCTGAATGGTTAAGAGATGAAACTGGTAACAAGCGATAGATTTGTATTTTGTGACATTTGTTTTAAAAGATCTTATTGAATTAATTAACCTAGTGAAATGTACTGAACTTTGTAAGGGTTCTTCTTAGAAAATATTCACAGACTAAATATATCTATGTAAGAAGCAGTCAGATAAAAATACAGAAAATTCTCAGTACCTAAGAAGGTCATCTTGTTCTCATTCAATCACTAGCTGCTGCACACAAAAACTAAATGGAATCAAAACTGACTATAATCTTTTTGAGTCTGATTCTGTTCACTTAACACTTGGCTTGTGAAATTATTCCCTGGCTTTTATTTCCTTTTAGAAGATGAAGATGACAAAATACTACATTCACTACCAAGATGCAAAAAACAAGTTTATTTAAAATCTTTATTGAGCTATTGTGATTTATAATACTGTTAATGATGCTTTGTCACATACCTCATTCCAATACCACACTCACCATTGGAGTTACCCACTTTCTGCCACCAAAGGCCACCTCCTATTCAACTCCCTGCTTCCCATAAATACACACACACACTCACACACACACACACACACACACACACACGCACGCCTGCACTCCTTTAGCCATTTGTTGCTTCCTAAATATGCATCTTTAAATACCACATATAAGAGAGGTCATCCTATATCTAGCCTTTTCCTTCTGACTTTCTTTTTCACTGACCTCATACTGCATAATACCCTCTAGTTCATCATAGTAGCAAATTGCATGATTTTTTCTTTCCTATAAATCTATTTGTATATATATAGTATATGTATATATAACCCATATGTATACATAAGTATATATACATATATAGATGAAAATAAGTTGATAAAAGTATCTGGAGTGCCAGAAGATAGGAAATTATCCTATGTTTAGCTCCTTGAGTTATTTATAAATATTAAGTCTTGTTATTTTTTTAGGTCATTCACCCTTTCACTATAAGAGAGGACAATAGAAGAAATAAAAACTTAAATTATATGTTTTTGAAACATAATTATGTTCTTGTTTAAAAAATAAGAAATAAAAATACATAAGTTATTCTCTAAAAGTTTGGAGATTACCTGAGCCTATCAGTCAATCACTTATTAATATGCAAGTGCAATTGTTAATGGACCTTAAAAGTCAATTTGAAAACCTCATTGTCAGAAAAAAACTATAATTTCCAAGTTAAATACTAAAAGGTTAACTTTACCTGTAAAGGAAGAGAGAAGAAAGAATGTCTTTGAGTGTTACAATTAGTGTAAAGTGAGAAAACTAATTTTCACTATAGGTAGGTAGAAAAATAAATGAGATCTCAAAAATGTGTCTTCACCTGCTCCCCCCTTGCAGTGCACATTAGCTAACAGATTCTGAACTGAGGTACTAAAATCAAAAGAGACATCACTCTTTCTTAGTGTGAAAGTTGCTCACTTCATACTAAAGGATGCATTCAAAGCACATTTTTGTACGAAGTCAAAGATTTCATAATCTGAATATAAATGGTCCTGAGCCAACCACCTTGTTGATTTCTTCCCAGAATGTGACGCACAGAGGGACCTTGTTTTTGTATATTTCTTGTTTTGGATGCATGGTGGTGAGCTGCACAGGTTCAGAAGATGAGATATCCCTGATGTGCACTTTCACAGTGCTCTGGGCAAGGGTAAAGAAGCAATTGTTCTGTGATGTTGAGTAGATGTGATTTATAGCCTTTGCCCTTTGTAAATGCTGACCTTGTACAGAAAAGAACATGGTTATTTCTTAGCCATTTCTCTTCATTTTGTCTCTATTTTAACACCTTGAGCCAAAATAAGGAACTGAATAGTATTAATAGAAAATATATAAGTTTAGAGAAAAACTTCAAAATGCAAGTAATATTTATTAAATTTTTATTATAGGGGAAGTAATTTTTATTAAGTATAAAAAATACTTTCTAATTTAATCTGTTTCTATTATTTTTGGCTGTTGCAGCATCTGTGTTTTAACAAATCCAGTTTTGGTTTGTTTGGGGGGCCACACTTGATGGTGCTTTTATGGACTTTTGTCTTCTCTACTTTCAAAACAATACTTTTTACTTTACTTTACCTTTACTAATCTGTAGACTTATATTGTATTTATGTTTTTGTGAGTTATTAAATAAATGGCTATTTTGGGTTATGAATATGAGTTATATGACTGTATTTCTATATTCTGGTACTAAAACACTTTATACTTTAAATAATTGCCTCTTTTTTATTACTGTTACCCAGATTTACTTGTTCTGAAGTTTTTTTTTGTTTTTAAGGGGCCCATACACAGAGTGCTCAGGATTTTACTACTCCTGGCTCTGTGCTCAGAGATCACTTCTGGCAGGTTCTGTGAACCGTGTGGGTGTCTGGAAATGAATCTGAACTGTCCTGAATTGCCCACATCCAAGGTAAGTATGCCCACTGTAAAATATTGTAAAAAAAAATTTGTAAAAAGCAATACCCTATTCACTATAAAAAAATTGCTTCACCTCCTTGAAATTTTTAAAATGCTAATTAAACAGCAGAGAGGGCACTTTCCGTGTATGAGAAGAGCCCAAGTTAAATTCCCAGTACCTGCTACAGTCCTCAGAACCCCACAAGAGTGAAACAGAGCAGGAGGAACTCATGAGCACTGCCTGATGTCATCCAAAAACCTAAAAACAAGTTAGTAAAAGACATTTTCATGTTTTATCACATTCTATGCTCACTGTTATTTCTTGTATGTCATGTCTTCTTTTAGTGCACTGTCTTTGCTAAAGTACACCTTTCAAGAACTCTGTCATGAGACTCTGTCACTATCGCTGTCATCCCGTTGTTCATCGATTTGTTTGAGTGGGCACCAGTAACGTCTCTCATTGAGAGACTTATTGTTACTGTTTTTGGCATATCCAATACGCCACGGGTAGCTTGCCAGGCTCTGCCGTGCGGGCGTGATACTCTTGGTATCTTGCCGGACTCTCCGAGAGGGGTGGAGGAATCGAACACGGGTCGGCTGCATGAAAGGCGAATGCCCTACCATTGTGCTATTGCTCCATCGTGTCATGAGACTCTGTGAATCATAAACTGACAGGATCATATTTATTTTAAAATATCAATAAAATTAAAAAAATAATTTGCAAGAAAAATTTGCTCATTATCTTTTACTTATATTTGAACAGTTAGTTTGGTAAAACATTTTTGGATGGCCTATTTATTCACAAATTTATCTTTGGGCATTCTCCAAAGTAAATGGTCCAACAAAACCCCCTAAAAAGATGATGAGCTTAAATTTCCCTTTCAAAGGCCTGGCATTCTGAGACTGTCCTTGCTCAGAATGCCTGCTGTGGCCAGGAGACTCAAGAGGCCTCACTGTTATGCTATTTTCCCCACCAGTCCCAGAAGTGGCGCCTAAGAATTGTAATTGCTCAATTTGGCCCAGCAAGACATACATTCTATGCCTTTGCCACCTAAATTCCTAGAAATTGGCCACCCTACTCCCTTACCTGAATGGGCTAAAATTATTTCATGTAAATTTTTTATCTCTGTATGGTTGGCTAAGAGCATTCAGAGTTGTTCCAACGTGTCCTATGTATATCTTCTCTTTTTTATATGATTGGCTTAGAATATTTTATATCCAATTTACGTTCTCCTGCGGATTGGGTAATGTCACCTGCTCACCCCCATCCCAGGACTAGCTAATATGTACAAAAGCAGTTTGCTTCCTGAAGCAACCCAGAAACATGTCATTAAAAATGTCCCCTAACGATATGTTCAATAGGAAGAAATCACACTCTTAAACATATATGCACCTAATGAGCAACCAGCTAAATATTTAAAACAACTCCTAGCAGACTTCAAAGAGGACATCACTAACAGCACAATAGTAGTCGGAGACTTCAATATGGCCTTATCGCCTCTAGATAGATCGACAAGAACAAAACTCAACAAGGAAACACTGACTCTGAAAGAAGAAATTGAAGAGAGAGGCCTAATAGACCTATACAGGGCCTTACACCCCCAAAAGAAAGAATACACATTCTTTTCCAGTGCACACGGAACATTTTCTAAAATAGACCATGTACTGGGCCCCAGAACATACCTCAATAGAATCGGAAAAATAGAAATTGTATCAACCATCTTTTCAGACCACGATGCGCTGAAGATAGAAGCTAACCACTCACTGACACGGAGAATCAAGTCAAACACTTGGAAATTAAACAATTCAATGTTGAACAATGAGTGGGTCAGGAAGGAAATCAAGGAAGAAATCAAAAAATACTTAGAAACAAATGAGAATGAAGACACGAGCTGCCAAAACCTATGGGACGCAGCTAAAGCCGTGTTAAGGGGAAAATTTATAGCTCTCCAAGCATTCCTCAGGAAGGAAGAAAGGGCCCACATAGACAGCTTGACTTCACGACTCAAGACCTTAGAAAAGGACCAGAAAAGGGAACCCAAACCAGATCGAAGGAAAGAAATAATAAAAATTAGAGCAGAAATTAATGACATGGAAACCAAAAAGACAATCCGAAAGATCAATGAAACAAAGAGCTGGTTCTTCGAGAAAATAAACAAGATTGATAAACCGCTAGCAAGACTCACAAAGAAAGAAAGAGAAAGAACCCTAATAAATCGAATCAGAAATGAAAAGGGGGACATCATAACAGAAACCAGTGAGATTCAAAAGATCATTAGAGACTACTTCGAAAGTCTATATGCCACAAAACAGGAGAACCTAAAAGAAATGGATGGATTCCTCGATTCTTACAATCTCCCAAGACTGAACAAAGAAGACTTGGAATACCTGAATAGACCCATCAATGTTAAGGAAATTGAAGCTGTGATCAAAAACCTCCCCAAAAACAAAAGCCCAGGCCCAGATGGCTTCACTGGCGAATTCTTCCAAACATTTAAAGAAGACCTGCTGCCTGTTTTCCTCAAACTTTTCCAGGAAATTGAAAAAAACAGGAAATCTCCCAAACAGTTTCTATGAAGCACACATCTCCCTAATACCAAAAGCAAACAAAGACATCACTAAGAAAGAAAATTACAGACCAATATCCCTGATGAACACCGATGCGAAGATCCTCAACAAAATACTGGCAAATAGGATCCAACAACTCATCAAAAAGATCATACATCACGACCAAGTGGGATTCATCCCAGGGATGCAAGGATGGTTTAACATTCGGAAATCAATCAACATAATCCAGCATATCAACAAAAGTAAAGATAAAAACCATATGATCATATCAATAGATGCAGAGAAAGCATTTGACAAGATCCAACATCCTTTCATGATGAAAACCCTCGCCAAAATGGGGTTTGGAGGAACTTTCCTCAAGATAGTCGAAGCCATCTATCACAAGCCTACGGCAAGCATTATCCTCAACGGGGAAAAACTAAGGGCCTTTCCTCGAGATCAGGCACAAGACAAGGATGCCCACTCTCACCACTCCTCTTCAATATAGTACTGGAAGTACTTGCGATAGCTATTAGACAAGAAAAAGAGATTAAGGGCATCCAGATAGGAAGGGAAGAAATCAAACTCTCACTATTTGCAGACGACATGATACTATATCTAGAGAAGCCTAAAACCTCTACTAAGAAACTCTTAGAAACAATAGACTTATACAGTAAAGTTGCAGGCTACAAAATCAATACCCAAAAATCCATGGCCTTCATATATGCAAACAATGAGGCAGAGGAAAGGGACATGAAAAAAGCAATCCCATTCACAATCGTGCCCCAGAAAATCAAGTACCTCGGAATCAGCTTAACCAAGGAAGTAAAAGACCTTTACAAAGAAAACTACATAACGCTACTCCATGAAATCAAAGAGGACATGAGGAAATGGAAACATATACCCTGCTCGTGGATAGGGAGAATCAATGTTGTCAAAATGGCAATACTCCCTAAAGCATTATACAGATTCAATGTGATCCCTATAAATATACCCATGACACTCTTCAAAGAAATGGATCAAGCAATCCTAAAATTCATATGGAATAACAAACGTCCAAGGATAGCTAAAACAATTCTTGGGAAAAAGATGATGGGAGGCATCACCATCCCCAACCTCAAACTTTACTACAAAGCAGTAACAATTAAAACAGCATGGTACTGGAACAAAGGCAGAGCCGTAGACCAATGGAACAGGGTGGAATATCCCTACACACAACCCCAAATGTATGACCATCTAATCTTTGATAAGGGAGCAAGAGATGTGAAGTGGAGCAAGGAAAGCCTCTTTAACAAATGGTGCTGGCACAACTGGACAACCACATGCAAAAAAATTGGTTTAGACCTTGACCTGACACCATGCACAAAAGTCAGATCAAAATGGATTAAAGACCTCAACATTAGACCACAAACCATAAGGTACATTGAAGACAATGTCGGCGAAACCCTCCACGATATTGAAGATAAAGGTATCTTCAAAGGTGGCACGGAACTAAGCAATCTAGTAAAAACAGAGATCAACAAATGGGACTACATTAAACTAAAAAGCTTCTGCACCACAAGAGATACATTGACCAGAATCCAAAGACTATCCACAGAATGGGAAAGGATATTTACACAATACCCATCAGATAAGGGGTTGATATCAATGGTATATAAAGCACTGGTTGAACTCTACAAGAAGAAAACATCCAACCCCATCAAAAAATGGGGCGAAGAAATGAACAGAAACTTTACCAAGGAAGAAATACGAATGGCCAAAAGGCACATGAAAAAGTGCTCTGCATCACTAATCATCAGAGAGATGCAGATCAAAACAACCATGAGATACCACCTCACACCACAGAGACTAGCACACATCCAAAAGAACAAAAGCAACCGCTGTTGGAGAGGATGTGGGGAGAAAGGGACCCTTCTTCACTGCTGGTGGGAATGCCGACTGGTTCAGCCCTTCTGGAAAACAATTTGGACGATTCTCAAAAAATTAGATATTGAATTCCCATTTGACCCAGCAATACCACTGCTGGGAATATATCCCAGAGAGGCAAAAAAGTACAATCGAAACAACATCTGCACATGTATGTTCATCGCAGCACTGTTTACAATAGCCAGAATCTGGAAAAAACCCGAATGCCCCAAAACGGATGACTGGTTGAGGAAACTTTGGTACATCTATACAATGGAATACTATGCAGCTGTTAGAAAAAAGGAGGTCAAGAATTTTGTAGTTAAGTGGATGGGCATGAAAAGTTTCATGCTGAGTGAAATGAGTCAGAAAGAGAGAGACAGACATAGAAAGATTGCACTCATCTATGGTATATAGAATAACAGAGTGGGATACTATCACCCAAGAACTGTAGAAATAAGTACCAGGAGGTTGACTCCATGGCTTCGAGGCTGGCCTCACGTTCCGGGGAAAGGTCAACTCAGAGAAGCGATCACCAACTACATTGTAGTCAAAGGCCATGTGGGGGAAGGGAGTTGCAGGCTGAATGAGGGCTAGAGACTGAGCACAGAGGCCACTGAACACCTTTATTGCAAACCACAACAGCTAATTAGAGAGAGAGAACAGAAGGGAATGCCTTGCCACAGTGGCAGGGTGGGGTGGGGGGGAGATGGGATTGGGGAGGGTGGGAGGGACGCTGGGTTTACGGGTGGTGGAGAATGGGCACTGGTGAAGGGATGGGTTCCCGAACTTTGTATGAGGGAAGTATAAGCACAAAAGTGTATAAATCTGTAACTGTACCCTCACGGTGATTCTCTAATTAAAAATAAATAAAATTAAAAAAAAATAAAATTACTTAATAAACATGAAAAAAAAAATGTCCCCTAACATGCTAGACAAGTCTCTCTCTTTGGAGGTTTCTGCTGTGTCAACCTGACCAGTGTGTTCACTTTCAATAAACTGACTTTGCTAGATCTAAACCCTCCTCTTTCTTGAAAAGTTTTTGACTACTCCACTGCTTGGACCCAGCAGGGTCTGGATTCATGCACCTGTTCTTCAAGCTTCACAAAGCAATACCCAGGGGATTCAGGGGCTGCTACTGATGCTATTTAGCCAAGTCCAGTTGAATGAGTTGAATGAATGCAGTAGCTGCTCAGAAACTTGACTGCGATGTACTTAGAAACTTTACAGTGAAGTTCCCGATGGGCCATGAGAACCACCTGATGGATTTAGGGTGCATGATTTCTATAAAATAATGTCAAGTGTTTGATAAATCAAAATGTTCATATTTAAAACTGGTAACAGTAAATAACAGTTTAGAATGAGGCTATTTGCGTATTATTCTTATATTCCTGACATTTAAATAGAATATAACCAATATTTATTTAAAAAAACAATGTTAAGTCAATAAATTCTATTTTTGAGGGAGACTATCTGATAAGAACATTCCTAAAACCCAGAGTCACATTTTACACCAATTTTTTATATAATATGGCTTAATAGTTTTGGAATATTGATATTTAATAGGACTTGATTGGTGAAGAGAAAAGGCCACCAGTACTTAGAATGGTTTCATTCAGGCATAATTGTCATGATAGCCATCATTGAAATGATGGTGCAAAAATTTTATTCTTTTCTAGGAAATAAACCTTAGTGTAAGTAGGAAAGATATACTTTATGTACCCTTAATGAAAGCCTCCAGCAGCTTTCTTTACCTACAATTATTTGAACTGGGAGTCATTACAGCTCATTCATTTACCTACTCCTAAATAGTGCAAAGTCATTAATAATTTTACATTTAGTAACACTTTTTAAAGCATCGTAATGAAGTTTTATGAATCATATCAACCTTCCAAAATAAACCTCAACTTCTGTCATGATTTTTCTTCTTAATGTGCAACACTTATTATAAAAATGGATAGGTTTACATTTTATTTAAGCAAATACAGTTGAGATGCTTGGTTGGTATTACATTTCCAATGATAAATTAACCCAGTGTTCACATAAATGTACAGATACTTTCCAAAAACTTTGAAAATTTTTGTTGATTTCAGGTTGTATTCATAAAACTGTGCTTTTGCTCTATGAGAATAACTGTGTTAAGTCTGATATTTACAATGAATGGACAACAAAATTACAGAAATATAAATGAAGAGTGAATGAAACTTAATGATGCCTCTGGAACTTTAATATAAGTGGTTATAACTTGGAAAATTATTTCCTTATTGAGAAATGCTTTTAGAGTGCATAATATAACAAGATGTTTAGTCCCGAAATTTATTACAAAGCAATTTAAAAAAAGACTATAAAGAATGAAGATAATATAATAACATTTACCTGGCTTTTAAAATAAAATATTCTATATTAATAACATATATTATACATGAATAAACATTTACAGAGATGTACTTGAATGGTGAATGTGTATGCATTTTAAGGTGAGTATGCCTGACTGCTACCTTTTTAGAGAGATCTCTACCTGATTTTTTTTTTGTTTGTTTTGACACCCTTTAAAAAGCCCAGTAGTTTTTCTTCTTAAGTCCAAAGGCTAACTTTTTAAAAAGCTTGATAATGCAAACTAAATACACTGAAATTGTCAAAGTGAAACACAGTAGAAACTAAGAGATTCTGTCCCATACACCATGGGCACGCATTCCCCAAGCAAACATTTCCTACATGCTTATACAAAGCCCAGCAATGCTCACTTCCTTTGTGACCACCACTTGAGCAAAATAACTTCCAGTCTGCCCTTGATGAGGATGTTTCTTAGACCAAGTTTGCACACAAATCCCAGAAAAGTCATAAAGGAAAAAAAAGTCCACACAGATCACTGTGGTTGCATTCCTTCAAAGACCATGTGCTATGCAGAAATTATGTTGGATTGGACCACATGAACTTCCCACAAGAAAAAATTTTGAACTAGACAAATATATTACCCATGTGTGTTTCCCAAACTTCTTCACTTAAAACGACTTTCTTGCCCCTTGTATAACCAGGATCAGTAGGGTAAGACAATCTCCCCATTCTGCCTGCCACTGTGTGTTTGAAAACAATTAAAACTTTGTCTGAAATCATTTATTAATGAATGAAAATACAATAATCCATAAGACAACTGAATTTCATGAAATTGATTATATTAATTTCAGACACATAGTGTCCATACATTTTAGCTCTTAATATTAATGATGGTAATATTCTAACCTATACATTAACCCCATGAATATAATAAATGTGATAAATATTTATCATATTAATAAATTAGTTAAAAGATTGAATGACTATCAAAGACAATTTCAATCTTACAATTTCCTTAGGGTAAAACCACAGACCACACTTAGTTTTTGAGTCTATACTTTGCTCCTGTATCTAGAATCATCTCCATTTCTCCCTTTCCTTATAACAATACCATTAGAAACCCATGTGTTTCCCATACTATCTGCAATAGTTCATGACAAAATTATAAGACAGACTTAAAATGTCTCTCTATAGAAGGCCAGATTTTTAACTAGCTAGAAAATAACCTCAGAATCACCAGTTCCAGTTGAGATGTGCCTTCAAGTTCAAAACCAATGCCTAATTTCAAGAGAAATAATAATACAATAGTTTAAATTAAAATTTATGTTTATTTTTATAATAGGGAAATTTGAATAAGTTGCACACATTATTAATGACTACTTTTTAAATGTCTTCTTTGAATGTGTGACTACCAGAAATATTTAACACATATAGTTTAAAGTACAGTTAGAATATTGATATGAAGAGCTGATTCAAATTATAATTAAAAATACAAGATAAACAAATTATGGTATATATACACAATGGAATACTACTAGACTATAAGAAACTATGAAAGCATGCAATTGGCTGGTTTGTGAATGGAAGCAGAGGGGACCGTGGTGAAAGAAGGAGGGGGCAGACACAGAATGATCTGTCTCATATTCAGGATATAAAGAAGAGTAAGGGAATAATGAATGATTCAAATCAGCAGAATCTGTGAACTGATCTTGAGAACTAAGCTTCCTATGATAGTGACACTGGTGAGGAGGAAGGGGCTTGGGAAGAGGAGGACTGTGAGTTAATGGTGGGGGAACATGTACACTCTGGTATGGGATATGGTCTCATTATGTAGCATGCATGAAATACTGTCATTGACGTTCTCATGGTGACTAAAATAAAACTTTATAAAGTATCAGCATAAGCCTTTGCTTTGGTTAAGTTTATTTTTTAGGTGTTTTATTCCATTTGCTGTGTGGTCACTGAATCTAGAGTTGAAACTCATTTCTTGAGCTCTGCTAATCAGTCCTGACCAGAACTTTGAAACTTAAAAACAGACAGAACAACTAGTCATCAAATTACCTAGAGACTGCTCCAGTGAAAGTTGTTAACATGTTAATGCGACAGTGACTATTTATTATACTCTTGATTTGACCTTTACCACGCATTCTGTTCCTCTGACACCCCCCGATGTCCCCCCATTCCCTTCACTTCACTCCTTAGAAATCTGATTGAGTATGTGATCAAATATCTTTTGAACAAAACCTCATATTGCTTAAGTTAACAAAAGCCAGTTCCTATGCTAGCATCTAAAATATTAAATAATTTGAAAAACCATTTGATCTTACTTTTCATAATGAAGTAATGCCCTATTCAATAAGGAGTGTTTTTTATGCTAGGATGCAGATGAGGTCACCTAATGAACTGTGTAAAACATGCATTGCTGTGCCTCATCCTCAGTTTCTGATTAGTTAGTTGGTCTGCATGGTATCAAAATATCTATTAACAACAACTCTAGGGGAAGTTGGTGCTACTGATCTTGGAATAACTGAGCAATACAATCCTAGTAATTATTATTCCAGCTCCTTCTTTTAAAGGCTTATATAAATATAATTATTTTTCAATTTTTATAACTTGTCTGACATATGTTTCAGATTTTGATAGGATAATATATTGAATATTTTAATACATTTACAATGAAGCAGAAAAATTTACATTTTTTTCTTAGATACATATTTGCTGACTTATCAACTCAGTATCTTTGTTCCAGAAACACTAGCCTACCGTTATTCTTCAGAGAAGAATCACTCAATATTGAATGTGCAACACATCCAGAAATCTTGCAGATTCTGATTTAACAAATTGGAAATAGAACCCAATTCTGTATTTTTATAAATTCATAAGGATGTTGATATTGTTGGTCTATGAACAACACTTTGGGTAACAACATTTCAGAGCATGGGTCTCACTTAACTAATAATTTTCAAACTTAGGCACTAAAAATATGATTTCTTCATATTTTTATCCACATATGATATATTAGCTCAGATTCAAATCAACCCTTCTCCATAATGCATCTTCCCCAAAACTAAAGATCATACTTTACAGTGATGTGACTACAAATACTGTGTATTATCTTTTCGAAGGTGCATTCATTTGGGTTTTGAGTTTGGCTGAATATTTACAACACATGCACAGATTTATGAATTAAATGGCAGGGAAGCTTCATAGTTCAGTAGATGGAAAGGAATTTTGAAGCAGGAACATGGCTAAATTTTCATTTTCAACTCAGTACTAACTGACCAGTAATTCCACTTATAATTAAAGCTAGAATAGAAGTACCAATCATTGGGACCCACCCTCTTCCTTGGCATGGATTTAAAATAATGAAGTTTTGGGAATATCATTCATTTCATTTCATCATTTATTCCCATTGATTGTCAAATTTCTCGAGTAGTCTCAGTAACGTCTCCATTCATCCTAGCCCTGAGATTTTAGAAGTCTCTCTTTACTCAGCCTTCCCAACGATGCCGCATTGGAGGTTCTTTCAGGGTCAGGGGAATGAAACCCAGCATTATTACTGATTTGGGCATATGAATACACCATGGGGAGTTTGCAAGTTTCTCCCACGTGGGCAGGAAACTCTCAGTAGTTTGCCAGGTTCTCCAGAGGGAGAAGTAGGCTATAAGATATCGCTTCCAGGAGCTCGGTTTAAAGTCTATGAATGTTGGCCATTGGTGGGATTACACGGCGACGTGGGCAGTCCCTAGGTGTGACGACCTAGCTACTAGAAAATGGGAAATCTAAGCGGAAGAGGCCCATTCCCGATGTGAGCAGGCTTGGAGGTCTCAGCCCCAGGTCCCACACACCTGGGTTCCTCTGCTGGTACCTTCATGCATGAGGCTTGTCCGAACGTGTGGAGAGAGGCCTTGAGCATAGCTGTGGCTAGGCTCCGGAGGTCTTTGGCCTCGGGAGCTCTGCTCGGGCAGTGAAGGAAGCTGGAGCCTACCCCCTCCGAGGGGCCCCGGGAAGACAGCCATTTTTAATAATCATTTATAATTTTATAAGTATCATTTATAATAATAAGTATCATTTATAATAATATTTTTAATGTATATATATATATATATATATATATATATATATTGGCCATCCTATTTAAACTTCTTGTAACTGAAATAAATGTTTCTCTTCGTATGGGAATATAAATAATATATATAATAAATGGTCCTGTTACAAAGTAAGTAAAAAATATAAAGTTTCCTACTAAGGTACATACATCAAATCACCACAAAACTAATTCACTTAAAAGTTTAGTATAGATAAAAGTAACCTGGGAAGATTTTGAAGTGTGATAGCCTAGTTCTACCCGAAGAGACTTTCTTTGGACCCAGAATTCTTACTTGTGTTTGATTCAATTATAAGTGCTTGGGGAAGATTACTTTGAGCAGCATTAATTTTAAGTCTCCACAATGTGTTATAACAGTTTAGGATCACCATAGATCTTAATATAACATTTCCCAAATATCGTTGTTAAAAAGCTCCAAGTTTTATGATAAAGGGTTGGCTATGGTTTAGTATCTAAATCATAGTAACCATTGTTAATGGCATCATTGCTTTAATATAAGTTATATTTATGCTTACTTTCTAAAAAACCCAATTGTTTTGCATCTTAATTCCATTACTGGAATAAAAATAGAAAGTTACCAACTTCTAGATCTTCCTTACAATATTCAAATGTCTTTGAACCTACTTGACCAATTATTAAAATATATGTAATAACTTACTACTACATACATGAAGAAAAACTTTTACTTTTACAATGCTAAATCACTAGCTTTTTTTTTTTAAACATTACAGTTTTTTAAAAATCATCTTAACTGACCCTAATGTTACAAGTACCATTTTAGGTGATGAGAATAAAAGACAAACACATCCCAAATATCACAGGGGTTTCATTTTAATAAATAGTAGAAAATAAAATAGCAAATGCTATCTTATTTTTATATGGAGAAAACAGAGTAATTACATAATAGAGAGTAGATACATTGTAGGTGCTATGTTTTGTCATAAAAGCACAGGTTTAATTTATCTAGGATTAAGTGAATTTGCCCTTCAATTGCTCTAAATGTTTACTGCTGATATTTGACTACTAAAACTTCTTAGTTTTTTTGCTCAGTTAAAAAGAGTTTCTTGATCCTAGGTCATCTCATCTTTCTAGGACAAGCTATATCCAATGAGGGGCTATTGTACGTGGGCAAATGCTGGGATATAAAGACTTGGGTCAACTCAAGAGGCTTTATCAGTTATGGACTCCCCAATGCTTTAGTTCTCTTTGTGTTGCATGATAGTCAAATTTCTCCTTGCCCCACTACTTATTCCCCCCATATATGTTGAGCCCCATAAAGTCCCTGCGTACTAGTACCCCACCAGATTTCGCTTACTATGAAATTCAACTGCAATAAAATGGCAATAGAAACTGATAATTACTTATCTCTCTTGACATCTCCTGCATACAAAATTTATCTCATATTTCCTATTCCCATTAGCCTGAATGTTTATAAAATGGCTTAAATTATAAATCAACTCTACAAATCCATCTTACTGCTTTCTTAAGCTCAAAATGGTAAGATCACCTGTTATCCTTAAATACCAGTTGATCTCTCAAAAATTTTTGTCTGAAACACAAGTAATAATTGTCTTTTAGAAGAAAATAAGATCTTAGTTTTGCAAGGCAAAGTATTGATAGTTTTCCCTTTGCTTTATTCTGAAATTGCTCTTTATTAATTTATCAAAATATTATAATTCTGAATAACTTTTAGAGTATAGTTGCCTACATTGGTAAGTGTAGCAAGTTACATTTTGCAGAACATTTTCTATGTGTCGAATATGAATTAAAAGACTTTTATATTTCTTGCCTTATTTTACTCCCAAGAAATTTATGAGTTATAAATCATTATTATTATTTTGTATTCTGAAGATAAAACTGAGTTTTAATAAATATAAATAAAAGTTCCTAATGAACCGAACTCGATAGGTGATAAAAACTGAAGACAAGGAAGTATAAAGTGACTTTTAAACCCTTTGATCTTAATGTCACTTAGGAACTCTTGCAAGTATTAGGTACCACTTTTCTTGTGCACTTAAAAGTTCCCTTATGAGACCAGAGAGATAGTACATGGGTTAAGACGCTTACCTTGCATATAATCAACCCCAATTTAGTCCCTGACATGACAAATAATCAGACTCGCTGTGCACCAACAGGAGAGATCCCTGAGCACAGAGCTAGGACTAAGCCATGAACACTACTGAATGTGGCCTCACCCTGCCCCTCCCCCCAGCAAAAAAAAGTAAGTACCCCATTGTCTTCCTCATCTCAAAAGAAACCCAGTATTTTTATACTAGCAATAAAAGACAACATAATGGCTTTTCAAACATGTACATTTCATGTATAATTTGACATTTTTCTTTCAAAAGGAAAGTAAAATTTTATATTTTTTCTTCACACTACCTCAGTCATTATCATAATGCTCTCTTCTACTCTGTTCTTTGTGATTTTTATGAAATTGCACTTATCATACAACAACATAAAGAGCCCAAGCATTGGGAGTCTAGAACTGATATAGATTATAAATATGTTCGAGGGGTAACACCAAAAACCAAGAATGTCCCCCAAGCTATTCACTCTTTGAGACATTAATCACACCTTATATAATGTTGAAGAAAATAAATAACATTTCAAGCAACATTTTGAGACATAAAAAGAAAGTAAAAGAGAGAGAAAAGCATATTATTTGTCATAAAATATTTTTATCAGGATTCTTCTCAAAATCTATTCTATTTAACCAATATAACAAAATCATAAGGTTTGATTCACAACATATTTATCTTCATTTAAAGTATTCGTACTTATTATTAATTATTAATACATTTCATTAAATGTATTAACTTTATTTTTTTAATGGGCTTGGAAAAACTCTCATATAAAAATGCATCATTGGGAGCAATGTAACAAGCTATTTTAGGTCAAACCACTTCAGGGAAAAAAAGAGATATTTCTCTCTGAGTTTTGATCTATACTGTTATAAACTGAAGTCAAAAAAGCCTCCCTTAGAATAATAATAGTAAACTGCACTTGATCCATAACTCCAAAAGAAGGGAAAGTGAAATTGATGCTGAGTCAATTTTATGAAAGGCTAGCTAACATCAGAAAAACTGCAGTTTCGAAACAATCAACTATTGCAGTAGAAGCTTAGGCCATTTATTGCTCAATAAAATAAAAATCCAAGTTGGAAACAAAATGAAAATAGAATCTCCATTTGACGGTATCATTAAAAAGGTTAGATTAAATGACTGTAAGTTTATAAAATGATATGACTAATTTTATATATGCCATAATAACACAGGATTCACACAAGAATGAAGAAAAATCTCAGCATTGTAATCTTGGGAACAAAAATGTATACAATCACATTCATATCAGACTCCATTAAATTTTGTGTATAAAGAAAATTCTAAGTTTCTTATTTTTGTGAATATATCCACCACTCAAATAACTAAACTGAAAAAAATGAAATGCAATATAAACCTATGGCTTTCCTTCAAGGTGATTGCTGTGTCATCTTGCCTAAAAATGACAGGGGAACTCCAGGGAAACTTGTAAAGTCTCTCCTTTTCTGAGAATTAAGCCATACAATAAAATGAAGTTTACAATTAAACCATTGATAATATATATTTTCTTTACTTACTTCATTTTCTTGAAGCTTATAATAATAGCAGAAAACAGATTTCCAACTAGTTGTCAATGGGTTTTTAAAAATTGTATAGAACCAAGGCAATAGCTTAAAGAGGTAGAGCTCATATATCCTTGGTATTCCAGAGCTCCCAAGCACTGCTGGAGCACCCACGGGCTCCACAAAATCCTATCACCAGACCAAATTACCCACATTGCCTGCCTGAGTGTTACCATCAGTGGTTGCTGGACCTTACACACTACTGGATAAGTTCCCTCTAAAATGAGAAAGATTGCTGGTTAGAAGCATTGCCCACACAAACTCACATGTTGAAGTCTTAAACCCCAGTGTTTCAAAACATAATTATAGTTTGGATATATTTATCTTTGGATTTATTTCATGTTATCAAAATACAATCCTCTGAGAGGAAACTCTGAGGCATGGGTATACGACTACAAAAATTCTTTATAGGCATTAAACCATGACTAAAATTCCCAGACCACACAACATGCCAAGTTCTATCCAATAGCTTCACTGTTGTTGTTTCAGGTATCTAAACAAATGTGTGACCTCCGGTACATCACAATTAGGTCAAGTAAGTGCAGGACTCATCGTGAGCACCCTAAGTAATTGTGCAAGCTCCGCAACTAAATACGAGATCCGTAGTGCTCACAACCAAACACACAGTCTTACAACCAACCGTGTTCTCCCCATCAGTGCAATAATAAAATAACAATGGGAATGGAAGAATAGAGAAGCAAAGGAACTAAGTTAAAGTGGTCATGTGTATGGGCCCAATATGAAAATTTCGGATCCTCTTAAAAAATAGGAGGAAATTATGAGGAAGAAGGAAAGGGAGATGGAGAAGGGGAAGAAGGAAGGAGAGGGAGAAGGAGAAGGAAGGAGAAGAAGGAGAAGGAGAAGGAGAAGGAGAAGGAGAAGGAGGAGGAGAAGAAGGAGAAGGAGGAGGAGGAGGAGGAGAAGAAGGAGAAGGAGAAGGAGGAGGAGGAAGAGGAGGAGGAGAAGGAGGAGGAGGAGAAGAAGAAGAAGAAGAAGAAGAAGAAGAAGAAGAAGAAGAAGAAGAAGAAGAAGAAGAAGAAGAAGAAGAAGAAGATGTAGAAGAAGAAGAAGAAGAAGAAGAAGAAGAAGAAGAAGAAGAAGAAGAAGAAGAAGAAGAAGAAGAAGAAGAAGAAGAAGAAGAAGAAGAAGAAGAAGAAGAAGAAGAATTATGAATTATTGTGGCAACTTGGGATCTCAAGCTTTCAGTTTATAGAGTTGTTAAAAATATTTTTGTGTGTTTAGGGTCCATCACACTTTCCTCTGGCAGTTCCATAAACTGAAATAGTCATGTAGACAAAGTCACTGCAAATGGCATAATAATATAAAGTTGTTCACCCTAGCAGTTAAAAACTTAAACTGAATCTAGAAATTATAATCTGATTTACATATTCATATTTGCAGATTCACCATGAATAAGTAGTGGTTAGCGCCAGAAAGATTAGTATAGTAACTAAGGAACTTCCCTTGCATGTGACTACTTGAAGTTCAATCTCTGGTACCACAGATGTCTTCTGAGCACTACAAGGAGTCATCCATAAGTAAAGTGCCAGGTAAGAGCCCTGACCATGCCAAGTCTGGACACCCAATCCAAAAAAAAAAAGAGAAAATGAAAATAGTGGTTCTAGATGCTCCTGTTCTTAAAAGCTAATTTTGTAGAAAGATTTCTCTATGTGTTGCTGGAATGTGATGCAAACTAATGACATCTTTCAATTAAAAAAAGTAGGTAATATATAGACAAGCTTTGGTGAAAGATAACACCAAATGCACTATATTATAAAAAAAAAAGAGGACCCTGAGTCCTCTTATAATTTTCAATGTTATATAAGTTTGGATCTCACTTATCATGAAAATATTGAGTTTTTATTAAGAATCATTTTAGGTTTCTAGGCACATTATTTCTATTATTTTGTCCCTGTTGACTGGAGCGATAGCACAGTGGGCAGGGTGTTTGCCTTGCACACAGCTGACCCGGGTTCAAATCCTCTATCCCTCTCAAAGAGCCCAGAAATCTACCAAGAGTATCCCACCCACATGGCAGAGCCTGGCAAGCTACCCATGGTATATTCGATATGCCAAAAACAGTAACAACAAGTCTCACAACGGAGATGTTACTGGTGGCCGCTCAAGCAAATCAATGAACAACGGGACCACAGTGCTACAGTGCTCGTTTCTATATTTTTTAATTGGTAAATATTACATCAACTACTTAATAAAAAGTTGTGAATCATTCTGTTAAACCCGGAATGAGAATCTCTCTGAGTAAACAATTCGTGATAAGGCATTCTTTACATTGAGATTTGTTGTTCTTGTTGTTTTTTATCCCACTGTTGTATTCAGGCCTGTATGGTCTCCTTTGTTGAATCTCATGTAAATCTTAAGGATGCTCCTTTGTATCTAATTTCCTTCTCTGAATTTGCTGCTTTCAGCATTCTATTTCTATCTATGTTTTTGTTATTCTAATTAGGATATGTCTGGGAGCATTTTTATCTGGGCCTTTTAGCTGGTTCCCTTCAGGATCTGGGTGCATGAGCTCTCCAGTTATGGGAATCCTCAGAAATGATGTCTTTGGTTACTTCCTTATCAGGGTAGCCTTCCTGGCTCTCTGAGATCCTGATGATTCTTCTGCTGTTGCTCTTGTACTCATCCCAAAGTTTCTTGTCTGCTGTTTATTTAATTTTTAGATTTTTATCCATCTTCTGCTGTTGTCTGGAGTGTTTCTGCACCTCATCTGGGATCTCAGTGATTTGTCTTCAGCAGCACCGAGACCTTTCAGTGAGTTTTCCGTTGTGCCAAGCAAGTTTTTCAGTTCTGTCAAAATTTTGTTTATAATTTTCTCATGTATACAGTCATATGCTATTGATATGAGAATATCAATAGCATATGACTGTCATTTTATTGCTGTTATTTCCATTGTTTCTTTGAGCATTTTTATTTACTCTGACGTTTCTTTTCAGAGAAATAATAGAGGTGACTATTACTGATTGAGTCTACATAATTACATTTGCCCAGCATCCATATTGGTGTTCTATGCTGTTGGAGATGCATTTTCTACTTCACTGTCAACATCCCTACCCACTTCCAGAGAACTTACGGGGCAGTTCAATTGAGGGAGGAAGATTATATTGTAGCATTATTAGCAGCTGCCTGCTTTGGGAAACTGGCTGACTTCTGACCTTTGGCAGAGCCAGGTTCTACTGTGCGTCTGTTCCATGCTTGGCAGGAATCTCTGGTCCTCTCTAGGGTTTCGTGGGAGAGCATTGCCTCCACATTAACCCATTATTAATGTAAGAGGTTACCACTTCATACATATCATTGTAAGACACAAGCAAAGAATTACTAACGTTTAAAAAAGAGTAATAATTGCATAATATCTGAAGTAAGATTGTCTATATAATAAATTAAAATGTATTTAATTTATCGCAGTTAAACTGCTAAGGACATGACTATAAAATGTTCAGTAAAACTGACAGATTCTCTCCTGTCATGGAATTCACAATGTTTAAGTTCTGAATGTTCAAACTTTGACCTAGACTGTATCAAATTTTTTGTATGAAGTACTGGAGCACTGTCGTTCCGTTGTTCATCGATTTGCTTGAGCAGGCATTTTGTATGGAAACAATAGATATTTTATATTTCTTTATTCATAGTTTAGACAAACACTAAATGTTTTAACATATTATGTAAATTGCTGTTTTCATCATATCTTTACATCATTTTGATTTTCTTAAAATTATTTTTAAAATTAATAAGTGCATGAAATTTAGAAATATTTCAGAAATATTTCTCATTCAGATAACCCCTAAGTTTGGCATTACACATGGGCTTCAGTGTTTACCTTTGAGTCCATATGTGAATAATACCTTACTAAAAAATTTGACGTAAAAATATTAACCACAGGGGGCTGGAGCAATAGCACAGCAGGTAAGGCATTTGCCTTGCACATGGTCTACCCAGGTTTGATTCCCAGCATCCCATATGGTCCTCTGAGCACCACCAGAGATAATTCCTGAGTGCAGAGCCAGAAGTGACCCCTTAGCATCACTGGGTGTGACACAAAAAGCAAAGTAAATAAATAAATAAATAGAAAGAAAACTATTAACCATAGGGGGTTGGAGCAATATCACAGCAGGTAGGGCATTTGCCTTGCATGTGGTTGACCCAGGCTCAATTCCCAGATTCATATATGGTCCACTGAGCACCTCTAAGAGTAGTTCCTGAGTGCAGAGCCAGGAGTAACACCTATGCATTGCCAGGTGTGATCCAAAAAGAAAAAAAATTAACTATAAGTATCATAAGTCAAAATATGATATTCATCATTCTAGACAAATAAACTTATGTAAAATATCAATTTGTAGCTTGGGAAGCAAAAAAATGTAGTTTGGCAAAGCCTTAATTCATATGTGATTTTGCTTTATTATAAACTATTACAAACTATGTACAAATACTATTTAGCTATTTTCTTCATGAAATTTACAATTCTGTAGGGAGGATAAGCATATTTTCTAAACGTAGTGTACCTTATAAATAGTACCTTGAAGTTTTCTGTATGCAATTATAGCTTTCCTTATGAAACGGAGCTATCACTTGCAAGAGCACCTATTTTGAATGCATAAACGTGGACTATTTTCTATTGTGTTTTGCTCCGCAATGTGTTCTGCAGCTAAACAGAAAGCTAGAACTCATCACAGCGCTGTTACGACTATCAGGTGCTTATTGAGTGTCAGGTGCATTCTGCACCTTAGGGCATTTGAAAATCAATCTTAGGGGCATAAATTATTATTGACATTTTATTGTTGAAAAAATTTGTTCTAAATGAGGTTGAACAAAGTCCTATAACTAAGACATGTAAGAAAAATCTACTTTTCTCTAATTCAACAAACTTAATTTACCATGTCACAAGACTATCATTCATTGGAAAGTAATTAGGATTATTTCTTACAACTACCCAATATCTAAAATGATCTCTAAAATGTTTGATTAAAAAGTAATTACTTTGATTAGATTACTTATGGTCATAAAAGAGGAATGGAAAATAGCCAAAATTGTTTATATTTGTCACAAAATTTAAATTTTATTTCAATGAATGAACTACATTCTAGTTATTGGGATCTTATCAAAAGTTTGGGCTGGAGCGATAGCACAGCAGGTAGGGAACTTGCCTCGTACATGGCCAACCCGGGTTCGATTCCTCTGGCCCTTTTGGAGAGACCTGCAAGATACTGAGAGTATATAGCCCACATGGCATAGCCTGGCAAGCTCCCCGTGGCATATTTGATATGCCAAAAACAGTAACGATAAGTCTCACAATGGAGACGTTACTGGTGCCCACTTGCGCAAATCAATGAGCAAGGGTATGGCAAACAACGAATCAAAAGTTTTCCTAGCTTTAGTGCAGTGATATAATGTCTACTTAGCTTTTGTACTTAGATAACTCTGCCTTGGAAATTTATAAAATATATCATCTTTCAAAAATAAGCAGTTTGTCTAAATACAATATTTTAAAATACAAAATTTTACCTAAAGTACCAAATAAAAAATTGCTGGAATAATTCCTAAAACATTTGGCCCAACTGGAAAAAATGTTTTAAGTTTCATTTTTAGATATATCATTTAAAAAATCTGAACCCGCTTTTATATGTTAAGTTATTTTTCTGTTTTCCATTTTATCAATTTTCCAAGATTTACAGTACTGTTTACTACTCTTCATGAATACATCATTCTAACACCTCCCTCATAACCTTCCTTCCACCAGTGTCCCAATGACCCATCGCATGTTTACACTCTCTGTGAACATTAGCTCAGTTCTATAGAGAAAATCTTTGGGTTTTTGACAGTTTGTTGTTCCTTTACTCTGTTTATGTTTGTTTTTATTTGTGTTTGGACCACGCCTAGGTGTGCTTAGGGAATATTCAAGGATTTGGACTGCTGCTGGGGTTGAGGTACTATACTGGGTACTGGATCAAATCCCAGTTAATCATGTTCAAAGAAAACTTTTGCCTACTGTACTACCTCTAACTTTTTAAAATTCCACATATGGGAGAATTTTTTTTTTTAAGTCATTGATCTGGTAACACCTACACACATAAAGATGAATAGATCTAAGGTCTAGAAATTCTACATGGTATAAATCAAGGATAGTTGCTAAAATATTTTTTTTCCAAACCTATATATATGGGGGCCAGAGATATAGTATAGTGGGTAGGACACTTGCCTTCTATTTGAATAATCGATTTAATCCGTGGCACCATATATGGCTCATGCATCCTACCAGGCATGATTACTGAGTATGCCAGTAATAAACTTTGAATACTGTTAGGTGTGGCACCAAAAGAAAACAGCAACTAAAAATCCCCAAACCTGTATATCTTTATTTTAACAGGTAAATAAATATAAAAAATTAACATTGCATAATTCTTTACTAATACATCTTTAAATTTTCATGAATAAATCTAGCATAAAAATGTAACATTTAGTAAGGGCTAAGCAAATTAAGGAAATTTTAAAGAGAAATTCTAAATAGACCTCAAATTTCAGGTGTGTTTTTTTTTTAGAATGAAAAAATTCCTCTTGGCTTTTTAATATTGACTTTATATTAGAAAATGCAATATATATATAGCTTAGGTATCTTCATTCATAAGTAAATTTTGTAACATATTTATGAATACTAAAAAACCTCATTAGAAACAGAATATTAATAGAATATTAAATATAAACGAAATGTTAATTCTTTATTGAAAACATATAAAATCTCTTGGCAAACTAGGAGTCAATAAACCTTTCTTAATTAGTAGAGGGCAACCGTAAGCATGATGAGTTAATGTGTTAATCAATGTCAGCTACAGAGAAGTTTGTTTTTAAATTATTCATGTGTTGTTTGTTTTTTGGGCCACACTTGACAGTGTTCAAGGGCTGACTCTTAGCCCTGAGCTAAGGTATCACTCCTGAGGCGGTTACAGTCACTGTCACTTTCATCCCATTGCTCATCAATTTGCTCAAGCGGGCACCAGTAACGTCTCTCATTGTGAGACTCATTATTACTGTTTTTGGCATATTGAATACGCCACGGGTAGCTTGCCAGGCTGTGCCAAGCAGGCGGGATACTCTCGGTAGTTTGCCAGGCTCTCTGAAAGGGACTGAGGAATTGAACCTTGGTCAGCCTCCTGCAAGGCAAACACCCTACCCACTGTGCTATTGCTCCAGTCATTTGGATTAACTATTATCACTGTATCACTGTCATCCCATTGCTCATCTATTTGCTCGAGCAGGCACCAGTAATGTCTCAATTTTGAGACTTGTTACTGTTTTTGGCATATTGAATACACCACAGGTAGCTTGCCAGGCTCTGCCGTGCGGGCGAGATACTCTCAGTAGCTTGCCGGGCTCTCTAAGAGGAGCAGAGGAACCAAACCCAGGTTGGCTGCCTGCAAGGTGAACGTCCTATTGCTGTGCTATCGCTCCAGCCTGGATTAACTATTATAATTAGTTAAATACATTCTATACACCACCACTCGCTACTGGGTCTTTATGCTTAATATTATTATTATTGGTTTGGTGGCCATACCCAGTAGTGTTCAGGGGACATTGAGTCCTGGAAATGGAACTCAGGTGAGCTAGGTGCAAGACAAATGTCCTACCAGCTATATTGTTGCTCTGTGCAGATTTCTGCCAGATTTATTTTTATTTTTAAAATTTTCTATAAAATAAGTATATTTTTAAATAAATATAATTTAAAAATGCATAGTTACATAAAACATATTTATATTTTATAAATTAAGTATATATAAAGTAAGTGCAATTTTAAAAACATGTATATGCTTAAGACTATAGATGTATTTTAAAAGTTACTATCTTCTTGGCAATATAGCGTCAAGGAGATAGTTGAAAGGGATAGTGCATGTGTTTTGCATGCTGGAGGCCTGGGTTCCATTCCTTGCACCACATGGTCCTCTGAGCACTGTGAGAGCACCCCCAAGTAGGGAGACCATAAGAGGTGCTGGGGATCTCTAGTTGCAAGGCTAATGTCTTCCTTACTGTACTCTCTCCAGCCCTCAGTCTTTAAAGCTCCTATAAGACATGCTGTAAGACTGACTTTAAGACTACGAATTCACTAAGTGGTTGCCTGTCCCTGGGCTTTGCCTTGTTCCTTCAAATTTGAATGATAATCTAGCTGGAGTATTCTTATTGACATGTTCATTTCACTGAGGTTTTTTTTGATCATTTTTTTTTCATTTTTTAATTTTTATTTTACTGAATCACCATGAAAAATGTTACAAAGCTTTCAGGTTTAAGTCTCAGTCATATAATGATCAAACCCCCATCCCTTCACCAGTGCACATGTTCCACCACCAAGAACCCTGATATACTCCCCTCCCTACACCCCCCCCAACCTGAGTGGCTAATGATCTTCACTTTACTCTCTATACTTTGAGTACATTTAATATTTCAACAGACAACTCACTATTATTATTAGAATTTTCCCCAAAAATCAAACCTGCTGAAAAGGCATTATTTGATAATTTGTTTTCCATTGCTGAGAGTGAAGAATATATGAGATTTTTGGATTTCTGAAATTTTAGTAATTAAGTCCAGAGAGATTTCTGCCAGAAGTCACCGATAGACAAGGCCAAGAGAGAAAATCCTTTCCCCTCCCCGGGTGGCCTGGGGTTCTAGCTCAGTTCACAGTCTAGATGCATTTCTGAAAGAAGCTTCTGGATGCTAAAAGTGATTAGTACCTCTCCAGGATCAGAGTCTTTAAGGAGTAGAGGAGCCATTTCCTGTGTGTGGCTGCTCTGGTTCTCTGAGTTTTTTTTTTCTCCATTCTTTTCTGACTCTTTGTCTCATTGACAAATCTGCTGTGAATTTTATGGCTTTCATTTGTATGTAAGTTCCTCTTTAGTCCTTGCTGCTTTCAAAACCCAAAATCTGACTTTAGATTTTGTCAATTTTGATTATAATGTTATCTTGGAGTTTTTCTATTGACTCTATTTTAGTTTGCCATAACTAAGTTGTTCTTAGTAAAAAATAAAAAATAAAAAACTCTAGGGGCTGGAGTGATAGCACAGCGGGTAGGGCGTTTGCCTTGCACGCAGCCAACCCGGGTTCGAATCCCAGCATCCCATATGATCCCCTGAGCACCGCCAGGGGTGATTCCTGAGTGCATGAGCCAGGAGTGACCCCTGTGCATCGCTGGGTGTGACCCAAAAAGCAAAAAATAAATAAATAAATAAATAAATAAATAAATAAATAAAAATAAAAAAATAAAAACTCTATATTATGAAAAACCTGAAAATAGTGTACAAATAGAGATACATGGAATTAGTGAGAGGCAAAATTCATAACCATCAGCATTAAGCATGCTTAAGGCTAGCTCATCTCATCATCCTAGATTCTAGGTAATGGTACCACTGAGATACTCACAGGTTATAGAGTTCAAGGATTCAGATTGTATCCATCCCAACCAACAAAGGGGAAGACAATTCAAAAATCATCTAAGAGTAGAAAACTTAAGACGGTAGTTTTTCTTACAAATGTAGAATAAAAATAATGCTCGTTTGAAAAGTAAAGAAGGGAATACTTGTTCTCTGCTTACTGACTGTAAAAGAAAGTGGGGGCTTTCTTTTTTTTTCTCTTTGGGTCACACCTGGCGATGCACAGGGGTTACTCCTGGCTTTGTACACAGAAAGTACTCCTGGCACTGCTCAGGGAACCATCTGGGATGCTGGGATTAGAACCCGGGTCGACCGCGTGCACGGCAAATGCCCTACTGGCTGTGCTATCACTCCAGCCCCAAGTGGGGGCTTTCTTACACAAGTACGTTGTATTGTTGCCTTGTGTCTTTTCACATAGTCAGCATAAAAGGAATATATTGATGCTTTCTTGTCTGTTCCAGTTACAATCCTTTATGTCAAAGCAAGAAAGAAAGGATTCTATTGCAATGGTTATTGCATACTTTTACCTTTCTGAAAATCTTAAAACTATAATTACCTCATATTGGAAGGAGTTTATAATATTTACTTTTCCTGGCATATATGAAGAAAGAAAGTTACAAGTTTTCTGCTCAATATAAATCTCAAATGAGGAACTGGGGATATTTCTCAGTGATAGACTATATACCTTACATGTATAAGGCTATAGTTGATTCCTGGTATCACAATACCAATAAAAAATTACATTAAACATTCTTTGTTATTCCCCTCATAACAGCCACAAAATTATCTATGATAAAAGATGATTCATTTCCTATCTAATAAGAACATGCTTAATTATGTATATGAACAGGTAGCAAATGATTGCAGTTTGTAACAGAGCTTATATTCCCTGAGGTTAGCAGAGTCCCAGTTTCACAATTTACATGTGATCCTATTCCTGAATATGGCACGGTGTGACTGAGGTTTGCATTTTCTAAGGTGAGAAGTATAATTCACAGCCCAGATGGGAGAATTGTCTTAAGATTCCTGGATGCAAAATTAAAAGACTTCTTTGGATCTTTGATTCCTGTAACATAATTACTTCCTAACACATTTTCAAAGGAGTAGTTCTATCTTGTTCTCATAAGAACACAGATACCAGTGAGGATTAATATATAAAAGGCTCAGTGCTTAACTAGGCAATATTGAAACTCAATATATTCATTCATTCATTCATTCACTTTACATATAGTGAAAATTGATGGCCATAACTAATTTTTCTGAAACCTCCCATCTACTTTCTGTAGAAGTCCTTTCCATTAGGTAACAGGTTTCTCTAGCAACCTTACAGCTGAAATCAATAATCTGTGTATCCATTTCAGTTATTAAGAGTTACTCATATCCACTTTAAAACTATAGTCTCATCTTTAATTAAAAGTGCTTCTTATTTCCTCCAATTTCTAGAAAGCAGAAGAAGCAACCTCACATAATATCACCTTTTCCTCCTAGGAAGAATAATCCAATGGAGATGGGATAGAAAGGAGACAGAGGAAGCTGTCTGTTATCCCACAAATAACAGACTGTGATTTCTTCATGATAGTTTCTGGATGAACTCTTTAATCGACAATCGAGTTTATTGGTTGCCTTTACATCAGTTTCCTCTGTATGACAGTACCTTCTCTGATACACCACACAGTAAGTATTCAAAACATTTTCTGGCACG
Organism: Sorex araneus; assembly: GCF_027595985.1. Lineage (NCBI taxonomy): Eukaryota > Metazoa > Chordata > Mammalia > Eulipotyphla > Soricidae > Sorex > Sorex araneus. The sequence goes on from NC_073305.1 coordinate 21,740,035, forward strand.
AGAGATTTGGTTTCACCAAACTTATCAGCTTGCCACACACCCTACTGCTTCGATTTCCTTATCCATTCACTCTATGTAGAAATGTACTCATCTGTGACATGTCAGTGGTGAGAACACAGGCTGTGTCATTGTTCGCTCCTTCTGGGTAATCTGAACTACTAAACTTCTGAACTACTTCTGAACTACGCCCATACCCAGAGAGAATCGAGGTCTCATCTAAGTCAGTGACTCAGCAACAAGATATAAAATACAATCATATCCCTATTACTTATTGTATTTTCTGTGCTACTTGGTAGCCCACAAAGTAGAAGAAATAGGCCCAATTGGAACTCCTAACCTCCTGACTACCTAATTCAAGTGCTAAATTAGGTATCAAATCCTTTTGTTGGAATAAACATGGCAACAAATCTTATCAGTCTGCACACAAATCTCCTCCCATGTTGCAGTTATCCACTAACTATTACAAGATTTTTTAGCATTGGAATTCCTTCCACCCTCTCTAACATGACTCCAACCATACTTCCCCATGATTTCATGTATGTAGATCATAGATGATTCATTCAGATCTGTCTTGTTTCACTCATTTAATCTAGAATTCTATTACTCTTTATATTATCCCAGCCATACACTCTGACATTTATATCCTTACACCATGTCATTTTAAACTGAGCAAATAAGGAAATCCTTCCTAAGCTCTAAAACAAGATACATTTGAAGAGAACTCCCTGCATTCCATACTCATGTGTTCTGAATTGTGGACTGAAATTACATTTCATCTCCTTGATTCCCATTTAAGTGTCCTCCATCCTTTTATTTTCTTCCAATATAAACTTCATGACAAATCATGATAATTACAGCACACATTAATGCTCATTCCCTTATCTTTTTTATCTCCTTTCTTAATTGACCAAACTGCAACTCTTTAAAACTAATGCTTCAGCTATTTCTGACAAGCACTCTCTATTGAATTTAGGTGAGGGACATAATTATTCTGATTATTGGACTTTTATGTTGCTTGGATTTGAAAGCCACATTTGCTCTTCCCACATCCCTACTTACTAGTTGTATATTGTCACTCAACCTCAGAAATTCTCTTTGCCTCAGTTTTATTATATTAAGACAGAGAAAACAAAGTACGTATTTCAATATTTACAGTCAGAATATAATAAGTTTATAATAATAAGGCAATGTACTGTACTTAATACATCTGATAAGAAGTAGCTGTTAATACATCTGACAAGAAGTAGCTGTTATTATAGTTATAAAAATATCATATCCTTTAAATACATAATTGGATAGACAAATATCTTATGAAAATTTATTTTAAAGTACTATTCCAATGTTTATATGAAGAACATGATATTAATAATCATTTATGAAGAAAAATTTGTTTTTATTTTATTATAACTATAAATATTTACAAAATAGATATTTAAAATTATTGTATATTGCCTAACATCAGAAATTTTTTCTCCATAGGGAAGCTATTGTTCTCATCATAAATTTTATTTAAAAACATAGACAAGAACAAAAAAATAAAGAAAACCTATCATCAATGACTCCCTACAAGAAACAATCTTAGCTCATAACTTGGAATGTATTATGTTCAATCCTATGATAGTGGACATAGGTCTTATAACTATTTAATTTAAAGCTAACACATTTTAAATGCCCTATAACTACATTTGACCAGTGGTTGCTATATTGGACAAAACAGATATAAAACATTTCATTTATCACAGAAAGTTTTACGGGGTGGCACTATCTATACCCTCCATTAGAAACATATAATTACAACCTGAATGTAAGTTAGAATCTACACTTAATTAATCCCCTTATTTACTTGCAATATAATAAATGTGATTCAAGCTCAATTGCTGTAATTTGATTACCTAATGCATACTATGAGGTTACAGAATATATTTATATATATATTTGCATATATATATATATATATAGTTTCCATTTTTGTTTATTTGGAGGCATGTACCTGGCAGTACTCAGTACTTGAATCTATGCACTGAGTGAACCTTGGCAGTATGCAGAGGTTTGTAAGCGATGCTAGCAACTAACCTGGCATTAGTCAAATGCAAGACAAGCACCTTCCTCCTGTACTATCTCCCCAGTCCAGTATAAACCCATTCTTTTGCAAAGAAAAAGAAATAAAGCTGTAGAATTATCATTAAATATTTGTGGTATTGGGCTGGAACGATAGCACAGCAGGTACGGCATTTGCCTTGCATGTGGCCAACCTGGGTTCGATTCCTCCATCCCTCTCGGATAGCCTGGCAAGCTACTGATAGTATCCCGCCTTCAAGGCAGAGCCTGGCAAGCTATCCGTGGTGTATTCGAAATGCCAAAAACAGTAACAAGTCTCACAATGGAGACATTACTACTACCCGCTCAAGCAAATCGATGAACAACAGAACAACAGTGACAGTGACAGTGATTTGTGGTATTATAATAAAATATAGTTTAGAAGTATACTCATGATTTTATATTAATAACATTTTAATTTAGATACTCATTGTTTCTGAAAAAACTCACATATATTTCATATAATGTGATATTTCATAACACCTTTATTATGTGTTCAATAAAATGGCAGTAAGATTCAGGAAAATGACAATACTGGATATAAAAAAATGGTAGAAAAGAGGAACACACAAAAATCAAATGAACTCTCAGAGCTGAAGTTATTTAAGATCCCTAGAAAACAACTGAGACCAAGAAGTCAGTGAACTTTATGAAAATTTAAAAAAGAAAATTTTAATGGGTTCCAAAAAATTAAGCTGAAAAAAAGTTTGCATTATAATGAAACAAAATGAAATGTTAATGCATTAAAAATTCAGAAAAAAATTTAAAAATCCATAAGACTATCAAAATCAAATACAGATAACGATATACTACAATTTTAGATCATTTGGGAAGTAAGAAATTTGGCCTTAATCATAAGAGCAAATAAAATATGTCTAGAATACATAGTTTATAACCTTATCACAAGTGTCAGAAAAGAGACTATTGGCAAAGAACATTATATTTCTTTTTTTCTCTTTTTTGGGTCACACCTGGCAATGCACAGGGGTTACTCCAGGCTCTGCACTCAGGAATTACTTCTGGCGGTGCTCAGGGGACCTTATGGGATGCTGGGAACCCAACCTGGGTCGGCAGCGTGCAAGGCAAACGCCCTACCCACTGTGCTATTGCTCCAGCCTCAAGAACATTATATTTCCAAATAGCTAAGTACATAAGATGAAACTCATGAAAATCTATTATGTAAATAGACTTGTAACTCAGCAAATTCCTTGTTATATCCTTCATGTAGCATTTTATTCTCCACATCAGGTTACAAATACTTTCTGACATCTTTCCAAAGATTGAACATGAAAAATACATGAATAATATAAACTATGTATGTATATATCTGTCTTAGCACATGTTATAGCAGATTGAATTTTAACTACTTTAGGTTCCAAAAACTAACTAGAATTGGAAAAGAAAAGACCAAAAACTATATTAAAACATCAGTATGATAAGATGTTTTGCTTTATTATTTAATATTTGTTAAAGGTCTAGACATAGAAATTCAAATTAAAAGGCATATTTTAATGAAGAAGGCATTTTAAACTTTACATGTACTGCTCTTTTAAGTGTGATCTTTGCATTCATTTTTTTGGTATAATTTTCTAATTTAAAAAGGCTTTACATTAAATATTTAAAAGTGAAGCAGCTGATAATAGGAAAAATCTTAGAGAAGTCAGAAGCAAAACATTGAAATAGATTGACAATATGGTAAGAGAAATAAATTGACAGTATGGTGGTTTTATGGCCACAGAAACCCCAGTCTTAGTGAGATTATATGATAGAATTTGGTAGAATAATACTAGAATACTATTTTGCAGTGTTAATCTCTATATCTAAAATTTCAAGAATACCACAAATATGGCTGTGAGCTCCAAACTTACATCAATAAATGAATATTATTACAGCAGTCATAACTTTATGTCTTAAAAAATAAAATATATGAGAACAAATGAAAGATATTGCAAAAATAAATCAAATATTTCATTCCAATGGATATTTCTGAATTTAAGTCATATAATTATATGTTTGATTATATTAATGGGAAATATTATAAAGTATGTTTTATGGAACTACTTAAAATTGAGGATAAGATGATAAAAACATAAAGAATGAAAGGTAAGTGTGATAACAAAATCAGAATCTACCATTAAGTGAGCAAAACATTTACTATCCAGACAATACCTTCTCTTCACTATGTACAGGAAATGAGATAGCAAGTGATAATAGAATCTATATTGTTGTAGCATATTAATTATATGAAAAGTGCAGAAATAAGCATTAGCACATAAAAAGAAAATTCCATCATTTAAATTACCAAGAAGTTCACATGCATAATTACATAGTACTTTTCCAGACTTAACACAATGAAGCTTTCAGATAGAAAAAAAAAATAGACCAAAGCATATTATTATCCCCAAATCTCTAAGTGAAATTTAAATGATCTAAAATTTCAGAAAGTTAGTAGAAGAGGAAATATCAACTTCAGAGTATCTCTAAGAAACAACAATATGAATTGTATTTATGAATTATGAATTGTATTTCTTTGGTTGTGAATTAATTTTTTTACAGTTCTTTTATTTCCAATACTTAGATACAGGGAATATGAACAAAATAACTTATTACATATTCACATTTTAAAGAAATTTTCTTTTCATTATGGTGAATTTAGATTTGGAATATCTTGGCTGAAATACCTAGTAGGAAGATCAGAAGTGGTAAATTCTTGAGAACAGAGATATTTTACCAGTAATTTATTGACATTTCCAGATAATATACTATCATTTGTGATACATTAAGTAGCCCTGTAATTCTGACAGTGTCAAAATTTATGTTATTATTATCAAAGTTACTGTACCCTAACACAGGCAAGTGTCCAAGATTCTCTATCACTGTCCCTATTCTTTCCATTCCTCGGAATGCTTGGTAATCTGAGTTTTATAAAACAAACCCAAGAGTTTGTCATTATTCAATACTTTACATTTCCTTATTTTGTCTCTCACATACTACAGATGAGTGAGATTATCTGTGATTTGTCTTTCCCCCTATGACTTATTTTGATGATCATGATTACCTCCAGTTCTATCCACATTTGGGTGAACAGCATGATTTCATCTCTTTTACAGTTGCACAGCATTCCATTGTGTACATGTACAACAATCTCTTAGCCACTCTTCTACCCTTGAAAATTTGGGTTGTTTACAAATCTGGGTGATTTTACTAAGCATTATATGAACATAGGTATGCACATACCATTTTAAATATCTTTTCTTTGGGGAACAGATGCCAAGAACTGAATCACTGAGTCATGTGGGTGGAAGTTATATTCTTACTTTCTTGAGGAATCTCCAAATTGTGTTCCATACAGTCTAGGGAAGATGATATTTTACCAACAAAATTAATCTCTTTCACCACATTTCCATCAACACTGGTTGTTTCCAAGTTGTTTTTGGTTTTCTTCTTTTCAATATGCCATCCTTCCTGGTGTGAGATAATATCCTATGGTTATTTTGATTTGCATTTCCCTGATAAGTATAGATGAATACATTTTCATGTGCCTACTGGTCCTATGTCTTCTTCGGAGAAGAGTCTGTTGTTTTCTTCTCCCCATATTTTGATTAAATTTTAAATTTTTTATTTCTCGTTAAGCGACTGTTTTACATATCATGAACATTAGGTCTTATATCTTGCATCGTATATCTTACATGGTGTACAAATACTTTCTACCACTCAACCTAAAAGTTACTCTTATGTGTGAAATTTTCAATTTCCTAGTGATTTAAGTAAAGAAAAACAAACTTTTTTTCTCAAGCAACACATTGCTCTCAAGTTAGCAGACCCTCTCTGCAAAAGTACCATCACTCAGGTCTCAAACTGATGTATACACCATGTGAAACACCTTGACTAACAGTGGGAAAAGAACCTACCAAATTATTCACCACCATTTATGTTTTCTTCCAAATAGGAAGATGGTAATATTTCATTAATATTTTTATGACTACAGTAAAAATCATGTCATAATCTAACCTTGGCAGGGAGAGAGAATTATAATCCACCCAGGTAATTATAAAGAAGAGACATACTAGCAAACAGATTTAATCAGTTAAGACATGATGTATATTTTATTTAATTTTTTCCCTCCGTGTCTCAGTTATCAGTGAATAGCTGGAGGTGTTGGAGGGGAGAATGAAATCTTAGCCATCTAGCCAGTCTTTGTATCTTAGATAGTACTGGACACTTAATAAGTATTTGTTGAATAAGTAACAAGAGCAGTTAGCACTGCCAAGTATCTCACCATGTTCAAGAATAAGAAATATTAAAAGGAGACCTTTGAATCTGACACAAAGTTCATGTGTAATCACTGAAATGTGTCTAAGAAATATAACAAATTGAGGTGAAGAAATGAGAAAGTCACAGAGACTGCCCTTTCTGAAAGTTTCACAATGAATCCCAGGGTGAGACTTAGGACAGCAGCTTGAAAAAATAAAACTATATTGAAAGACAGTCTAGCAGGTTCAGTGGGAGAGCAAATGAAGGAAAAAGTAAAGTTTTTAAGATAAATAATGATTATTTAATGACATTTATAGGAGGCACTGGGATCATAAAGATAATCAGGTATTGGAACAGTGGTTCTTTTGAGATAAAGAGATGTGGATGTACGATAGGTATAAATTAAGCTATGGTTGGCCATGAAAGGGAAAAATACTAAAGAAAGAGTTTGTGTAAAGGTCCCCTTCATATTGAACAAACTGAAACAAGATCATATTCTATCAGAGCAGGCATTTGAGGAAAGAACTTGAAGCAGAACAGAATTTAGAACAGCCTGTATAAGATGAAGCTACTGCAGATTAGTTGAATGAGTAACACTGAGAATGAATGTTCAGTTGAAGATGAAATTTTAAATGGCAAAGCAGACGCTCATCCCCACAGACATTAAGAAACATCTATAAAACATTGTTGTTCAATATTGTGATCCTATAAACCAGCTAAATAGCCAAGTCTGGAGCCCAGGAAATACTAGCAGAGGATGGCTTCTCATATCCAACAAAGTGCATAATGTATTTTTCTACACAAAACAAGAAATCTAAAACTGTCATTGACTAATTCAGTGTAATTATTGGGAATAAAATATAAATGTAATTGTGAAGCAACTCTCAGGGCCAATTTAAACTCTATTATCCACTGCCACTGTCACTGTCATCCTGTTGTTCATCAATTTGCCCAAGTGGGCACCAGTAACGTCTCCATTCATCCCAGCCCTGAGAGTTTAGCAACCTCTCCTTACTTGTCTTTCCCAACAATTGGAGGCTCTTTCAGGGTCAGGGGAATGAGACTTATTATTGTTACTGTATTTGGCATATCGAATGTGCCACGGGGAGCTTGCCAGGCTTGATTATGTCATATTCAGTCAGTAGAGCATCAAAATCTATCATTATTGGGCAATATTGTGAGGCTAAAATTGATTCAACTAATTTAAAATATGTAGTGAAGTTTACTGTGCAACTTTTAAGAGGTTTGGGGCTTTGTAAATAACAATATTACTAATAACTAATATTACTAAATAACAATATTACTATTACTAGGTTTAAATTTTTTCTTTTTAAATTCATTTACTTTGGAGATAGGGTTTCCCAAGCAGTACTCAAGGAGTCAGGAGGGGGCTCCAGGGAATTCTTAGTCAACTGGACCAGATAGTGAATTCCAAGGCCAGATGAAGAGGTATTGCTTTAGCCTAGTGGTTCTCCTAATGAACTTCGGAGTTATACCCAGTGATATCTGGTTAGTGGATGGGATCAATCAAATTAAGGTCAGGCTTATGCCTAATTGTCCCTAAACTATCTTATACTTGCTAAGCCCTGTACTATATTTTGAACTCCTAATAAGCTCTTTAAAAGAAAGGAAAAGAAAGTAGTGTGTGCATCTTGCTAAAATATAAAGATAAAACTTCTTTGAATATTTGCAGTTCTGCACCTTGGTCCATTGATAGAATTTGAAGTGTCTCAGCAATTATGATCTCTAAAAAAAGAAATGTAATATTAAGTACAGGAATATTTTAGACTTCTTATCATTATTAACATAAGATAACAATGCAATCCTAAGTCTTTGTAGCTCAAGATTCACATCTGCTTGTAAAATAGACAGAAATAAACTCAGAAAAAGTGCTAATATTGAAAGATTTCAGAAGAATATACTTGAATTTATAAAAGCTGAACTCATTTTAAGCTGGCAATCAGAATGCTAGTGGAAATTATAGAAATGATGCTTTCACTATGGTGACTCCTCATTAATAAAGAAATTATAAATCATATTTAAACAGAGGACCAAAAATATAGTACTTGACCACAAGAATACTTTTAATAGATTATTATAAATGAGATCTAATCTAACAAAGTCTATATAATTTAGCACTGTAGCACTGTCGTTCAGTTGTTCATCGATTTGCTCAAGCCGGCACCAGTAATGTCTCCATTGTGAAATTTGTTGTTACTGTTTTTGGCATATTGAATATACCAAATATAACTGGTAGCTTGCCAGGCTCTGCCATGAGGGTGGGACACTCTTGTGGTAGCTTGCTAGGCTCTCAGAGAGGGACAGAGGAATCGAACCTGGATCGGCCTCGTCCAAGGCATATACCCTACCTGCTGTGCTCTTACTCCAGTCCTCGCTCCGGTCCTGAAGGGACATATGAACACCATTGTTCATTGCAGCACTTATCACAGGTTATGGATTCAACATAGGTATTTAACAACAGATGACTGAATTGTGTTCCATAGATATACATATACATGTGTATATATATATAAAGAGAGAGAGAGAAAACGAGAGATTGAGCAGAATATTATGTAGCCCAAAAGAAGAATGAAATAATGCACTTCACTGCAACATGGATGGAATTGGAAGATATCAAGTTAAGTGAAGTCAAAAGAGAACAAATGCCATAACGTTCAGAAAAAACATATTTATTCTTATTTATTAATGTTCTGGGAATGCCAGAAGTCCTTGGTACCTAAAAGGTATTTTTTCAGCAAAGGCATCCTCCTAGGTGGTGCTCAGGAGCCTAGTGCTCCTCCCAGTGATTTTTGGCAAGCCAGAGAGACAGTTCAATACAACGACCCAAGAATGCAGCGCTACTTGGACTCTAAGAGACCAGGGACTACCCAGGCACCCTAGTGGTACTTAGGGGAACTCCAGTGCGACACCTGTTTATATTCAGGAACCATTTGATGCCGGAGGTCAAACCAGAGCCATCAAACATGCAAGATAAGTACCTTAATTCCTGTAGGTCACTGTAAGTCCTTCCCTTCCAAGATACATTTAATGTAAAGCTTAATTCTCAAAATTGATATGAAGCACTTTTAACTTTAATCACTGTCACTGTCATCCCATTACTCATTGAGTTGCTCGAGCAGGAACCAGTAATGTCTCCATCGTGAGACTTGTTGCTATTGTTTTTGGCAATAGCATAGCAGGTAGTGCATTTGCCTTGCACGAGGCCGGCCTGGGTTCTATTCCTCCACCCCTCTCGGAGAGCCTGGCAAGCTACCCATGGCATATTCGATATGCCAAAGATAGTAACAGTAAAAGTTAACTTTAATAAAAGTTGAAATACAAGTTGCAAACAATATGACACATTTGAGGTGGAGATTATTAGTGATGATTTAAGCAACATTGACATTCCAGAATTATGACATTCCAGAATTCTCTTAGAAAGTATTCACAATTGAACTCTTACAACTTGTTTCATTTTTCTGAAAAAAAAATGGCAGCTCATAAAATAATAAGTAAATAAACTATGATGGAAGAATTACTTGCTTTCCTTCAAAACACATGTCTGGGAATTTTATTCTTTTAGACTTTTATTATTTCCAAAGAAATATGACAAGTCATTTTAAAACTAAATCTCTTATCTTTTTTTGTTTGTTTTGTTGCCATACCTGGTGGTCCTCAGGGCATACTCCTGGCTCTGTGCTAAGAGATCACTCCTGGCAGGCTCAAGGGGCATATAAGATGTCAGGATTAGACTCTGGTCATCCATGAGCAGGGCAAGCATCCTAGTCGTAGACTATTCCTTCAGCCCCCAAACCATTCTATTTTGAAACATATGTTAATCTCATACACGTACATAAAAGCCATATCCATGAGATCAGCACCAGAGTTTTGTTTCAGATACATTAACTATTGCTCACTGTTTGGCAGAATCATAAAGAACATATTTAACTATTTTCTCTATGTACTTACACTCAACAAAATTTTAATAATTTATTACCATCATAATTTATTAGACTATTGATATGAAGAGTTAATCTCATAGATTCTTTGTTTATTTTAAAGACAAAGCAATGACATAAAATCTTTAAAATTCTTTTACAATGAATCAAACATTAATGCCCTTGTATGTCCTGTTCACTTAAGAGGTCATGAGAGGCATGTTATGTTAAAATACAATGCCTCTCTGTCTATCTCCCTGTTCTCTCTGTTCACCTCATGTTCTGCCTATTGGAAGCAAAGAAACAGACTTTCCATTTTAATGTGTTAGCTCTTTATTAGTGGGAATTTATGAAATAGAAACCTGTAACTATGCATCCCTAAGAGACTCTGATAATCAGTGTGATCATTCAGTTGGCACATTTTTGTTTCCTTCAGATTATAAAAATTGAGATCCTTCTAACATTATTTGATTATGTCATCCCTTTCGAGATTGCTAGCTATTATTACTTTAAACCCTTTATTATTCTGAAATGTGTGTCTATTATTAAAATATTCCATTTGATTTACAAGAATGAAAAAGGTGTTGCAGCGTTTTGCTGCTCAAAACAAAACAAGTTGACGTCACAACACAAAGCACATTTGGAAAAGTAGTTTAGTTTCTAGGTTTCAAATTATCAAAGGATGAGGTAAAAAATTCATTAATAATATAGAATTTCCAAACTCAGTAAATGGATAAAATGATTCATTGTTCAGAGATGACAAGACAAAAAGAAAAGTCAAAAATTGGAAAAGGTACAAAGGTACCTTTTCTCTGCTCAGCTCATGTTCTGCCTATTGGAAGCAAAGAAACAGACTTTCCGTTTTAATGGGCTAGCTAGCTCTTTATTAGTGGGAATAATAAATGGAATAAGAAAAGGTACAGAGACTGGAAACTCTCAAACACGTGTGGAAAGCAAGCAATTTGCTATAATCACAATGTAATAGGCAGTATTAATTTATAGGAAGATGCTTTTTGGAGTACCAAATTAGCCTAATCAAATTAGAAAGTTATTAATGGTTCTGACAGCTTTCCCTAAGGAACATAACAGGGTATATAACTACAAAAGTTACTTTAGCATTTGCATAAAATTTGTTCATTTTCACATCAAATATGAGTAGCACTGTAGATCTTATCTTGGACAATATTCTAAAGCAAGCTCAAAATTAGGGTTTTATTAGTGTTCCTTTAACACTGTGGTTTATTGATTGCACATTCATTCCATTCATATTGTCCCTCTGTAAATATCACAATGTATGATGGACTTAATAGTAGCTGTTTTCCTGTTTATGTGAAAGAGGAAAAAACTACTTTGGGTAGAATATCAAATTTTGAGTCAGTTGTGGTTAATTAATAATTCAGTTTAAACACCTATAAGATACTTGACTCTAAATTTAAAAAATTGACATTTCTTAGTTTTGCTTCTACTTTAAAACATTGTAAATAAAGCTAGTGAGATACCTAACTCGTAAAAAGAAACAAATTAGAAATAGTAGATATCATTTTTAATTCAGTGTACTATTGTTTCAATACAAGAATTTCTTAGTAAGAAAAAATTAAAACAGCTTTCCCTAAAAGGGCACAGAGATGCCCTTAAAAAAATCACATTATTTGTGATAGAACGTTTTATCTTGATTGTTTTCCTAAAATTATATTATATATGCAGAAAAGTCCTAATTAAAAAAATTATATTTTTTAAATTCAATCTGTAAAGTAATTCCTGATACCGACTTTCCTTAAGGTTCTAGTTGGCTCTTTGTAAATTTTTGAAAATTTACATTAAGATAACATTTTTCCAGTATTTTTTTCATTGCACTCAGCAGTGCTCAGGGCTTACTTCTGGCTCTGTGCTTAGGGATCACTCGAGGTGTGCTTGGGGGACCCTACAGGGTGCCAGGTTGTCCTTGCAGAAGACAAGCACCCTACACACTGTACTATCTTTCTGGCCCCATCCAATTTTTAATCTAAAATGAGAAAACATTTTTACTTTCCCAATATAATCTTCTCTGTTTATTTTATACTAATATTTTTCTTATAAAGTTAACAAAGGATATGTTGGTATAAGATAAATTTATGATTAATAAAAATTATATTTATGCCACAGTTATAAATTTTATAAATACCAAAGTTTATCAGAATTTTAAAAATAAGTTTTGAGAATAAAAATATTCTAAAGCCATAGTCATCTTTTTGAGGCACTAAAATATTTTATGCATCCTTATAAAGATACTTATTAGCCAACAATTGAAAAAAAACAGTTGTACTGACTTTATTCGAGAGAACAATGGCAATTATATTTATACTATGATAGCTTATTCTGCAGTTTTAAGGGTAGTTTTAAGTTTTACTATATGTTAGATGACAATTGCTATTTATCTCAGTTCTCTACTTATCAATAAGACAGAAAGATATAATTATTTACCATTACAAATGTATAGGGTTCTTGTTTTGTTTTAGGCAAGACAGGCATTTGTAGGAAGTAGAAATATTAATGAAATAAACTAAAAAATTCGTGTTGATGGGGCTATGGAGAAGGTGAAAGCAGTGTAAATAGACACTACACATGTATTCTCATAGCAACATTTTTCACAAAAAGACAAGAGAACAACCCAAGTGGCCATGAATAGGAGAATTTATGTGCAAAAATGTGGCATATGATAGAATAGTTCCTTCTTCCAGAAAAAAAAGGGAGAAATTCTGACACATCCCACAAAATGAATGACACTTAAGGACATTTGAAATGGAACAAGCCAATCCAAAAATCAAAAACAAAAAGATAAACACAAATACTGTATGCTTTCTCTTGCATGAAATAATAGAGAATATAATATCATGGAGCTGGAAAAGTGGGATAGTAATTGCAGGATTTGGGAAGAAGAAGAGCAGTAATTGATTAATGGTTTAGAATTTTAGTTTTGCAGCATAAAACTATTTCTGAGATGAATTTTGATAGTTTCTCAATACTATGAATATACTTAATATTATGACTAAACTGTAAAATTTTAAATGCTTAAGGTGAAGAAAGTAAGTATTCTCCAAAACCCACAGCAGGGGCCGGAGCGATAGCACAGCGGGTAGGGCGTTTGCCTTGCACGCGGCCGACCCGGGTTTGATCCCCGGCATCCCATATGGTCCCCCAGGCATTGCCAGGAGTAATTCCTGAGTGTAGAGCCAGGAGTAACCCCTAAGCATTGCTGGGTGTGACCCCAAAAAAAAAAAAAAAGCAAAACCCACAGCAGCACTGATGGGTCTGTAAGTGAAAAGCAGATATGAATCATGCTCACACAAAACACAATGTGAAGATAAAGGTGAGGTTGCAATGATGTATCCATCAAGAGAGTAATGATAACACCCAACAGAAACTGGAGAAGATAAAAAAAAAATTATCTTTAAGTCTTCTGAGGGGGCATAGCTTTGTAGAGAATTTGATTTGCATCTTATGACACCCATTACAGACTTCTGGCCTCCAGAATGGTAAGTCAACGCATATATAATCCTTTACCATGAAATTTGTGATAATTTGGTCCAGTAGAACAGTATCAAAAGTAATTTGACGACTGAGAGGAAGTCACTGTCATCCCGTTGCTCATCGATTTGTTTGAGCGGGCACCAGTAACATCTCTCATTGAGAGATTTATTGTTACTGTTTTTGGCATATCCAATATGCATGGGTAGCTTGCCAGGTTCTGCCAGTGTTCGATACTCTCAGTGGCTTGCTGGGCTCTCTAAGAGGGGCGGAGGAATCAAACATGGGTTGGCCGCATGAAAGGCGAACGCCCAAACGCTGTGCTATTGCTCCAGCTGAGAGGAAGTAAGATCTACAATATAATATTTGCGTTGAACCAGGCAATCTGTGTTATCAATATTTTGTAAATAAGGACACTAAAGCAAAGAGATGCACAAAACGATAATTAAACTCCCCCACCTTTAGAAGAACAAAGATTCAGATCCATGCATTCTTTCCTGAGCTCACATTCTTAAATGTTACTCCATGTTCAATGATTGGTTTGTTTCTGTGACTTCTATGCCAAATTTTACAATAAACACAATTTTTTAACACCTGAAAACTAAATGCAGTAATCAAAAACTGTTCCTTAGATTCTAAGTGACCAAATAGAGTTGGAACACTGAGTAATTCCTGGAAGTTGTTAACAACTAAACATGGTTTTAAAATTTTGATTTTTCTGGATACCTTTTGGGGTTTCTTATGTAACCTAAAAGTTAGACACTATAGAAATATTTTATTAATGTCCTCATTTTAGTTGAAAATAGAAAAATCACATTTCAGTTGAGTGATCATTAAATAAGAAAAATCTTAAACATATGTAATTAATGTGTTAGAACTCATTGTAAGAAATGCAGTGAACTCTGTAGTAATAATACTAGAACACATGAAAAGGTCATGAGAAAACTATGCAAAGACAATCTGACATCATGCAATGAAAATCCCTTAGGAAAATTCTCAAATTTAATTTTCTTCACTATACTATGTTGTTTCTTTTCATTGGGAGAGATGTGCCTAATGGGCTATCAAACTATGGTAATATCAGAGTGTTTGCTGGAAGATGGGCTATATAATTACATGAGATGAAATTAGGAACTGTCCTTTACTGCAACACTCACACTAACAGACATGTTTAGGAATTCTGCATGCTTGCTTGTTTTTGTAAGATGTAATTTTATAAATAGATTTTGGAACTGTCCCATTATATTCCAAATAAGGCAAAAAATCAAACATGAGGTTGGATGACATTGCATGCAAAATAATAAAATCATTAAACCATCGAGTAATTTCTATCCCAGTCTAGCAACATGTTCTAGTATGCTCTTCTAACTCACCAGTGGGTTAGAAACAAGGTAATCTTTGAAATTCATGATCAACCACATTTAAAATGGATAAGGAATTTGAAGAAATTTTAGTTATTTCTGCCTCTTGACAATCTTAAGCTTCTCTCTCATTGCAATATCATTTTAAGTTAAGACTGGTTAATTCCATAGGAGGGATTCATTAATTTTAGCCAGACCTAAAAGATATAAAATAAATATATTTCAAGTAATTGATTTTTTAAAATGATCCTCACCATGTTATCCATTTGTTTGAAAGATTAATTATGCTAACCAATTGTAGAAAGGTACTCTATAAAATCTAATCTATGTTTCTAAAGACAAAATTACTGCTAAATTTTTAATCCACCAACTTTATTTCATAAATTCTCACTTTAAAGATCTTGTCAACAACCAAAATTGCTACCTTGAGTTCTAAACTCTTGAAACATTCAAAATTATAAATCATAAATTCTTTTACAGTGTTAGTTAAATTCAATTTATGATATCAGTGCAACTCAAATATTTATATGTTTAAATCACTTTTCAGTGCTCTTGTCCAAATGACCAGAAGAGTCAAAATATCAGCTCTGAAATATAAATCTATAGGTGAAAATTTGTAAAACACAGCAGCACATTATATTTAGTTGATACAAGGTTAACCCATTTATATTACAAGTTTTTCTACTTCATAAATTCAAAATATATTGTTAGTATTTTACTAGGAATGTCAAAATGTTAACCACTATAACTATTTCATTATTTCCAAAATATTAACCAAACCTCTAAACAATTTATTATTATGTTGTTTATGCTTCTGCTAAACACTTGAATATTGAGATTACATTAAGAAATTAAAATTTAAAAACTCTTTCCAGTGAAATAAACGTGACATTTTAAGCTTTAAGAGAAAGATAAAAGAATTATGTTTTATGCAGTGCTTTGACTAACATAAAACACAATTCAAAACAAAAACAAAAGATAAATTATGGCATTAATTATTGGCTTATTGTGACAAAGTAGTGTAGTTTGGCAAGAAAGCAGTCAAATGCCATGTAAGAGCTATAAAAGAAAGTGTATTTAACTTCTCAAAAATTTTGTATTTCCCAAAGCTGCTTTCACATTTGAGATATTAATATCATTAGTGTCCCAATGGAATTGCACACTTCAATTTGATAATTTCATTCATGTGCAGACAAATCACATCTGTGACTTAAAATTTATCACTAACCCCAAACAAGCATAATTACAGCTTGTGAAGAAATATAACAAATGCCTCCTCTTTGTTGTTCTGTTTTTAGTTTTAAATCTGCAAGATCTCTCAATAGGTAATAATTCAATTTGTCTAAAAAAACTTATTTGCAATAGGTTTATAAAGATGGAAAAGAAATACTAGAATATGTCTACTCAGCTATCTTCATATGCTTTGCCATAAGAAATGCAACATCTTAATTATATTTCAAATAAAATAACTGTAAATTAGATGTGAATGTTCTAAATGGGATTGCTATTGTAAATGCAACTTTACATTTTGTGCAATTGAAAACATTTTTCATTATTGAACTTTTGATGTACCTAATAAATACCATATCACAACAGGAGGTGTAATTGTTTTGAAAATACTGTTGAAAATACAAAGATAAATTTAAAGCAAGTTAATAGAAACTTAATAGAAATTCAACATCATTAGAATCTAAGTGTTAATTATAAGCTGATAAAATATAAGCATGTCCATTTAGAGCTCAGAAAAACTATATATAGTTAATATAATTCTGCACTATCCGAGCTATTATAGTTATATTATTTATAGTTATGTTACAATAGGCTTGCGTTAGATAGATTTGATGCTATGAATCACAGTAAAAGAAGAGGTTTGATCCAGTAATATTGATTTATAATAAAAGGGATCAAGAAATAAACATCAAGGGGAATACCAAGACCACAGAATTGAGTCCTTTCTAGAGCTTACAAGTCTAGTCATATAAAAGCCACACAATTTCCATTTGATCTCACCTCTCAAATTTAACATTTGTACCATAGTTTGGAATGGCTGTAGACTAATCAATCTATGACATTGACATCATCATACTAATATGTCAAGGTAGTTGAGGGGTCATTTTTCCATTTTTCAAGAATCATATACGTGTTTACTTGTTCTTGGACCATCTTTGGAGTCCAGCAATGTTGAGATTCAGAACACAAACTCTGGAACTTTTCCAGATTATTATCTCTGCCTCTCTTTCCTTATTGATAAATTGAAAATTATGCTGACTGGAAGCTGTTATGCATTTACAGAGACTGGGAAGTCCTGACATACTTCTTTGTGAGCAGTGAATGGGATGGAACATAAATGTTAGGGTTATCATTACTATTCCTACTAATAGCATTATCAGTCAATGACCCCAAAGGCCCCCTCAGCACTTTGTCATAGAGCAGCATTAGTCCAGGAGTTGTAAATTTTGGCTTGGTCCCTTTCTGGTAACACTGAGTGTTTCCAACACTTCATTTACTTACATATTAAATAATACATTAACTCAAGATGTTTGTCCATTCCCCAAGTCTATATTTTAGCTCCATGAATAGAGTGCTTAAGTTAATTTCTGAGGAACATCTGGAAGGAAATGTGAAGAAATTGCAGCAAACCCCGGACACGCTCTACTGCATCAATCTACATAATTTGAAATGACCCATATTTGCCGTTCATGCTTAGAGACCAGAGTATCGGAGTGAATTACACAGCACAGGGCAAGAAAGGTATAGAAGCCCAGAGGGAGATGCACCTTTCCAGTCAATTTCTAGAACCAGGTGAAACAGAATTGACGCATAAAAGACCCATTTAACAAACTAGCTAGTAAGTAGTTTTGAGAAAACAGAAATTCACACACACCCCATAAACATAGGAGTGTCACAGAAAAGCTCTAGCTGGAGGGTCCATACTTACACCTACTGAATATAGGATATTCTTAGAAGTCAGTTCAAGGTTTCAGAATTTGGAGTTGTTCAAGCAACCAGGAACTGCCAATCCCTCGTTCAAAATTGTAAACCAGTTTAGACAAAAACCTCCATAAACACAGTGTCAAGAAATATGTGATGGAGACAAATCTTAACTTGTAAAAGGTTTGGAAAGGAGGACATCTGAAATTGGACATTTCACAAGAAGTGACACCATATTGGGCGATACAGTCTCTGGCCCAATTCATTCTCCTAATAGCACTCCCCAAATGCAAGATGTCACAAAGTCACAGGTTCCAGTCCCAAGGGTACAAATAGAGGGGTAAAAAGTTATGCTAGATAAACCCGGAGGGCGATCAAATTCAAAGGCACTGGCAAACCTTAGCTTCCAAAATCCACCCCAAATTTGACAGTGATTTCCCCGAAGGAAGGATTCTTACAAGTCAATAGCTTTTCACACTGTCCTTAAGTGCAATGCATCCCAAAGAGCTTTCTAAAAGAAAAAATATAGACAGAAGAAAGAAAGAAAAGAAAATCGAAGAAATCACGAAGCTGCCCCCCTGTGTTTTCTTATCCCAACAACTTTGCCAGGGTTTTGAAGAGAGACTCTCTCTCTCTCTGCAAGCACCCAATAGGAGAAATCCAAAGGGTGTCCACCCCCTGTACCCAGCCCATACTGAGGGCAGAGCCCACTGACCCTCTCGCCCCACAGACACTTCTTCCTGCCCTTTGACAGCGTTTGAGGTTTGGAAACCCTCACGCTCAGCGCTCTCCACTTTGACCCAGCAGCCTCACATCTCTTCCTGTCACAGAGCTGTAGAGGCAGGGCTGCTGGTGGTGTGGGGTCCAGGGAAGAGCGAAGTCGTCCAGGGTCAGGTCCTGCGAATTCCGTTCCGCATGCTCCAGCCTACAAGCTTTGCATCCCTCCCGCAGGGGCAAATCCCCAGCTAAACTCTGCAGCAGGAGCTCAGCCCCATCTTCTGCGCGCAACTTACCTTGGTTAGGCTGAGCTTTCGGCATCCCCAGTAGCTTTTCTCTCCTTCCTCCCACCGAGCCCTTCATCCTCCTGCTGGCAGAAGCCCTGCGCCCTGGTCCAGGCATCCGGCAGGAGCGGTCGCCGGGGCTGTGGGTCCCCGGGGCGCGCGGCTGCTGGTCCGCAGCTTTGGCGGCTGTCTTTGCAGCCAGGCGTGAGCGGCAGCCACAGAGAATGGTCCCCGAAGCGCTGCGCTGGCTGTCCCTTGGGCGCAGGCTGGAGGTGGCAGTCAGAGCGCCTCTGCCTCCGCCTCGCTGCGCCCCCAGTGCTCCGCACGCGTCCCGAGCCCGAGCCAGCCTCAGGTGCACCCAGATGGGGTGAGGATCGTAGGGAGGGGCCCACCCCAGGGTGCAGGGAGACGAAGAGAGGGATGAGAATCAGGAAGAAAGCAGGGCAGGAATTTGCCTTGATAGAGTGAGTGGAGGGTGTGTGTGTGTAAGATAAACGCACAGCTGAGTAATGTTTCCAGAAATTAGAGACGCAGAGAATGGAGTTCTAGTGAGCTGCTTTGGGAGAGTCTGAAACGGGGTCTTACTTGGTATTTAGGTCCCCCTGCTGGTTTGGGGACTGGCATCTGACAATCACTTCCCCCTACATCCCAGCTTTTCACATGCTTACTTTTGTTTAAGTTTATCTCAAACACCTCAGAGAGAAACTACAGCAAATAAATAGGGAAAATCTATTTGCCACTTTTAAAGAACACTGCTAGGATTTTCTTTCCCGTCTCTTCAGTCATACTTATCTCTCTGGTTCTGATTCTCTCGCTGTGTGTAAAGGACTAAATTTAAGATCCTTGTTAGAGTTCATATTCTGGTTGATTACGTATGGGTTAGTTAGGGCCTAGGATTCTGGATTTCTAAAGGGGAGGCAAAATACAGTCAAAGTAAACCTGCTTTCTAACGTCAGCTGAGACAGGAACTATTTGGAAGATGATTTGAAATAACAAGTCACTAAGGATTGTTTTTCCATAGAGTTTGGGATGCTATAGAAGACAAATGATACTACATATAAACCCAGTGTAAAGCGGGCAAAATACCTGCAGATAAATACATTACTGCCATTACTGTTATTAACAGTCTATTAAATCAAATACTAGAACCACTAGTGGCAATGATAGTGAGGAAATATTTATAACTCACCACTCCATAGGTTCTCAAGAATAGCTCTAAGAATGTCAGTGGTGACTGTTCCACAAACGCACCATCAGCTAAAGAAAAGATGCTAAGTGATGTCCTCAAAGGGGCAGTCTCGTCCTCTTTTGAGTCAGTTATTGACTGTCAGTCATGGAGCAGTTACTGTGTACGTTATCAAGCAAGCAAATTACTTATCAAGCTAAAAAGCAAACCAAGAATATCGCACGCCAAGAAAAAGAGAAATATCGCATATGCCTGTGCATATGCATGTGCATGTGCGCGCGCGCACGCACACACACACACACACACACACACACACACATACACACACACCCCATTTGCTTCACCTTAACTTGACCATGTTAATTTGGTTTGATCTTTTCTCTTTACATGCTTTCATCTGATTTTAAAGACACATTCCTATATTTCTATTCAGTGAAGTGTAACTTTCTTTACCATAGTTCAGGTCTTCCCAAGGGATGAAAGAGACTATCATAATTTCTTCTTTTAAAACAGTGAATTGACAATCTACCAATAAATATACTATGTTAGTAAATCTAAATAGTGTATTAGGCATATCAGCTATTAGACAAAGGAGATTACTGATACATTACCACATCTCTGTATGTACCACATCCCAAAACAGAGGGAAGTCTAGAGTGCCTTCACAGGAGATATTTACCAGGTATATATTACTATATATATGTATATATAGGAATATATAGATATATACCTATATATATTTGGTTTTATATATACCTTTAAGTGAGCCCATCAGGAAGAGATAAACAAGAGAGATATTTAAGGTTAAATAATAAAGACTGGGTGGGGGATGAATGGGGAAGAATGTTCCTTTAGCTCCAGTGCATGCAGTATGTAGCAAAAATGACTTGAAAGATAGACAATGGCTACGATTTCTAATAGGAAAAGTTTTTTTTTACTTCAGAAGTTTGAACTGGGAGCCACCATAATCAGAGATATCAACAAAGACTAATTAGACATAATAGTTTTATGCAGAGAGTCTCTTGTCCGCACGCCTGGCTGTCTTCCCCGGGGCCCTTCGGAGGGGATGGGCTCAAGCTTCCCTCCCCACCCCAAGCAGAGCTCCTGGCCGCTGAAGACCACTGAAACCTAGCTGCAGCCATGCTGGAGGCTCCTCTCTACACGTTCGGACAGGCCTCATGCATGAAGGTACCAGCAGAGGAACCCAGGTGTGTGTAATCCCATCAACAGTCAACATCCAGAGAGACTTAAAAGCAAGCTCTCAGAAGATATCTTTAGCCTACTTCTCCCTCTGGGAGAAACTGGCAATCTTCTGAGAGTTTCCTGCCCCCATGGGACAGCCTTGCAAGCTCCCCATGGTATATTCATATGCAAAATCCAGTAACAAGCTGGATCTCATTCCCCTGACCCTGAAGAGCCCCCAGTGCAACATAGTTAGGAGGGCCAAGTCGAAATAGACTTCTAAGATCTCAGGGAAAGGACGAAATGAGAAGGCTGCTTATGTTACTGAGCCCGCCCGAGAAATTGGTGATTAACGGGATATTGTGATTGTGATTGTGATTGTGAGTTTTATGCACTGAACTGGAATCAGAAAATAATAAAGCACAGGAAGTACTTTAAAAACTGTAGAAATGTAAATTTGAGATCTTGACAGACAGACAAGGATAATAGTGGTTGTAAATAAAATATATCATTTCCCTGACTGCCTGAGAATTCCTGGGTGTTTTCTCAGGGCCCCCCAAAGAAAAAGAAATAAAATTATTTCGAAGACATTATTGAGGCTTAACTAATATTATATGCCAATCGGTTGAAAAGAGGGATTTGTTCAAGACTATGCTAAGATTTTGCATTTGGAGGACAAGAAAAACAGTTGTCCCTCAAATACAAAGCCCGGATTCCTCCTCAGGCTGTTTTCACTCTGGGCGCCCCAGAGGGGGCAGGTGAGAACCTTCCCTGTATTCAATATGCCCAAACCAGTAACGATAGGTCTCATTCCCCTGACCCTGAAAGAGCCTCCAATCACTGGGAAAGACGAGTAAGGAAAGGCTGCTAAAATCTCAGGACTGGGAGGAAAAGAGATGTTACTGGTGCCCACTCAAGTAAATCGATGAACAATGGGATGATAGTGATACAGTGAGCCCGCCTGAGAAATTGGTGATTAAAAAGTGAAGAAAAAAAGTTATTCCATTACAAATTCAGATGTCAAACAGAGAAGTCAAAGTTTACATATTTTTTTTCTCTAGAAAAGGCTACCTATTTTTGAGTTCAATAATGAATTAGAGAAATGTTCAGGTGGGGATTTTCAAGTTCAGCTCTAAGAATTTGTTTCTAGTTTAATGATTGCAAATATTGGCCAATATGAGGTCATGAGGCAGAATAAAGAAATAAACATAAATTGCTTAGAATGTAAGTTTGAAATTATCTGATATCCCTATTTCTCAGATTCTCTGTAAGACATGAAAGCATGTTGGAAGAATGAAAATTAAGTGAGACAACGCATTGTTTTATCATTCACATATTTTGTATTAACCCATAAAATTAAAGAGGATGGACCCATGCATACATAATATTTACTATTTTAATAATAGCTCACAACATAATGTTTCTAGTAGGTTTAAAAATGTTCTCATTATAAAAAACCCGAATGCCCTAGAACAGATGACTGGTTGAGGAAACTTTGGTACATCTATACAATGGAATACTATGCAGCTGTTAGAAAAAAGGAGGTCATGAATTTTGTACTTAAGTGGATCGGCATGAAAAGTTTCATGCTAAGTGAAATGAGTCAGAAAGAGAGAGACAGACATAGAAAGATTGCACTCATCTACAGCATATAGAATAACAGAGTGGGAGACTAACACCCAATAATTGTAGAAATAAGTACCAGGAGGTTGACTCCATGGCTTGGAGGCTCACCTCACATTCTGGGGAAAGGGCAACTCAGAGAAGGGATCACCAACTATAATGTAGTCGAAGGCCATGTAGGGGAAGGGAGTTGTGGGCTGAATGAGGGCTAGAGACTGAGCACAGTGGCCACTCAACACCTTTATTGCAAACCTCAACAGCTAATTAGAGAGAGAGAACAGAAGGGGATGCCCTGCCACAGTGGCAGGGTGGGGTGGGAGGAGATGGGATTGGGGAGGGTGGGAGGGATGCTGGGTTTACTGGTGGTGGAGAATTGGCACTGGTGAAGGGATGGGTTCCCGAACTTTGTATGAGGGAAGCATAAGCACAAAGGTGTACAAATCTGTAACTGTACCCTCACGGTGGTTCACTAATTAAAAATAAATTAAAAAAAAAGTTCTCATTATAGATGATATTTGTTATCTTAATGACAACCTGTAACAATGTTTCTAGAAGGTTTTTGAAATGTTCAGTGAGTAAATAAACTAATAATCTTATAGAAAAAAATAACCAGTAAAGCAAAAAAAAAGAAAGTGGTATCAAGTGGTAGTACAAACAGTAGGGCACTTGCCTTGCACTCAAAAGTAGGGTGATTGCCTAGCACATAGCCAACCGGAGTTTGATCCCTGGCAACCCATATGATTCCCTGAGCCTGTGACAACAGAAAACTAAGGAAAGAGAAACACAAATTGGCCTTGTTACTTTATTCATGAAAATCACATCGGAGGAAAATTCTGTAACAAAGATGGATACAAATGATAAATATAAATTAATGAAAAACAGTATACACATTGAGCAATCTTTTGGCTTTGTTTTGGAGTAGTATATAGTTTGAAGAAGCATAATGTTGGGTTAGAAAGATCACTACTATGAATGGCAAATCAATTTTAGGTAGAATGTTAGATTATTCTTTAAAGAAATATGATAATAAAGATTTCAAAACAGATTGGAGGTGTTAAGTGAACAATGCATCACACTGTCACTGTATCACTGTCATCCAATTGCTCATAGATTTGCTCAAGCGGGCACCAGTAACGTCTCCATTATGAGACTTGTTGTTACTGTTTTTGGCAGATCAAATATGCCATGGGTAGCTCGCCAGACTCTGCCATGAGGGCAAAATACTCTTGGTAGTTTTCGGGGCTCTCCGAGAGGGACAGAGAAATCAAACCCAGGTCAGTCACATGCAAGTCAAATGCCCTACCTGCTGTGCTATTGCTCCAGTCCTTTGAACAATGCATAACTGAGGAAATTTGATTCACTTTATGTAAAGGAAAATTATAAGAAAGCATAATTTGTTGGTGCATATTGAATTAAAAGCATGGGTAAAATCAACAGAGTAAAAAAGAATGATGAACCACAAGCTCCAGCATCACCCTTGGCAATGAAAAGGATCACTAGTTTTCCTGATCCAGGAAGAAATGAGTAGAATCAAGATGTGCTGAGATTCTAAAGTGGAATGGCAGAAAGTAGGGAATGCTAATATTACTTTGCCCCTATATCTACAGGAAAACAGAAATGAGGCTTTCCATTCATTACTTTTGATTACCAGAAAACAGCATAGTAAAGGAAAATGTAGAGAACATTTTAGAATGAGTTTTAACAAGTATGTAATAAAATATGCAAAGTCAAAGTAGGTAAAAACCACCAAAGGATCATTCACAAGTTTGAAAACCTAACTCAGGGTCAAAGTATGCATATTTCTTACAATGAAAAGAGGGGAATCAGCATTTCTGTTTATAATTCTCCCAGCAATAATCAAAACATATGTTAAGAAACAGTGTAGGAAATTTACCCAGGCTTGATAATCAACAAAAGAGAAATTAAGGGAGACCAAACAAATGAGGTAATTCATGGAGTAGAACCTGAGTGAATGGACTATCAAAATATCCGGAACTGGAGTTTGTGTACCATAACTTCCATTGTAGCTTTTGAGACTTAGAACTATTTATTTAAATTCGGTGAGTCTTGTGTTTTTCATCTGTAAAACAAAAGTAAGATATTTACCCTTGAGTCTTAGATTATTTTTCCAGTGTACAATGGAGGGCGAGGCTTCCAAGCAGTGCTAGGGAGCTCCTGGAGGCCTCCTTAGTGAGTCTTAGCCACCTGGGCTAGCATCCCAGTGTGAACACACAAAGACATGATGTTCCTTGGGTCCTGCAGTTCCTGAAATTACCCAGGTAATCCCTGTGGTATTCAAGGACTTCCAGTGTCACACTCAGTGGTTCTTGGGGTGCTTCTACTGTTGGACCTGATCAAACACACAAGAATGATGTGGTGCTGGTGCAGGGAATTAAGCCAAGGATGATCACCTGTAAAGTCGCATGTCACACCCCATACTATCTCTCAGATCCTAGCTTCAGACTTTTGCAATAGTATTAAAACAGTTATTCGCAAATTGAACACTTGCAAGTTGGCTTCTGGACCCAAAACACAGATTTTTGGGTCCCACCCCTAGAGTTAATTATGCATTCATGAATCTCAAAAATAGTGTTTCTGAGGCCAAAGCAATAGTACAGTATGCTTCTGACCCAAGTTCTATTTCTAGCATCATATATGGTTCCTCAAGCCAACAAGTGTGATCTCTGAGCACAGAGCAAGGAGTAAGCCTGAGCACAGCTAGGTGTGGGCCAGAGTTTTTTTTTAAAGCTATAAAGTGTATTTCTAAAAAGTTTCATCCTGCAGTCACTGCTACACCCCGTTATAAAGCATGTAACCTAACACTTGGTATACAAGGGATATTAAATACATAGTAATTAATGTTCAGTATTGCTCATCAATTCATAATGTGATAACTAAAGATAGAGTCACTGTCATCCCGTTGCTCATTGATTTGTTTGAGTGAGCACCAGTAACATCTCTCATTGTGAGACTTGTTGTTACTGTTTTTGGCATATCCAATACACCACGGGTAGCTTGCCAGGCTCTGCCAGGCAGGCTCAATACTCTCCGTAGCTTGCCAGGCTCTCCGAGAGGGGCAAAGGAATCAGTCATGGGTCGGTTGCATGAAAGGTGAACGCCTTCCCACTGTGCTATCGCTCCAGCCCAAAGATAGAGTAAAGCTGAGAATGTTATAAATGAAATATAAATTTGGGTGATGAATACAGGTGTTACTGGATAAGACGGAATTTCAAAGTTACTAAAATATGGGTCATATTAAGTGTGAGAAAACATTGGAAAGATTCAAAATAAAGAGATATTTGGTCAAAGAAAGAATTTAGAAGTTCAGCTCTTAAAGGTAAATTTATATGTAATCAAATCCTAAAATGCTGATTTATAGTTAAATGCTGAAACAGCACAATAAAGTCCAATAGAAAAAAGGGAAAACTGGTGAAGTATAAACAAAAGACTTGTCAACAGAGCAGGTTAACACCACTGCTGGACTGAGCGCAAATCCACTGAAAGTCACAATGCAGCAAAAATCAGGAGATTCTATGTACCTGTTATTGGCTGCACTGAAGATTTATAAACCCCAGTCTCTCATACTGGAAACACTGTCTTTTCTTTGCATTTTGGGGGAAAATATCTCCTCTGGAGCACTTAGTAACCTGAAATTTATATGATTTCTTCACAGAGGAAGCTTCAAGTCAAATCACACACAGTATTACGTCATAGTAAATTTCAAAGCTCATTAGGAGGGATAAGAGTATATGCCGTAGTGATTTAGCATGTCAAGGATGCAACTATACCCCTTTATAGACCTGTACATATTGATGACTATTATTTTATTGCATGCTATAGAGGGTGCCTTATATGGACTATCTTCAATCGTGATAAAATCACTCTTCAAATACAATTAAAGAAAAAGGTCCAGAATGTTTAAGAAACTTCCTTGAAATTGATATTCAATAAGTTTTACTCTGGGTACAAGGTATTTAAAATATCTTTTCCATGAAAAAAATATAAAAATATATAAAAATTATTTTATAATTTTTATAAAAATATAAAAATATAAAATACTGGTCATAGAGATAGTACAGAGGATCTGGTGCTTGCATGACACATTCCCAGTCCAATCCATAGCACCATGTATGTCCCCTGAGCACAGAACTAGGAAAAAGCCCTGAGGACAGCTGTGTATAGCCCCCAATTCAGAAGATTTAAATGAAAGAATCAATACATTTTGTCTTAGATTGTGTCTCCAGGATGCATATTCTGAAAACATGAAAACCATATGCAGAATGTCTATTGAAAAGGATTCACAAGATCAAGATCTGAGATAGAGCAAAAGTAGAGTTTGGAAAGGGGAATTGCAGTTGGACAATAATGAATTCTCCCCAAAGACCTCAGTCGTTCCTTGAGGAAGTCTGAACTCAATGGACCTTTAAGAATTATCCTAAACTGAGTACAGCAAGCGTCTTTGCTTTGTTATTTTTTTGCAACCAGCTATTTATGATAATCAGAACTTAATTCATCTAGAACTCTGGACAATAGATTTCAAATATTTAAATGTTCTATAATTACTGCTTTATATCACACCAAAGAAGATTAATATTGAATATAACAACTATTTTCTTTTTAATTTTATTTGAAGCACTGTAATTTACGATACTGTTAATGATAGGATTCCATGCAGACAATATTCAAACATGTAGTGTTTGAATATTCTTTAAAAATACGCCACCACAATTCCCACCTTCCTCACTGCTATCTTAGAGTCTCCTAGAGCTCACTTCTGCCTCTGCAACATGGTGAACTCGGTTTTGCAGAACAATTCTCAGGTTCTGTTTTTTTTGGTCTACTGCTATTCCCTTACTAAGTTTCTTTATATTACAAATACAAGAGAGGTCAGTTTGCATCAGCACTGAGCTTTTGACTGATTTTATTCAGAGTAATGCCTTATAGTTCAATCTATGAGTGGCAAATTGCATAATTTCATCCTTTATTACAGCTGACTTGTGATCCATTGTGTATATATGACAGACAAGCATAATTTATGAGGCATCTTAGTACTTTGAAAGGGCTCAATATATTTAATCATGTGTTTCAATGAAACTTGAAAGTTATGCAAACTATACAGAAGTAAACAAATTGTGAAATTGACAAAATTATATCTCAGAGTACATAAGAGTTAAAATAGATGCCATAAACTAAAAAATCATAAATATTTGGACATTCCTTTCCTAACTTCAGGAGGTGGAAGATGAAGATCTTATAAAATAAGAATAATAAAGTACAATGCATTGTGATAAAATGCTATTATTTTAATGGGTATTTTTTTCTTTAGAATTGAGCTTACATTGAAGAGGGTGCCTGGGAAGGAACCTCGAGATTCCAGTGGAGGGAAGCAGGTACTCTGATGATGGTTGTGGCTATGGAATGATGAATACTTAAAACATATAGTAAAAATTATTGAAAATCTGGACATCTTAATAAAAACATCTTAAAATGTTTTGTTATCTGAAAAAAGTTGAAAGGAGAAAAAATGTAGTTATATCTTTTAGAGTTCAGCTGGATTGAATTTTAAATGTAGAGATAATGTGATAATTGAGGCACTAAGGAAGAACAATAAAAAAAATAACAGATGTGAAGAGTGTGAAGTCCTGGACAGTCAAAATATGCGGTCAAATAAAGTACAAGGTTGAAGACTTAGCTTTTGATTTCTACTTTCTGTGAAATTGTAATATTACTATTTAGAATAAAATGAAGGGTGAAAAACGGTGAATTTTGTTAACAAATTGTGAATATGAAAATCTGGTGATTAAGAAAATCACCACGTGTTAAAATGGAAACACATTGGAATTAAAAATACATTACTTATTTCTAACTAAAACAATGTCCTCTTTGTGGGGAGAGGGAGGTGGGAAGTTCTCTCAAAGGCAGGATTTGAGAGAGAGAGGAAAATTGCCTGCCATAGAGACAGATGAAGTTGGTGGGGGTAGAGGGAGGGAAACTGGGGACATTGGTGATAGGAAATATACACTGGTGAAGGGATGGGTGTTGGAACATTGCATGATTTAAACCAAATCATAAACAACTTTGTAATTTTGTATCTCACAGTGATTCTTTTTTTTTTCCAGGCAGGGGTCTCAAAATACATTTACTGCACAGAAACATCAAATCTTGAGAAACTTTAGAAATGCATGTTCTTAGGCTTCTATGCCAGACAAAGGAAGCAGATGCCCATATGTGTCCTCACCCCATCTGTCTTTGTTTTATCACGTTCTTCAGGTTTCTGATACACAATCGACTTTGATAATCACTGTTGTAGTGTTTCTTTCTATAGCATATTTTTATCCTGGACCAAATAGCATTTTAAAATATACCAAAGAAGCAATCTCATCTAATTCTCAGAGTGTGATTGCTCCTACTAAATTTTTCTATGTTTTCTCTGACCAGATGATACTACAATAAATTATGGACTAGATTGAGGGTTCTTAATTTTAAGGCAAATCTTTATTACAAAATTGCTTCCATTGAATGTGAACAAATTCACATTCAATTCAAATGTGAATACCTTTGAACTGATATGTTTATTCATTGAAAATTTAGAGACCAGGACTAATCCTCAGATAGAATTCACAGAAAAGAACCACTTATCTGTGTATTTTTCCACAATAAAACATAAGATATTAAATAGTAAAGAGTTCTTTTTTATTATGATCATAACCCTCTAGTAACCATGAAGAAATATATTATATGTATATATGTATTATATGTATATATTGTTTTATATAAATATATATAACTACCCCTTCTCACCAAAATGTTAAAATATCTAGAGTTAAGTTTTTAGGGAGTGGATTATAGTCAATACAAAATTATTCCTGATATATATTAAATAAGAAGTACTAATGCAATATGAGATTCTCTGGAATCCTGTATAGTTTTTGATCAATGAATGGGCAGTTGAATGGAATATAAATGAATTGACAAGGAATTGAACTTAGAACTCAATGCACTTGGTCCAGATGAACATAATCTCACATAAAGCAACCTCATGCAATCATGTGGCAATACACTGAGAACTTTTTTTGCAGATGCAAAACAATCATACCAGTGCAATATCATACATAGATAACATAAAAATGATTATATTTTAAGACGCATTTTCTAGCTAAATATGAATCATCTAGCCCTGAAACAGATGTATGAATTGTTGTGCAGTTCTATAAATAAGCAGACTGATCTTTGTTTGATATCTATAAGCACATATAATGTATATTTCAGCTTTTCTGTCTTAGGGAGACTTATGGAAACATGCAGGGGGTTGATTAAAGTATTTTTTCTATTTTATTAAGACATCGTGATTTACAAAGCTGTTCATAATTGAATAATTTTCAGGCATACAATGTTGCAATACCAATCTCACCACCATTGTCCCCAAGGTCCTTGCCATCCTCAGCCTGCCCCTATGGCAGGCATATAACAAATGTATGCAGGTTGTTTTTAATTTTTAAAACTAGTGTTACCCTGGATGGCTAGAAGGAGATTTATGAGTCCCCATAAACTTAACCTAACCTCAAACTCTTTCTCTTGTAACATCATCTTCCATTCACTCCTCTCTTCCTGACAGTGGTATCCCCATTCTGTCAGACTTAGAATCTCAAAGCCAATTGTAATCATTTTCTGTCTTATTCATTAATCTCCAGCCAAGTTGATGGCTCACTCTCAATAGCTCTCAGATTCTTTTCTAGCTCCCTCACAGCTAGGATGCTAGCAATCTGATTTGGGTTCTTACTTAATGAACTCCCTTGATTAAACAATAAAGAAAAAGTCACTAACCAAATCCCCTGTCTGTTATATTTTTATTCATTTTTTAAAATTCCAGATATAAAACCTATTTCTAAATGTTATGTATATTTTTCACCATGTGACTAACAGTCTACCTGACACATCTTTCTCTTCTATCTTTGGGATAGAGCCCAAGCCTTAATAGGGCTTTGAAGCCCCAGTAACCTCATCAAAAACTCCCATTTTTTTCGTTCCATCCATGCTTCTCCATAACCAAATGACTCCCTCACTGTCCCTGAAGCATGCTTTGGAAAGCTGCGCCTGCTCCCTAAGTTTAGGCCACTTTTTTCCACCTAGTAAAATTCAACTCAATCTATAATTCATGGTTAAGAATATCAATCAGGCAATAAACATATAGGAAAAAATACGAGCTGGGAGAGAGACAGAGACAGAGAGACAAAGGAGATAAATAAAACGAGAGAAGGAAATAAGGACCACAAAGAGGAAAACAAGTACAGAAAATGTATACTTATTTTGGCCCCAATGGGCAAATGTCATCACGTCATCAGCTCTACCTCTCATATGAGAAAACTGAAAATAAGAGAAAATTAGAAAAATCTAAATATCATGTAAATTGCCAGAATACACAATTAAAAATGAGCAGATTTAAACTGTGTTTCTTGTAAGGAGCAGAAGTGCCTTTTGATGGGAGAGTTCAGCTCAATAATTGACCGAGAATATTTATATGAATGAGTTGAAGGTATATTTCAACTGGAAAAAAATTGTACGTGTTGACAAAGGTAGGGACAACAACACTTATATCAGACCACATAACAGACCACATAAGCAATAAAGTAACAAACATTGGTTTGTTATACAAAGAGGAAAAGAAAATAAGTCAAACTATCAACTATGCATGAAACCCTATCATTTTTCGTGTTGTAAATTAGTACCTAAAATAAAAATTTAAGAAAATAGATGGTTTAAAATAACTAAATATTTTCACTGGGATCCTTCAGGCCTCTCTGGATCTCAGTGCCTGTAATCTTCAAGTCTGAGAAATTTTTACCCATGACTTATTTAACTATTGTTTCTTCTTCACATTTGCCTTCCTGTTTTTCAGAGACTCCAATGATTCTTATAATGGTGCTCTTAAACTCATCCCAAAGTTCTTAGTATGCTATTTATTTCTTTTCAGACTATTTTTCATTTTCTGCTGTTTTCGGAAGATTTCCTCCTCATCTTGCAGCTCCTCAATCCTTTGCTCAGCTTCTGTCTTCTGCTGTTCCATTGACTGTCCCCTGGGGAGAGGCCAAAGTTAAAAGGCCAATATACAAGGGGTTCGAGTCCCCTTGGGAGAGGTCAAAGTGAGAGACCTGAAGTAAAGTTTTGCCATGTTTTTCATTTCTGACATTTCCAACTCTAAAAGTATTCATACTTCGACACTCATGCTTTCTTGTACTTTGTTGATTATCTGTACTATTGTTTCTTTGATCTCATTGAACATCCTCACTGCACGAAAGACACTGTCTGAGGATTTACTGGTATTGTTTATATCTTTGGTGGTATTGTTTTTGCTCTTTGAACTTGGTGGGCTTCTATGTGGTTTTGGTTTTTTTTTTTGCTTTTTGGGTCACACCTGGTGATGCACAGCGGTTACTCCTGGCTCTGTACTCACGAATTATTCCTGGCAGTGCTCAGGGGACCATATGGGATGCTGGGAATCGAACCCAGGTCGGCCGTGTGCAAGGCAAATGCCCTTCCCACTGTGCTATCGCTCCAGCCTCTGGAAATCATCTTTTATGGACTAAAAATGGCTCTCGCAGCTCCATGCATTCTATCCTCATCATTCAATAGTCATAGACCACAAGGAGACCATTATATCTGCCATTCATTGCTGTTTGTTTCTTTTGGGGGCCACATCAACGGCTCACTGGGCTTATACCTGGTTCTTTGCATTGGGATCATCCCTTGTAGTGATCAGGGGATTGTATGCAGTCCTGGGAATGGAATCAGGATCACAGATTTTGCTAGAGATCACCTTAACCTCTGTCCTCTCTCTGGCCATATATAAGCTGTTTTTTAAGATCAAAAATCCCTATGCTTAGGGTGAGACAAATTATATAGTTGGTGAGAAACAAACAACCTCTTGGCATAAAGAAAGAATAGTTGTGAGGAAACAATGAATAATATACCTGTGTGCAACAAGTAGATTCTGCAACATGGTTATGCCAGATAAATGACAATGAATACCTAGAAATAGAAATAATTGCACTAATTATTTTATTGTAAAAATAAAAGTGCACTCATGTGAGTTGAAAATGAAAATATTTGTTATATATTCTGCTTTACCTAACCTTCATTGACTTACTGATTGAATTATACCAGATAAAACATTTCTTAAAAGACTTACTAATGGTACTTTTTTCAGTAGGTAGCATTGCATCTCTGTAGCACTGTAGCACTGTTGACCTGTCCAGCTGTTCATTGATTTGCTCGAGTAGGCACAGGTAATGTCTCCATTGTGAGACTTGTTTTTACTGTTTTTAGCATATCAAATATAGCCACAGGGAGCTTGCCAGGCTCTGTTGTGCAGGCGGGATACTCTCAGTCGCTTGCTGGGCTCTCTGAAAGGGACAGAGGAATGGAACCCGGGTGGGCCGCATGCAAGGCAAATGCCCCACCTGCAGTGCATTGCATCTCATCCATATAAAATCAGGAAATAAGTATTTACAACAATGGATTTACATGTTGGGCACGGCATGAATTCAATTAGCACTTATTTATCTAATTACAGACATCTATTAAGGAACATATTTGGGGGGAGCAGAGATCTAGAACAAAATAAGTTATGTATTTGCCTTACACAAAGTTGATCCTGATTTGTTCCCCAGTATGTATATGGTCATCAACTGCTGAGCAGAGCCAGGTGTGGCCCCAAAACCAAACCAAAACAAACAAAAAAATGACAACAACTAAAATGTTTGACTTACTTCAAGCGTTAGTTTTTCCTTTTAACATGATTATTCTTACTAATTACCTTTAAAGATAATTGTATTAGGAAATTTCTATGTGTTTTCAGTAAACCACACAATGCTTCTTTTGAAAACATTGAAATTTTTTCCCCCAGTTCCTTGTCATCTGGGATAAGCCTTATCATTAGCTTTCACCAAGAAAGATTCAATAGGAAACATTAGCCCATCTTGTCCTCTAGAAATTTTGAGCAAACAGCTGCTCTCTCCTTTTTTCCTTCCCTTAACATTGATAAAACTGAAACAGAAGATAAGTGGAGAATTCTAAGGCAATAATCTGAGAGATGTGGCACGTAGAACATATCCAGGTCAGAATGTGCTCTTATATCCTTAGGTTTCATTGGGCAGTGCAGTCACTTCAACAGTCAATTCTTATCTAGGTATAAATTTATTAAAATTGAAATAACTATAATTGTGTCTCTGAAATTAAAAATACTAATTATTTTAATTACATATCTCACCTTCTGCCATCCCCAATTTTCAGTATCTTATTTTCACTCCAAACACCTAAAAACATTTATTTTGCTATGCTGATAAAAATATTCATCTAATATTTGCAACCACTTTAAATTATAAAGAACTTAATTTGGTTGCACTTTGCCATGTGTATTTGCATTTTAAAAGCCTACAGAAAGAGTACTATGCTTATAGCTAGAGAATGAATCATAAACAGTTGAATTTCAGTGATTTTAAAAGATAAAAAATATTACTATGCAAATTGTACCATATATAGGAAGTAGCATGTTCCAATTAGAATTCTAGCCCTGGACAGAAATTAAGTTGACAATTTTTCCTGGAAAAAAAAAAGGAAAAAGGCAATTGTTTTAGCTATTACTCTTTCTCTGACATGTTCTGAACCCACATTTATACAATACTAACGAGAATTCTTTAAATGGGGCTGGAGCAATAGCACAGTGGGTAGGGCATTTGCCTTGCACGCTGCTGACCCTGGTTCAATTCCCAGCATCCCATATGGTCCCCTGAGCACTGCCAGGGGTGATTCCTGAGTTCAGATCCAGGAGTAAGCCCTGTGCATCACCAGGTGTGACCCAAAATGAAAAAAAAGAATTCCTTAAAGAAGAAAGTATTATTCTGTTTATAGTAATATCTCATGAACTAAAATTGCCTAAACTAAAGATCATTTAGAAAAAGATGCACACAACTATACAGGTGAATAATATTTACTGACTAATAAACCAGAGTTACTTTACTTATAGATGTTTACATTGATATTAATCTCTAATTTAGACTGTAGGAAATTCCAAAGCAAAAATTTGTATTTTGGGGAAATGGAGGTTGAGTCACACCTGGTGATACTCAGGGGTTTCTCTCATTTCTGTGTGTCTTTTATCACTATAGCAGGGATGGGGGACAATTTGTGGTGCCAAGGATCAAACCAGAGTCAGTCAGATACAAGGCAAGTACCTTACCCCTATTCCATCTCTTTGGCAGTGAGAATATGCACTTTATCCTGTATATTTTTATGTGGCATCATATACAACTTTCTACGTGGATTAATTCTGACACTCTCAAATAGGTAGTAAGTTTTGCACATGTGATGAGGTCAAAATTCATAAACTATAATTAAGTTATATAAAAAAATGTAGCACTGCAGCTCTGTGGTCCCATTGTTCATCAATTTGCTCGAGCAGGCACCAGTAACATCTCCATGTTATTACTGTTTTTGGCATATCGAATACACCATGGGTATTCATAACAGAGCATGCCACACTCTGTCAAGAGGAATGGGGGAATCAAAATCGGGTCAGCCACATGCAAGGCAAATGCCTACCTGTTGTGCTATCGCTCTAGTCCCATAAAACAATAGCAATAAACAATATTTTTTTTAATTTTTTATTGATTCACCATGTGGAAAGTTACAAAGTTTTCAGGTTTAAATCTCAGTTATACAATGCTCGAATACCCATCCCTTCACCACTGCTCATATTCCACCACCAAGAATCCCAGTATAGCTCCACCCCGCCCCCCTCACACCCCTAACCCCCCCACGTCCTTAGCCCCCCCACCCTAAGCCCCCCCCCGCCTGTGTAACTAATAAATTTCACTTTACTTTCACTTTGATTGCATACAATATTTCAACAAAACTCACTATTATTGTTTGGAGAGTCTCTCCCCTAAAGTCAGACCTGCTGAAAAGGAAGCATTAGATAATTTGTTTTCCATTGCTGAGGATGAAGAGGTATGAGGTCGAGTGACCACACTTAGCGGCCTCTCAGTTTTGGGTTTCTGTAATTTAGTATTTTAGTAACTAAGTCCAGAGAGATATCTGCCAGAAGTTGCATCGTTGAAAACTTGTACTTCTCAGTTACATTATATTCCACATATGAGTGCAATCTTTCTATGTCTGTCTCTTTCTTTCTGACTCATTTCACTCAACATGATACTTTCCATGTTGATCCATTTATATGCAAATTTCATGACTTCATGTTTTCTGACAGCTACATAGTATTCCATTGTGTAGATGTACCAGAGTTTCTTTAACCAGTCATCTGTTTTGGGGCGCTCTGGTTTTTTCCAGATTCTGGCTATTGTAAACAGTGCTGCAATGAACATAGAAATACATATGCCATCTTTACTATAACTTTTGAAGACAAGGTCGGCAAAACCCTCCACGACATTGAAGCCAAAGTTATCTTCAAAGCTGACAGGCCACTGGCCAAGCAAGTGAAAACAGAGATAAATAAATGGGACTATCTCAAACTAAGAAGCTTCTGCACCTCAAGAGAAACAGTGACCAAAGTACAAAGACAATCTACAGAATGGGAAAGGATATTTACGCAGTACCCATCCAATAAAGGGTTGATAACAAGGATATACAATGCACTGATTGAACTCCACAAGAAGAAAACTTCCAACCCGATCAAAAAATGGGGTGATAAAATGAACAGAAGCTTTCCTAAAGAAGAAATCCGAATGGCTCAGAGGCACATGAGAAAATGTTCCACATCACTAATCATCAGGGAAATGCAGATCAAAACAACCATGAGATATCATCTCACACCACAGAGACTGGCCCACATCCCAAAAAACATAAACAACCGGTGTTGGCGTGGATGCGGGGAAAAGGGACTCTTCTTCACTGCTGGTGGGAATGCCGACTGGTTCAGCCCTTTTGGAAAACAATATGGACGATTCTCCAAAAATTAGAAATTGAGCTTCCATTTGACCCAGAAAATTGTCTCTTTTTAGTATATGCACATTAAACTCAGAGTTCAAAGTCCCCTTTCAAAACTTTTTCTAGCTCCATATTTTATTGTAAATTACATTTGGCTACAGGGGAAAGTTTTGATATTTCCATGGCATTTCAGGAGAAATTTTGCTAAGGAATGCTGACTGATTCATGGGGCCAGAGTGATAATAAAGCTACGAGGGCATTTGCCTTGCGTGTGGTTGACCTGGATTTGATCCATGGCACCATATATGGTCCAGAGCCAGGAGTAAGCTCTGAGTACATCCAGATGTGCTCCAAAAACAAACAAAAAAGAGAAACAAAATTTTATTTTGCCCTGAAATTGATTAAAAATGACTTCTTTCTGAATAGAGATAGAACCACACCAGTGTAGATAGTTTGCATTTAGGTCTCCACTGTCATATGAGCTAGTTGCTTTCATGCATATTTGTATTGCTATTATAGCAGTTCATATAAGGTTTGCTCTGGACCAAATGGAGACTGTCTGATGAGATAAGGACATACCTGGAATCAAAGATTACCCTACTCCCATGTGGACTTACAGCTCAGATGTCAATGGAAGCCACCATGCTGCATTCCATGCTTCCTTACATCCACCTCTACAGATAACAGAAGGCCAAACCAAGCACAGTGGTTTCATGGGTCTCTGTTCCCTTTACCCTTTCACAATTACTAAAATCCTGCTTAGCCTTTCCCAGGGCATGGCTCAACCCTGGCCTTTCCATGGGTTTGTAGGGTCTACCTGGGAGTGCAACCCAATAAACTTCTCTTGTTCCTTTGATTTATTATCTCTCTGTTTCTTCTGTCTGCACTGGGGAGGTCTCCGACATACCAGCTCATATATCTCATCAGCTGATGAATAGCTTAAAAGGAGACTATTAGAGATGAATTATGAATATCGAATAGTGGCTAATCTTCAAACTAGTGAGAAACAATATATGACCACAAAATATCATAAAGCAATAAAGTAGTTATATTCTTAAAAATGGAGATAACAAATGACAAATGTTAATCATCCTCATTTTCCTAACGCGGTATACAAACAGTCTGAACTTAAAATTATTAGACCTGGATACTTAAAAGACAGTTTAGTGCTAAAAGTTTTTGCCTTGCAAATGGCCATTGTGGTTTATCCCATGCACGATATAGTGCCCTGAGAATCAATGGATGCAGTGCAGAAGGCTCTTGAGCACCAAGGGGTGTGGCCCTGGGGGTCCCTAAGAACTACCAGGATGCCAGTAAAATGTCTAGCACAACTGGACCCAAGTATTACCCAGATAGATCTGGGAAGGCCTCTCCATGGCAGTGGAGTTTCTGGGAAGTAAAACCACCTAACCTTAAGGCTGTCAGTACCCGCCCTGTGGCTACAGCAACTAAGATCTGATAATACCTTTACCTGGAGCTAGCCGACCCACCTTTCAAGAGAAACCAGCAGGAACAAAGGGCAAGAAAATGAGTTTTCAAAGAAGACCTTCCTAACTCTACTCCCCTTGGTAACCCCCCCAGCAATGGATTCTTATCTAGCTAGAAGTCCTTCTGGGGGCAGGTGGGAAAAATCCTAAAAATGACAACTTGAACAAAAGAAGTGCATGCATATGCTGCCCAAGTCCGTGTGCTGCTTATTTCCATGTGGCCAAGTACATGCGGTGCCTGAACATGTACTGGCCTCATCTCCTGTCTTGAGATATGTACTGAGGCTCTCTCTGTCTTTAGAGAAGCCTGCATTCTCTCTCTCTTGAGTGCATGACTCTCTCTCCCTCTCTGTCTCTGTCTCTGTCTGTCTCTGTCTCTCTCCCTCCTCTCCTCCCTCAAAAAAACTCCAAATAAAATCTGTTTTTATTTCACTCCTTGTCTACTCCTGAAATTATTTTCTGTGACATAGGACAAAGATTTGGAAGCCTTTGTCCTATCCCAGAGACCTGGGTGCTTATGACTGGCTTTTTTTTCATGCAAAGAGAAATTTTTCACTTCAACCTGAGTCTACGACTCCCCAAGAAATCGAGTAGTGGGTATTAACTCCCATGCCAAGAAGACCAAGTGAACATGAGGTGTGTGGCTTGACTGCCTCCTCACGGGGCTGATGGGACTTGAGGTCTGAGCCATGCGGGCGTTCATTGGAGTTTATCAGTCTGAGTTTACCCGGCTGGTTGCAGGGTGCAAAGGCAGATTAGGAGAAAGTGACTGTCTCTCTCCTTTCCACCTCACATACACCACTCATGAGGGCTCACCTCCTTCGTTACCATAACATCTGGTCCTTGTACTAAACAGCCAGGTAGTTGGTAAAGAATTCGCTTGGGGGCGCATATGTTGCCTGAGCCCATGTGCTGCTTGCGCCCACGTAGCCGAGCACATGTGGTGCCCGAGCACATGTGTCGCCCGCATCTCCCCTCTTGAGATGTGCACTTTTGTGTCCAGTGCTAGGATGTGTGTAGAGCTTCCTCCACCCTTGGAGAAGCCCGTGTTCTCCCTTGAGCGCGTTATTCTTACTATTTCTCTCTCCCACTTATCCCTTCCTCCCTCCCTCAGAAACCTCTGAATAAAATCTGTTACTTCAAAAAAAAAAAAAAAAAAAGAATTTGCTTGGGATTCCCTACCTGCTAGAATGAACAGATCTGACAGTTGCATGTGTTAGTTTGGTGTACTTACTGATAGTAACTTATTATTTATAAAATGAATGAAAAGTTGTCTACTCATTATCTTTAATAGTGATGATACTTGGGGTCTGGGCAATAGTATAGCACATAGGCACTTGCCTTGCACACAGATACATGACTAGAGTTTGATCCTATATACCCTATGTGTTCTCCCAGCCCACCAGGAGTGATTTCTGAGCACAGAGCTAGAGTGAGACCTGAGCATTGCTGAAGGTAGCCCCCCCCAATAAAATAATAATAATAATAATAATAATAATAATAATAATAATTTGAAAATTCTTTGGAAATGAAATATTTGATGTGGATGAAAAATAACAACTTTGCTTTTTTGTTTCCCATCTCCTATCTACATCAGTGTCTCTAATGTGGGCTATACTGACC
This sequence comes from Sorex araneus, assembly GCF_027595985.1. Taxonomy (NCBI): domain Eukaryota; kingdom Metazoa; phylum Chordata; class Mammalia; order Eulipotyphla; family Soricidae; genus Sorex; species Sorex araneus. The sequence continues at coordinate 21,780,163 of NC_073305.1, forward strand.
CATGGGGCACTGAATGATGGGGGAGGGGAGGTAATAGCCTCAGGTCTAATTAAGAGATTTTCCTTAATTGTTCAAAAGAGTAGATTTTCAAAAGAACCCTGAGGGAAGCCAAATTATATTATAAATGCTTTGGGTTAGGGAAAAATCATCTTAAAAATAAATAAATAAGCACTTTGGAAGCAGTTTGCAATACCTCATTCTTCCTTGGATCCACATATGGCTCTCCATACAATACAATTCCACTAAATATCTCATACTGATAATAGACTTATTAAAGTATTATGCAACTAACATGATTATAAGTATAGACAGTTTGATTGAAGAACATTAAAGACAGCATTACCTCTACAAAGTGAGCTCATCAGGCTAAATGTAGCACTGTCGTCCCATGTCCCATTGTTCATTGATTTGCTGGAGCAGGCACCAGTAACGTCTCCATTGTGAGACCTGTTATTACTGTTTTTGGCATGTCGAGTATGTCACGGGTAGCTTGCCAGCCTCTGCCATGCGGATGAGATACTCTTGGTAGCTTGCCAGACTCTCCGAGAGGGACAGAGGAATAAAAGATGGGCCGGCCAAGTGCAAGGCAAATGTCCTACCTGCTGTGCTAAACAGTCTGTAAAAATTTTTAGATATTTCTAAAATTCAGGTACAAAGGAAGCTTTACCAAAGGTGGCACACAGAGGGGAATGAAGGATAAAAAAAAAGGCCCTGGTACAATCCTGGCACAGCACAATATGGTGCTCCTATTACTGCAGAAGCAACATCTGAGCCCTGATTTAGGGGTATCCCCCAATGTAGTACTACCAGGTGCATCCTCTGTAACCAAAAATTATCTCTAGAAAGTGGAAGATTTAGAAATCTTTGAAATACTTGATATTTTAATGTTGATGAAATACTTTGAGAATAATTCCAAATCAAATTAAGTGACTTTAGTTTTTATTTATAAAAGGGTATAAATTCAAAGAAAAGAAAATTACATTAACAATAGTTTAAATCGGAGGTTTTCAATGCATCTACCCACCACCATCACTAATATCAGATCAAAGTCACCTAGGAATGCATGAAAACTCTAGTTCTCAAGCACCTTTTCAGACCTACAGAATAAAACAAAACAAAACAAAAAACTACTCTCTGGCAATTTGTATTTTGTTGTTGTTTTCTTTTCTTTTGTAGTGCATACCCAATGGTACTCAGACCTTATTCCTAACTGTGTGCTCAGGAATCACTCTTGATGGTGCTCTGGGTACCTTCTGTGGTGCTGGGGATCAAAACTGGGTCAGCTGCTTGTAAGGCATGTACCCTATCTGCTGTACTATTTCTACGGTTCAGCAATTTATGGGTTATTTTATTCGTTTTGTTTTGTTTTTTTCATTTTGGTTTTTGGGTCCCAGTAACTGATACTCAGGGGTTACTTCTGGCTATGCACTTAAGAACCATTCCTGACAGTGCTCAGAAGGCCATATGGGATGCCAGAAATTGAATCCTGGTCTGCTGCACGCAAGGCAAGTGCCCAGCATACTATACTATCTGTTCAGCCCAGCAATGAATGCTTTAATGCCTTATAGGTGATCCTGATACATATTAAAGTTTGAATATCACTAGCTTCAAAGATATAAACTATTTTATCTATAAAGAAAGTAAAATAATTGATTGGAGACACTAGTTCAACTTTGAAACATGGTTAAGAAAATTTAAGAACTTGATTATTTCACAGATGTGCTTAGTCTGCTGAACAGGGGTATAATAATGACTTTGGTATCTTTACTAATCATATTCTCTCTCAAAACACAGGGGAAATGGAAAAAGGCAGACGGGACAACACTGCTTGGGAAGGTCATTTTTAGAAACTAAATATATTCCCATGAAGTACCCAAGTGAGTCCTCTTTCCATCTCATTGGTCAGAAGGAAACTATCTTTAGCTGCTTTTCAAGCTTTATTTTATAGGCAGATAATGGAGATGGCAGCTGAGAATAAGTTTTTAGCTAAAGTAGCATCAAATAAATGGAGGATTATAACATAAACACAATTTTGAAGAGTTATTCTAGAAGTAAAGTGTAGGAAAGCTAAAACATCCATCTTTGAATAGTGTATTTTGAAGTCATGCCAAAGTCCATGCCAAAGAAAGCTCAAATGGTATATGAAGCTCCATGCAGTTATAAAGCATGTGTTGGCTCAATAAGAATTTTCTAATGATTATAAAACTATTCTAACAGAAATAGGGTGCTTATGGGTAGTGAGTACTCTACTGTTTTACCACCCTTATCCAAAATATTTGTGAAGAATTTTTACAATGGATTTCTTCAACCTTGTAAGATATGTTTTAATTGACTAAAATTAAAAGTTGTCACGGAGAATTATTTTCACTAACACTGATACAAATTTATTCTATCCTTAACACAGTATTTAACATGCAATTAAGTAAAACAATGTAATTAACATTGATGATGTCATTTTTGCCACAACAAATCTATTAGACTAGAATTATTATTATTTTTATTCCCATTTGAAAGACTAGGGTGTAGAGAATTATACATTCTGCTCAGTGTCATGAAATTGAGATATGAAGCAAGGTAATATGACTTGAGAGTAATACCTCTTTTTTTCCTGAAACATCACTTAGAAATAAGACAATATCCTTCTTTTGAAAACTTGGGAAGTAAAATGTAAATTCTCCATCAGATCTTTTTGCACTGCTGAACCCCAGAGCTCTTATTTACTCACACTAAGAAAATTCCTTTTGGAATGCTAGCATTCCCATGCTCACTCACACAACTCCCACCTGTGTCAGCATTGTTCTGAAACTCAGTCCCCACCAATGAGAACATCTTCCTGATGTGTTTATTTAAATTCTTAATATTTTTCTTTTAGAAACGTGTCACTTGGATGAGATCATCTTCAACATTCCTGCGTACTTATTTTGTGTAAAGAGCCAGATGACTGAAAACACATTTAGAGAATAATGCATTTTGATTCTCACTCCTGCACTAATCTGAGACTTTTTTGGCAATCTGTTATTTCTAAGTCTTAGCTTTTAAGTATACGCTGTAGGGGAGGATAACTTTTCCCTATTTTTCCCTAGTTTCTTCAACTGGTATAATAACTAAATGGAGATAAACAAGGTAAATGAAAGAAATATTAAATTAAATTTATACCTGCTGAAACGCCAAAGACAAAAGGCCCAAAGACAATCAGAAAAGGGTGGTTTATATTTTATTCTGAGATAAGGAAAGGTGGGTAGAAACCTGAGTGTCAGAGGGATGAGAAAAAATGAACAGAAAGATGGAAGAGAAACTTTTTGGTAATAATGCTCCATGCTACAAATATTAATCTCTCTCTCTCTTTTTAATGTAAAAGCAATTCTCTGGTATTAGTGCTTACATCTAAGGACCTTAGTCTTAATTTTTTAGGAAGAAGTAAAAGTATTTATTTTTCTAACTGAGCTGCATTTTACTTGTCTTTAGCTAAAACAATCCACATGACAAAGTGACATATTTTGTTTTGGGGCCATATTCCTCTCACCATAATGACAGACTCAAAATAGATATTAACTAAAAATGTGTTAGATGAAGGAAAGAATTCATAGATCTGAATTGCAACATTTTTTTAAAATACATAATTTCACACATGTAAATCTTTTGTATGTATATGTGTCAGTATTCTAGTCTATAAATAATACACAATTCTGTATACATTTAGTAAAAATAAAATTGCAGAAATCTATTTTCATCATCAGGGATATTTCTACACCAAAATTACCACTGTGGCATCTTACTGGCAAAATAGATGATTTCAGGATATGTAACCAAAAATTAATGCCAACCTAAATTCTGGAGCCAATCTTGCAGAAACAAATCACAATCCTTATAGGAACTCCAACTCAGAACTAAGAAGTGAACATAGTTTTACTAATTTCTAAATAATTTGTTCTCTGCAGGGAGAACAATCAGGGAAAAGATTGCAGGGAAGGGCAATCTCAGGATTTAATCCCGGGGTCTTACACAGGCAAGGCAAGTGTTTTACTGCGGAGTCCCAGCACCAACCCACTGACTTCTAAATAAAAAGTAAATTAATGAAGGCATGGAAAGCTTAAAAGACAGAGGGGTAAAAATATAGACTGGCATTCCCCAAATACAAAAGAAGCCAAACAAATGGACCACAATTAGCAATGGCAATAGAAACCATGCCAGTCACCATTTCCAGACTTTGGTAGTACATAGTGCTAATGATGTCATTCTTCTAATTAATGCTATTGATGTCCTTATTAGGGATATCAGACCCTATAAGGTAAATTTTTAAGAAAAATATGGAATAACAAATATATTTTTGCAAGATGAAGCTTATATTCATGACTTATGATAACAATTGTATATGTCAAATTCATGTCCCTAAATAGGTCAAATAAAAACTATGAATAGTTTTATATAGAAATTATTTTCAGAGGCTGGAGCGATAGTACAGTGGGTAGGGCATTTACCTTGCACGCGGCCGACCTGGGTCCGATTCCCAGCATCCTATATGGTCCCCCGAGCACAGCCAGGAGTGATTCCTGAGTGCAGAGCTAGGAGTCAGCTCTGAGCATTGCCGGGTGTGACCCAAAAAGCCAAAAATATATATATTTTCAATGTGAATTAATAAAGACAAATCTGTTGGATGACTCTTCCCTTAGGCATGAGAGAAACAAAATGAATTTGCTATGTAGTGTATTTTTGCAAAAATTTTAATAAAATTACCCTAAAATAAATTTGCCAACTTATGATGTGGTTTCAAAGTTAATACACAAACATAATCAGACACAAATGTCCTAGAATCTTAAGCAAAGATCACATGTTCTTTGTTTGCTCTGTGCAGTATCTAGAAGGTAGATAAAGCACTTCAAGGATAAAGTCTTGAAAACATTTAGGTTGACAGCCGAAAAATTACTGCAGACCCATCATTTTGATGGATAACAATCAGAAATAAGGTATTTCACATAGAACTAAAAATTTCTCCTATTGGATATATGACAAAAAAGAACAGTAATGACCACAGAGTTTAGGTACAGAAACAACTATTTATGTGCATAGAAGTGTAAAGGTTTGTGCCTGATGAATTCATCTCTACTGTGACATCAACGACCCTTAGAATGTAAGGCTGGAAGGGAACTTTGAGTGTAATCGCTTCATTCAGCAATTAAAGTGACTGGCTATCTAAAGAGGCCAAGTGAATTATTTAAGGTTAAGCCATCTAATTCATCTGATTAATGACAAAGCAACAATGAGATCCAGTCCAATTTACCTATGTTCTTCTCATCCACTAGGAAATTTTTTACCCAATCAGAATGAGAAGGGAGACAAGTAGAAGATTGGCTAATTAATTTCCCTCTGACATCATCATCACTCTAATTCACATATGTACTAGTGCTGTGCCATTAGATGACATCAAATGCTAAAAGGTAGAGTATATCTCTTCAAGAAGCTTATAAATATGCTTATAGTTGAGTGGAAGGGAAATAATGTAATTTTATAGACTAGAATGTTACACCTTTTTGTCAATACGGATCTCTATGAGTTATTGCATTTTTCATATTCCTAGTTTTTTAGGAAATTTATTTATTTTTAATCTCCATTCTTACATATCCTTTATTTTTCTCAGCTGTTATTTTGGCTAGTAGATATAATAAATGCAAAAGAATAGAAATACTAATATTTAAAAATGCTCTAATCATGTACTCTAAGAAAAATAATTCTGCAGTATATATGAAGAATTTTCAAAGGTCTTGAGCAAGATATTTACATAGTACCCATCCGATAAAGGGTTGATAACAAGGATTGACAATGCACTGATTGAACTCCACAAAAAGAAAACTGCCAACCCGATCAAAAAATGGGGTGATGAAATGAACAGAAACTTTCCCAGAGAAGAAATCCGAATGACTGAGAGGCACATGAGAAAATGTTCAATATCACTAATTATTAGGGAAATGCAGATCAAAACAACAATGAGATATCATCTCACACCACAGAGACTGGCCCACATCCAAAAAAACAAAAACAACCGGTGTTGGCATGGATGTGGGGAGAAAGGGACTCTCCTTCACTGCTGGTGGGAATGCCGACTGGTTCAGCCCTTTTGGAAACCAATATGGACAATTCTCAAAAAGTTAGAAATTGAGCTCCCATTTGACCCAGCAATACCAGTCCTGGGAATATATCCCGGAGAGGCAAAAAGGTATAGTAGAGATGACATCTGCATTTCCATGTTCATTGCCGCTCTGTTTACAATAGCGACAAAATGGAAAAAACCAGAGTGCCCAAAAACAGATGATTGGCTAAAGAAACTCTGGTATATCTACACAATGGAATACTACATAGCTGTCAGAAAACATGAAGTCATGAAATTTGCAATTAAATGGATCAACACGGAAAGTATCATGCTGAGTGAAATGAGTCAGAAAGAAAGAGACAGGGGCTGGAGCAATAGCACAGCGGGTAGGGCGTTTGCCTTGCACGTGGCCGACCGGGGTTCGATTCCCAGCATCCCATATGGTCCCCTGAGCACCGCCAGGAGTAATTCCTGAGTGCAGAGCCAGGAGTAACCCCTGTGCATCGCCAGGTGTGACCCAAAAAGCAAAAAAAAAAAAAAAAAGAAAAAGAAAAAAAAGAAAAAGAAAAGAAAGAAAGAGACAGACATAGAAAGATTGCCCTCATATGTGGAATATAAAGTAGCTGAGAGGTACAAGCTTACAATATTGCGATTTCTGGCAGATGTTTCTCTGGACTTAGTTACTAAAATACTAAATTACAGAAATCCAAAACAGTGTGGCCTCCTGACCTCATATCTCTTCATTCTCAGCAATGGAAAACAAATTATCTAATGCTTTCTTTTCAGCAGGTCGACTTTATGGGGGAGAAACTCCAAATCAATAATAGTGATTTTTTGTTGAAATATTAATCGTAATCAAATTAAAGTGAAAGTAAAGTGAAATTTACCAGTTATACATGCGGGGTGGGGGGCTGGGGAGGTGGGGGGAAGGGGGGAGGTATACCGTGATTCTTGGTGGTGGAATATGGGCACTGGTGAAGGGATGGGTGTTTGAGAATTGTATAACTGAGACTTAAACCTGAAAGCTTTGTAACTTTCCACATGGTGATTCAATAAAAGAATAAAATAAAAAAAATAAAAATAAAAAGTTCAGAACAGTTGAATTCCAAATCTATCAGAGTCTCCATCTGTTGTTGGTACTTCCTGTATCAAAATATTTCAATCTACACTATTTCTTCCCACTGTGCTTGTTATCATGTTTAGCTGATGCTGGCTATATATTGGCTTATGCACAGCCATAGAAACACACAAATACATTTGTTCATCTTCAGCACATTTCTGTTTAAATCAATTCCATATTAACTTTATAAGGCATAATATTTATTTTATACTTTTCCAAATTTCCGAAAGATTAATTTAATTTAAGCAGATATCAATGTACTATTATTATTATTATTCTTAAAAAAGGTCTTGAGCAAAACTTTTGTCAATTAAACATATGCATACATATATGCACATATTATGCTGACAATCATAATATACTGTGTGCATTATAAAATGTTTCATATTAAGCATGAATTTCTATTTGCCTTGTTTATTTAACTATTTTTAAAGATTCAACCATGATAGGCTATAACTCATTCATTCCTCTGATTTTAAATAATCACTTTGAACTTTAAAATATAACATTATAGGGGCTGGAGCGATAGCACATGAGGTAGGACGTTTGCCTTACACACAGTCGACCCCAGTTCGATTCCCAGCATCCCATATGTTGACCACCTCCAGGAGTGATACCTGAATGCAGAGTCAGGAGTAACCTGTAACTGTGCATCACCAGGTGTGACCCAAAATAAGCAATATATATATATATATATATATATATATATATATATGCACGTTCCCCCAGAGATCTCTCCGGCCTGAGGAGAGACAACAGTGGAAAGCATTCCTAATTGGGTGGGTTCTGTGAGCGGTTCCGATCTGAAATAAAACTAGTGAGGATAATAAATAGGGGGCCCAAGATGACACATGCCGATCAAGGGCAACTTTATTAACTGCCACGCTGGTTTTATACTTTTCTTAGCAGGGGGTTGGTACATAAGTTGTCAATCATCAGGGAAGTGTCTTCTCAGACCAAATAAGGAAAGGTTCGGGGCGTACTTTGGTGGGCTTACAACATTCTCCAAGAGTAGGTTGAGAAATAGTGGGGAGAGGAAGGCAAGGGTTTATCTGGCAGGAGCATCTGTCAGGAGGAATGTACAAGGCTTTTAGTGTAGAGGAAGGTACTTTACTTTATAGGCTTTTTGGGGTCTCTTAGTTAACTGCCCTGGGATACTTTTAAATCTTGAATTTAGCTATTTCCTTTGTCACAAGGGCACCTGTGCCTCAGGTTATGCAAAGCTGGTAATGGAATTTTCAGGTTTATCCAGGGTAAAGGTTTCGGGGTCCTCTTTAGTTCAGGGTCCTGAGCAGTCCTCAACATATATATATATATATATATATATATATGTGTGTATAATATATTTATTCACTTAAAATCAGGTTTTATAAGTAGCTTCTAATTGTTTTGCTATGTTACTTTAAATTTTATAAACATGGATCTTTGGCAATGTACATATAATACCTCAATGCTTGGCCAAGTGCTTTTTTATCATTTCTTTATTTTTTCATTTTTAATGAATCACCGTGAAATACAGTTACAGATGTATAAACTTTTATGATTACATTTCAGTCATGCAATGATAGAATGACCAAGCGTTTATGTCCATGTACATAACTTAGTAAGAGTTTTGATTTCTCAATAGTCACTATAACTATATCATTTAACATTTTAAAATGATAGTAATCTAGTTAGTGTAAATTATATCATAGAGCAATTATAATAAGAATTTTCCTGTTTACTAACATTGAAAGCATTTTGATTAACATTCACATATTTTCTTTTATGAAATGCAATTTATGTCTTTCATCCATTTTTTTAATTTTGTTGATTTTCTTTTTTTTGAAATTTCTTTAGGTCAATGTTATTCTCAGAACTAATGAATCATTGGTTGTAAACTTCTCCCAGAGAATATCAATAACTTGGATTCACAATTTTTCTATCTTATTTTGATATTTTGATGGAGGGAGTAATCAACTTAATTATTATATTTATATTGTAATTAATAAGTAGTGAATTTTGCCTTGTTCATAATACATTCCCCATAATGAAGTCATGATGAGAATGACTAATTAATTGCTTCAGACCCTAATTTAATTCTAGTCTTTAATAAGCCTGCCAATAGCCTTCCAATTGACCTCTGGGACTCCATTAGCCTCTATTCCTACTTCTAAATTACTAAACATAGCTAATAGCACATCTGCATACTGCAATAGTGAAGTGAAGCCTTTTTGATTTTATTTATCCTTGTCTTTAACCCCGTTGGACTAATTCCTTCTTTCCCCTGCTTGGTTGTATGGTAGAGAGGGGCAAACGCAATAACATTTCCCAAGCTTCTATTCCTTGTTCTTTGAGACACAATAAATAAATAATGGAAGAATCTTTCTCCACTAGCCTAATAAATCAGAAGCACCTCTGACCATGACTTTGTTCCCTCCTTGAGAGGTAGGATAAAATTGATCAAATTTCCATCAGTAACTGTGGTGCATGAGTCAGTTCAGGAAGACCATCGTCTTCCATTATGCTCCTAATCTTTTCACTTAGCTTATAAGACTTTAAAACTCAGTATCACAACCTTTTAGAATGCTCAGTTGCTGATGTCTAACCATAAAGTTATGATATAGGAAAATTCTCAAATTTTTAACTTTCTTTACCCTTCTTAAGCTCTTCCTTGTATTCTTTGCCTAAAATCATCATTATCCCCACCTCTAGCACTACCAAACATTTTTGGGGTAATAGTTAACTTTGAAAACTCTATACATTCTATGATGTATCCATTTCATACTCCAGCCAGAAATAATCAATTTCTCTTCTTTAAAGTTATACCAGGACTCTGTTTCAGAAATAGGAGAGGAAATCACAACAGTTAAGCACACAGACACTTCAGCTGAATTTGCATTGGTTAGAATCTTTTGTCTTTTATTCAGAATTACACTTCACAGACATGGAGCTTCAGTTTATTCTCTTAATATGCTATAATCATGGAGACAGAGAGATCATACTGTAGGGAAGGTTCTTGCCTTGCAGGTGGTGAACCCAAATGCAATCCGAAGTTCCCCTTACGGTCACCTGATCCCTCACCAGGTCTGATTCCTGAGCACAGAAATCAGAGACAGCGCTACTGGTTGTGGCTCCCAAACAAACAAAAATCTTAAAATAATACTAATCATTTATTGGGTCATTATCAGTATTTGATAAGTATTATCATTATTTTAAAATCATTTAAATGATTCAATGGAACTGAGAGAAAAATCCAATGGATGGAAGCATGTGTTTTATATATTGGAATCCAAGTTTGTTTTCCAGAAGCACAAGACCCCCAACTATAGCTGGAATGAATCTCAATAAACAGAAAATAGCCCCTGAGCACAATTGAGTATTATCCTAAAATAATGAATAATAGTAATAATAATAATAATAACAATAATAATAATTCCATAAACATCTATCTGTTATTGGGACTTCATGCTGCATATTTTTTATTTAAATGGACACTATATTTTCCTGTGTGTCCTTGAGATCTAGAATATAAGGACTCAGTCTCATTGTTGTTGCTGTTCTTATTTTAACTTAGCACAGTATTTTTCTCTTATAACTAATAAATGTTCTGCAAATATTTGTTAAAAGGTGTGAATCAAGTCCAATATTTAGGCAGGGGAGGGCTGGAAGTTGGAGGTGGCAAACCATTTCCACTCACCTCACCTTCCACTTGTCACAATGTTTCCAGAGAGAGTTCACCTTTCTATTCTTATACATTCTGTCTGTCAGCTCCCAGATGCATTTAAATGGCCAAAAGGAAAAAAAGTACAAACAATGTATTTTGCTCACTTCTTTGGGAGAACAGACAGATATTCACACTCTCCATAAAACCTTCACACTATAGAAAATACACATAGCCACCCCTTACAGAAAATAAAAAGGAAAATCAAAAGCAACAATAGAATCAGAAAATAAGGTAGGAAATTTCCCCCTTAAATGTTATCAAGAAGGAGTGAGAGACTCAGCAGGAGCTCACATCCCTGATGGTGTACCCGGAGCAAAGGGGAGAACCAAGCTGAGTCTTTCAAGACTAGAAGGGATAGATTTGGCAGAGGTTATATAAGGAAGGTCACCTGAACCGCGAGGCAGTGCAAGAACACTCCAGATGAAGAGGCTAGAAATCCTCTTCTCAGACTAAGTCTGATAAATAGCAAACTTCTCTCTGCCTATTATCCCAGAATGGTCTGCTACATTACAAGCAACGCACAGGACTGAGAGGAGCTAAAGAAATGATAATTCTTAGACCTATTAAATTAGCAATAACCTCTCCGATAAATCAAAAATCAATGTCCTTAAAATAGGTAGAATTTCCAAAATAATCTGAGGCAGCAATTATATCTATCAGAAGCATGCCAAGACACCAGAGGTATTTCAACTTAAGGACATAATTATATTGGGAGATAAATTATCGAAGTTTCAGTTTCCATAGCTAGGTTGTGCTAATTCTAGAAATGACCTTCCTTAGCTAAAACATAAGCGGAGTCTCGACTTTAAAGTTATCAGGACATCTTTCTTCCCACATTCTGTATGTGAGATCCAAATTCAAGGGAAATTATTAAGTTATATTCTCATTGAAAAGAAAAGTTAAAATGGTATGTTCCTCTATATCTTGCAAAAAATAAGAGATTAAATATACAAAGACATATAATCCTTCATTTAAAGGGTTTGCATACTCTACACTATGTAAAATTGATACTGATAAAATTCACCACAATTAAAAAGAAGAAAATGTTACAGCCATGCTAGCATTAGAACTTATTGCAATATTACTGACCAGCAAGTTTCCCAGCATCAGTAAACTTCTATGGAAAATTAATTTCATGCTTGTCTGCTCTGGTAAAACCCCTTACTGAGTTGTTATAAAAAGAGAAAATTGAGAATGGCTGTGGGAATACCAAAAAGAGTTGATGCAGCTAAAAAGAATTGTCATGTTTACATGTTTTATTGCCTGAGGGCCCTCACCCACCTTGGTTCCTTTAATAAGACTGCCTGTCTGCTGATATCGGAGCTAGAAAGTATTGCCCTAACGGGTACTCTACAAATATCTCAGAAGGATGCAAAAAGACTACTGTTGCTACTACTACTATCACTACATTACCATTACTACTACTACTACTAATAATAATGTAAGATTTATTAGTCCACTATTAGATGTTAGATCCACTAATATTTAGTCCACTAAATACTAGATCAGATAGGCAAAGTTTCTACATGAGAAACCAGCCAATCATTAGAAAATCTGCTTAATATTTCCCATAGGGAATAATTCTATTTTCTCTAATATTTGTGTTCGCTGCAATTTGATTCATAGTCCTAAGTCTTAAGATTCATTCAGTTAGGTTAGGGAGCTGTCTGCATTTAAAATTCTGTAGAAAAAAAATATCCCCAGCAAAACTAAGTATGCTATTTTGTTTATCTTAGGAAGCAATTTGTTCCAAGGTGAAATTTCACAAAATTCACCTTCCAAATGATTTCCCATTTTTGTTATCACACACTTGAAAACAGCTTGGGCATGACGTGCCACACCTTCTGCTCTTCTAAATAAGACCGAGGAACAGATGGCTACTGGCCTTTATCTCCAATCAGGTTCTTCCTGCGTATCATCTTATTTGTAAAAATTAATCTTCTTACCTTCCAATATTTTTCAAACTGAAAACTTTGATTCAAGAGCATATCAGTAATCAGGATAATAGTTAAGGCTTTGACATACATGAATTCTCCATGAATTTCTGTTGACGTAAGTGAAAATTTTAGGTTTTTTCACTCACAGGAACCAGATGCACATACATAAGGAGTATAGTTGCAGATTCAGTGAGTTTATATTCAAACATTCTGGCAATTAATCAGACAAGTGAGTTAATAATTTAAAATAGCAATAGAGAAATATCAATCTTTCAATACTCTGGATCATATAGAAAACACTGTCACTAGGAGAAACGTGGAAACTTTAAAGCACAGAATTATTCATCAGAAAGAGAAGTCACTTTCTGTTCATTAAATTAATTTGTGATCTGAATATCTCTCTGGCAATTGCACAACTTTTACAAAAATAAAATCCATGGGTTTTATAGGGAGTATATCTAAAAAATAAAAATATCTAAACTGTTTATATCTGCATCCTCACTGGCTCATTTAACCGTTTGGCATATATGTGACAGTGATAACTATATGTTCACTCCACAGTTCAAAAATTCTTCAACATATACCTTCACTTCATATTTCAAGTGATATATTATCAATTGAAGGAAGTAAAATTACTCAAGATTTTACAGCAATAATCTGTGTTTTAGAAGAACTATACTTCTTATAATCAAACTATTAAAAATTGGCCCATATAAGAACTTAGTGCAGCATATTTAGAAAGTATAATATTTGAAAAAGTGATTATTTTAAAATTAGGAAATTCCTTAACAATTTTTCCAGGTTTTGTAAACCAAAGAAAATACTTCTGTATACCCCCACTTTTCCCACCCTCATTTTCTTAGTGATCCCTTCTCTATTCCAGCTGTCCTCTCCCTGCCCACTCATGAGGCAGGCTTCCAACTCTGGAGCCAAAATATTAAATAAATAAAAATTATTAAATTTATTATAAAATAATAATTTTATTATAAAAATAAAATAGCAGCATGAGAAAGAAAAAGAAAATACTTGTGAAATTAATGGTGACAACTGATTCTAGTCATTAGAAAAGAATTGCATGTTCCCCCAGTATGCTCAAAAATTAATATAAACTAAAAAAGGCTAAAGTCTTATCTCCTTGGAAATCTACATTGACTCTGAAAGTTTTAGTGCTACCTGAAAAACTTCCTGGATATGTTGTTTTGTTTGTCGTGGGGGTCACACTCAGTAGTGCTGAGAGCTACTCATGGATCCACTGAAGGGTCACTCTCAGTGGACCTGGGGAAAACATCTGATACCAAGAATCAGACCCAGGATACCTGTATACAGAGTATATGCTCCAGTCTATTGAGCAATATCCCTGCTCCATATTTTATTTTTTAGTAATAGTATCATAACCCTGATATCTTTACCTTCTACCAGGATGAACAATCCTAATTGCAGTATTAGTTTAAATTCTTACTAATGTACCTACAAATTCAAAGAATAACAGTTATAAAAATAAACTGTTACTCACAATATGAGTGTCCTAGAACTTATATTTTTATCAATTATACTAACATGAATTAATAAAGTCTGGTTCAAAATTTTACCTGTATGAATTTTTATGAGAATTGACTATAAACATTCAAAAACTATAAAAAGAATTCTATTATTTTACCCATCCTGACTTCTTAATAATTTAAATAAAATGCAATATTTCAATCTGTGCTAATAAAAGAAGATAATGCACCAATATTTTCCTACAATATTGCTGAAAATAAATACTATTTCATCATTAAAAGTACACAATAGCATACTCTGAATAATATTTTGATATAAAAATTTTAACTGAATTTAAAAAATCTAATAAAAGAAATGTGATCCAACACTAATATCACATTTTATAATTTGAAATACAAAATGTGCATAAAATACATCTAAGTATTTGTCTTAAAAGTTTGTTAATATATTTATATTAAAACATTTAAACCATTAATTTATAAATATAAGCAAATATTATATTAATATATGACTGAGGATGTTTAAAGATCAGCAAAAAATGATGAAAAAGTACCTTTAGATATTTCAGATGTCAAAAATTTCCCCTGTAGTTTCAAAAAATCTAGAAGTAGCCAGTGTTGGCAAAGTTGTAGTGTGAAAGAAAACCTCATTCACTGTTGATGAAAATTTCATTTAGTTCAACCTCTATGGAAAGTAATATGGAGATTTTTCCCCAAAAAATAGGGAACAGAATTTTCATATGATTCAGCAATAACCGCTTCTTGTCATCTTTCCCCAAAAGACAAAATCATTAATTTGAAAGAATATATGCACACCTGTTTTGATCATCACACTTAGTATAATAGAAAAGATATTGTCACAACCCAAATGGCCAGCTACAGATGGATGTATTAAGACATTGTCACATATATATGCAATGGAATACTATTCAACTCTAAGGAAGAACAAAACCATGCACTTTTGAAGCAATCTGAATAGAACTAGAGAATATCATGTTGACTGTAGTCAGAATGAAAGAGGCAAATACAGAATGATCTCTTTTATATGTAAGACTTAAGGATACACAGTGAAGATTAAAGAGTCAAATATAATTCAAAGAGGGAAGTGATACACAATTGACTTTAAGGGGCAGGTAAGGGTCATCAGGGGTGAAAGGGAGGAAACACAAGTACACAGCGAATGGGTGTGATGTCTCAATTATGTTCCATGAGAAACCATTAACAGTATTGTAACTAAAAAATAAATTAAAAATGTTTAAATAGGTATTTCGGGGCCATAGTATAGTACAACAGGTAGGGTGCTTTCCTTGTACACAGCTAACCCATATTTGAATCTCGGCATCCCATACGGTCCCCAGAGCTCCACGAGGAGTGATCCCTGAGTGCAGAGCCAGGAGTAAGCACTGAGCATCACCAGGTGTAGCCCAAAACAGACAAAATTCCTCATTAAAATTGTATATAAAGGTTGACCTTTATATACAATTTACAGTACAGCAAGTAGGGCATTTGCTTTGCAAGCAACCAACCTGGGTTTGATCCCTACCAACCCATATAGTCCCTGGCATCCCCCTGGTCCCTTGAGGCTGTCAGGAGTAATCCCTAAGCACAAAGTCAGGAGTAAATCCTGAGCACTACCAGGTGTGATCCTGGTAAAACAAAAGTAAAATGTTTATTATACAACAGAGTCTCCTGCCCCCATGCCGGGCTGTCTTCACCGAGGCCCCTTGGAGCAGGGCAGGTTGAGTTTCCACTCCCCATCCCCCACCCTGGCAGTCAAAGACCTCCAGAACCCAGCCACAGCCATGCTCAAGGCCCCTCTCCACACGTTCGGACGAACCTCAGGCATGAAGGAACCAGCAGAGGAATCTACGTGTGTGCAGGACCCAGGGCTGAGACCTCCAAGCCTGCTTGAATTGGGACTGGGCCTCCTCCACCCAGACTCCCCATTTTCCAGTAGTTTGGAAGCCACACCCACAAACTGCCCCTGGCCACTGTGTAATCCCATCAATGGCCAAGATACATAAACTATAAAACAATGCTCCTGGAAGTGCATGGGACAAGAATGCTTATAGCCCAGTTCTCCCTCTCAGAGAACCTGGCAAGGTACCCAGAGCATCTTGCCCACACAGCAGAGCCTGGCAACTTCTCCGTGGCATATTCTATATGCCAAGTACAGTGACAATGATGGGTATCATTCCCCTTACCCTGAAAGAGCCTCCAATGCAGCACAGCTGGGAAGAATGAGTTAAGAGAGGCTGCTAAAATCTCAGGGCTAAGATGAATGGAAACATTACTGGTGCCCTCTCGAGAAAATTGTTGATCAACGGGATGACAGTTATACAGTGATTATACACCCCCAGGATATCTAAGGAACTAATTCAAAGGATTCAATATATTAATTCAAAATTTCTTTTGTTACACACACACACACAAACATATAATTCAAAAAAGACTTCTCAGATAGTTTGTATTCAGATAATACCTTTCCCAAAATCTTGAAGGTGCATGAGCAACACTATATATATATATATATATATATATATATATATATATATATATATATATATACAGGTTCAGTTTTCACTTAGCCTCAGCCAGGTTAGTCTAACTTCACTGTCAGCAGATACATAGCAGTAATGCTTAAACAGAACTCAAGTTTCTTGACTGCCAGTTCATTTCTGTTTTTTTGCACCCTACTTTTACTTCAACAGATAAATATTTGTTGCTATAGTTCAGAACTGTGGATCATACTTCAAATTTTACTTGAAACACTTTTTATAACTCAACTTCTCATTAGATAGACCCAAAAATAATACAAGATAAAATTAATCTCATCAAACTGTCTCTCATAAGCTATACACAATCAGTTTCATCCTAATGAGTTATTTATGCCTTGAAACTTCTGGGATGATTTTAAATGCAAAAAGTAAACAATAAAAAAGGAAAATAAGATACATTGTAGTAATTGGAAGGAAAGAGGAAGAAATTAAATAGTGAAAATAAAAAATTTGCATGCATGGAAATTTTACCTCATTGCAGGCACTGCAATAAATATTTCCCATAGCTTAATACCACAAAATAATTGTCATAATACCACAAAATAATTATTAGCACTCACATTTTTGAAAGCAGAAAAAATGAGGCTTCAACGATTTAAACTAAATCATATATAAGTTAAATAATTAGTAGTATATAAGGTACTTAAATTGCAAAAATTTGGCTATATAAAATATACCCTTTAATCACCATGTTCTAATTCTTGCAAAGCAAAAGTTAAAAGCTAAAATATGAAAAGTATATCTTTATATAGTACAAATGGTTATTTCACCAACTAAAAATTATAAAACATTTAGAACTCCTGCCGCTCCCAATAAAAGGTGGTTGATGCAGGGACTCATACTTTTGAGACAGAGAAGAAAAAAGTAAGAAATTATTATATGGGCTTAGAGAACTTAGAGATGCAGGTCTAGATGCAGCAACAACAGTAGGTAAAACATTTTAGAAGTCTCAAGCAGAGTGAGTACAAAGTGAAATTTAGAAACAACAGGACAAGGAACACAGATCCAACTGTCAGATTGTCAGGGAATGAAAATTCAGAAAATGTCAAATACTCCTGCAGTGAAGTGATCCATGATGGATGGAGGACATGTGGACATGTGAGAGGTCAAAAGAGGAGCAAGAGGGAACAAAGAACACAACATTTAACTCTATAAAGAAGATTAAAAACAAAGGCAGGCAATAGAAAATTCTCTACCCAATAATGAAGTAGCATAACCTAGGATTATGGTTTTGAGAGCTACAAAGTATAAGCTGCAGATTTTATCCTACCTGAAGGTATATCAGGAATGGTATTAAAAGTTGCTCCACAGCAAATGCATGTAGGCGTGAGTTTAATTTGGTTATTTGTCATTAATTTATGAGCCCAAATTTCTCATAAAATTCTACATTTACTGCTTTTTTTCCTTTTTAAAAATTTGATTTAGTCACTGTGGATTGTAAATTTACTCCTGATTGTATTTCAGGCATACAATGCTCTAGCATCTGCCTCATTAACTTACTAGAGTACACACAATTCCTGTGTCTACACCAAATGCCAGTGCAATAATCTAAAATGTGTATAATTAACCACTCTTCTTCCCCAAATCAGGAAGTAAGTTTCCTTCCATCATATCAGCATAACATATTATTATTGCTTCCTCACTTAGAAACAAAATATTTCAATTCTAGATAATATCTGCTTGTAGCATCATTTCTTGGTTCAAATCCCACAAGGAAAGCCTTTAACCTATTGTAAAAATGGTTCTTGTAGTATAGAACTAAGTTGTCAATATTAGAACTCACCATTGTAGCTCCCTGTGTACGTGCTCAAACCCTCTGGGATTCTTACAAAATTTAGAGGAAGGAGAGGTCAGGTACCTGACTCACAGATACTTGATTTATTTCTCAACCACACTCTATCTAGCAACACTATGACCTCGCACAACATTGACCCAAAGCTGAATAAGACTGAAAATAAACAGATACTAAAATTTCATAACCCCCACTTTTGCAAAACAGTTTTCAAGTCTCCCCTCCCAATTTCTTCTTTCTGACCTTTTCACCACATACATAATAAAGAGAAAAGATAAAGCAATATGAATATTTATTTTATCCATGGGACTTATTTTGTCCTTTATTTTGATAATTTATACTACAATGGAGTTGTAGTTAGACTCCTGATCACCACAGTGATAAATCCAAAATGCTAATGTACACAAATCGCTGGGGAAGCATAACATTCTTCATTTTCCCAAAAGATACATGTGCTGATAGCATGCCAATGCTGACCCTAAGTAAGATTTGGAGAGGAACTTTGCATGTGGAAAGAATCTTTATAATCACTATATTTAATTTTTAATAAACTATAAATATAATTCTTTGCTTAAATTATTAAGCTAAACTTAAAGTCTTCTATTTCAGTTATAAGTCTAGAAATCTGGAAGTTAAAATTTAAGATACTCTCTCACATTTTTCTTTAATTAGCTTAGATATCTGAAAGATATTTTGTCTCCAAAGTATTTGTAACTGGTATATTTAGTTGACTAAATTCCATTCAATAATTTATTAATAGTACTAATAATAATTTCCTAAGCAATTAAAATAACTACTATTTATATCATGTTTTTCCTGTGGAAAAAATATCCTTAAAAAGTGGAAAAATACCATACATATTATAAAATGTTTACTATCACTATCATCCCGTTGATCCATGATTTGCTCGCAAGGGCCAGTAACGTTTCCATTCATCGTAGCCCTGAGATTTTAGCAGCCTCCCTTTGCTCATCCTTCCCAAGGGTGCCACATTAGAGGCTCTTTCAGAGTCAGGAGAATGAGACCCATCATTGTTACTTTATTTAGCATATGAATACACCACAGGGAGCTTGCCATGTGGGCAGGAAACTCTCAGTAGCTTGCCAGGTTCTCCTAGAGGGAGAACTAAGCTATAAAATGTGTGGTTGGTTTTATAGTTTTTGGATGTTGGCCATTGATGGGATTAAATGGAGCCAGGGGCAGTTTGTGGGTGGGACTGCCTAGCTACTGGAACATGGGCATCTGGGTGGAAGAGGCCCAGTTCAGTTCCGATCCCAGCAGGCTTGGAGATCTCAGCCCCGGGTCCCGCACACCTAGGTTTCTCTGCCAGTTCCTTCATACATGAGGCTTGTCCAAGCATGTGGAGAATGGCCTTGAGCATGGTTGTGTCTGGGTTCTGGAGCTCTTTGACTGCCGAGGCTCTGCTTGGGGTGGAGAGGGAGATTCAACCCATCCCCTCTAAGGGGCCCTGGTGAAGACAGCCAGGCACGGGGGCAAGAGACTATCTGTTGCTCTCTTCCAGGAGCTTGGTTTTATAGTCTCTGACTAAAAATGTTTACTAAAGTTATTAACATACATATAATTTAATCAAATTAATCTGGATTCAGAGCCAGATAGATAAACACTACAGCAGGTGAGGGATTTTTCTTTTTTTTAAGATTTAACATTTTTGCTTTTGGGGAGTCACACACAGCAATGCTCAAGGGTTACTCCTAGACCCGCACTTAGGAATTACTCCTAGCAGTACTTGAGGACCATGTGGGATGCCAGGGATCGAACTGGGTCGGCCCACTAGATTATCACTCTAGTCCCTGGTTAGGGATTTGTCTTGCATGTGACAAACTTGGGCTTGATCCACAGCACCCCTTATGATCACATGAGCATAGAAAGGAGTAATCTCTGAACTCAGAGTCAGGAGTAAGTGCTGGGCGTTGGTGGTTATTTTCCCAAAACAAAATAAACAAAAAATTAGCTTGGGTTCTTTTTACATTTTCTCTATCCTTTCTTCATAATTTTGCTGGTATTATAAAGTTATTTGATAATAATGAGTAGAATTAATAATATCATTTTTTTCAAAAAATGCTTTATCAACAGATAATTTAGGAACAGGGTCCAATTACAAATTTGTGCTAAGAATCAGAGAACTATAGTCAGAAAACAGAAACCTAATACTTAGCAGAAAAATTTGAGTAAATTAGGCATGTTTTTTCTATTCATTACAATATACTATGATATCTTACAACCTACTTCTCCTTCTGGGAGAAACTAAGAAGCTACTGAGAATTTCCTGCCCACATGGGACAGCCTCTCAAGCTTTCAATGGTGTATTCATGATGTATGCTAAAGCCAGTAACTGGCTGGATCTCATTCCCCTGACCCTGAGAGAGCCTCCAATGCCGCATCGTTGGGAAGGCCGAGTGGAGAGAGGCTTCTAAAATCTCAAGGATAGGACAAATGGAAAGTTTACTGAGCCCGCTCGAGAGATCGATGATCAATGGGATTTCGTGATTCGTGATTGTGATTTTCTATTCCACATATCTATCATAAGTACTCTGGATGTGCTCAGATTTAAATATTACATATTATTGTGCCTTTGGTGAGTGTTTTAATAACTTTTTATGCTATCACCTCTTTTTTTTTAATTTTAATCTCCCAAGGCTATTATACTCCAAACTTAGGTCACAAATTTTACATTTTTTTTTTGTGGCCACAGCAACTATTAACCATCTCCTATACTTATCCTAATGGTGTCTGATACTTCAGGAATTCATTTCGGGTAATCAGAGCAATGTACCCCAGCCCTAAGATTCAGTGGTACTTCCTAGTGAGATAAACTCCCTAAGCTCATCTGGGTGAGTAATGCAGACACCCGGAGGTACTTGTCAATTTAGAGGATTACCATCTTAAGTATTGTAGACTACAAGGGAAAGAATGGCTGACTAGTCTTTGTTTCAATGACAAAGACTATATTTTCATCACCTCTTATGAGACAACAAGACATATAGGAAAGCAAGTAATTTAGAGAAACATGACCAAAGGATTTGAAATCCTAGAGGCCTGGGAATGGATCCTACCCTATCTCTATATGGATTTTTAGACAAGAAAGTATTTTTTCTTTTTTCTTTTTATTAAAATAAAGACATATAATGAAAAGCTATGCTGCTTTGAACTTTAGAGATTTTATAAAACTTAAAAATATGAATAATATTAGAGTAGTCACTTAACATACACCTGTTGTTAGTTTTGACTTTTAAAATGTCTCCTTTTTTATTGCATTTTATTAGTATCTAAGAAGGACACACAGCTTATAGAAATTATTATTTTTTTTTTGCAGGTCACACCCAGTGATGTTCAGGGGTTACTCCTGGTTCTAAACTCAGGAATTACTCCTGGCCGTGCTTGGGATGCAGGGGATTGAATCCAGGTCAGCCACATGCAAGGCAAACTCCTCACCTGCTGTACTATTGCTACAGCCCAGAAATTATTTTATTTATGTAACAACTTTACCTGTGTGTGTATTCAAAAATAAATTATGAAAGGCCATGGCGGCTCTCTCTCCCACCACCTGTGGTTAGTGGTCTTGGGCCACTTCCCCTACCCAGGGTAGCTGATGGCAATGGGCAGATGAAGGAAGGAAAGAGGGCCAGGCTGGTTGATATCAATTGCAGTTTATTTCTATCTCATTTCCATTCTCCTCTGATTCTCCTCTGAATTTCCCCCCTTTATTCTTCTCCATTCTCCTTCTGGATTTTTTCATTATTCCAGATTCTCCCCTGATTCTCCCGATTCCCCTTCTGGATCCCCCAGCCCATCTTACAGTCTTAGTTAAATCCCAAATAATGAGAGGTTGGGGTAACAATTACACATGGGTGTGGTCATACAATCAACAGAGGTAAAGTCCTTCCGGCAGGGAAAGTTTCTTCTAGGACAGATTCTCATTCAGTAAGATGACCCACCCAAGAGTGAAATTCCGTCTCTGGGTGTGTTTCTCCTTTCCTTAGTCCAACAAACATATAAACAGTAATAATATTAGTCACTTTGTATGGACACAGTAAGAGATACATTTAGTTTATAGGATTGTTCTCCTGGGGACATCTCGCTATAGATCTCAGACTACAGTGCTCAGGCCAGATTAGTCTTTCCTAACCCTAGCAGGGTACTAATTCAGTTGTTTTCTGGAGTCAATTAACTCCCAAGTTACAAAAGTATAATATTAACTGTCTTCCTGTGTCTATACATAAAGGACATCATTCTGAAGTAACTATGATAAAGACATAAGTAGAGGAGAAAGGCAATATTTAACTTATAATACAAGGTCAGTGTCCTTAGAAGGACCTGACCTTACAAGTGAACAGAATATGATTAGGAGGGAAAGGTGATAGAGCGGTTGGGGAAGCAGAACACAAAAAGGTTACAGATAAGCAAAGGAATGGGAGTGACTCAGGAGCATTGTGATGGGTGTAACCCAATAAACCTAAGCTCTCTATGGCAAGGGAGAATGGACAAACCAATGTTATCCTACAACTGTGGACATTCCTTTACCCTGACTTCCCCAGCACTTTAACAGTATCTTCCACCCCTTCTTAACAAATACATTATTTCTCTGGAAACATGAAGCTCCTTGATCATCCTGTATTCCTTGTCACAGGAAACTCCATCTTAAATAATGGGCAACATTGAAGACCAAAACCTAAGCGCAAAGATGTTGTTTCACATGATTAGTGGTAGTTTATTTTTTAATGTTATTTATTCTATCCCCATTTTGAAAAGGTTTTTCCGAGAAAACATTTTAATGGTGACAACTTCTTATTGACATTTTTGTTTCACTTTTAAAAAACAAAATCCTCTCAATTACTTCATGCTAAAATAAAAATTTGTTAAAATTTATATTTTTAATTCCTGATAAAATTACATAGAATCTTCTTTTTAAGGAAAACTAATCGTTCCAAAATATCTAAGTATAGCAAATTTACTAACATATACTCTATGGTGATTCTCTGTAGGCAAAAGTGAGAATCAAGAGTCGATTTTGTTAAGAATTGGTATTTTAGTTTTAGAAAATATCAAAGGACAGGAGCGATGGTACCATCTAGCTATCTGATTATCTTTCTTCATTCTTATTTTCTATTTATATTTTATTTAAAAGATCATAGGAATAATATGTGGGCATTGTACCCATAATTCTCATCTCACTCTTCTCATACTATTTGTATAAACCCTGAAATTGAGAGAATCCATAAATGACAAACTGCAGGCTCATCTTGCATGTGAAATTTACGATGAAGTACTGCAGTGATGCATTCTGACTGAAATAAATATAACATTTTAAATGTTCCATAAAAAGCAGCAGGCAGGAAAGGCTGTATCTTTATATGCCAGACATATTTTAAAAGTAACTTATACTGTACTGATGCCATAAACAAGCTTGCAAAAAGAACATCTAAAATATTCCTTACACTTGAAGGAAAGCAAAGATAAAAATGTTGAAAATGTGCCCTCTATGGTACTAAATGGCTATATCAGTCTCATTCCTTTCTTATGGTTTCTAAAAGGTAAAATATAAAGCCTGTATTAAAAAAGTAATAATTTTAGATACAAGACCTTTTGAAATTCTCTAAGGGAAATTATATACTGCATGATAATATATAGTTAACTATAAGTCCTGGAATTTTATAAATCCTTATATATGGCTCTCAGACTATATGAAACTGAGCATGTAATATGAATATTGCATTTTAACATAACTTCTATATTAAAGAAAAACATTCAAAACCAAAATGATTAAACATACTCAGTATTCTTCAATGTGTCCAAGATATATACAATGCTATCACTGGATGTTATTATGCTATCATGAAGCAGAATTTACCAGAGAAAAATTCTTTATGGAAAGAACAAATGGAGGACTCAAATAAAATACAATACTCAGGATTCAAAACATGTCACCATCAAAGCACTATGATTGAAGCAAAGTGTCAATAAAATTCTGAAATTACTTGCAAAATTGAAGGTGTGAGGCAGGAATCCAGAATGCTTCCATATGGATCTAGACTTGCACTAATTTACACTAGTTTACATGAACTCTGTCACAGTCACTGTCATTCTGTTGTTCATCGATTTGCTCGAGTGGGCACCAGTAACATCTCCATTGTGAGACTCGTTACTGTTTTTGGCATATCGAATACACCACAGGTAGCTTGCCAGGCTTTGATGTGCGGATGGGATACTCTTGGTAGCTTGCCAGGCTCTCCCAGAGGGACGGAGGAATCGAACCTGGGTCAGCCATGTCAACCTGGTTGGCCGCTGTGCTATCACTCCAGTCCACATGAACTCTAATAACAATTAACATATGTTACGATTGAAGAAATAAAATGAAGGACCACTTTGAATAGCTAGCCAGAAAAGATACCCACTAATCAGTTACATACAGTAATTCATGAAAAATACCACAGCACATCTATCTAATCTGAAAAATCTGAAAGCTTTGCTAAAGATGGGTTTTATGACTGCCACAAAAACATAATGTCGCTGAGAAGCATACATAGTTTAGTAGGTACTAAATTAGAATTAGATTTAGTACATATAGAATTAGATATATGTGGGTTTAGAACTGCTCTCAACACTGATTAGCTATAATTTTGATAAAAGATTTAAGTTCTGAGCTTCATTTAAGTTCTGAGCTTTATTCATCATCATCATCATCATAATCATCATCATCATCATCACCATCACCATCCCGTTCATCGTCAATTTTCTTTAGCCATCTCTGTCTCACTTTTCCTAGCCCTGATATTTTAGCAGCCTCTCTTTACTTGTCCTTCCCAGCGATGCCACTTTGGAGGCTCTTTCAGGGGCAGGGGAATGAGACCCATTATTGTTACTGGTTTTGGCATATGAATATGTCACGGGGAATTTGCTAGGCTCTTCCAAGTAGAGTGGCTAGTGAAAATAAAATATATAATGTGTAGAGACAGAGAGCACACATCCAGAAGAATCAGGCTACTTGTAAAACCAATATAAGTGTTTAAAAGCAAGAGGGAAATGTGGATCTTTTTATGGGAATCATTTATTAATTTTTAAGCGCTCTTATATGAAATGTATTCAGGAATTTTTAAAACCATCCTCCTCAAGTTGTGCCTGGTTTGATTACTGAAAACTGTACCAAGGTGTACACATGTTGTACACATGTTGATGTCATTTTGGAACAACTTATGAGTATCACCTAAAATAAATCAGTAATTCATCATAATTTTTTCAGTATAAAACACAAAAAACATATTCCAAGATCTTTCTTGATATTTTTATTAGTTATCTCTTGCAGTATGATGAATGACCGCAAAATTTAGGGATGTGAAACAGAATCTGTTATCTTAGTTTTTGTGGGTCAGAAATAAAGGTCAATGCTAATATAATCTGTGTCTTTTAATGAAGTGAAGAAACAGAAAGGAAGAATGTTTTAGTTCAGACAAAAGCTTTCAGGCCAGTCAAGTTGAATACTTAGGCCAATAAAAAGTTACTGAGAAAGAGAGAGAAGTAGAGAGAGAGAGAGAGAGACAGAGACAGAGACAGAGACAGAGACAGAGACAAGTACAGCAGACAAGATGTTTGCCTTGCACACAAGTGACCTGAGTTCAATTCCCACAACCCTATACTGTCTCCTGAGCAAAATTAGAGTTATTTCTGAGCACAGAACCAGGAGTAAGCCCTGAGAACCACGAGGTATTCTCCCTTTCCCTAACCCCCCCAATATTACTGAGAAAAGTGAATAATTTATCTTAGAAATTAACTTTACAAAGGAAATGCTGTATGTCTTCATTATTTTTTAGTAATATGAGTAGTAACCTTAGGCTTCATTGCAGGAGAATGATGTATAATTTAAAAATTTTTCACACACATCTACCTTTAATGGGATAAGGAAAAATGTGGAGTGAAAAATTTTCACTAAGTAACCTACAGTTACTATAATTTGTACTAATTTTATCTAGTAATTTTATATTTAGAAAATGTATCAATAGATATTCAAAATCACACATCTTATAGGATGTTCTCACAAACATTCTTTCTGTGGTAACAGCAAAAATAAAATAGTTTAAAAGTTACTCAAAAGCTTTCTTTGAAAAGTCATGAATTACCTCAATTTTTACTTTAATTTCCTAAGTATTGAACATTTAACTGATTGAGATTTCCTTATATGATTTTCTGAAAATAATTTTAATTTTGACCTTGAGAGAATCTTTTTTGATAGCTAAAACTACATCCTTTGTGCCATATTGCTGCTAAATTTAGTTCTCCAGTCCAAAAGATCATTGAATTAATTTGGTGAACAAATTGACTAGAAGAATTTTAAATTATTGCACCAGATTTGCTCATTTGTGAGTTATGTCTTGATCTTAAGCTGACCAATTCATAAGCTGCTGCATCAAGTTGAGTAGAATATCAGAATCTCATCTATAATATTACTGTTCAAATTTATGTTTCTCCCAAAATGCCCAATTAATTCTCAAGATGTAATTCATTTCTCAGAAGAATCTATCTTATTAAATTTATATTCCTTCAAATTAAAAGATTATTTTAAAATAAAGGAGGTTGCATACTCAAAACCTCTTCATTCTCCAGATGAGTTATTCCAAATGTGAAGGCAATTAGTTTAAAATTATTTTGGTACAGTGTTTTATAGCATTTAAAGTACCTCATACTTACTTTACATAGGAGTTCTATGAGTCAATGTGATTCAGAATTGTTTTTTCACTTTATCTGACTATGAAATGGTGCACTGTAGAAATGCTGCAATATTTTTAAAGTTACATCATATATCAGAGGCAAAGCTGGCACTGGTCCCAATGTTCCATCCTGCGTTTCTCCCATCAACACTCTTATACTATTACACACTATACATAATACTATATATTCACCTACATTTATAGTCATCAAGTAATGAAATGTCTTTATTTTAAAACTCTTATGGCAGAAAAACAAATCTATCTGACTCTACTGCATGTATTTTTTTCTAGTACAGCAGCAACTTTCTCGAGGTAAATATGCATTTAATGATGCCCAGCTGAAGAGAATGACGGAGCTAGTGGGAGGAGGCAGAGGAACTCTTCTGCCAGTTTTAAGGACACTCTTCATTACCTCTTTGCTCCACTCCATTACATACACCTTGGGCTTGAGAAAACAAATCAGCACAGCTCACCACCAGCCAGAATATTTGCAAATGAGCAAAACGGGACAGGAATCATTGTCCTCTAGAACTGTAAGGGTGAAGAGTTAGACAGACAAGAATAGTGAACAAGGTTCTGCCCCTATCACAAGATCATATTCTATTTGTGTTAATAGTGACTCTAAAGGCAAATGAACAAAGACAATTCAGCAGAACTTAATTCCAATTTGTTTCTGCAAGTCCCGTCAGGGCAATATTTCATGATAAGATAAAATAGATGTGGCAGGAAAAAATGTAAGCTGCAACTTCTGGAGCCACAGACTAGAGACTGTCAGGCGTCTGTTTTTGGATAGCAATTTGAGTTGTGACATCTTTAAAACCAGTTATTTCTTTTTGTTACTTTAAAGTTCTCAAAAATTACCGAAGAAAACTTAACTATAAAGACAGACTTCCAACCAAATTATCAGAACACTTCAGAGGAAATCTTGGAAACAAATGAAGAAATTCATTAAATGACAGTGTGGCAAAGAAAGTATTTGGAGGCTTATGTCCAGGATAAAAAGGCAATAAAAGTCCCAAACCTTTAAGCTACACTCTTTCTTCTAAATGATGTCTGAACAATTTCCACCAGGAAAATGTAATTTGAGCATATTGTAATGGAAAGAGTACCTGACATCTGTGGATCCCAGTCTCCTCATTCCTGTGTACTTCAGTGGGTTCAAGTCAGAATTAAATACATCAAGATGAGTAAAAGCATCTTATAAATGTACTTGACTAACTTTTTGCTCTACTATTTCTTCCCCAAACAGTGCAAATATGGGGCTGGTGTGATAGCACAGCTGGTAGGGCGTTTGCCTTGTATGAGGCGACCCGGATTCGATTCCCAGCATCCCATATGGTCCTCTGAGCACCACCAGGGGTAATTCCTGAGTGCAGAGCCAGAAGTGACCCCTGTGTATTGCCGAGTGATCAAAAGAAAGCCAAAAAACAGTGCAAATATGTTGGCATACCATCATTTGATCCTGGGTCATTAAAATATTTCTTCATAGAATATTTTTACCACAAGAGTGATTACATATTATAAATCAGTGTTTTAATAAAAAATTCAGGGGGAGGACAAGTGATATATATGGATTTCTGAGTTTAAAGTTTATGTATATATTTTTTAAAAGAAAGCACTAAAATGAAGAAGAACTTGGTTCAGTCACATCTGACGCATGCCTATTGTTTCATCCTGTCAGTTAAAATAGAATTGAAGTCAGAGGTCTACTAATATATTAGACAAATAGAACTCTGTAACCAATTCAGGGTTATATTAACCCCTGTCAACACATCGTGATTTATAGAGGCCACATAAATCCTTTGGGAAAGATTTTGAACTTCATTCACAAATCAGAGTCAGACATATGAAAAGAAATGGTCTGAGATGTTAGGGTATTTAATTACCAAAGACAACCACTGGGAGGAACAAAAGGGCACAGAAAAGAAGAAAATCCTTGTAAGCAAAGAAGCTCACTTTCACAATACACCAGTTATTTGCATTCAACCCTAATATGTTCTAGTGCTTTGTGCTCAGAACAGTAGTCACTGATATGTAAAGCTATTTAATTTAATATCATTTAAATTTAAATTAATGAAATTTAAATAAAATGAAAAGCTTAGTTTTTCTATTACAAATAACAACATTAATTGAGAGCCATAAGTGGCTATGCTATAAGACAATATAGAATCAGAAAAAATACATTGCTATACAAAATAAATTCTATTGACTAGTTTTGATCTAATAATGATCTTAAGACCAGGAAACCATTTTCTAGGAAATACTTGAGTTAAACATGAAATAAATTTAATAGCACAGCAGGGAGGGTGTTTGTCTTGCATGTGGCCAACCCAGGTTGGATTTCTCCCTCCCTCTCAGAGAGCCCAGCAAGCTACCGAGAGTATCCCGCTCTCATGGTAGAGCCTGGCAAGCTATCTATGGCATATTCGATATGCCAAAAACAGTAACAACAAGTCTCACAATGGAGACTTTACTGGTGCCCGCTCGAGCAAAAAAAAAAAAGACGGAGTCACAGACCAATGGAACAGGGTTGAATATCCTGACACACACCCTCAAATATATGTTCATCTAATCATTGATAAGGGAGCAAGAAATGTAAAGTGGAGCAAGGAAATCTTCTTCAACAAATGGTGCTGGCAAAACTGGACAGCTACATGCAAAGCAATTGCCTCAGATCTCTGCCTCACACCATGTAAAAAAGTCAGGTCAAAGTGGATTAAAGATATCAACATCAGACCAGAATCCATAAGGTACATGGAAGACAAGGCTGGCAAAACCCTCCATGACATTAATGCTAAAGGTATTTTCAAAGATGACACACCATTGGCCAAGCAAGTGAAAACAGAGATAAACAAATGGGACTATCTTAAATGAAGAAGCTTCACACATCAGAAGAAACAGTGACTAAAATACAAAGACAGTCTACAGAATGGGAAAGGATATTCACCCAATAACCATCTGATAAGGGTTTGATATCAAGGTTATACAAGACACAGGTTAAATTCTACAAGAGGAAAATATCCAACCCCATCAAAAAAAAAGGGGGGGGTTGAAAATAAACAGAAATTTTCATAGAAGAAATCCTAATGGCTAAAAGACACATGAGAAAATGCTCTACATCACTAATCATCTGGGAAATGCAGATTAAAACAACAGAGATACCACCTCACACCACAGAGACTGGCCCACATACAAAAAAACAAAAGCAACCGGTGTTGATATGGATGTGGGGAGAAAGGGACTCTCCTTCACTGCTGGTGGGAATGCCGACTGGTTCAACCCTTTTGGAAAACAATATGGACAATTCTCAAAAATTAGAAATTGAGCTCCCATTTGACCTAGCAATACCACTACTGGGAATATACCCCGGAGAAGCAAAAAAGTATAGTCGAAATGACATCTGCACTTATATGTTTATCGCAGCACTCTTTACAATAGCCAGAATCTGGAAAAAACCCAAGTGCCTGAGAACAGATGACTGGTTAAAGAAACTCTGGTACATCTACACAATGGAATACTATGCAGCTGTTAGAAAAGATGAAGTCATGAAATTTGCATATAAGTGGATCAACATAGAAAGTATCATATTGAGTGAAATTAATCTGAAAGAGAGAGACAGACATAAAGAGATCACACTCATCTTGAATATAAAGTAACAAAATAGGAGACTAGCACCCAAGAATGATAGAGATAAGTATCAGGAGGTCTGCCCCACAGCTTGGAAACTGGCCTCACATGCTGGGATAGAGAAGGAAACACCAAGTAGAGGATGTTGGGAGGACCCATTCGGGTTGAGAGCTGAGTGCTGGAAGTAGACCATAGACTGAACATTAAGGCCACTCAATACCTCTATTGCAAACTACAACACCCAAAAGGAGAGAGAACAAAAGGGAATGCCCTGCTGCAGAGTCAGGGTGGGGTGGTGGGGGATGGGGTGGGGGTGGTGGGAGGGATACTGGGAACATTGGTGGAGGAGAATGAGCACTGGTGGAGGAATAGGTAAACAATCACTGTATAACTGAAATACAAACACGAAAGTTCATAAGTTTGTAAATATCACGAATCAGGAATCATGAAATCCCCGCTAATCACTGATTTCTCGAGCAGGCTCAGTAACCTCTCCACTTGTCCTTTCCCTGAGATCTTAAAAGTCTCTCTCTGGCTCGGCCCTCTCAAGGATGTTGCACTGGAGGCTCTTTCAGGGTCAGGGGAATGAGATCCAGCTTGTTACTGGATTTAGCATATGAATACACCATGGGAAGCTTTGAAGGCTGTCCCAGGTGGGCAGGAAACTCTCAGAAGCTTGCCAGTTTCTCCCAGAAGGAGAAGTAGGCTCCAAGATATCGAGTGGCCACAAAGTGGCCTCGCACTTCTGAGAGCTTGCTTTTAAGTCTCTGTGTGCTGACCATTGATGAAATTACACACACCTGGGTTCCTCTGCCGGTACCTTTATGCGTGAGGCCTGTCCGAACGTGTGGAGAGGGGCCTTGAGCATGACTGTAGCTAGGTTCCAGTGGTCTTCAGCAGCAGGGAGCTCTGCTGGGTGGGGAGAGAAGCTAGAACCCATCTTCTCTGAGGGGCCCCAGGGAAGACAGCCAGGCATGCAGGCAAGAGACTCTCTTGTAACTATACCTTACGGTAATTCACTAATAAATTTTTGTTTTAAAAAGAATATTCTAACCAACTTTTAACACTCAGATTTTGTTCAGCTTGATCATACCTAGCCATAATTGTCGTAGCGGTCTCCTCTCTATCTTACCTTCCCTCAGTTCCATACACACTTGTGGTTAGTCTTTTTAACCCCTGTTTACCCTGGTCATGGGTACTTTTTAAATATTTTTTACAAGAAAAATACTGTTTAACTTTATCATTTCATAAAATTATAGT
Organism: Sorex araneus; assembly: GCF_027595985.1. Classification (NCBI taxonomy): domain Eukaryota; kingdom Metazoa; phylum Chordata; class Mammalia; order Eulipotyphla; family Soricidae; genus Sorex; species Sorex araneus. Next base: position 21,812,467 of record NC_073305.1, read on the forward strand.
CTCCAGTAATATTATACATTTAAGGTATAATTCCTTTAAAGCAAACCAAAATTTAGCTCAAATAATATATAAAAATTTTAGTTATATTCTTAATATAACTTAATATAACTAAATATATATATAACTTGATATATATTTCAATGAATTAAATATCATTCATTAGTTATAAATAATTGTATGATCTAAATACTATATGCCTTTTCTAATCTAAGAGGCACAATAAAGTATCCATTATTTATAAATGAATTCAATTTAAATGATACTAATGAAGAAAAATAAAGTTCTCACTGTATGGAAATTTTACCCACAGACATAAATATGTCCTAAATTGAAAAATAAGTCTGTACTTGCTAGCTTCTTCCATGCACTACGCTTTGATTTCAAGGGTCACTGAGATAAATGGATGTATTCACTTCATTTGCTGAACAAATTTAATTAAGTGTCTATTTTCTGCTATGGCAAACAAAACAGTAGAAAATACAGGGGACAGAATTTAAAGTATTGAAGTGAACAACTTAAAATAGGCTGGCAGAGACTCGCAGACAAACCTCAGACCTGAGCAACTTGCAGCGGGGATGGCCTGGGACTTTGCAATAGACCTTCTCCGCTGGGCTGCTCAAGATGGGGGAAGGTGTTGTCCCCCCACCTGCCCTCTAAGAGCTCCGACAGGTGTCAATTTTTAGAAGCCAGCAAGAAACTCCAGGTATGAGAAGCGGTGATGGCAAATTCCAAATCTTGCAGGACGAGGGAGAAGTGAGCCTTCCTCCTTCCTCCTGCCCTCATGGGACACTGGGATGATGCCACATCTACCCACCATCTACTTAAGCTCCCACACGACCATGATCCCGAGACACACAAATGAATTTCAGACCCAAGCAACTTGCTGCAGCAATTTCTTCAGACCCTAATTATCAAAATTTTAGACTTTCTAGAGTGTGCCGATGTAGGATGACATTACTTTGTCCTCTCCCCCCTTGCCACGAGTAGCTTGTCCCAGTTTTTCCCGGAGTTTAGGCTTACCCCAGTCTCACCCATCAAGGTGTTCCCGAATCTCTCCCATCCCTTTGTTTAGCTGTAATCACTTCCCTATGCTCTCTTCCCCAAAAAGAGTTAATCAGTTCTCCCCCTAATCTGACTCTGCTAATTTGTAAGGTCAGACCTTCCTAGGATACTGAACTTATATTATAAGTCAATATTACTTTTTTCCTCTCCTTATGCCTTTTGATTAATTTATTTTAAAGCAATGTCCTTTTTGTATAGACACAAGAAGACAATATTGTGCTTTTGTAACTTGGGACTTATTGGCTTCAAATATTATTCATTCCTGGGCATCTGCTTTCTCCACTTAAGCCTCAGTTGCCCTCAGTTCCTAGCACCTCAAAAGCAGGGTCCCAACGAGGGACCGGACGGATCCAGGGCAAGCGTGACTTATGTGTTACTCTGGCATCGAGATGGGCCTGGCCAAAGTGCCTAATTCTTAACTATAAGTTAAGAGTCTGATCATAGACAAATGCTGTCATGATCCAAAAGTAATGACGAGACTAGGACCCTGCTAGGGATAGGAAAGCCTGATCTGGCCTGAGCACTGTAGTCTGAGATTGAGATGGCTCCAGGAGAACAATTCTATAAGCTTTAATGCATTTCTTATTGTGTCCATACAAAATGATTAATATTATGAATTCTTATATGTTTGCTGGATGAGGAGAGGAGAAACACACTCATGGGACATCGCCCTTAGGTGGATCCTCTTGTTGAAAGAGAATCAGTCCTAGGAAAAGCATCCCCTGAGGGAAAAGAACTTTACTCCTATTGATGGTGACCACACCTATGTGTAAGCCCCAACTCTCTCATGCGGGGAGGTTTAACTAGGCTGTAAGAGTGGGTGGGTGGGGCATATCCAGAGATCCTGAGAGAGATCGAGAGCCGGGAGAGAAGCAGAGAGAGAGAATGAAATAAACTGATCAAGCAACCAGTTTGGCCTTCTTCCTTCCGTCACCTGCCCTTGACAGACAGCACACACAGCGGTTCCAGGGCACCGAACGCGAACGGTGAGACAGAGCCGCCTGGAGAGCTCGAGAGTGCACATGCCCATCGGTGTGCTTTAGTTTTTTACATGCAGCTACGCGACATTGTATTATATCCATAACAAGCAATACAAAACACATTGTCTAGCACTGCATTTTCGGCAAGTATGAGGAATGGTAGGACTGGTGTTGAAATATCAACAGTAACTAAAGTAGAGAAAGAATATTTTGCAAATTGTCTACCACACAAGCAGGGGAGGTACGGAACATGGGGGGCAGGGGAGTGGGGATACTGGGGATTTTGGTGATAGAAAACGTGCAACGGTGAAGGGATGGATGTTTGATGACTGTATGACTGAAGTTCAAACATGAAATATTTGTTACTGTACTTCACGGTGAATTCACTGTATCACGGTCATCCCGTTGCTCATCTATTTGCTTGAGTGGGCACCAGTAACGTCTCCATTGTGAGACTTGTTGTCACTGGTTTTGGCATATTATTGAATATGCCACGGGTAGCTTCCCAGGCTCTGCCGTGCAGGTGCGATACTCTCGGTAGCTTGCTGGGCTCTCCGAGAAGGATGGAGGAATTGAAACCAGGTCGGCTGTGTGCAAGGCAAATGCCCTACCTGCTGTGCTATTACTCCAGTCCACTAGAGCAAGTCAATGGACAATGGGGACGACAGTGTGACAAAATAGGATGGCAAAGAAAGCTTTACTTGGAAGGTGGACATTTGGGTAAACACTATCTAGCCTTTTAAAGGTAATTGGAGTAACAATGAGAACATTTTGGTAAGAGTATTCCAGGAAAAGAGAAAAAAATAGCACAAGTTCTTAAGATTGGTTCCTGTGTGGTGTACTGAAAAGGGGAAAGGACACAAATGTGTATGATGCCAACTGATTGTGGGTAAGAGGTTCTAGAAGAAACTAAAGACTCCGGAAAAATATTAGAGGAGATAAAATATTATATATAAAGCCTTTTAGATTATCATATGTAGTTATCAGGTATAAATGGCTAGTTATTTCCTTTTAAATCTGTCACTGTCACTGTCATCCCATTGCTCATCAATTTGCTCGAGCGGGCACCAGTAACATCTCCATTGTGAGACTTTTTACTGTTTTGGGCATGTCGAATATGCCATGGTTAGCTTGCCAGATTCTGCTGTGCAGGCGAGATACTCTTCATAACTTGCCAGGCTCTCTGAGAGGGATGGAAAGAATTGAACCCGGGTCTGCTGTGTGCAAGGCAAATGCCCTACCCCTGTACTATCGCTCCAGTCCTTTGAAATATAGATAAATATTGGGCATGGTTTACAATCACTAGCATTGCTTTATTAAGAAAATTAAGAATATGGTATAAAGGTATAGGAGATAAATAGGGAGTCTAGCTGGAATTCAAGAAGTACTTCAGAAGAGGTACATGGGATTGGCCCAGTGATATCAGGTGTAATGACAAGTGGTCAAATTATCTAGATATTTGGAAAAAACAGGTAATAAAATTTTCTGATGTCAATTATCAATACTATCTCATTGTAAGTCAATATATTGTTAGAAAATATATATGCATATTAATGTACCTGTACACATGATAGATATGCTGATATTACATTCTTACATGTAGAAAAGATACTTCTACTCCAACAGACAGTAAAAACTGTGTCATGCAGAAGGAAGGTCAATACATTAAACAAATCAAGTACACTGTAGAAAGAAAAAGTTCTTTAGTGTCCAAAGTACCTCTGGCATTCACGTGGTCATGAGGAAATAAATGTTTTAACTTTCTATAATAGCTGCAGTTGGCCCTGGGGTATTACAACAATAAATGAAAATGTATGACAGCTTTGTTGTCTTCATTTAATAATATTAATAGTCAAAGTCTCAATTTCTTAATTGAAATTATTTTGGTCCCAAGGATACAATAGATCTCTAATTGATCTATTTTTCAGGTTATTCACTTGTGCTTCCTTTGATATTACCTTTTAATAGCTAAAACTAGTTTGCATCTCCCTCGAGAATATTTGAAACTTGTTTCTCATTAAAAAGTATCTGGTAGTCTTCTTGGAATCTTGATCTTGTGGAAGAAAATAAAAACCTCTAAAGGACAGATGATTTTGATGAAATACAGAATGGTAGTTTTTTAGATATGATTGATATAAGATTTATATTAAATGTCTTAAAGATAAACTTATTCTTAAATTTTATAACAATAATAGAAAAACAATTGTCCACATATTTTTACTTTGAATCCAAGTTCTTTCAAAATGAAATTGATAGGTAACTAGGACATCCATGGAAAAGCAATATAAATATTAAATGCATTTTAACAGTAGAGCTAGAATATGGTATGCTGACAGTGACATACACTTTTGGGTTTACTACATGAAGTACATAGATTAAAAAGTATAAATTAAGCCTATGCAAGCAACTTTCTTTGCAAGAGTAATATGCAAATTCAATAGATTAAACACATAATAAAATCATCTGCAGCTTGAATTATTAGTAGGAAACAATTAAATTTATAATTGTCACTGTCACTGTCACTGTCATCCCGTTGCTCATCAATTTGTTCGAGTGAGCACCAGTAACGTCTCTCATTGAGAGACTTATTGTTACTGTTTTTGGCATATCCAATATTTATAAAAATTTGGTTATTATACAAAATTGAAAGGCCTTTGTACTCTATAAACAGAAAGTTCTCAACAATTGGTTTGATTTGACACTAAAAGACCAAGTGAGAAAGGATATAGAAATAATCGTACTATGTAAGAATATGCATCTATTCAATGTGAGGGGGCAAATTAAGGTATTTTTAAAGTGAAAAGAATCTTTAAAAACCATGATAGTTCATTGCAAAGCTAATATGGAGATATATCATATATCTATCTCCATATTATGAGATACTATGAAAGAGAAAGAGAGAGGGAGAGAGAGAGAGAGAGAGAGAGAGAGAGAGAGAGAGAGAGAGAGAGAGAGAGAGAGAGAGAGAGAGCGAGAGACTAAGTAATGCTACGCTGTTTTATTCTAAAGAAAAGCAAAACAGTATAGGTCCAGATGATGATTTTATAGAGAAGTTTAACAAAGTCCTGCTTATCATGAAACTAATGACTGAAGTCTCAATTTTTACAATGGGACCTCTTTGAAGGGATAGAAAGAGGAAAAATTCAATACAATTACTTCCTTCCCCAAACTAGGAATTTATAAAAAGGCAAATTCACCTAAAATTGAAATGGATACAGCTGAGAGAAGACAGGTAGTTTGACATGTATCTGATTTATATGAAATTCTTTAGTATACATGCGGAGTCACTCTTACGTGTTTGGTACCACGTTATTTACCTAAAAGGAACAAACAAAATCAAACTACGTATCCAAAGCCACAGCCTAGGAAAGATCCAATTCTGATCCCATGCGGATATCATTGAATCACATAATAGAAACCTTCAAATATTTAAGTATAATTCAATTTAATGGTTTCAGAAATACAATGAAGATAGTTAAGGCTATTACGTCAATCCATGATAAATTTTATACCACAATAATGTATGGAGTGTCCCGTGACCTGAAAAATCCTTTACTGTCTATTTTGTAGGCATTATACCAACTCTATTAAACATATGACATAACAGTGTTTCTGCTTCCCATGAAGATGAGTTAATAGAAAGTTGGTTTAAAACCAAAAATAAGAAGCTAAAATATTTTAAAGAATGAAAAAAATATCTCTTAAAGAACGAAGGTATCTGTTATTCCTAAACAAGATACCCAATATACCCAAGATATCCAATTTCTGGACAAAAACAAGATGACTGCTATAGGTGCTCAGTCTTGAGGTGCTTATGAAGCTATGGTAGAGCAAGTGGAAAGTAGGTAGAACACGATGATGCCACGTGTTAAGGAGATAGAAATTAGTATCTAGGGAGCCCAAGACACTAAGAAAATTTAAGAACGAAGAGAGCCGCACATAAAGAGAATTCTAAAAAACTGCAGGATCTTGACAATTTAACTTAGTATTAATAAATGCAAGTATAACAAAAATAACTCAAGGCCCGATAAAAGCACAGTAGCTCTGTTGCACTGTCGTCCCATAGTTCATTGATTTGCTTGAGCGGGCACCAGTAATGTCTCCATTGTGAGACTTGTTGTTACTGTTTTTGGCATATTGAATACATCACGGATAGCTTGCAAGGCTCCACTGTACCGATAAAAGCACTATCTGAAAATATTAATAAGAACAATGTTTGGCACTCACAGTGCTTGTTCTCACCTGATCAGTTAGAAAAACATCATTTTGGGTACTATATTCAGGAATGTTTTTGTCTCAGCAGTAGGAAGTAATTCAACTGATCAGCATATCAGATTTACTTTAAAACTCATAAATGAAAGAACTGAAGTGATAAAACCATTTCCAAGTAATTTAACTTATTCAGGAAGAAAGTCTCAGGGCTATGAAATATGAATAAATATTCAATAGTCAACAAGGAAAAAGTCACAGCACATGCCATCCAGCCAAATACTAAACATGCAGCACAATCAGGGAAATATTATGAAGAAAAAAACAAATAAAATAACAGTATTTTCATTGATTTCAAATAACAGTATTTTCATTGATTCAATAATTGAAAAATATGATAAAAAACCATTTCGTTGTATCCATATGTTCAAAGTAATAGATACATGTTTAAAAAATAATAATTTGAACTTCCATAGGTATACAATGCAATATTTGAAATAAAAAGAATTTACACTGGATAGATTAAACACTGTCACTATGTTTAATCTAAACCACTATTAAACACTGTCATCCTGTTGCTCCTCGATTTGTTCAAGCGGGCACCAGTAAGGTGCCCTGTGTCATTGTGAGATTTATTGTTACTGTTTTTTTGGCATATTCAATACGCCATGGGTAGCTTGCCAGACTCTGCCGTGCAGGCGCAATACTCTCAGTAGCTTGTCAGGCTCTCTGAGACAGGCAGAGGAATGGAACAGGGGTCGGCCGCATGAAAGGCGAACACCCTACCGCTTTGCTATCGTTTCAGCACAGATTAAACATTGTAGAAGAAAATAGTGATAAACTAGGAAATACAGTGATTAGCTATACTAAAATAGAGAGATAATAATATTTGAAAAATATAAACACAACTTTATCTATGAGGCAACTTCACACAGGCTAATATACAAATAATTAGGAACATTCAAAAAAGGAGAAAAATTATTTGTATAAATGATGACCAAAAAGCATTCAAAATTAATGAAAATGATTAACACAGAGATCCATGGGGCTGAACAACTACCAAGCTAAAGAAAAATGTGGAAATCTCACTTCTATAAAATATTTTAAAATTAACAAAATTGTACATATGCTAGATATTATCATTTCACTTGAGCTGACTTAAAATATTTTCTATGCAATAATAGAATTCCCTTTAGCTTCATATTCACATGGATCTTCTACCAGCACATTCTGAACCATAAGGCAAATATCAATGAATTTTAAATTATTCTTAGAAAGATGTTCTCTGACTAAAATGGAACAAATTATAGACTTATAATAGAAAGACCAGGAAAATATTTAAATAATTGGAAACTAAGTAATAAAAGTTTTAATGACCAATGTGTGAAAATTGCAACTAAGGAGCAAATTATAAATAATTTTGAACTGAAGATAAATGAAACATATAACAATTTGAGGGATGTCACTAAAGCTATATAGAAAAATATTTAACAGTAGGTCCTTATATTTATTTAGAAGAGTACTTCCTATCAGTGAGACCATACTGCTTGGATATTAAAAAAAAATTATGATGACCAAAGTAAGTAGAAAAGTATAATAATTAAGGTCAAATGTAAATTGGTATAATAGAAAATATTTTTAAAATTAGGTTTATTTTGAAGCAATCAGTAACATTGGTAACCCTCTGGACAGATAATTAGGAAAATAATGGTAAAAAAATAACTAATTATTACTGCACTCTAGTAAGAGAAAACTATTAGAATTCTCTGCCCATAAATTCTACAACTTAGATAAAATGGAAATATTCTTTGAAAGAATTTACCGTTACTTTCCCAAGGAAAATAGGTAACCTATATAGCAAAATAACTACCAAAAATTCAACTGTAGTTTAAAAACCTTGGCAAAAATAAAACTCCTGGCCAGTGTCCTTTTACTTCTTTAAGAAAATTGAAGATATTTTGCATAGGTGCTATAATAACTGAGACTATAGGTTGTAACTTTAGATTTAGTTACATTAGATCAAAGTGGCTTTTCCCAAGAAGCACTTTGTCATATTTTCCAAGTACGGGCATCATCCAAGTCTGTTTTAGTTCACATAACCTTAAAGTCTTACTAGGCCTTAGAGGAGACAGAAGTACAATTTTCAATGATTTCTTCTAACTAGAGGCTGTCTCTTTAAGACATTGCCCATGTATCAGTTGACTTTTTGAGCTTGAACTTTCCCTGGTCGAGCTGGAGTGGCACAGAGCCTACACTCGGGGTGAACACTCTCAACTACTGGGTCTGACCTAGTCAATTAAGGGAACAAATTAAGAACTACTTCAAAGATGGTGGACAGGGGTAAAATCAAACTTTGTATATTTCAATTTTTTTAAATCCACATTAAAACACTTGGTCTGTATCTCTAAAAGACCCTGAAGAATCTGCCCCTCTTGAAAAAAACCCTTTAAGTTATAGATGTCAATGCAGCCCGGAATTAACATTCATCTGATTGACTTCCACAGACACCCCATTCACAGACAAATTTTGGAAGGGCCCCATTTGTGGTCCAAAACTTCCATTGCTTTCAGCAGAAAGCAGCCAGTTTTGTTTCTTCCAGGCTGGAAGATTACAGTTGATGGTGAGTATGGAAGCACAGAAGCAGGCGACAGAGGCATGATATCCTGGATCTTGGGATGGTCCTCTTCCTAATACTCCTTGACTGCACTGAGCCCCTATTTGATGCCACAAAGTAAGCAGTTAGTAGCTGGAAGACTCAACCCCCGCCTCCTGACTGCAAGTTTCAGGCCTTCATCTTTGACAGGGAGGAAATTAGAGAAGCCTCAGTTGCTCCTTGCCAGCTACTCTGAGCAGTCCCATTTTTTATTGCCCCCAGCCTACATTTTTAATACTCCTGAGAATCCCTGGGCCATTTCTGATAAATAGAAAGTTAACAATTCCCAAGATCATAGATTATGCCCCAGATTTTAGGCTCACTAGGACTTAGAGACAATAGAAAATGGATGATACCTAAGGCCAATGTCCAAATGGATAACTCAAAAGGCTCAGTGGCAAGTAGATAATCCAAAAGTCTCAGGGCTACCTAAATCACCCTGTGTAATCCTTAAATTTTCTATAAGATTCTTGTCATTTGATAAGTAGCAGAATGATTATGGATAGATACATAGATAGATAGATAGATAGATAGATAGATAGATAGATAGATAGATAGATAGATAGGTAGATAGATAGATAGATAGATATGGAGAGTATCATGCTGAGAGAAATGAATCAGAAGGAGATAGATAAATATAGAATGACTGCATTCAATTGTTTGATAAAGAAAAGTACTGTGAGACTAATACCCAACGACAAGTAGAAGCAAGGACCAGGAAAACTGGCATGGTTGGAAGTTTGCCACAAAATGGGGAAGGGCAGGTAGGATACAGAAGGGACCACTATGACAGTGGTAGTTGGAAATGTCATTCTGGATAAGAACTGAGTACTGAGAGTAGGTATAGATATAGATAATCTTTCAATACTTGTATTGCAAAACATAATGCCCCAAAGGAGAGAGAGAGCAAGAGAGAAAGAAGAAAAGTGCTGGTCCTAGAGACAGGGAAGGGAATAGAGGGAGGGGGGCATGACTGAAACTCAATCATAAACAAATCTGTAACTTTGTAACTATGTATCTCATGGGGATTCAATTAGATAAAGGAAGAAAAGGGAAATCAATAAACCTATATTTACTCCAAACATAGATAAACTTCCAAAGAGGATTCAGTAGTTAAAATTTCTGCAACTGTTCCAAACAACTGAGTTTGGGGCTGGGTTTCCTGAGAAGAAGGGTCCTTGGGTGCCTTGGGGAAGAGATGTGGGTGCACTGGTGAAGAATGTATTGTTGGAATTATGCACATGAGAAATCATCACTGACAGTATATTAAATCACTGAATTTTATTGGCAAAATTTTTAAAAAGAAAAGCAAGTTTCTCCCTTGCAAACAGAAGGCTTCAACTTGGATTGCTGCACAAACTGACCCAAGCAGCTCTACAGCTGGGCTCCTCACACCATTCCCGAGGGTGTGGCACCACCACTAAAGTGTGTGATCCTCTGAAGCTCTGCAAAGATAAACACGGGAGCACTTTGGCCAGTGAAACACTCCCAGTGAGAATTAAACCACACCCAAGCACGTGTGAGACTCCCAGACATAAAAACAACAAAATTTAAAGCAAAAAGGTGGGAAGGAAAGGAGAGTTAAACAAAAACATTTTAAATTTTTGCAATTGGCAACAGTATGAAATGTAGAATGTCTCTTCTCTTAAACAGGTAGTATTTATTGAAGAGTGCACATAAAGACTAGCTTGCCTAAATCAGTAAATGTAGCTTACTATTCCAATAAACTAACAAAACTATACAATCACGTAGGGCTGGACATTAGAAAAAATGAAGTCATGAAGTTTGCATATTAGTGGATCAACATGGAAAGTATCATGCTAAGTGAAATGAGTCAGAAAGAGAGACAGACACAGAAAGATTGCACTCATCTGTGGAATATAAAATAACAGAATAGTAGACTAATGTCCAAGAAGAGTAGAAATAAGTACCAGTAGGTTGACTCCATGGCTTGGAAGCTGGTCTCACATGCTGGGGATAAAGGCTGCTCAGATAGAGAAGGGAACACCAAGTAAAATGTGGTTGGAGATCCCGCCCGGGAAGGGAGATGTGAGCTGAAAGTAGACTAGAGACTGAACACAATGGCCACTCAATACCCCTATTGCAAACCACAACACCCAATTGGAGAGAGATCAAAAAGGAGTACCCTGCCACAGAGGCAGGGTGGGGTGGGGGGGAGATGAGATGCGGGGGGAGGATACTGGGTTTATAGGTGATGGAGAACGGGCACTGGTGGAGGGATGTGTTTGTGAACATTGTATGAGGGGAAAAACAAGTTCTAACATGTGTGAATCTGTATCTGTACCCTCATCATGATTCACTAATAAAATAATAAAATAAAAAAAACTGCCAAAAGGTATTCACAAAATTTAAAGGAATAATAAAACCAAAGTATCATCAAAAAAAAAATCACGTAGGGCTGGAGAGTTTATGCATTGCAAGTTTGATGTTTGGGTTTGCATCCTGTCACAAGGTTTTTAAATTACAACTGTATTAGCCCTCCAGCACCAAATAAGAAGCCTTTGAGAGCCACTGGGTGACACCTCGCCCCAAAAACCTGAAATGCATATATGAATAGTATTATAGGTATAGAAATAAAATTTGACAAAACTTAAAACACATTTCAGACTTTGAAAGACAAACTTGAACTAGAGAGACAGTACAGAGATTAAATTACTTGCCTTAATGAAGCTGTGGCCCAGTTTGATCTCTGTGGCCACAAGGCAACCTGAACACTGTCAAGGGTGACCTCTTTCTAACACAAAACAGAAAAACTTTGTAAACAAGAAAAGCAGAGCATTTCAGTTGGGAAATGTGTTTTAAAAGTCTGTTATAGTTTCTTCCCTCACCTTAGGCACAAAAATAAATCACTGTATCACTGTCATCCCATTGATCATAAATGTTTGAGCAGACACCAGTAACATCATTATTTGGCCTAGCCCTGAGATTTTAGCAGCATCTCTTTATTCGTTCTACCCATCGATGCCACATTGGAGGCTCTTTTAGGGTAAGGGGAATGAAACTCATCATTGTTACAGTGTTTGGCATATAAAATACGCCACAGAGAGCTTGCCAGGCTCTGTTGTATGGACAGGATACTCTCGGTAACTTGCCAGGTTGTCTGAGAGGGAGAACTAGGCTATAAGAGGCCGAGAGGCCGAGAACATGGCCTCAAGCTTCTGGGAGCATTGTTCTATAGTCTCTGGATCTTGGCCGTTGATGGGACTACATGGTCTTGGGGGCAGTTTGTGGGTGTGGCTTCCAAGCTACTGGAAAATGGGAGGTCTGGGTGGAGGAGACCCAGTCCCGATCAGCGCAGGCTTGGAGATCTCAGCCCTGGGTCCTGCACACCTGGGTTCCTCTACCGGTTCCCTCATGCATGAGGCTCATCTGAATGTGTGGAGAGGGGTCTTGAGCATGGCTGTGGCTGGGTTTTAGAGGTCTTTGGCTGCTGGGGCTCTGCTGGGGACGGGGAGGGAAATTCAACCTGCCCTGCTCCAAGGGGCTCTGGTGAAGACAGCCAGGTGCAGGGCCGAGAGAGACTCATCAAAAATAAATAAATAAAATAATTCCTACTCTGATTCTTATTCAACATTGGGCAGAGGAGAGATGTAGGGGTTCCGGTCTCACCTGGTTGTGCTCAGGGTGATAATTCCTTGCCTCGAGCTCATAGAGGATCAAATGATGTTTGGCCATATTCAAGGCCAACACCTAACTGAGTATGCTCTCTCTCTCTCCCTCGCCCCTCAGCATTATTTTAGAAGTTTTTACCAGTGCATTTAGACATGCACAAACATAATATAAAGATATAAAGATAAATCATAAAACAAAAAAGAGAATTCATCAAGACTGAAAAAGAAGCAAAATATTCTTTCTTCACAGATAACATGATCATCTATAAAAATTAAATCAGCATAAAATCTACTAGATATATGATCAATATATAAATTATGAATTTTATTATGTGCTATACAGGTAAGAAATCCAAGAAATAAATTAACAGTAGCAATAAATATGAAATACTTAAGGATTAATATGAAAAATATATGAAAGATGTACTGTAATTGTGGTTTTACTGGGAGAATTTAAAGAAAACTAAACAAGCGAGTAATTCCTTGTTCATTGATTAGAAGTCATTATTGTTTTTATGTCAAATATATTCAATGCAATCCCAATCAAATTTGAAAATGTATACATATATATTGATTGGAATTTGTGGTTTGCAACAAATTAATAATGGTTGATGAGTTTGTGTGGTGTACAATATATTAATAATGGTTTATCATGCATATAATTCCAAGGAGAACGCATGGCTGCTTCTCCCAGAACGGAGCATAAAATAAGACCCCCATAACCATGCTACCGGACTCCGAACCAGGCTGTTTTCACTCAGGGCACCCCAGAAGGTGGTGGGTGAGCCCTTTCCACCTTCAAGGGACCCCGTCCTGGCAGCCGACCTCCACTACCCAACCACTGCCACGCTCTAGGCAACTTTCCACACACTCAGACTGAGCATCACACATGAGTGAACATATTCCTGGCCCTGGCGGCTGCAAATAGAGGGAAATAAATATATATGCCTCTTGGAGAGACAGCATCATTAAGGTCTCCATTCGTCCCAGCCCTGAAATTTTAGTAGCTTCTCCTTACTCATCTTTCCCAACGATTGGAGGCATCTTTCAGGATCAGGGGAATGAAACCTGTTATTGTTAATGTTTCTGGCATATCGGATATGCCACGGGTAGCTTACCAGGTTCTGCCATGTGGGTGGGATACTCTCCATAGCCCGCTGGGCTTTCCAAGATGGACGAAGGAATCAAACTGGGGTCAGTCACATGTAAGGCAAATGCCCTACCTGCTGTGCTCCAGTCCAGATAAATAAGTAATAAAAAAATAATAAGATTATTTTTTGCTTTCTCCACTGAAAGGAATATATTTGAAGGATTGCGTTAATTTAAAGTAAAAGAAACCATGTAAATTGCACATGCATATTTTTATTTTGTTTATTGTTTTAATTTTTGGACAGCACCTGGATATGTTCAGGGGTGATTCCTGGCTCTGTGCTAGGGATCATTCCAGGTGATTTCCAGGTGAGCTCAGGGTACCATATATGGTGCCAGAAATCAGCTGCATGCAAAGCAGACACCTTACTTGGTGTACTATTTCTCCTACCCTTTTATGTGTGTGTGTTTCTTTTTTTTTTTTTTGCTTTTTGGGTCACACCCAGCGATGCTCAGGGGTCACTCCTGGCTTTGCACTCAGGAATTGCTCCTGGCAGTGCTTGGGGGACCACATGGGATGCCGGGGATCGAACCCGAGTCGGCCGCGTGCAAGGCAAACGCCCTACCTGCTGTGCTATTGCTCCGGCCCAATGTGTGTGTTTCTTTTTTGTTTCTGGTGATGCTCAGAGCTTATTCCTGGTTCTGTACTCAGGGATCACTTCTGGCAAGCTCAGGGACCCATATGGGATGGGGGTGGGGTACCAGGGATTTAACCTGGAGCAGCTGGGCAAGGCAAATGTCCCACCCACTCTACTATCATTCCAGCCAACACTTGTATATAATACAAATTTATACAAACACAACTAGCTAGACAGAAATAAGACATGTGCTTCAAATATACTTGCTATTGAAAATATACTTCATAAGAACAAGCCATCATTATGGTGAGTTGCAAGGACAATAATCCTGTTGTCTGAGAACAACGTTTGCACATGGCTCCCGATATGGACGAGCATTTGACTCTCGCTTGTATAGATCTGTCACTTTTCACAGGCATTAAAGTAATTCTCCTCAAATTTTCATATAATCCACTAACAAATATAATTACTAAGTAGTGAAGATTTGTCAAAGACTTTATAGAGAGACACAGAAGGCTTCAATCAAATCAAAGTAATTTCTATGCAAACCCACTTCAGTAGTCTCACAGAAAAAAAAGTAGATATCTAATTTTTTTTTCTCACATACTCTGCTACCTAAAGTATTTCTCCCACACTTTCTAACACACTGATATCACTGTCTAGCAAAAACAAATTCTATTCAATGAAGAAATCCTTCTTTCTTCTTTGAAATTAACATTATTGAATGAGCATATTCTGTGGGTGTTTCACTGCAAATGACTAAGTATTCCTTTTGCCAAAATTAAATCTCATTTTGAGATGTTTCTACTAAATACTCATTCAATACATATATATGTATATAGAATGAATTGCAATTGCAATAAAAGCAAATAAATAACTCAGTGTGTTATTTATGTGAGATTCTAGTAGTATACTGACATAAAGTGTTGGATTACACTGGATTATCCTTGCTGCTCCAGCAGGGAGTTTAGCGTTTATTGAGCCACTCCTACAGCAGTACAACTGAGGCACAACTAATAATCCTCTATTGCTTTACTCTTTCCTTTATATAATTTGTATGGTTTATTTAGCAATGTCCTTTTTTGTATAGACATAGGAAGACAATTGATGCCATGTTATGTAACATGCTATGTAACATGTAATTACTCCAAAATAATATTTACTCCTGGGAATCCATATTTACTTGACTTAAGCCTCAGTTGCCCTTAGTTCCTAGCACTCCAAGAACAGTGTCTGGATGAGGACTTGGATAGAGCCAGGACAACCTGTAAACTACCCTGGCATTGAAATGGGCCAGGCGAAGCACCAGAATACTTAACTGTAAGTTAAGAGCATGGTCATGGACAAACTACCATGACTTCCCAAAAGAGGTAACTGAATAAGGATCCTGCTGGGGTAAGGAAGACTAACCGGACCTGAGGACTGTGGTCTGGAATATGCAGTGAGATGTCCCCAGGAAGAACCAAACTAAGCTTAATAGATCTCTTACTTTGATCATACAAAATGACATTGCTAGAAATATAAGAAGTAAATTTACTATGACTGTTTAAGTGGATTGGATGAAATCCCGCTTTATAATCTAGTAATCTTTTTTAAAAAAAATTATTAGTGAATCACTGTGAGGTACAGTTACAAATTTATGAACTTTCATGTTTGCATTCGGTTTACATCCCTCCACCAGTGCCCATTCTCCACAACAATGTTCTCCTAGTAATCTTGAGTAATCTCTTTAGATGAGATTTTGTCCTTGAGAAGGAGTGGCCTTCACCTCACTTTGTTGATTTGTCAATGTGTCACCTTTGTGTCCCCACCCTATATGACTACTATATAACTATGCTGTAAGGGGTTGTTGGGGGAGAAGAAGGAGAAGACAATAGCAGAGGAAGAGACTAAAAGAAATATTGGAGATGGGACTGGAGAGATAGCACATCGGGTAGGGTGTTTGCCTTGCACGCAGCCAGCCCAGGTTCAAATCCCAGCATCCCATATGGTCCCCTGAGCACCGCCAGGAGTAATTCCTAAGTGCAGAGCCAAGAGTAACCCCTGTGCATTGCCAGGTGTGGCCCAAAAACAAACAAACAAAAAAAAACAAAAAAAAAGACAAAGAAATATTGGAGAGGAGAGGTAGTAAAAACATAGCCATCTCTAAATATGCTTCTAATGATTAAAGGACATGAAATGAAAATGAAGTCCCCTAAAAGATATATCTTTTCATATTTGTATATTAGTTCTAGACTTCAAATTGTTATAAATATATTTAATTGAATCATTCAGAAAAAATTAAATTTTAGTTAATCAAAAGGTTTTGATAATAATGCCTAGAATTTTCTCAGGTAATAACTTTTTTGAAAACTATTAAGAGGATTTCTTATTCAAAGGATCATCTGGATAATTATATTCTGTATTTTGATTCATTTATATTATCATATTTTGAACTCATATGTAATGTTAATTCAATATGCAATAAAATACATTTGTTTAATAAAACAATAAATTTTATTCCAACCACTGTTTGAAAGTATAGTTTATTTGGCCAAATCAAACCCTTCAGTTCAATAATCTTATTATCAAAATCTGCTGCTTTTTATTTATCCAAGTTAGGGTTTCAATTATCTGTTGACAATAGCCACACAAGCATCAACTTAGCAAATTGGTACTGTTAATCTCAGTCACAAAAGAGAAAACAATATCATTACTATAAAATTACTGACAGCATGGTGTCTGGTCAAATTAAGTTTTTTATTTTATAATAAATCAAGTTAATGTTTTCCTTAGCAAATGTAAGTGTTTAATCTTTCAATGGTATAGAATAATCATTTGAAATACATAGTTTAATGTCTCTACAAAAAGCTTCTAAAAAAATTGACTTGTATAGTAAAGTGGTAGATTACAAATTTAGCATGTAAAAACCAATGGCTTTTCTAGATGCAACTAATTAAACAGAAGAGGGAGAATTATTTTTAATCCCATTCATAAGTTAACATCAGAAAATCAAGTACTGGGAATAAGCTTAACAAAAGATAAATAAATATATAATACATACATATAAATAAAACTATAAAACACTACTAATATAAAAGAGGACAGGAGGAAGTGGAAACACACCCCTCTTCATGAACTAGGAGTATTTACATTGTCAAAATGGCAGTACTACTCAGAACATTATACATATTCAATGAGGTCCCTAAAAACATACCTATGACATATTTCACAAAATCAAATGCTCCTGGAATTCATTTGAAATAATACATCCACTCCCCCATCGCTCCCCATAACCCCACAACCCTGCACCCCATAACCAAGAAATCCTAGACACAGGGAAATGTGAGTTATCATCTTCTCCAACTTCAACAACACTCTAAAGCTGTAGTAATTAAAACAGTATGATGCTGGAATAAAGACAGACTCTCAAAATCAAATGAATATAATTGAGAATCGAGAGACA
Organism: Sorex araneus; assembly: GCF_027595985.1. NCBI lineage: Eukaryota > Metazoa > Chordata > Mammalia > Eulipotyphla > Soricidae > Sorex > Sorex araneus. Next base: position 21,830,175 of record NC_073305.1, read on the forward strand.
GATCCTCTGTATAGACAGTTAATATTTGATAAAAGAACAAAAAATATGAAGTGGAGTGAAGAAAACCTCTACAAGTAGTGCTGGAAAAACTAGTTGACCACATGCAAAACAAACAAAACCACTCAGATGCCTTTTTAACACCATCAACAAAAATAAAATTAGATTAAAGACCTTAATATTAGACCTTAATATCATATCTAAGTCTTTACATTGAGGGAAACAAATGCAGAACTCTCAATAATACTGAAGTTAGAGACATACTTAAGGATTCAACTCTATCATCCAAGAAAAGCAAGCAAAGATAGATAAATGTGACTACTCTAAATCAAGAAGATTCTACACCTGAAAGGAAATTATGAACAGAATAAAAGATGGCCCACAAATAGGAGAAATTATTTGCACACTGGGAGAAAATATTTCCCACAGTCTGGGAAATAATTTATTTACCACTCATCTGATAATGGTTTATATCCAAGATATTTAAGCATTAGTAAATTTTACAAGGAAAAAATATCCAACCTTGTTTTTAAAAATGGGGAGAAAAAACAAACATTCTCAAAGAAGATATATTTTTAATATGGCCAAAAGACATATTAAAAATGTTCTGCATCACTAATCATCAGGGAAATTAAAATAAAATAACAATGATATAACACTTCATACCAGAAAGAGTGGCACACACTGAACACACACACACACACACACACACATACACACAATAAAAAAACATAAAAACAGCATGGGTTTAATTGAATACAGCAAGAAAAATATCCCGGCTGCTTTTCTCAACAGGTCTGTGCATCCTACTGCACACTACCTCCCCATTTAGCTACGTGTACCTCAACAGCAGCCGCCTGGACAAGCCCTGGGACACCAGCTCAGACTTCCACTACCAGTACTGCTCAACTAGTCGCCACTCTTCTCAATAGGTCTTTGGGCCCAGGGAATAGCATCTGGACCAGCTGGGGGTGTGGCCTCCACTGTAGGGGGCATGGCCTTCTCAAAAGTGGTAGGGCCTTCTGTGTGGCTGCAGTTATATTTCCCATTCCTCGCCCTCTCGACTCACATCCCAATCTTTACCTCAGAATCAACGTAACTAAGGAGGTAAAACACCTCTACCAAAAAAAAGAAAAAGCCTACAAAACGCTACTCCACGAAATAAAAGAAGACACATGAGGAAATGAAAACATATCCCCTGCTCATGGATAGGAAGACTTAACATTGTCAAAATGGCAATACTCCCCAAAACATTATACAAATTCAATGCAATCCCTATAAGGATACCCATGAAATTCTTCAAAGAAATGGATCAAGCACTCCTGAAATTCATATGGAACAACAAATGTTCAAGAATAGCTAAAGCAATTCTTGGAAAAAGACCATGGGTGGCATCACCCTCCTCAACCTCAAACTCTACTACAAGTGGTAACAATTAAAACAGCATGGCACTGGAACAAAGGTAGAGCCACACACCAATGGGACATGGTGGAATATCCCTACACATAACCCCAAATGTATGAACATCGAATCTTTGATAAGGGAGCAAGAAATGTGAAGTGAAGCAGGGAAATCCTCTTTAACAAATGGTGTTGGCATAACTGGACAACCACATGCAAAAAAATGGGCTTAGACTTTGACCTAACACCGTACACAAAGGTGAAATCAAAATAGATTAAAGACCTCAACATCGGACCAGAATCCATAATGTACATTGAAAACAAGATCAGCAAAACCCTCCACAATATTGAGGCTAATGGTATCTTCATAGATGACATGCTATTAATCAAGCAAGTGAAAACAAATAAACAAATGAGACTATATCAATCTAAGAAACTTCTGCACCACAAAATATACAGTGACCAAAATACAAAGACAATCTACAGAATGGGAAAGGATATTCACCCAATACCCATCTGATAAGGGGTTGATATCAAGGATATACAAGGTGCTGGTTGGAATCTGCAAGAAGAAAATATCCAACCCCATTAAAAAATGGGGCAATGAAATGAACAGAAAATTTCTCAAGGAAGAAATATGAATGGCTAAAAGGCACATGAAAAAAATGTTCTTCATCACTAATCATAAGGGAGATGCAGATCAAAACAACTATGAGATACCACCTCACACCACAGAGGCTGTCACACATCTGAAAGAATAAAAGCAACCACTGTTGGTGTGGATGTGGGAAAAAGGAACCCTCCTACACTGCTAGTGGGAATGCCAACTGGTTCAGCCCTCTTGGAAAACAGTGTGCACACTTCTCAAAAAATTAGAAATTGGGCTCCCATTTGACTCAGCAATATCACTCCTGGGAATATATCCCAGAGAGGCAAAAAAGTATAGTCAAAATGACATCTGCATTCGTATGTTCATTGCAGCCCTATTTACAATAGCCAGAATCTGGAAAAAACTCGAGTGCCCAAGAACAGTTTACTGGCTAAAGAAACTCTGGTACATCTACACAATGAAATACTATGCAGTTGTTAGGAAAGATGAAGTTTGTATATGACCTTTGACCTTTTTGTATATGACATAAGATCCACTTATGACCTTTGTATATAAGTGGATCTACATGGAAAGTATCATGCTAAGTGAAATGAGTCAAAAAGTGAGAGACAGACATAGAAAAATTGCACTCATTTGTGGAATACAAAGTAACAGAATGGGAGACTAGCACCCAAGAATAGTAGAGTGCTAGCAAAACCAGATGGTTTGCTCCATGGCTTGGAAGCTGGCCTCACATGCTCCAGGAAAATGCAGCTCAGATAGAGAAGGGAACACCAGGTAAATTATGGTTGGAGGACCCGCTTGGGATGGGAGATATGCACTAAAAGTAAACTACAGATCAAACACGATGGCCACTCAATACCTCTATTGCAAACCACAACACCCAAAAGGAGAAAGAGAACAAAAGGGAATGCCTTGCACAGAGGGAGGGTGGGGTGGGGTGATGGGGGGTGGGTGGGAGGGATACTGGGATCATCAGGGGTGGAGAATGGGCATTGGTGGAGGGACCGGTACTCAAGCATTGTATGACTGAAACACAAGCACAAAAGTTTGTAAGTCTGTATTTGTACCTCACGGTGTTTCACTAATTAAAAAAAAGAAATAAAATTATCCCTCTTTCACTGCTGGTAGAAATGACCATTGGACCAGCCTTTCTTGAAAGCGTGGACACTTGTCAAAAAAAATAGGAATTAACCTTCCATATTATCCAGAATTCCTCTTCTCAGAATATACCCCAAAGACCCAAAAACACAATGTATGGTAGAAAAATCATTTGCACTCCTATGTTCATACAGTACTATTCACATTAACCCATATCTGAAAACAAACCAATTACCCAATAATGGATGAATGGATTAAGAAACTATCATATATATACAAAATGGAATATTATTTCGCTATAAAAAAGACAAAGTCAGGCAAATTGCTGCTGCATGGATAGATCTATAGAATATCATGCTAAGTGATTGGTCAGAAGGGCATGAGCAGTCACAGGAAGATCTCTCTCATGTGTAGAATATAAAAAAACAAAATGATAACAAATGACCACAGACATAGAAAAGAAGATGAGAATGGGTATTCACTAGGGAGTGTAACATTTTTGGGAGAAGGTATTATGGCAAGGAGGGGAACACTATGAGAATAGTAAAGGGTTTACTCTGGAGGAGTAGGGGGTGCTGAAAGGTGATAAGTGTTATGCATGAAACCATATCAGTAATGATACTGTAAGCCATAGTGCCTAAAAGAAAAGATAGCACAGCAGGTAGGGCGTTTGCCTTGCACGTGGCCGACCCGGGTTCGATTCCCAGCATCCCATATGGTCCCCCGAGCAGCACCAGGAGTGATTCCTGAGTGCAAAGCCAGGAGTAACCCCTGAGCATTGCTGGGTATGACCCCCCCCAAACAAAAGGTGCCCACCACTATGCAGCTGTTAGAAAAGATGAAGTCATGGAATTTGCACATAGGTGGATCCACATGGAAAGTATCATGTTAAGTGAAATGAGTCAGAAAGAGAGGAACAGACATAGAAAGATTACACTCATTTGTAGAATATAAAGTAACAGAATGGGAGACTAACACCCAAGAATAGTAATGAATACTATGAATTTGAATTTAGGGAAAATAAAATAATGCTAGAAACTCATAACAACTGCTATTTTTAAAAAAATAAGCCAGCTTGTTGGAGCTCCCACTGACCGCAAATGGAAAAGTTTAAGAATCAATAATAGAGTGTCATTAAATGCATACTGAATCTTTTTTTTTTTAAAGAATTTTGGGCCACAGACGGTGGTACTCAGAGGCCATTTATGGGGGTACTTGGGGAATCATATGCAGTGCCAGGAAATGGATCCAGGATCAGACAGAGTCACACAAGGCAAAAATTCTGCACCTGCACTATCTCCTCCGGCTCTAGAAAAAAATAGTGAATATCTCATAAATAAGTTATCTTTTTATTTTTTTTAAATTTATTCAACCAATCTATGTTTTCTTATTGGTGTGCTTAAGCCATTAAATTTATTTTTTATGATACATAAAGGGAGCAATGCAGAGTCTCCTGCCCCCACACCTGGCTGTCTTCACCAGGGCCCCTTGGAGGGAGGCAGGTTGAGTTTCCCTCCCCACCCTGAGCCAGGCCCTGGCAGCCGAAAACCTCCGGAACCCAGCCACAGCCATGCTCTAGGCCACTCTCCACACACTCAGACAAGCCTCACACATGAAGGAACCGGCAGAGGAACCCAGGTATGCAAGACCTGGGGCTGAGATCTCCAAGCCTGCTCGGATAGGGACTGGGCCTCCTCCACCCAGATCCCTCTTTTTCCAGTAGCTAGGCAGTTTCACCCACAAACTGTCCTCAGAACCATGTAATCCCATCAATGGCCAATATCCAGAGACTATAAAACAAAACTCACGGAATCACACAGCCACATTTGAGGCCGCGTGACATTTTATTGTCTAGTTCTCCCTCTCGAACCCTGCAAGCTACTGAGAGTATACTGCCCACATGGCAGTGCCTGGAAAGCTCTCTGTGACATATTCCATATGCCAAAAACAGTACAATGATGGGTCTCAGTCCCCTGACCCTGAAAGAGCCTCCAATGCGACACTGTCAGGAAAAACGGGTAAAGAGAGGCCGCTAAAATCTCAGGGCTAGGACAAATGGAGACATTACTGGCGCCCGCTTGAGCAAATCAATGAACAACAGGATGACAGTGATACCATGATACAGTGATATATATATATATATATATATATATACATATATTATTCTGTAGTTTTTCTGGGAGGAGGCCATGGTTGGCTCAGCAGGTTCGGGGCTTCAGGTCAAGAGGCAGGCTATAGACAGATATTGAGCATGGCCACAGGGATGACCAATAGTTCTCCATCTCACCTTTGGCAGTGCACAGTTCAGCACGCCAGGAATGAAACTCTACATGTGATCCCTGCTAGAATTCTATGCCTGATTCCTGCTGGACATCGCTGGCTATTTTGCAAGATTCAGACAGAATGCCTGAGTCTGGGGGTGATACGGCTGTGCAGATTGGAGGTAAAATGACAATGACACTGTCCAAAACTCTCGTGCGCTCCCGAACATGCGCCAGGCATGGAACTCTACACGTGATTCCTGCTGGAACTCTATGCATGATTCCTTATGGACATTGAGGGCTGTTTTGCAAGATTTGTTCAAAATGGCATCGGCGGGGCATCGATAAACCATAGTGGTGGCTGCAGCATTGCCATCTGCCCTAACTGGGCCAAGTTACAGTGTGGTCAGACATAGAGCCATGGCGGCAGTGCATGCAGTGGCTCATCCACTGTGGGGTACTGTCTGCCAACCACTGGGTGACCTGAGACTCTGTGCAGGTGTTCGACCTGACACAGACCCTCTGTGATAGGGTCCTGCTGTGCCAGCTGCTCAAGAACCTCTGGGTGTACTCCATCAACTTCAAGGAAATCAACCTGAGGCCTCAGATGTCCCACGTGCTGCCCAGAGATGCAGGGAGGTACATGTTTGTCAATGTGCAAATAGTTACAACATGCCAGTCAACCAAAAGCTTTCATTTAGTAGACTGGGAACACCCACCATGGTGATTAGAGACTGCCCCAAAAGCCTCTATCTTTCTCGGAAAGCCCGGCGAGCTACTGAGAGTATCCCACCCTCACAGCAGAGCCTGGCAAGCTACCCATGGTGTACTCAATATGCCAAAAATGTAACAATGACAGTCCTTATTCCCCTGACCCTGAAAGAGCCCCAATAAGCCATCAGGCTACACTAGCACACCAAAGGGACTAATGGAGACATTACTGGCACCCGCTCGAACAAATCAATGAACAACAGGATGACAGTGGCAGTAAAAGTAGTTTTTCCACTCTACATTTTTTTCCATTATGTATTTGTTTTGTAGTCTTTTTCTCTTATTGAATTTATGTAATTATTTTTGTAGTGACTTGCTTTGATTCTGTATATCAGCTATTTACTAATAGTTTTTCTCTATATTTAGATATAGATTTACATTAAACATCTTGTAGCATTAACCTATTTAAAATAGTTGATAATTTTATTTCATTCAGTATAGAAACACTTCAACTTTATTTCCTCCACATAAACAATTGTGTTTATGTAATTTACCTCTTTTATCATTGTCACTTACTACAAAATTGTGTTTTTTTACTTTTATATTAGGGTTAAAAGCATACACATTATTAAATTATGCTAATTTAGAGCATATAAATTACACAAATTAGTCCATATCTCCATATTAATTATCATCAGTTTTTTTTGCTTTTATATGCTTTCATATAGCTCTTTATCATTTTTTATCTCAGTTTTGAAAACTCTATCGAATAACGTTTGTAAAGTAGGTCAGTGGTGACAAACTCCTGATTTTGCTTGTTTTATAAAGATTTCCGGTCTCCTGCATTTTTAGAAAACTAATTTACCATCTGGACTTAGCACATACTAAATACTCAAAGGGAGATTCTGTGGAGCAGTAATACTGATCTTGACATAAAACTGAATTTTTATTAAAAATCTAGTTTGTTTGGCATTGGACTAATGGAAATAAAGCAATAACGGGAATTATATAGCAGAGATTATAGACATGAGATACAAGAAAAATTTTACTTCCAATATTCACTATCTGCTAACGTTGTTCCACATGGACATGCCCAGCTAGTAACTAAACCCTAGCTGGGTTTAGTTTTCTCAATGAAATATCTCTACTCTCAGTCTCTGTGATGTGAGTGGCATTGATAATATTTTCTTCTTGGGAGACATCTGAAACCCATGCTCACCCAATCAGAATGATGCACATCTCAGATGGCAACAAATGTGTATACACACACACACACACACATATATAAAACTATAACACTGTTGTCCCATTGTTCATAGATTTGCTCAAGGAGCGAGGAGCTGGCACCAGTAACGTCTCTACTGTGAGACTTATTGTTACTGCTTTTGGCATATCGAATATGCCACCGATAGCTTGCCATGCTCTGCCTTGTGGGCAGAATACTCTTGGTAGTTTGCCAGGCTCTCCAAAAGGGATGGAGGAATCAGACCCGGGTTGGCTGTGCGCAAGGCAAACACCCTACCCATTAATGAGTTGATATTGCATCTGTGGAGAGAACTTGCCTTAGAATAGCACAAAGTGGAATACAGAGACAATATAGAACAACAGCATCCTGTTAGCATTATTTGAACATTAGCAGTGAGCTGTGCCTAATGTTAACTGTAACTTTTACTTTCTATTTATGTGTTGACAATTTTTCTTATTTTACACTCAAATTGATTTGCATTAGATTTTTTATGAGTTGCTATACGAAAATTCTAAACTAATGTATTTCTCAATTAGATTAAATTGAGAACTAAGTACTTGTAAGAATGTGAATAAAAGTGTTTGAGAAATAATACAGCAGGTAGAGCATTTGCCTTGCAAACTGCCATCCCAGGTTCAATCCCTGGCATTCTATATGGTCCTCTGAACACCACCAGTAGTGAAAGATGTAATTGGGTGTGTGGTGAAAGGGATAACTGGTTATATAAGGTGTTACTATAAGATACATACAACACAAATTCCAACTGGGGCTAGACAAAAAAAGTAAATAAGAAAAACTATCATGGCATTAAAAGAAAAACTCTAATTTGCATATTCATAGATTTGAGAGAGAATTCCAAAAACAAAATTGGACTGAGAGATAAATGAGTGTAGCATTTCTTACATAGTGTTTCTTATATTTCTACTCCTATAAGGACAAAAAGATAGTACAGTGAGTAGGGTGTTTGCCTTACATGTAGCTAACCTGGGTTTAGTTCCCATCCTCATGCACATACTGCCCTCCAAACCCTACTAGGAGTGATTCCTGAGCAGAGTAATAAGTAAACTCAGCACCATCAGATGTGGTCAAACCCCAACAAAATCTAGAGTATAGACATAATATTAAAGTGAAATTGAAAACTGTCATATAACATAAGCAATAGGGAATGGTAGAGAATGTGGAGAATTATAAATCATTCATTCATTTATACACATGTATTAGTATGTATGCTTTGTTTATGACAGAAGCCAACCTCCAAAAGAACTGAAAGTGAACATTATCATCTCTTGAAACAGTTCCTTCTAAACTTCCAAGATTGTTCATCTATGATCCATTAATATAAAGGTTTGCATGCAATCAGCATTCTGGTCATGTTGACTGGATCCAGATGGATGCCTAAAACTACTTTTTTGGTAACTAACCCCTTTATATCAGAAACATTCATCCACTTATGCAAAATGTGTGGGCTAAGGTCACTGCTCATATTTTACATACATAATGCAATGCATAGATGCATCTGCTTCATTCGCCACTTTCAATAATGTATTAACACTGTATCTCACATTCACTCATGGTCCTGCCTGGTACATTTTCATTTTCTTTTCAACTGCTTCAAACAATTGAACAGGTCTGGAAAAAATGAATACATATCTGAAATTCTGCATTAACATACTTAGTTGAGCCATAAATTCCGCCCAAATAAGAAAGATGAGATAGATGTGCCAGAATCCTCAATCTTATAACCTTGGATAAGACTCAGAATTTATTCTTGCATTTTTAATGCTCTCCATTGTATGCTTTGAAGCAATAAATAGAATACAATGAGGTGGTTTGTGAAAATTTGCATTTTCACAAAAAATATAGCATCTAACACATGCATTTCATATGTGTTATATGCTATATTTACTCATAAAAATTAGACTTTGACACCTGGCATTCTACAAAATTAGTGATGGCAGTATATTTGAAGAAAGATAAGAGTTGAAGATTTGTCTGAAAACTGCTTACGCATTTTTTAGTAGCTCTATAAGAAGTGGGATGGCAAACCTTGTATAGAGTAATTTTCATCAACACTATTCCTGTTCTGTTTTAATAAACAGCTCCTTGGAAAGGATGTTACACTGACTGGAAGCTTTAATGCTGAAATTAAAATAAATAACTGAAAGACAATCAATTGTCTTCTGATACCATGATTATCATTATAAAATTCCTCGATAATTGTGGATTATGTATAAACTTCTAACATAATGTATGTAGCATGAGAAATATAAGATATTTCAAAAATATTATATTATTAACTAAGCATATCTATACTTTACTCATGAATTATTATAGTTATTGAGATTTTAGAAAATAGGTTTTTTAATAACTCATTTATTCTTGAGTTTGTAAGAAATCATTGTTTTATAATCCACGTAGTAAGAATTACTAGATCTTTACTATTAATTTGATGCAATCATATTAAAAATAATTTTTGAATTGCCATTAGTAAGGATTCCTAAACAAACATAAAGATGAAAATCTTATTTTCTAATCATGATAAATAAGTAACCCTTTAATAACAAGTTATCAACTTTACTATTTAGTTATATTCTTTTATTTCTTTTTGAGAAACATTTAAAAACTCATATGCATTTGTATCATAGAAAGAAATCTGTAACTGGCTGTGATCAATTAATTGTAAGCACCACTGCACTCGGACCAGCAAAAGAGAGTCTCTTGCCCGCATGCTTGGCTGTCTTCCCTGGGGCTCCTTGTAGGGGATGGGCTCCAGCTTCCCTCCCCACCCCGAGCAGAGCTCCCGGTGGCTGAAGACCACCAGAACCTAGCTGCAGCCATGCTGGAGGCCCCTCTACACACGTTTGGACAGGCCTCATGTGTGAAGGTGCTGGCAGAGGAACCCAGGTGTGTGTAATCCCATCAATGGCCAACATCCAGAGAGAGACTTAAAAGCAAGCTCCCAGAAGCAGATATCTTTAGCCTACTTCTCCCTCTGGGAGAAACTGGCAATCCTCTGAGAGTTTCCTGCCCACATGGGACAGCCTTGCAAGCTTCCCATGGTGTATTCATTTGCAAAATCCAGTAACAAGCTGGATCTCATCCCCTTGACCCTGAAGAGCCCCCAGTGCAACATCATTAGGAGGGCCGAGTCGAGATAGACTTCTAAGATTTCAGGGAATAGACGAAATGAGATGTTACTGAGCCCCCCCCACCGAGAAATCGGTGATTAACGGGATACTGTGATTGCGATTGTGATTGTATCATAGCCTATTTTCTATACTAGTTTACAGCCATTTTTTAATGGTCCACTTACACTAGGCAATTTTATATGGATTAGTTTTTTCAAATAACTATCTTCCGACATGACAGAGTTTAAAAAAAAAAACTTTTTATACAGTTTCTGTTTGTTTTGTAGTTAGAAGTTGCCTAAACTCACAATTGAAAAATTTCTGGAATATGATAGCATCTTAAATGCTTATAATGCTATTATAATGGAGTTGTTATTCTGAGAATTAGGTAAGTGAAAAAGAAACATATTCATGGAGTCACAGGATTGAATGATTCTCCTTTTGGTGGGCGGAGGTTGGCCTCAAGAAGGATGCCAGCTAATCGAAAGCTTAATTTATGAGCTCTGTGAGTAGAAAGCTACAGCATTAATGGACTTAAAAATGAACTTATTTAAACAGCCATTTCATGAGCTGGCAACAATGTGCAAAAGAGTGGAAGAAACAGAACTGACAGTCTTTAGGAAAAAAAAAGCAGTACTTCAGGGAATGAATAACTGATCATAAGGATTGTGTGGTGTTGCAATGTTTTATGCATACAGCCCCTATCAGAGTGCCTAAAATAGAATAAAAGTTTTAAACCATTCTATTTATATTCAATGAGCAACAGACTGAGACAGAGACAGAGATAGAGAAACAGAAAGAGATAGAAGTAGTATGTATTAAGTGATATATTCCTTTGGGTATTATTATAGATATTATATCTTAAAGGGTGTGACATATTTAGAATTAAAACATTATAATCTATATTTAGCACAATCTTGCAAATTGTAATATGATGTTTTTTCCACTTCGTTTCGTTTCTCAATTATTCTAGTTTAATATTAAAAGACCTGAGGGGTCATGACTGTCTCCTATAAATGGAGTTTCAATAAGCATCATGATTCTTTTAGGTAAATGGTACTGTTTAAGAAAGATTATGTTTCGATCATACCTTTTCTTCAATCACCACTGAGTAACGAAGAGCTCTAAGGGCATCATCATTTTGCCTATTTTGAAATTCCAATGCCAGGCAAGCTTGCAAAGTACAAAATTCACATCATAAAATTTATATGTGAAGCTCACTTGCCAAAATTTGAGACGTCTGCAGGGTTTATGTTCATAAAGTAAAACTACTAAAGACCATAACGTATAAGAAAAGAAAACAGTGAGAAATCTCCTTTCACAGAAGAAAGTAAGTGACTAGTAAAAGAGAAAAAGTCAGCTAGAGTCAATTATGTTCTGCTATAGAGATATTCTATTGCTCTGTGAACTAATTTAGGAGCAGTTAAGTTCAACAGTAGAAAGTATGAGAGAAGAGGAAGTACACAAAAATATAATCCAACATTACCAAACAAATATTTCAGGGTAACATAAGGTAAATAGGAACATAGGCAGGTCAAACCCTGGAGGAATTTAGAATTATGTTAAAGAAGCAAGAAAACCTTCTAAAAACATCCATAGAGCATAGGAAACAATCTGTGCAAAAGTTTATAGTGCTACAATTAAGCTACAAAAATGCTATTATTTCCACCCATTAGCAGATAATCAGGTAGTAACTGCTTGTTGAGAAAACGATGTTAATAAGATAAAAGAAAAAGCAAGGATCTCGTGTAATATTAGGACTTACATCTTTCCTTTGCTCTACAGCTTTTGCAAAGTTCTTAACTGAAAACCCATTTGTAAATGTGCATAATTCCATTGATCTAAGACCTATATGTTTAAGTAGGTTCTATGATGACCTGACAAATAATTTTACATGAATGTCTTATAACATACAGCATCTTTCTACTATTCATATTGACCCTCATATTTCCAACATTAAAAATAAAATTAGAATTTATCATGAATAAAAATATAATTAACCATTAATAAAGAACCATTAACTTACCATGAATAAAGATCTACTTGCCATCTATTTAATCATCTAAGTATTTCTGTTCTTCTCTCTCAGGATTCAAAAAAAAAGAAGCACAAAAATAGAATGGAACAAAGAGGGGCTGCACAGATAGTACTGTAGGGAGGGTATTTGCCTTTCATATGGCCAACCTGTGTTCAATCTCCAGCACCCTATAAAGTACCCTGAACACCACCTTGAGTGATCACTGAATGTAGAGTCAGGAGTAAACCCTGACCACTTCTGGGTGTGGCCAAGAAAACAGGAAAAGGAAAGCAAACATGCTTATCTATATGAATCAACTCATAATGATTGTTTTCTAAAAAAGAAACTGTTTTGTGGGTATTTTTGCTAACACACATCTGAGTGAATTACATTCTCCCTCGTAAACCTATGCTGACAAAAATTTTCAATAGTTATTTTATAACATTAAACCTTTTAAAATCATTTTTAAAGAGCATAATATGATGCATTTTTAACTTTTTTAACACATGAATATAAAGCAATTTCCTGTTTGAATTACCCACTATTTAGAGAAATCACAATATTAAATCAATATTAACCTCACCCTTATGTACTAATTGAAGCAAAGTCCTTCTATCAAGGGTCCTGCATATTATTCCAAAAGCAGATCCTTATTGCAGATTCTTATTACTTGGTTGCATTGGATGAATATCATGCTATAAACACTTCTTACCTGTTGGTGAATTAGAATTAGCTACTGTGTCAACTGCCTCCAGGAATAAAAAGCAAATAAATAACTGAAGAGTTTTCCACAGGTAAGTAGACCATGCATGTTAGAAAAGAAATAAAATTGAATTTTATGATAGCTATTTTACTGAAGGAAATAAACTAAGTAGAACTCTAAAATATTCATAAGTATTAAAATCTGTTCTGTCAAAAATGAGGAAGAATTATAACTCAGAAATATCTAGTGGAAAACTACTTTGAAAGGTCAGTTTTCCCCTGAGAAGCCATACAATTTAGTCAAAGTAGAGAGTCTATATGGTAGAACACATATAATAGACTAAACATGTCCATCATGTATGACAGCTAAATATTTTATAGCTTAAATAAAATATTGGGAGTACAGACAACCCCAAGCAATTAAAGTTTTGTCCAACAACAACAAAAAAAAGTCTTATGGAATAACCATAGAGAAAATACTGCCTCTAACATTTCTACTTCTTAGTCAATATTAACATAGTAAGTTGAGATTTGTAAGGTAAGATTATTACAAATAACTATACAGTCTCGGATTGATTTCCATTCGACTAACAATTATTTATCAATAAGCAGAACTAAGAATTAATTTTGTTTGTTTTAAGTCCACATTACTCAGGGCTTACTCCTACCTCTTACCTCAGGGATAACTTCTGGCAAGGCTCAGGGAACTATCTGGAGTGTCTGAACCTGCTCAGGCTGCATGCCAGAGAAGTGTCCTATCTGCTGTACTATCTCTCCAGCCACTAATTTATTAATGCAAAGCAACAAAAATCTTACCACAGAAATTAAAACCTAATTAAAATCTCCCCATCCCCTTACTCTCTCTCTCTCTCTCTCTCTCCCATCCCTTTTATAGACATTCATTTTGTTATCCTGGCAAAAATGAACATGTCAATTTTTCATTGCAAATCTTTGTTCAGCTCAAATGGGATGTTGAAGAATATATCACTGCTTCTTCATCAATAACATCAAATTCCTTTTCATGGTTTGCATTATACCCATTTCATTCTTGATTTCACCAACCATTTATGTGAATGTGGTTCAAAAGGAAAATAAAGTAACAATAGAAAACTGAAGAATGAGCATTGGGTGACATAAATATAAGATAGCAAGTTCTTTCTGCCTTAAATATTACAAAACATCTTCTCAAAAGAAAGGAGGAAAGAGAAAAGGAAGGCAGACAAGCATGCAGGGAGAAAGGAGGGAGAGGAGGAAGGAATGAAGGAAGGAAGGAATGAAGGAAGGAAGGAAGGAAGGAAGGAAGGAAGGAAGGAAGGAAGGAAGGAAGGAAGGAAGGAAGGAAGGAAGGAAGGAAGGGAGGGAGGGAGGGAGGAAAGGAGGGAGAAAGGGAGAGAAGGAGGGAGGGAAGGAAAAAGGAAGGAAGGTTTTTTTTTTATCAAAATAAATCTAAACCTATGCAAAAGAAGTGTACTGAAACAGTTGTCAAAAAATAATGATTATTTAAATAAATATATCCAATCTTTCAGTATATTTATGAACCATTTTTTATCATAGGTAATGCATGATTCATAAGAGAATAATATTAAAGCTCAAGGCTTTATTATTTAACATAATCTTTCTATTCATGGAAAGTTGGTGCAATGAAGTACTTTTAAAGCACAAGTGGGATAGAGGCTGGGAGATAATATAGCAAGTAGGTAGTTTGTCTTGCACATGGAAAACCAACGTTCTATCCCCAGCACCCTATACGGGCCCCAAGCCTCACCAAGAGTGATCTCTGAGTGCAAAGGCAGGAGTAAGCTTTGGGCACAGCTGGATATGCCCCCGCTGTGCTCCCTGAAAAAAAACACAGAAGGGTTAAACTTTAGTATAACCCCAATAACAATAAGCTTATCTTATGTTGCATGAGCTACCTATAGTAATTATGGACTCCTATTAATAATCATTGGTCAGCATATGTTTGCTGTTTGCATGAGTCAATTAGTAGACAATATTTATATTTCACAAGCAGAGTGATCAGGCTGTCACTTTTGCCTGCGGGTAGCCATAGAATTCAAGGCAATTGTTCTTTATAATTTCCATGCAAACCTCTGATTGATGGAGTGATAAAGTTTTAAAATGTTGACAGTAAAGTAAAACTTGGTCCAGGTGTTTTGTGATTTTTATGATCTTGACTTTCAAGGGCAAAGCACTACCTCTCTGCCGTCAGAATTCATCACAGCTCAAGGGGAAAAAAGCAAATTCTTGTCTGGAAGGTAACAGAATTTTTATTTTAAACTCAGGAGTCACTTGACAGCAAACTCTCATCCCCTGCAAGAAATGGGGAATTGTAGACTGAGTCCCAGAGCTAATACATTAGTATCAGCACTTAAGCAATTTCCAGGAATTCATTTTAAGGTTTTAGAAGACTGATCAAAATGTTGTCCATGTTTATGCAATATTTTGTAGTAGCTAAAGAACATACAGATGGCCTTTGAGAATGACATGCACCAACATGAATTTTAGGTCACTTTTATTTGCTGTTTGTATTGAGGAACGGATTCATCTTTTAGACACAATCCAAAACAAATGTGAAGTTCTTCTATAAGCATTTCTTAGAAGGAAACTGTCATTTAATTATCCAGCTTAAAATTTATTTTGATATGTTTTACTTCTCTTTTTAATGAAGTAACCTAATATATTAATGTGCATCTCAAGAATCCAAGAGAGATCTGTTTCCTTAAAATGTTTATGTCTCCTGGGATCTGGTGGTAGCCAGTTACCAACAAATGCTTCTGATTACATTGGTTAATATCACTAGCTGCACTAAATTGTGTATCCTAAAAGAATATAAAAAATTAAAATATTTTGATATTTGCAAATATTAAAATTTGTTAATATTTATTGCTCAAACCATTCTGGGAAAAGTTCAACAGCATATTTCTTGTCATTTAGGAAAAGAAAAATTACCTATACCAAGATATGGAGCTTTGATGTAAGAAAAGTGGACTTGTTTTACTTACACATTTGAATTCATAAACATGCTAATATAAAATATACCTTCACTGGTAGAAGGCAATAGAAGAGATAAATGAAAATAGTTTATATCTGTTAAAATGTAATATCTCAGAGTTTTTCCAAAGAATGTTGCAACAAAGATGCCTGATGTTGCTGTCATTTCAATAAGCATGACACTGATTATTCGTCCTCATAGTCAAGAAGCTATTCTAATTACATCAATTTATATGCACCTGTATATACAGGCTGTACAAAAAATACACGAAACTGCACTTTGTCTACACAGCAGAATTGCACGGTTAAAAAGTTTTCTTTTTGTCCCCAGGAGTTTTCCCAAGTCAATCTTCTTGATTTTTGGTCCCCAAAGACCTATTCTATGTGGCCTTGTCTTTCTCTGGACATTTCTGGTATTGTTGCTTGGGTATGGTGATCTTGTTTTGAACTGTTTACTCTGTCTTCAACTGCTATACTCTAGGAGGAAAAAATCTAAAATTTTCTCAACAAATCAAAGAAAGCAACCTTGTCTTAACCAAAGTTAAAAATAATCACTTGGATTTTATTCCCTGTCCCTCTACCAAACAATAAGAGAAAAAAATGGAAACCTTTTAAAGGATTTTTAGTTTGTAACTTCAGCACCACCTTCAAGGAACTGAAAATGTTCCCACACTTTCTTTTTCCAACATAAAGAAAAAGTCATTTCAGGTTTTATGTGTTACTACTAGACCTACATTTCTCTACACTCAAATGCCTTTTATCTTTCACTACAACATTGCCATGTTTGACTCCAAAGTGATAAAACATAACCAAAACTTAAACCAAACATCATAGAGTTCCAAAGATCTACACAGAACCCCAGATGAAATCACAACACTCTGACTAAACATTCTACAAAGAAAGTGCACTGACATTATCTATTCACCAGTAATAGATAACAGGGACCCTGCTGCTAACAAGAAATACAGACAGGAAATGATGTGTCACTAAAACTGAGTGACTTAAAAGACAGATTGAGAAGCCAAGGTCAAAGTAAAAACTTTTCACACCAGCTTTCTCTTTTTCTTTTTGAAAATGATATTCAAGACCCTGAACTGCCACCTTGGCGCCTGCACCCTCGGACCTGGATCCCACTTTTTATCGCTGCCCAGATTGCCATCCTGCCCGCAGGCACGTGCCCTTTCTTCCATGCCATCGTTTTGCCCCTCCCCGCCCCAGGTGTGTGACTCCTGCACTTACAGCATGGCTGGGGACATGACCCCCAAAGCAGGGGGTATGACCTCCGAACTAGTGGGTGTGGCCTCAGCTAGGGATAGTGGTGAAGTTATTTTCCCCATTCCCGGTAATCTGGAGTCGCATCTCAATCTTCATCACCTAATTCTGTGAGTAACATCCTCGCTATCGCAAACACAATAGGTCAATAGCTCACTAGGCTATTCCAATTTCACCAAAAATACTGGTCAGCACAAGAAGCTGTACAAGCCCAATATAAATGATCACATCCTTCAAAAGCTTCACTAGAGGCTGCACATAAGGCATAGAGGAACACCTGAGAGGAAGGACATATTCTAGAAGGGCGGGGGGAAGGTAACCACCATCGGCCAAGCTCATTCAGAATCCTTTCTCGCTAAAAGAGGGAATAGTGATAGTGAACTGGAAGGTCACACCTCCATACAACCACCAAAACATGAAGAAACAGTGAAAATCCCCGTGATGATGAGAGGATGATGATAAGAGTCCAGAAGCCTCAATAGGCATTACCCACAAATATGAGCTCTCCGACAAAGAATTCAGAGATGAAATGCTGAAGATGTTCAATTGAACTCAAAGAAACAGTGGAACAGACATCCAGAAAATTAAAGGAGAACATGAATGAAACAGTGGAATGGACAGCCCAGAAAATACAGGAGGAAATGAGAGCAGAAATTGGAAAGCTATGCAAAAAAGTGTCACGAACAAAGGATTCGGTAGATGAAATAAAAAAAACTCAGTGGGTGCTCTCAACAGTAGAATGGCTACAGCCAAAGACAGAATCAGTAAGTTTGAAGGGGAGCTGTAGGAAGCTTACAGGCAACAAACAATGGGGAAGGACCTCAAAATATCTCTAGGGTGAATCAGAGACTTAGGGGATGATTTCAAGAGGAAAAACATAAGAATCATCTGAGTACCAGAAGGACAGGGAGGCAACCCCAGAGCTAAAGAAGTCGTTGCTGAAAAGTTCCCAGAGCTGGAGAATGTAGGCATCCAGATTCAAGGAGCCTGAAGGGTGCCAGCTATAAGAGATTGTAATAAGAAGACTCCAAGACATATCATAGTTAGAATGATGGATGTCACAGATAGAGACACAGTACTGCAAGCAGCAAGGTCAAAGAAGGAAATCACATACAAAGGAGCACCCCTTAGATTTACAGCAGACCTATCAGAGGAAACCCTCCAAGACTGAAGACAATGGTGGGATATAGTAAAAAAACTCAATGAAATGAACGCTTTGCCAATACTTTATCTGGCTAAACTCTCACTCAAACTCAAAGAAATAATACACTCTTTTATGGATAAACAACAGCTCAGAAACTTCATAGACTCAAAACCAAACCTAAAAGAGGACTAAAGGGGCTACTGTAAGACAAGAAAAACTCCTACAAGCACAACAAACCCTAACAGAAAGATGGCATAAAACCCCATGACAATAATCTCTCTAAATGTCAATGGTCTCAATGCGCCAATTAAGAGACACAGAATGGCAAAATGGACTCAGAAACCGAACCCAACATTCTGCTGCCTACAAGAAACACATCTGAACAGTCACAGCAAACACAGACTCAAAGTCAAGGGATGGAAAACAATCCTGCAAGCAAACAACTCCTCAAAAAAGCTGGGGTGGCCTTAGTAGTATCTGACAACATAGATTTCAGGTTGAAAAAAATTAGAAGGCACAGAAAAGGCCGTTTTTTATTAATCAAGGCATTTGTACAGTGGTAAGAAATCACACTTCTAAACATATATGCACCCAAAGAGGGACCTGCTAGATATTTACAGCTGTTAATATACTTTAAGGAGGATATTCTTAACAACATAATAGTAATTGGAGACTTCAACACCACCTTATCACCTCTGGATAGATCAATAAGATTAAAATTCAGCAAGGAAATACTGACTTTGAGGGAAGAAATAGAAGATAGAGAGTTAATAGATCTATACAGGACTTAACATCACCCCCCCCCCGAAAAAAAAAGAATACACGTACTTTTCCAGTGAACATGGAACATTTCTCAGAATAGACCAGATGCTGGGCCACAAAACATACCTCAACAGAATAGGAAGATAGATATTGTATCAACTATCTTTTCAAACCATGATACACTGAACATAGAAATTAATCTTGCACAGATGCAGAAACCCAAATCAAGCACCTGGCAATTAAACAGCTCAATGTTGAACAATGGGTGGGTCAGAGGGAAGTCAAGGAAGAAATCAAAAGATACCTGGAAACAAATGAGAATGAAGACATGAACTACCAGAACATGTTGGACACAGCTAAAGCCATATTAAGGGGAAAATTTATAGCACTATAAGCATTTTTCAGGAAGGAAGAAAGGGTCCACATAAATAACTTGACTTGACAGCTCAA
Source organism: Sorex araneus (assembly GCF_027595985.1). Lineage (NCBI taxonomy): Eukaryota > Metazoa > Chordata > Mammalia > Eulipotyphla > Soricidae > Sorex > Sorex araneus. The sequence continues at coordinate 21,849,967 of NC_073305.1, forward strand.
GATCTTAGAAAAGGACCAACAAAAGGAGCCCAGGTCAGGCAGACAGAAAGAGATAATAAAATTTAGAGCTGAAATTAACAACATGAAAACCCACAAAATAATCCAAAAGATCAATGAAACCAAGAGTTAGATCTTCAAGAAAAGGAATAAGATTGATAAACAACTAGCAAGACTCACAAAGAAAGAGAGAAAGAGAAGCCTAATAAACTAAATCAGAAATGAAAAGGAAAACATCACAACAGAAACCAAAGAAATTAAAAACATCATCAAAAACTACTTTGAAAGTCTGTATGCCACAAAACAGGAGAACCTAGAAGAAATGGATAAGTTCCTGGATTCCTTTAATCTCCCAAAGCTGAATCAAGAAGATCTGGAATATCTGAATAGACCTATCAATATCAAGGAAATTGAAACTACTCAAATTTCTCCCCCAAATAAAAGCTCAGGTCCAGATGGATTCACTAGCAAATTCTTCCAAACATTTAAAGAGGACCTATTGCCAGTTCTTCTCAAGTTTATCCAGAGAAATGAAGAAACAGGAACTCTCTCAAACAGTTTCTATGAGGCTCATGTCTCCCTAATACCAAAAGCAAACAAAGACACAACAAAAATAGAAAACTACAGGCCAATATCCCTGATGAACATGGATGTGAAGATTCTCAATAATATATTAGTAAATAGAATTCAACAATTCATCAAAAATATCATACACTACGACCAAGTAGAATCCATCCTAGGGATGCAAGGATGGTTTAACATTCATAAGTCAATCAACATAATCTATTATGTCAACAAAAGAAAAGATAAAAATAATATAATTATATCAATAGATGCAGAGAAAGCATTTGACAAGTCCCAGCACCCATTTATGATGAAAACTCTTGACAAAATTGGTATTGAATGAACTTTCCTCAATATAGTCAAAGCCCTCTACCACAAGCCTATGGCAAGCATCATCCTCAATGGGGAAAAACTCCGAGACTTCCCTCTAAGATGTGGGATGAGACAAGGATCCCACTCTCATCACTTCTGTTCAATTTAGTACTGGAACTACTTGCACAGGGGTTAGGCAAGAAAAAGATATTAAGAACATACATATAGGAAAGGAAGAAATCAAGCTCTCACTATTTGCAGATGATATACTATATTTAGAGAATCATAAAGCCTCTACCAAGAAACTCCTAGAAATAATAGACTTGTAAATTTGCAGCCCATAAAATCAATCCCAAAAACCCATGGCTTTTCTATATGCAAATAATGAGAGAGAAGAAAGTGACATGAAAGAAGCAATCTCATTTACAATCACTCCTCAGAAAATCAGGTACCTCGAAATCCGCTAAATTAAGGAGGTAAAGGACCTGTACCAAGAAAATTACAAAACGCTACTTCACAAAATAAAAGAGAACATGAGGAAATGGAAAGATATCCCTTGCTCATGGATTGGGAGAATTAACATTGTCAAAATGGCAATACTTCCCAAAGCATTGTACAGATTCAATGCGATCCCCATAGGGATACCCATGACATTCTTCAAAGAAATGGAGCAAATGCTCCTGAAATTCATATGGATTAATAAGCCCACATGAATAGGTAAAGTAATTCTTGGGAAAAAAGAAGATGGGAGGAATCACCTTCCCCAACCTCAAACCTACAATTATTAAAAATTGTAATACAATTATTACAAAGCAGTAATAATTAAAACAGCATGGTAGTGGAGCAAAGGCAGAGCCGCGGACCAATGGAACAGAGTGGAATATCCTGACACACATCCTCAAATATATTATCATGTAATGTTTGATAAGGGAGCAATAAATATGATATGGTGTTGGCAAAAAAATGGACTCAGATGTACAAAAGTCAGATCTTTTACACCTAACACCAAGTACAAAAGTCAGATCCAAATGGATTAAAGACCTTAACATCAGACCAGATTCCATAAGATTCATTGAAGACAGAGTTGGCAAAACCCTCCACAATATTGAAGCTAAAGATATCTTCAAAGATGACACAGCACTGGCCAACCAAGTGGAAACAGAGATAAACAAATGGAACTATCATAAGCTAAGAAGCTTCTGCACCTCAAAAGAAAGAACTAAATTACAAAGACAGCCTAAAGAATGGGAAAGAATATTCACCCAATATGCATCTGATAAGGGGTTGATATCAAGGATTTACAAGGCACTGGTTGAACTCTACAAGAAGAAAACATCCAACCCCATCAGAAAACGAGGCGATGAAATGAACAGAAACGTTCTCAAATAAGATATTGAATTACCAAAAGGCACAAGAAAAAATGCTCTTCATCACTAATAATCAGGAAGATGCAGATCAAAACAACAATGAGATATCAATCTCACACCACAGAGACTCGCTTACATCCAAAAGAACAAAAACAACCGGTGCTGGTGCAGATGTGGGGAGAAAGGGACTCTTCTTCACTGCTGGTGGGAATGCCAACTGGTTCAGCCCATTTGGAAAACAGTATGAGCAATTCTCAAAAAATTAGAAATTGAGCTCCCATTTGACCCAGCAATACCACTTCTGGGAATATATCCCAGAGAGGCAAAAAGGTATAATAGAAATGACATCTGCATTTGTATGTTCATTGCTGAACTGTTTACAATAACCAAAATCTGGGGGAAAAAAACCCTAGTTCTCAAGAACATGACTGGATAAAGAAACTTTTGTACATCTACACAATGGAAGCTTTAGAAAAGATGAAGTCATGAAATTTGCATATAAGTGGATCAACATGGAAAGTATCATGTTAAGTGAAATGAGTTATAGGGATAGACATAGAAAAATTACACTCATCTGTGGAATATAAAGTAACAGAATCGAAGACTAACACCCAAGAATCATAGAAATAAAGACCAGGAGGTTTGCCCCATGACTTGGAAGCCTGCCTCACATACTGGAGGAAATGACAGCTCAGATAGAGAAGAGAACACCAAGTAAAGTGTGTTTGGAGGACCTGCTCGGGTTGGGAGATGCATACCGAATGTAGACTATAGATCGAACACAATGGCCACTCAATGCATCTGTTGCAAACCACAACACCAAAAAAGAGAGAGAGAACAAAAAGGAATTCCCTGCACAGAGGTGGGGTGGAGAGGGGGGAGGGATGGAGTGGGGGTGATGGGAGGGATACTGGGATTATTGGTGGTGTAAAATGGGCACTGGTGGAGGGATAGGTACTCAATCATTGTATGACTGAAACGAAAACACGAAAATTTGTAAGTCTGTAACTGTACCCCACGGTGATTCACTAATTAACAAAGAAGAAAATGCTATTCAAAATCTGTTATATAAAAAAAAATCATGAATAGCTATTTCCTTTTATCATGCAAAGATACTACCACTGGTTATCTCAATTACTATCAAAAGGTAAACGCACACATTTGTACACGTTCTTTTAAAAAATAACATTTATACCAAAGCTTGCCTCACAGAGCTAACTGGAGTCAATCCCCAAATCTCATATGGAACCCAAATGGACAGCCAGGAGTACTCACTGAATGCAGATACAGTGAATCCTGAGCACTCTGGATGTGACCCCCAAACAACAACAACAACAAAAGTACACATTTACTGGTTATTTATGATATCCTAGGCACCAAACTACACGCTCTAGAGCATTCTTTATTTTTGTGTCATTTTAAAATTTATTTTTATTGCATCGCTATAGCTTTAAATAGTTGTTTTAAATCATTATTTTATAGTGGCAGAGCAAGCTTTATTATGGATTCACCACCATTCGACCAGGAAGTAATCATCGAAGTAAAGAGAGGGGTTCAGCAGGGTGATACCATTTCACCAAAACTCTTCAGTGCCACCCTCGAGAACATCATGCAACGACTGGAATGGGAAGAAATGAGAGTGAAGTCAGCAACTTTACCACTTCCACTTCGCTGATGACATCATTCTCATAATATTACAAACATTAGCCAAGCAGCACAAATGCTGGTCGACTTCGACCATGATAGTGGAAAGGTCGGATTGCATCTGAATCTCACCAAAACCATGTTCATGAAAAACAAACTAGTCCATGACATTCCATTTGCTCTCAATGGAACAAACATCTCTGAATGCAGCAGATATGTGTACCTGGGTTGAGAACTCAACATGAGGAATGACTTGGTGCCAGAACTGCACAGGAGGAAGAGAGCAGCGTGGAACGCCTTCAAGAGTGTCGAAGAAGTTGTTAAGCAGACAAAGAACCTCCAGCTCCAGGCACATCTTTTCAACTCCACCATTCTTCCTGCACTAATATACGCCTCAGAGACCTGGGCCCTGAAAAACAGGATAAGAATGCTATTCGTGTATCCCAAAGAGGAACTGAAAGAGCTATGCTTGGAATATCGCGTTTCACTCAGGTGAGAGAAGAAATCTGGAGTTCCGACCTCTATCGATGTTCAAGAATCAGGGATGCTGTCTCATTTGGCAAAGCCTTGAAAATCAGATGGGCCAGACACATAATTCGATTTAGATATGACTGCTGGACTAGAGCTGTTATCAACTGGATTCCACGGATGTCAAAAGACCGAGCTGCTGCCCACCTACGAGATTGTCAGACTTCTTTTTCAAAACCCTGAATGAACGATTTGAGGCTCTTCGTGTTCCTGGAGTTAGCAGATACCAATGGGCTACAGTAGCACACAACAGGGATGAATGGAGACGTTACTGGCGACTGCTCGAGCAAATCGAAGATTAATAAGATGTCAAGTGATACAAGTGGTAGTGGCAGAGCAATACACTAATCTCCCCACCACTTTTTCGAGATGCTTCCATCATTATATACCTCTTTGGTCATGTCCAGATTTTAAAGACTATTACCAAAAACAGAGTATTCATCATTTTTATAGCTATTTAAAAAAAATCCCTGACATCTGGAATTTTTTCAATTCAGGTTATCAATGTGACAAATATTTATGGAATTTTACTATGTGACAAGCATTATTCTAGGCACTTTGAATTCATGATGCATAAAAGAAACAAAGATCTCTGTAAGGACCTTAATTTTTAGTTAGGGGACGGAGAAAAAATAAATCATATTTTCAATCGAAAAAATTAATAAATGTGAAGTTTTCTGGAAGAAAAACAGCAGAGACAGGAGAAAAATACGTAAAAAGAATAGGAAAGAATGCTTATATAACCCTTCAGCATCTTTTAGCTTTTATGATTCCCTAAAATATTGAAAACCATGGATCACTTGGATCACTTGTCATCCTGTTGCTCATCAATTTGCTCGAGCTGGTGCCAGTAACGTCTCCATTCGTCCTATCACGTGCTAGTGCAGCCCAATGGCGTCTACTAGCTCCAGGAACACGAAGAGCTTCAAACTGTTCATTCAGATTCTTGATGAAGAAGTCTGACCATCTCATATGTGGGCGGCCAGACATTCTTTTGACGTCCTGTGGAATACAGTCGGTAACAGCTCTAGTCCAGCAGTCATCTCTGAATTGCATTATGTGTCCGGCCCATCTGATTTTTGGCATCTTGGCAAATGAGACAGCGTCCCTGATTCTTGATCATCGACGGAGGTCGGAACTCCAGATTCCTTCTCTCACCTGAGTGAAACATGATATTCACAGCATAGCTCTTTTGATTTCTCTTTGGGATACCCAAATAGCATTCTTATCCTGTTTTTTCAGGGCCCAGGTCTCTTGAGGTGTATGTTAGTGCTAGAAGAACAGTGGAGTCGAAAAGATGTGCCCAGAGCTGGAGGTTCTTTGTCCCCTTAACAATTTCTTTGACGCTCTTGGAGGCATTCCACGCTGCTCTCTTCCTCCTGCGCATCTTAGGTACACCATGGATAAGTAACTTAATTATAATTTGCTTTAAACCACTAGCCACTTATTTAATGTGGACTAATAATTTTTTTTTACTTATCAGCTGTATACTTATTGAATGGGTGACATATTATCTTATTATCTATAGACAATTTAGCTGTAGACTAATAAATTTATTAATTTGACCCACTTATTTACATGTCAATAAAATGGAAGCATTACTCAACATATCAAAAACATAGTTTCAACTAGTTTCACATAGGTGTTATGAAGAGAACAGGGATTTTTTTTAATGGAACCCGAAATATGTTAATAACTAAATGAATAGCATAGTAAAGAGGACTAAATAAAGGGCAAATAACATTTCTTTCTGCATACAAGGTATTCAGCACTTAAAGTATTTTTTCACTTGTATATCCTTCCATTTACATGTCTGCAGAATGCCTGAGCACAGCGTTCTTTCTATTGCAAAACACCGACCAGTAAGTATGTGAATTCATAAAAGATAGACAGCATATTCTAGCCTCAGAGCCTGGCTTCAGATATCCTTTCTGGCAAAATGTGAGGATTCTAACTTGACAAACTGATAAAATTGATGAAAGTTGTGCAATAAATGTCTCCTGAATATTGTTAGTTTAGATTGGAACTATAAAGGATTTGAGTTGAAAGTATTTTCCTGATAAACAGAAGTTAGTTCTCTGTTGTGAACAGCTAGACATTGATTGGCTCACCTTCTCTAGCATGACAATGATTCTTAAAGGACTTTCTCAGGTAAGCTTCTAAAACTGACTCCTTGGCTGCAGGGTGTGGATTCAGAGTCACCATTCGACTTTCAGCCAAAGGAAAAGGCATATATAATGGATGTTCCTAACCAAATCACCTTCTTCCCTAAAACCAAGTAGAGTCATGACACCAAGAGGTTTTCAGAAAGGAAAAAATAATATACATGCCAGGTTCTACTCACCATAATATTTTAAATAAAGGGAACTCCATAGATTGTGAGATATGGCTTTTTTATTATTATTCTTTTCTCTCCAACTCTCCCTACTAGTTGGCCAGAATTCCTTCTCTTTCTGCAGTCCAGATACAGCTTTGTGACTTAGACTGTCTGTGAACCACTTCCAGATGGATCTCCAAGGTCCTTACCATGGCAATTGCTATTACTGGCTAACTGCTGCCGGCAAGTATATCAGAAAATAAAGATACGCTACAGAAGTTAATAATAACAATCTGTCACTTTCATAGTCACGTCACAGCTGTGTAATGTACCCAATAATGGCCTAAAACTTAGAGTACAAGTAGCTTCATCATCATATAATTGAAACGAAACAACCTGGATAGGGCATAAAAAATACTTAGCTAAGCAAAGCATGTGACAAATAAAAAGCAGTAGTAAAACTCACTATAGGACATGTCATCTTTAAAAATGAATCATTTCAAAATAAGTCAGACTAAAATTTTGATTTTACATTTTATAATGTAGTGATATGGGGAAACAGCAGAAATGTTACCTGCCCTCCACTCAGGCATATCCCATTCCTATCCCAGGCATGACTTGACCGCTTGAGCAATACCATTTATAGGTTTGGAGGCCCTCTAGCATCACCAGGTATACTGTAGTCTTGGAGATCCTCAAGGACCTCTGGAGTGGCCCTGATGACCCTTAGCACCATAAGGACCCAAATTAGCACATTCTTTGACCTTATCATTAAACTCCTGACCAAACTGAGTTTTTCTTGAAAATCCCTAATGTCCCTGGAGCACTACTTAAGAGAACCCATCAAAGTAGATGTCAGGGTTCTCAAATGAACATATATCTTAATGTCTGGGTAATAATTTAATCTTGTAACATACACATATGTTTATCGATTTGTTTGAGCGGGGCACCAGTAATGTCTCCATTGTGAGACTTGTTGTTACTGTTTTTGGCATATTGAATATGCCAGGATCTGCCATGCTGCCAGGATACTCTCGATAGCTTGCAGGGCTCTCCAAGAGGGACGGAGGAATTGAACCTGGGTCAGCCGTGTGCAAGACAAATGCCCTACCCACTGTGCTATCGCTCCATACATATGTTTATATACATGTATTTATATATACATATGTTTAATATAACATATGTATATCACTTATATACATATGCTATATATTTATAAATCTTAGCTTTAACATATCATGTATTATCATTTATTATCTAAAAGTTATTCTCATAATTTCTGACACATGGGAGAAGATCGACTTTGTGCTTAAATTTTTGGGAGATAATGTATTTTAATGACTTTGAATTATACTACCACGCTATAGTAGAAAAAGCAGCACAGTATTACAAGAGAGATAGACTTAAAAATCATATGAATAGAACGGATTTATGGGGATTTCATATATGACAAAGGAGCTACACATATGAGGTGGAGCAAGGTAAGTCTTCTCATTAAATGGTGAAGAGATAACTGGAAAGCCACATTTATAAAAAATAGAAAGAAAAAGAAAAGAAACTGGCCCATCTGTGTCAAATATTATAAAGGAAAATTAATTCAAAGTATATTGAAGACTCCAAGATTAGACCAAGACCCATAAAATACACTGAACAAAATTTAAAAATCTCAGAGGATTCTTCAATTATATGATCTCATTGACAAAGACAATAAAAATAAACAAATGGACTATACTAAATTAAAGAATACTTATGATAAAAGAAGCTCAGACTAAAATGTGACAATTTATCAAATTAGAGAAAATTCTTGCATACAATACATTAGACAAAGGGCTAACATGCAAAATATACAAAACACTCACTAAGCTCAATAACAAACACACTAATTATCCTATCACAAAATGGAGAAAGGAAATTAATGGGTACTTCCACAAAAAAAGAAATATGAATAACCACTGCAATATGAAAAAGTAATCATTGTTACTTATCATCAAGGAAATTCAGATCACACCTGTGATAATAACCAGTATTATTTGGGATACAATGAGAAAGTAACCCTCATTTACTAATGGCAAAAATATTTTCTGAACCAGCTTGTCTAGAAAACAGTACAGAGATTCCACATAAAAGCCAGATTTAGAGGAACAGAGAAATAGAACTTTAGATAGAACATTTGCACACCCAAAACTGCATGTGGTGTTGGATAACATTGTTGCATTCTTTATTCCTCCTCCACAAGGAGATTAGGTTTATTGAAGAACCCCCATGACAATGATCCAGAAGCACTCCCCTTTCTATTTTTTTTTGCTTTTTGGGTCACACCCAGCGATGCACAGGGGTTACTTCTGGCTCTGCACTCAGGAATCACTCCTGGCAGTGCTCCTGGGATGATATAGGATGCTGGGAATCAAAGCTGAGTTGGCTTTGTGCAAGGCAAATGCCCTACCCATTGTGTTATCTCTCCAGCCCCCACTCCCATTCATCTTTAACTTCTCCTTTGTGCTCTGCTTCCTCCATTTTAATCATTCATTTCCCTTAATCAGAACTTGACAAATAAAGTTAGATTCTTCAGAGGATTCTGGATTTTGTTTTTGTAAGTCAACTATTGCTTTTCTCTTTCCTTTATGTCCTTTGAAGTTAATTTAGAGCAATGTCCTTTCTGTATAGACACAAGAAGACAGTTGATGCTATGCTCTTGTTACTTGAAAGTTAATTGACTCTGAATAATATTTACTCCTGGCCATCTGTCATATTTACTTGACTTAAGCCTCAGTTGTCCTTAGTTCCTAGCACCCCATAAGGAGGGTTCTTAAGAAGGGACTTGGATGGACCCAGGACAAGCTGTAAGCTACTCTGGCATTGAAAAGGGACAGACCAAGCACCATAAAACTTACATTAAGTGAAGACCATAGACAGACTATGTCACGACCCAAAGAGATGTAGCTGGATAAGGACCCTGCTGGGGTTATAAAGGACTAATCTGGCCTGAGGACTGTAGTCTGGGATATATAGTGAGATGGCCTCAGGAGACCCACCCTTAAAAGTTAATTTTCCTCTTACTGTGTTCAAACAAAATGACTAGAAATATTATTGAGTAAATTTAAGATAACTGTTTAAATGAATATGGACTATGGAAAGGAAAAATAAACCCTTATCTGAAATTCCAACCTTGAGTGGATCAGTGGATCTCCTAGAGGGTGAGATTCTGTCCTAAAAGAGCTAAAAAGCTTCCCCTGATGCTGAGGGCTTTTCATATATATATATATATTATATATGTATTATATATAATATATATCATATATATATTATATATATATATATGATTCTTCTACCTCACATATATGTAACTATTAACCCCAACCTTCGATATTTTTGCTCTTTGCTAACTCTGGGAGATGAGAATACTGGGTAGAGTAAGACTGGAACGGGGCAGAAAGTGAAACTGGATGAGTAAAGTTAAACTGGATGGGGTATGGGAGATTGGGATGCGGCAGTGTGAGTCTGGGATGGGTACAGGGATTGGAATAAATGGTGACTGATCACCAACCAGCTGGAGGCTCTGTTCCCTCCTTCATGCCTTCCTTGGTGGCAGTAGCTGGCCAGGAAGAATGGCTCATGGCCATTGAATGCATGCACTGAGCACTCACACATCTTTGAACACACAGTTTGTCTCCAGAACACTGCCAGAAGTGATCCCTGAGTGTATAGCAAGGACTTCATCCTGAGCACTGTCAGATGTGACCCCAAAAACTAAAAACCAGAAGAAGAAATCGTCAGGCTAGAGTTCCCACATAATTCACAGAGACCACTTTTTGGTATCTATTCTCCCACAAAATGCAAAATTATTGATTCAAAAAATATATATGTACCTCTATGTCCATTGAAGTGTATAGTATAATAATTAGGATATAGAAATAACCCAAATTTTATGAAGACAAATGGATAAAGAATTTTTGGTATGTAAGCACAACTGAATACTATGCAATAAAAAAATGATAAAATTATGTAGCTCATTGAAACTGCATCCGGTATGGAACAGTGGGTACCATGTTAAGCAAAAGAAGCAAGAAGAAGGACAAGTGCCAGATAATCTCACTCCTATGTGGTATATAGATAAACAAAACATGGGAATAAACATATCCAAATTATAACAAACCCTTGGTACTAGATTATAAAACTGAAAATAATCAAGTAGCTGGGACACGGTATGGTGGGTTAGAAGTAATAATGATAAAGTTAATGGAGAATCTTCACATGAATAGTGGTAAGGTTAGATAACACAAAACCTTAAATGCCAACACTGTTGTAAACATGCAACCTAAACTCTAGTAATTAATTTTAAAATAGGGATAATAGTCTGGTAAAAGGTGGGAGAGTAAAAAAAGAATCTACCAGCAATCTGGTAGAGTGCTCTTTTGCATATATAAAGCTTTATATATTTATATCATGATCTCTTGCATGAAACAATACAAAACAAAGTAAGAAAAGCATTAGGATTCTTCCCAAGGTAGATAATCTTCAAAAATCTTGGCATGACTAAGAAGGTGTTATAAATGTACATATTACCTATTGCTAGTGAATGAAATAACTAATGATTATATTCTATGTGACAGAAAAGAACAAGCATTCAGCCTAAGATATTCTATATAACTTAGATTTTGACAACATTTTCTTTTTAAGAGAAATATCCTGATTGAAATAGGGGTTTAATTTCATTCATTTTAAATGGCTAATTTTAAAACACTTAATGTGATCCTGCTTATGGGATGGGTTTCAAACATTTTAAAGTAGTAAGTTTTCAGTAAAAATTTAGGATAGCACTGATCAAAGCATGTCACCAGAGTTCTCAGCTGAAATAGTTTTGTAGCAGAACATTTGATGAGATAAAATACCCAGTTCCGTAAAAGGCATTGTATAAAGGTCATTGTTCTACTCTATCCTCTGAAGTGGACATTTGGTTAAAGACAGATGTGTTAACGAGAACCAGTTCAATTTAATTCCATTTAAAATCTTTGAAGGAATAAGTTTGAATTAGAGGCTCTTCAGGGTCAGGGGAATGAGACCCATTATTGTTACTCTATTTGGCATATGAATACACAAGAGGGAGCTTGCCAGGCCCACCTCTGTGCGGGCAGGAAACTCTCAGTAGCTTGCCAGGTTCTCCTAGAGAGAGAACTAGGCTATCAAAGCTTCTGGAACTTGGTTTCATAGTCTCTGGATGTTGGCCATTGATGGGATTACATGGCACTGGTGGCAGTTTCTGGGTGTGACTGCCTGACTGCTGGAAAATGGGGAATCTGTGTGGAAGAGGCCCAGTCTCGATCTGAGAAGCCTTGGAGATCTCGGCCCTGGGTCCCACACACCTGGGTTTCTCTGCCGGTTCCTTCATGCGTGAGGCTCGTCGAAACATGTGGAGAGTGGCCTTGAGCATGGCTGTGGCTGAGTTCTGGAGGTCTTCAACTGCCAGGGCTCTGCTCCGGAAGTTTATTTATTTATTTATTTAATTGATTTATTTATTCAAAGCAATAAATATTTTTAAAATGACACTTTTATTTAATCACTGTCTATTAAGGGTATGATCACTACTTTGTAAAAAAAAAATCAACCCAAAAAACAAATTTCAGGAATAATATTTCAATAATACTGGCTCAAGAGGGAATAAAAAATTCCATTATCTTTTTTTATCTGAACAGCTTGAATAAAATTTCTATTGAAAATTCAAAGAGAAGAAAAAAATTGTCTTTTGTATAAGCAAGCTTGTTATAACTTAAGATAGCATAAGTATTAGTTATCACGAGAAAATATTCCATTATGAACCTTAATATATTGCTACCCTTTGTAGAAATGGGGAATTAGAACTGTTAGGCCCACTTTCTGGGACTGCGGTTCAGGGTTTTGAGCTTCTGTAATTTTGAAAAGAAAGCTACTTATAGTATTTTTGCTGGTAAAGGGATGTAGTTTTCGTTCTTAGTGTTTTATACAATCTACTCACCAAGAGTTCTGTGAAAAAGCTATGGCAATTCTCAAGGGGTAATTACATTATCCACTGACTCTCGGGAGGGAGAGTAAAATTTTCTTTTATTATCTTGATGTGTTGCCTTATTAATATTCAGAACTAGAATGTTATCTTAAAGTTATTCCAATAAGCAATTTTTTGAAATGTATAACATGAATCACGTCTTACTCAAGTGATAGAAGGAAGCTGGAGTTCCAACTTCCGTTGACGGTCAAGAATCAGGGACGCTGTCTTGTTTACCAAGATAACAAAAATCAGATGGGCCAGATAAGTAATGTGATTTAGAGACAACCGCTGGACTAGAGCTGGACTAGAGCTGCTACTGACTGGATTCCATGGGACGTCAAACGGCCACGTGGCTGCCCACCAATGAGATGGTCAGACTTCTTCGTCAAAACCCTGAATGAATGGTTTGAGGCTCTTCCTGTTCCTGGAGTGAGCAGATACCATTGGGCTACACTAGCATGCGACAGGGACAGGGACGAATGGAGCCATTACTGGCATCTGCTCAAGTAAATCAAAGATCAACAGGATGATAAGTGACACAAGTGAACATGAATGATAAAAAATTAAAATTTTGTGTTTACTTTTTTGTAAATTTTGGTGTGCAAACTATACAGTTCCAATAAAATCTTAGCCTTTTTTATAATACGGCACTTAAGTTTTTAACTTGATGTTATAGGCTGCTTCCTTAAAACTGCTTTAATGTGGCCAGGAAAGGTAACACTGTAGCACTGTCTGCCCATTGTTCATCAATTTGCTAGAGTAGGCACCAGTAATGTCTCCATTGTGAGACTTGTTGTTACTGCTTTTGGCATATCAAATACACCATGGGGAGCTTGCCAGGTTCTGCCACACAGGTGGGATACACTCGGTAGCTTGCCAGGCTCTCTGAGAAGGACAGAGGAATCAAACCTGAGTCAGCCACAAGAAAGGCAAACACCCTACCCACTGTGCTATTGTTCCCCCCAAAATGCTTTAATTAAAAGATATTATAACATAGTAATGCAGATTTTCTTGTTGGTCAGTTAGCAAAACTTCAATCAATTATATAAGTTTACACTTCAAGTAAACTTTTATTTCAGAAATCTATGTATAATAACAAAAAATAAAAGTACTTGTATTTGTGACTAAGGAATATTTAAAATGAAACTTCTCCTAAAACTTCTAAAATTGTCATCTTTCCAAACTTTTTCTGATAGAAGTTGTAAACCATCTACAATTAAGTTTTAATAAAAATGTAGCTTCAATACACTAAAATAATGGCAACAGAGCCAGTACAGGGGATAAGGCACTTGCCTTTCAGTAGCTCAACCTAGAGTTCAAGAAGTGCTGAATCCACAGGCTCTCACATTGATTGCTAGCCCCCGTAGCTGAGAATCACTGGTGTGGGCTGGGTATGCCTCGGAGGCCCCATCCAATATAAAATGAAAAACACCAATAATACTAATACCTGATTTGCATGGATTAAAATTTTTGAGCTACAGAGAACCTTAGAAATTACTTAGCATAAACCTACCTTTATTTGAATTTATGACTTAGATTTAGGATAGATGTAAAAGTCTAAGTTTAAAAATGCAATTTTCACATATAATTTCTCCTAAATGCCAAATAACAAGGTGATAGTAGACCTAGAATGTCTTTTCATGAGTATGTGACTTCCTGAGATGCTTTGGGCTTTGGTCTATGAATATGCAAGGATGAACTGTAAACTCTTTCAGCATCCTTAATATAAAAGGGTAATCACGATTTTAGAGACTGAACTAAATTTTGAAGTTTTTTTTAAACTTCTGAATTTTTAAAGTTCTTTTAACTTTTCCAAAGTACTTTTGTGATTTATATTTAATTGTATCCTTAATGTGTCTGTCGTGTAGACATGAAGGAAATGAAAATGTCTAGCTGCCATTGAGAAATGGCAGTTCTCAGAAGACCATATGCAGTGCCAGGACTCAAACATGAGTCAGCCATATACAAATCAAGTTTCTGAATTCTTAAACAACCAATGAGGTCACTAGAGAGAATTTCTAAATTATCTGAGTACCATATAATGTCGCCCGCAATAGCACAGCCGTTGGGTGTTCGCCCTACACGCGGCCAACCCGAGTTCGATTCCTCCGCCCCTCTCGGAGAGCCTGGCAAGCTACCAAGAGTATCCCGCCCAAGAGGCAGAGCCTGGCAAGCTACCGTGCGTATTGGATATGCCAAAAACAGTAACAATAAGTCTTTCAATGAGAGACATTACTGGTGCCCGCTCGAACAAATCACAAATCGATGAGCAACGGGATGACAGATCATAGAATGTCACTCTCACTGTTATCCCATTGCTCATCGATTTGCTCGAGCCAGTAACATCTCCATTGTGAGACTTATTGTTACTGTTTTTGGCATACCGAATATGCCACGGGTAGCTTGCCAGGCTCTACCATGAGGATGATATACTTTTGGTAGCTTGCCGGGCTCTCCAAGAGGGACAGAGGAATCAAACTGGATTGGCCGTGTGCAAGGCAAACGCCCTACCCACTGTGCTATCCTTCCAGCCCAAATGCCATATAATAAAACTAAGAAATCAAAAATTATTTCCTGTTTTCTCAAATCTCAACACCACTATTCTGATTGTCAAAAAGAAACCAGTAAATGTAGCCAATTCATGTATAATCTATTAATCTTTATATATGTGCTTGTCAGAATTTGTATGCTTTAGTCTGTATGAGACTGTATGAGAAGCAGTCTTAATGTCAAAAGGGTGTATTGGAAATGACCAATCCATCCATTAAAATAGGAACTCTTAGACAGTTTTATGGTGCCTGATTATATAAAATTAAATTAAAGTATGTTTGAAATCAATTTCTAGCTTTTCAGTAAAGAATTCTGCATCTTCTTAATTATACATCAAAGGCAACATGTTTGGTTAATTTAAATTACTTTTCTCCTTCTGAACTCTGACCTAAGTGTCGACAATTTACTGCATTCCAAGGAAAGATGAAAATCTCATTGACGTTTTTGCTAAGCCCAGTAATAACTGTGATAATGTGACTATTTCATCTAACATTTTATTCTTGACTATTTCTATCATTTCTACTTTTCTCAATATCTAGCAGAAAATTTTTAAACTTTGTGTTTGTCAGTTTCTATTTTTGGTTAGAGTTCAGGGGTTTAGGATATTGTCTTGCATGTGGTTGATACCTGGTTGATCCCTGGCAATGCATATGGTCACCAAAACACCACCAGAACTTATCTCTGAGCTCAGATCCAGGATCTGTGCTAGAGATCTGAACACAGTCAGGTATGACCCACACCACCCCCCAAAATGTTTCTCTTTCTTCCACTCTATTAATCGCAAAATTCACCATATATTCCTTCCTTCCTTCCTTCCTTCCTTCCTTCCTTCCTTCCTTCCTTCCTTCCTTCCTTCCTTCCTTCCTTCCTTCCTTCCTTCCTTCCTTCCCTTCCCTTCCTTCTCTTCCTTCCTTCTCTTCCTCCCTCCCTCCCTCCCTCTCTCTCTCCTTCTTTCTTTCTTTCTTTCTTTCTTTCTTTCTTTCTTTCTTTCTTTCTTTCTTTCTTTCTTTCTTTCTTTCTTTCTTTCTTTCTTTCTTTCTTTCTTTCTTTCTTTCTTTCTTTCTTTCTTTCTTTCTTTCTTTCTTTCTTTCTTTCTTTCTTTCTTTCTTTCTTTCTTTCATTCTTTCTTTCATCCACCGGCAATGCTCAGGGGTTAGTCCTGGTTCTGCAGTAAGGAATCACTCCTGGCAGTGCTTAGGGGACTATATGGGATGATGCCGGGGCCCAAATCTGGATCGGCCATGTGCAAAGCAAACACCCTGCCCTCTGTACTATTGCTCCAGCCCTTCACCATACATTTATTCAATAGCAGTGTTTCTATTTTAGTGAAGGAATCATTATAACAAATAAATTTGAATACAGTATGATACTTATTTAAATACTGAAACAAAAGTATCTAAGATATTCCTAGAATTGAGGAAATATAGTATTTTCTTTTTATAATGAAACTGAAAATAATAATTTATCCTGTTCTAGCTCATATCTCCCTAACTTATATACAAATCCCCATCCAGGTGCAAGGCCTCAGTGCATTGCCAGTGTCATATTCTATACAGTATTTGGTTACTGTACAGATCCAGTTGGAGTTCATGCAAAATTATATTATAAAAACAGAAATACACTTTCCCCAATGTTTTGTTCCTAGAACCTCTTCTGACACTTACTTTGCTTGGAGGAATGTTTTCTTTATTTGAAAAAAGTATTTATCAATAAATTATAAACGAGCACCTGGGGGTTGGGAGAGTAGAAGGGAGAGAAACTGGGGACGTTGAAGTGGTGAAAGGATGGATGGTGGAACACTGTATGACTGAAACTCAATCATAAAAACTTTGGAACTGTATCTCATGATAATTCGGTAAAAATAACAAATAAAATAAGACAGAAAAAAATATCAAAAGTTCCTTTCATTTTCATTGGATACCCATATTTGTACAAAAGATTCTATATCACAAAAGAATTGATGTGGCAATTGCAGAGCACTTAGAGATCAAGGGAGAAGGAGAAATTGAGCCAGAAACACAAGAATCCTCTTTTATGCAGGACTGAATGGAAGAACAGAATGCCTAATCATTCATAATGTTTCTGTCATAACTCTGGTAGGGTTGATCTGATGCAGATCATTGTAGTAGTAACAAATTGACAAATTCACTATCCCTTAATGCTTAGACTTCAAGATGAGATAATTATTAAGGAGAATGAATTTATGGCATGAAACATAACTTAGTCTATGTTGATATATGGTAGATAAATTGTGAACAAGGAAATATCACTCTTTATGTTGGGATTTATACAAAATGTTTGGACCACATGTAATAGTTTGTTTCAAAGAAGTTATAGAATTCAAATGAATAGTATAGAGAAACTGCACCTTATCTCTCAACTTGAATAATAATATTTTGTCACTTTTATTTAATCTCCCACCAAAATAACTTTCATATTTTGTTTTTTTAAATGATTTCTGAGTGTCTCACCACCCTGTAAATGAGAGAGGGAGCATAAGGAAGCTAGTGGAAGGTGGGCTTGTGAAGTAGGCAGATTATGTAACACAAAATCTTGCTTACTGGGTTACCTTAACATTGTCAAAAATAATAGTAGAATTTCCTTGCAGGTATATATTATTCAAGTAGGTGACAAGTTAGGGTTTATATCATCCCTCTATAGCTAACTAGGTCTACATTCAACTCAGACTTCAAGAGAAAAAAACACAAGATATACAAGTTATTTTAGTAGGAAATTAGATGAAAGTGACAAAAATATCATTATTCAAGTTGAGGGAATGGATGCAGATTCTTTATACTATTCATTACAGTTCTATAGATTCTTGTTTTTTTTATATTTTCACACATCTGTTTGATTACTTTCAAGTAGTTTTAGTCAAACTATTTAATTTTGAATCTCAATTTCTTAATTCATTAGTGAAGAAATACTCAACCCACAAAATTTTTATAAATATTTCATGAAAAACGAAAAGAAAGATACTGGGTAAGGCCAATACAGAAAAGAAGCTTAACAGATACTGGGGTCCCAAAAATTTAACATTTGAAGACCTGAAATCAAAGCCTACATTCTGGGCATCAAGCTCTGATTCTGTGTATTAAAACTCCTCTTATCTCAATAAACATAAAACACTGGTAAACACGAACATCTTGTTAAAATGCAGATTCTAATTCAGTTCACTGGGGCAAGGGCTAAGAGTTTACACTTTTAATTACCTTCAAGGAGATGCTGAGGGGGCCAGAGAGATTGTACAGTGGATAGAGTACTTGCTTTGCTCATGAGATTCTGGTTCAATTTCTAGCATCTCATATGGTGTTTCAAGCCCTACCAGGAGTGATCCCTGAGCACAGATCCATAAGTAAACCCTGAGCATCAGCAAATGTGACACAGAAACAAAAGTAAAACCAATAAAAACAAAAAGAACTAAAATATCTGTGCCACAGATTATGCATTGTGAAGCACACACTGTTCAATAGAACCAGGAACTGAAATGTCTTAGACTGGGGGAAGAGAAGGGTCCATTAAATAATGGTACAATGGTGGATGTATGTATGTAATAGTTTTGCAACTATAAAGGACTGACTTCAATAGCAACAAACTATAATATAAAAATTAAACATAATGTTAAAAAGCAAAAAATTCCAAATTATTGCTTTACTTCTAAGATTCAATTTCCAAGTGTACTCTCTTCTGATTGCTCATTTATTTTATTCTCATACTCCTATATCAATACTACCAAAGTATTAGTTCTTTCAGGACTGAACTCCTGCATACATGATAACAGTTTTTCTCAGAGTGTAAGATCTTGTTCCTAAGTTTTAGAATGTAAGTTCTCTTTACAGCAACAATGCCCCAGAAATATGCTTTCAGATTCCCTGTGCCCTTAAATTCACTGTTTCAGTATTGTCTCTGAATGCCTTGTTATTCATACCTGTACCTCTCTTCCTTGGAAAAAAGGAATGGATATATAATACTTTTTTGAAGCAACATTATTTATCTGTCTGTACAGGGTATAGACAGGTCAATGCAAAACCTTCCAAGTATCTTCCTATGAATTTGTTCCTTAGTATTTCTCAACCCCAGTCTCACATTTATATGCCTTATTATCCCTCTCACCAACACTAGTCCTTTAACATTCATCTGTGTAAGAGAAACCATTTAAATACTGGAGAAAGAGGAAAATCTTCATCCCATCAAAATGTTTATTTCTAAGCAGATGACATTATGTTATTATTTGAAAACATTCTTTCATGTCTGAACATAAAACAGATATAACTATGCAAACTCTAGAACAAGGTTTATCATTATATACTTCTAATATATCAATTATAATCACCACCAACTTTCATATGAACCAGATGTATGAATACTGAAAACCTTCTAGGAAAACAAATCCATCCATCAGTTCTGTTACTTGATTTTAAAATTATATGCTGGAAAGATTAAGTGAGAGCAATCTTCTATATGTATATAAGTTTTCCACCCCTGTCTCCTCACTCCTAGGAACAATCAGAAAAGCTATTAAAATATGGACAAAATAAAACAGAGAGTAATGGACTCATGTTTAAACATTACTCTTCTATTTGAAACGAGTAACCTTGACAAGCTGCTGCCCATCAGCAGTTCCTAAACTGACAGCTGTGTTTCACATCCTTGCTGCAACATTAAAGACAGTTTGTAAAAATTATCAACTCTTATTGAGCATAAAGGGAAGTTTCTCACCCTTCTTTAAGCAACACATCACAAGGTTCATGGGAAATAAACAGTCAGGACTAGTTAAAAGTGCTTTCATATGACTCAGATTTGTTCTTGAGATTTATTTGTACACATACATTTTTAGTCCCTCAGGAAGTTTTACTTTACTGTCATAAATACTAATTTCTAAAATTTGGCTGTTTTGTTGTTTTCATTTCTGACGTCTGTGTCATGCAAACATCAAACTGTGTAGGCATAAGTTTTTTTGACACCTGTGGACAAAGCAAGAGCCTTTATCATCAATGCATAGAAAATATGGAAAAATAATATAATTATATATAAATATTACTCCTTGTTATATTTTACTATGAATAAATTAATCACTAATTACATTATAAGTATATAAGTATAAATATATGTATAGTCAGATTTTAGCTCTAAGAAAAACTTATCTGGTGTTACTAGTTAATGAACTTCAGATGAGTGACTTTCTGGGAATTTTCTTAAGCAAGAAAATTGTCTCTACTTGAGAAATTGGGAGTATGAAAGATATTCAATGCTTTATCAATGAGAGTATACAATTAGTCCCCTGTTTTCTTTAAGGACACCCTGAAAAACCAGGTTCAGATATTCCAAAGAAGTAGCAAAGAATTCACTTAAGATTTATTGAAAGTCAAATCCTCTATCTAAACCTTTTTTTCTTCATTCTCTCACAAATATTATTGCCTTTTCCCATTGCGGTTCCTGAATGTAAATCTCCATCCTAGAACCTACTTTGAGGAAAAGTTAACCTAAGATATTGTCATGATGATAATGATAAAGAAACATGAACTTGATTGCTTTGTTTTAATGTAATTAATCTCAACCTTTATAGAAATTGATGCATTAAGTTATACTGTCTGGTATGGAAGGCTAAATTTCATACTAAAAGGAGTACTCCTGACAATTTTTATTGGCTACTCTCCACTAACAGTCAGTTTAATGAACTAAGAGAAAGTATAGTTAAATGACTTGCTCGTGATCATACTACTAGTGAAAGAAAAAAACATTATTTGAAAACAGCTCTTCTCAACTCTTCTCCCAATTTCACCTTCACTCCACTCACAGGCTTTTTTGATGGAAAGAGGGAATACCCAGAGATTCTCAGGGCTTACACCCGGCTCTGTGCTCAGGGATCACTCCTGGTGGGCATGGTGGACCATATATGATGCCAGGGATCGAACCCAGGTCTGCTGCATGCAAGTCAAATGCCCTACCCTCTGTACTACTTCTCCAGTCCCATCCACCCATAGACTTTTTTTCCTCTGATCTTTATCCCTCTTCTCTTTATTCCCACCAATTATATCATGCTCTTTGCCAGAGAAAGACAGATCTTTTCCCCTAACATGCCTTTATAAATTTTCTATCTTGGAAATTAACATGACTTTATAAAATTTCAATCTTGGAAATTCTCCAACACATATACATCTTCCCATTATATATTAAATAACTTTAACATTATTAAATAATATATTATACCATATTATTCATGTGTATGTTCATCTAATCAATTTTCTTTATGTATATTTAATCCCCTGGTAGCAAAATTATAGTCATATACAGTGAAGTTAGAAAGACTTCCATCAGGGCCAGAGCCATAGTTCACTGGGTTAAGAATTTTCCTTGCATGCGTCCAACCAAGGATCAATCCCCTGCAACATATATAGCTCTCTGAGCTCTGTTCGAGTTGGTTACTAGCACAGAGCCAGGACTAAGTGCTAAGCACCTACAGTGTAACCCCAAAGCCCTGAAAAAAATTTCCCTTTATTTACACATCAATCTAGTCTTTCCAATAAAGAAAAAAAAATATTTGCCTAGATTGCAAAACACTATTTTAATGTAAATGTGCCCATCTGTCCCACTAACTATAACCAATACAATAGCATATTCTAAGATGCTTTTTCTAAGAATCTTACAAATTTGGGTAAGCAACAGACTAAATTTTAAATTAAAGAGTTCTCAAGGACCTTTGATGCACTATCAAAAACAGAAAAAATATAGAGGATACTGAATATTAATTTTGAAATAATTATTTTAGGCCACACTGAAAACAGGGTCCTGACTAATTTTGCCAATAAGAATTTGTGGTTCACCTTTTCCCCTTGGCAGTTCAGAGGCTGCCATTTTCCAGAGGCCAATGGACAGACAGGCTTGGGTCCACAGTGACGAGGCATGCGGGGACTCACAGGATGAGGTGGGGCCGGCCCTTTCTTCCTCTGCCCCAACGAGACCCTGATACGCTGCCCACAAACAGTCTCTTTGGCTCCTGATCAATTTGCTTAATGGTCATGACTCCAGAAAATATGAAACAAATCTCGGAACCCATCAGCTTTTGGCAGAAATACCTCCAGATTTAATTATTAAAATTCCAGAATTCCAACACCCTAAACTATTCATAATCAGCAATAGAAAACAAAATGTCTAATGTTGCCTTTTCAGCAGATCTAAGTGTTGGGGAAAAATCTCAAATAACAATGATGAGTTCGGTGTCAAAATATTGAATGTAGTCAAAGTAGAGAGAGAGTAATGTGGAAATGATTTGCCACGCCGTTAGGAGGAGGGTGTGGGATGGGGG
Source organism: Sorex araneus (assembly GCF_027595985.1). Lineage (NCBI taxonomy): Eukaryota > Metazoa > Chordata > Mammalia > Eulipotyphla > Soricidae > Sorex > Sorex araneus. The sequence goes on from NC_073305.1 coordinate 21,872,571, forward strand.
GTAGACTGGGGTTTTTGGTGGTGGAAAACGTGCACTGGTGAAGGGACGGGTATTTCATCATTGTATGACTGAGACTTAAACCTGAAAGCTTTGTAACTGCTCTTACAGTGAGTCAAAAAATAAATTAAAAAGAAAAAAAAATGTGTGATTCTAGAGCAATAGCATAGCATGCAGGGCACCTGTCTTGCATGTTCTATGTTATCTACTAGCGTTGATGGCTAGGACCACACAAGGTTCCTTGAGTCCTGACAGGAATGAACCCTGAGCATAGCACTGGCAGTAAGCCCTAAGAACTCAGGTGTAACCCCAAAAAATAATGGAAAAAAAGAATTTAAATTCAGAAAATGGATATTATTTATAACAAATAAATCTCTGTTGGAGATACAGAACAAGCATTAAGGTTTTTGCCTTGCATACAGCTTGCCCCAGTTCAGTGCCCTCTACCACAAATGGTCCTCCAAGCACTACCAATAGTGCAGAGAAAGGAGTAAGCTCTGAGCAACAAAATGTGTGACCAAAGAGCAATTAAAAAATAAATAAATAATTGATGAATATTATAAATCTGATGTTGAATTCATTGCTCTTGAACAGTGAGAATGCACCAAACAGAACTGAAGAAATGGTGTATTTTATATAAATCCATAAAACAATCCTTTTAACATGTATTATTTACTACACTGAAAATGTTTTCTAAGGCAAAATCATAATTCAGCCACGTGGCAGTAGTGAAGGCAGGTGTTTCTTAATGGTCTGATATTAAGGGCAATAATAACTTGTTCATTGAATTACACACAAAAAATATTCTATCTCTGTCTGATCCTTTTCACATACTCACAAACTATTTCTTTTTAGTGGTTCTTATGATTCTATATTTATTTTGTAATTAGACAGCACATGCATTCTGACAATTATAATTTTTTTTATATCTACAAATAATCCTAGGGAAAAACCTACTCGTAATATTTTTCTAATAATTTTGAAATTGGGGCTGGAGTGATAGCACAGCGGGAAGGGTGTTTGCCTTTCAAGCAGCCAACCTGGGTTTGATTCCCAGCATCCCATATGGTTCCTCGAGCACCACCAGGAGTAATTCCTGAGTGCATGAGCCAGGAGTAACCCCTGAGCATCGCCAGGTGTAACCCCAAAAGCAAAAATAATATTATTATTAATAATAATAGTAATAATAATAAATTTGTTCTATAAATTTTGCTAATTTTCTTACTTTGGCTTGCCTTGGGAGGCATAAAATGGGGTGGGAAGGAGTTCGTTCTCTGTTTAGTTCTTGACATTGTCTTAAGTACTGTTAATATGTTCTCCTTTTTCATTAAAAAACTTCTTACTGTGCATTATATTAAAACATATGAAGAAATAAAACCTTTCAATCAATTTTTTTTTCATTTTCAGTCACATCTGGCAATGCACAGGGGTTACTCCTGGCTTTGCACTCAGGACTTAGTCCTGGCGGTACTCAGAGGACCATATGGGATGCTGGGAATCGAATCCAGTTCGGCCGCATGCAAGGCAAACGCATGCACAGCCCTACCCACTGTGCTATCGTTCCAGCCCCTCAATTAATATTTTTCAATCAATATTTTGCTTGTTGTCTTTTCTTATGGCTAGTCAACAATCATAACACTTCATTGGATAGACTCTGTAATGAGTCAAAAGAATGTCCACTGGTACAAAAAAAATTGAATTCTGTGATTAAATTTAAAATAAACTTCTGTCTTATTTATGGTTGTTGCTGGTTTGTGCATTGTATGCAGTGGTGCTCAGGAACTATTTCTGGTTATGTTTTCTGGAGTCACTACTGACAATCTTTATGGGGACCAAATGTAGTACCAGAGGGTCAAGCCAGGGTTAGCTTCATGCAAAACAAGCACATTAATCTCTTGTCCATTTCAATTAAATTTTATACAGTAAATTCTGTTACTCAAGTTAATAAAATGCCATTTTGGAGGCACAGAGTTTTAAAATGCTAACACATTAGTGACTGCTACAATCCCTTTAAATAGCACTGTAGCACCGTCATCCCATTGTTCATCAATTTGCTCGAGTGGGCACCAGTAACGTCTCCATTGTGAGACTTGTTATTACTGTTTTTGGCCTAGCGAATGCACCATAGGTAGCTTGCCAGGCTCTGCCATGTGGGAAGATACTCTTGGTAGCTTGTTGGGCTCTCTGAGAGGAACGGAGGAATCGTACTCAGGTCTGCCACATGCAAGGCAAAAGCCCTACCCGCTGTACGATCGCTCCAGTCCAAAATGGCAGCATATTATTTAAAATTGATAAAATGTCAACAATAGATCTTCAACAAATATTAAATATCCCTTTAAATATATAATTATATTAACATGTTGCAACACTGCTACAAAATCAGGTGGTACCATTACCGTTTCACCGAATAGTAATAAACAGCTTATTTGGGAAGAAAACTTTGTCCAATGACAGAAAAGGAATAGATAGTTGATCTGTGGTTGAAATATTTGTTTATCTAGCTCCAGAACTGTTTTGCATTTTTCTCTAGTGCTGCATTCCTTTTTATGTAATAAACAAGCAATACAGAATTAGAAATAATATAAAAAATTATGTAATATGACAGATCCCTCCCCCAACCATCCCACATTGAACTCCATCACAATCTCTTCTGCCCTCCTCAGTCTCAACCTTAATATGTAAAGATGGAAAATGGAATGTTAAATGCACGCGCATATATCTTATTATAAGATATATCTTATATGCTGACTTAAAAACCAATGCCGCAGCCGGAGATTGTTCCGGACCCCAGACAGGCCCAACAACACCAGGGTGCCAGACAGAGAAGATACAGCCAGCACGCCTTCTCCAGATGGAGCCCCGGAGACCCTGAGCTTCTGCTAACACGGCTCCGGTATGCTGGACTGGTACATCTCCAAACTACATGGCCGCTTATGCGCCCGTGCGGCCTTTCCTGATATACAAAATATATGCTCAGGAATGGCTCTGCCACCCCTAAGCGTCCATTATCCCAGGGGCACATAAACCAATCTCAGAATGCAGCGACTGTTGGCAGATATACTCCTGGACTCTGAACTAAGCTACAGCCCCGTGCAGCCCCGGGAGGGAAAGGGTTTCTGTCCCTTGGCCTTTTCCCCCCTGGACAGCATGGTGACCACCACCGTTCTGAACCAATTGGACAGAGAGGTAGGAGTTTGCAGTCATGGGATGGGATGCATAGGGAATCTTGTGATGGGGGAGGCAGAATCGGTCCTGCCTCCTGCCCAAATGAGACCCCGACCGGTCGCCCATGAACAGCTCCTTCACTCCTGAACAGCCATGATCCCAGCACCACAGAAACCAATCTCGGAATGCAGCGGCTGCTGGCAGAAATACCTCTGAACTTAATACCAGAATTCCAAATCTGGGTGGCCGCTTTCACGACTGTGCAACATCATATGCTCTTTGTTACCAACAACAGAATACATACATTCTAATGATGCTATTCTGACAGGTCTGACTGTTGGGGGAAAATCTCCAAATAATGATAGTGAGTTTCCTGTTGAAAATTGAATGTAATCAAAGTAAGGAAAGAGTAAAGTGAAAATCATCTGCCACACAGGCAGAGGGTGAGTTGGAGTGGGGTATGCTGGGGTTTTGATGGTGGAACATGTGTACTGGTAAAGGGACGGGTGTTTGAGCATAGTATGACTGAGACTCTATCCTAAAAGCTCTGTAACTGTTCTCACAGTAACTCAATTAAAAAATAAATTAAAAATAAATAAATAAAAATAAATTTTAAAAAAATGCTGCACAAAAAGAAGGGGTGTTCTCCAGTGTACAAAACTTTTTAAAGGTTTGGTCAGTATTAACCCACCTTTTCCTGAACTTCAAATCACAACCTCTTAGTAATCCTATATGCCAAACTACCTATACTACCCCTAGCAGGACATTATTCACATATTATTCCCTCCTGAAAACACTTTCAAGGATTTGAACAAACCTCAGGAAACTTCAGAGTTGGGAGAAATATGACCAGCTATGTTATGAGGCAGAATTCAATGATGCCCCAATTTCTCAAATATGACAAAACAGTAAAAAAGAATGCAAAATAAATGCATGTGGGATGAGGAACCTAATTTTTCAAATTTGTAATACTTAGGCTGGTCATTATTGAAAGAGAAAATGTGGCTTGTTGACAGTTTTCTATTTGACTCTTGCCTACTGATAAGTGCCTGCATGCCAGTTGTGTAAATCATGTTCTCTCTCTTGTTTGTCTTTTATAGATGGTGTAGGTGTCAGTATATGTATCTGTATTTCACAATTCCATTACTACAACAAATTATCATAATCTAAGTATTTCTCCACTATTTTTTACTATCAGTTCTCATGTAGGCAGCAAAAGGGAAACCAAGTGTATGCTGCTAATTTGCCTCAACAGTAGAGGAAAACACCCAGTATCAGGAAACAAACTTATCTCAAAATTTACTCTTTGAGGGGTTGAATATGTAAAATAAAGATTACTTACCCCCAAATGACTGACTTGAGGTTTAATAAAATACAGCCTTATTAACATTAAAGACTGCTGCTTAGAGAAGTGAGGAATGGAAAGAAGATTAAAGTTAGATGAGAACAAGTTTATTTTGGGTATATGAGTTGAGGTTTTCAAGGGTAAATTTTTCCTTTACTTCAAATCAAATCCTGCTAATAAACTATGCATGAAAATGCAAGCCTGAGTTGACAGATTCTTGGGTTCAAACTCTCTCTTACGTAGTAAGATAACTTCAGTACATAACATAGTGTCTCTCTATCACATTTTCTTATGCAATAAATATAATTTTGATGCTTGTTTAATTTGTACCAGAAAATAACTTAAGACCCATAGTATTATTTTAATTATAAAATAACTAAAAGTTCACAGGTAGTACCAGAAACAGCGATTTATAAATTACTATAGCTCATTTCTAAAGAAACATCCTGAAATATAGAATAGAAAATTTAGTTTTTAGTCCATATTCTTTGAGAATGCAAGCTGGATTTAGTAGTGTTTTTGTCACAAGAAGTATCTTGTTAAATTATCACTTTGTTATGAAAACTGTTATAGCCGTTATTATCTTACAAATGCATAGTATCCCTTTGGATGACATAAAATAGAAAGCACTAAGAATTATACAAGTGAAAGGAAAGGAAGTAGTCATAAAAGAAAGTGTGCTCATGTGTTATTTTGGCAAATGATTACTTTTACTAAGATAGTGATAAGAAAATATGCTACCTCTTTTTCTAACCAATAGATACTTTTTAATCACAATTGGGTTGTTATCTTCAAACAATTTCTAGAAAAGAATAACGAAATCTTTTTTAAATTAATTTATTTTTTTTAATTTTATTGAATCACTGTGCGATAGTTACAAGCTTTCATGTTTGGGTTTCAATCTCATAATGATCAAACACCCATCCCTCCACCAGTGCACATTCCCCACAACCAATATTCCTGGTATACCTTTCCTACCCTCCCCCTGTCTCTATGGCAGACAATATTCCCCATACTCTCTCTCTACTTGCAGCACAGACACTGAGAGCTCATCATGTCTGGACCATTGTCTACTTTTGGCATGCATCTCCCATTCCAACTGGTTCCTCCAGCCATCATTTTCTTTGTGATCCCTTCTCTATTCCATCCGCCTTCTCCCCTCTGCTCATGACGCAGGCTTCCAGCTATGGGGCAATCCCCCTGGCCCTTGTATCTACTGTCCTTGGGTGTCAGCCTCATGTAATGTTATTCTATACTCCACAAATGAGTGCAGTCCCTCTATGTCTGTCCCTCTCTTTCTGACTCATTTCACTTAGCATGATACTCTCCATGTTTATCTATTTATAAATAAATTTCATGACTTCATCTCTCCTAACAGCTGCATAGTATTCCATTGTGTAGATGTACCAAATTTTCTTTAACTAGTCATCTGTTTTAGGGCACTCAGGTTGTTTCCATATTTTGACTATTGTGAACAGTTCTGCAATGAACATATAGGTACAGATGTCATTTCTACTGTGCTTTTTTATATCCTCGGGATATATTCCCAGTAGTGGTATTGCAGGGTAATATGGAAGCTCAATTTCTAGTTTTTTTCTTTCTTTCTTTCTTTTTTCCTTTTTTATTTTATTTTTTTTTAAATTTTATCACCAAGTGGAATGTTACAGAGTTCTCAGGTTTATGTCTCAGTTATACTGTATTCAAACACCAGCCCTTCACCAGTGCCCACATTCCACCAGCAAAATCCCCGATATACCCCCCGCCCCCCACCCCAACTGTATAACTGAAGAACCTCACTTTATTTTCTCTTCACCTTGATTACGTTTCATATTTCAACACAAAACTCACTATTGTTGTCGGAGTTATATCCCCAAACAAGATAACCCTAATAAGGAGGCATTTGATAACTAGTTTTCCATTCAAAGATTGTATGTTTTCAGGTTTTAGAAAAGGTCGCGCGGCCACGTTAGCGGCCGCGCGGCTCGGATCTGTCCCAGTCCCGAATCCTGGAGCTGTGTTAGTTGCTGCTCAGTGTCGCCAGGGTTCCATCTGGAGAAGGTGTGCTGGCGGCACCTCCTCCCTCCGGTCCCCCAGTGTTGCTGGCCCCGATTTGGGTCCGGAGCATTGTCCGGGCCGCGTTGCTCACCAGAATGCCTGCCGCTTCTCTGTGGATTGTGGCATCAAGATTCAATTTCTAGTTTTTGAAGGACTGTCCATATTTAAGAATAATGCAATCTTAATAAAAAATAAAATTCTGGTTATCTTCACTTTTCATTTTATAATGAATCACTTATGATTTCAAAATATTTGATTTGAATATTTCTGGATAATGCCCATATTCTGGATAATACTACTTCTGGATAATGCCCATACTACTACTGCTGATGGGTGGCCATGAGCCTGGGAGAGCTTTTTGGGGTCCATTTTGCATGCTGTTAGTGTTTTGTTCTATGAGGTGATTTAAGCTTAAGATACTAGATAAATGATATAGATATGACTGTGAACTGTCGCATAACAAATTGTTGGAAATTAATCATGGCATCATCTACAAATGACCAAATTATGATTTTAGTATTATACACAAATGGAATGCATATTTATATTCACTTCAGATATAATTTCCAATATTTAGATATCAAACTTATGTGGCAAATACAAACCTTTTCCCCAGTCTCTTTGGGTTTATATAATGAACTAAAATAGCTGATATATCTTATTAGTAGTAGTAGTAGCACTGTCGTCCCGTTGTTCATCAATTTGCTCGAGCAGGCACCAGTAATGTCTCCATTGTGAGACTTGTTGCTACTGTTTTTGTCATATCGAATATGCCACGGGTAGCTTGCCAGGCTCTGCCATGCAGGCGGGATACTCTCGGTAGCTTGCTGGCCTCTCCAAGAGCGACGGAGGAATCGAACCCAGGTCAGCCGCATGCAAGGCAAATGCCCTACCTACTGTGCTATCTCTCCAGTGATGTATCTTATAAATAATAGAAACATATATCTCACAGTATTAGAGACAGTGAAGTTCAAGATCAACATGCCAACAAGTTAGGTATCTACCAAAGACCTTTTCTAAATTATTTCATAAATGGTGGCCTTCTTGATACATCCCCACATGGTGAAAAAGTCAAAAATTCTTCCTGAGGTCTCAACTTTCCAAAAAGGCACTAAACCATTTCAAGAGTGATCTACCCAAATCACTTCATCACACTCTAAATACCCCATCTTCTAGTACCATCATGTTGGACCTTAAATTCAACTTGTGAGTTTGAGGATGGAATGAGGAAAACAAACATCATTCTGTAAAGTATGCAAAACTACAAAATTTTGTAAATACAAAAAGCAACCAACAGTATAATATTGCCTGACCTTTAGTTTCTTAAGATGAAGAAGCATGGCATTTTTTTAATATGTGACTGCCTGAAATGTGTTCTATGTATTCTGTCACTCTGCCAGATGTAACTTTTCTGTATTGAACTCAGTCTTACTGAAAGACCCAGATTTTATATCCCAACTGGCATCATAACCCACAATGGAAGACAAAGAACAGCATCAGCAACATTTGGAATTTTAAATGCTGAGACATTTCCAAGTGAATGCCGTAAGCCTGAGATCTTCCTGTCATTGCTTATATTTAGGCCTTATTTTTTGCTAAGTGTTTATTCACGAATCACTTCTTTCCTCACTTTGGTCCCCAAACCACATCCCAGTTGGGAACATAAGAAATTTATTGTAAATATGTTTCTGCTGTTACAAGAGTTAAGAGGCAAACAGGAACCTACACTCTGTAGAATGGGATATCTTAATAACTAACTATGCAATACATAAATTGCAAAGGGATTTTATCTATATAACTATTCAAAGTTAGGACATCATACTGTAAAACTTATGACAACATTATTTTCTACTCCACAACTTTAGTTATGCCAGGTAATAACTTAGGGTCTCAAGAACTCTAAGGTAATTAACACTTGAAAATGTTATAGTGCCTACAGAGGAAAATTGCCACTTTTCCCTTTACAGTCCTTCATGATCCCTAGCATCATCTGATGACAATGTCTTCTGGACACTTTCTCCTCACCCCTCTTAAAGTGATTATGCTTTCCTATCAAGAGAGTTGGCAGCTGTCCTATTTAAAGTCACATAAGGTTTCCTGGGGAAACATCCTTAGAGAAGACATTTGAAACATCTTCCCTAAGGAAGGAGAAGTAAATTTTAAAGTTTTTTATTTTACTTCTCAAAACTTTAGGTGTGTCTCTTGAGTTTCAGTTTATTTGGAAGGGCTATGGAAAGAATCACACACACACAAAATCTTATTTATAAAGTATACCACAAAAAAATAGATAGTTACTTTTCTAGTTCTCTCTCCTTCTTATTTATTTCTTCAGTTTTTATTTAAGCACTGGTGATTTACAACATCATTAATAATAAAGTTCAGGCATACAATGTTCCCACATCACACCACCCACCAGAATGTCAGCAAGCCTCCACCACTCTCTCAAAGTTCCTTCTCACTTGTCATTCCAGCCTTGTGGTAAGCTCAGTTCCGGAGGTCTCTGAGATCCTATAGCCATTAGTCATTAGTATCCCCTTACTCTATTTCCCTACATTTCATTTTTAAAAAGGGCATTTTGTATTTTCTCCTCTCCTCTGACTTCACTCAGCATGAGATCCTCCAGTTCCCGCCACATAGTTGCAATTTTCATGACTTCATTTTTTTCTTATTGCCAATTGTGTTATATATATATATATATATATATATATATATATATATTGTGTATATACTACAGTTTCTATATCAAGCCAACTTTGGTTGTTTCCCATCTTGACTATTGAGACTATCACCACAATGATCATAAAGAGTGCAACTGTATTTTCAAAATAGTGTTTGGGGAACTTGGTATAGATGCCAAGGAGTGGAATTACTGAGTTATATGGAATCTCAACTTTTAGTTTTTGTGGAAGGCTCCATACTGTTTTTATGGCAGCTGAACCAGATGGCATTGCCGCCAGCAGTGGAAGAGGATAGAGAAATAGAAGAGTTGGGACTAATACAAATGTTTAGGGCTTTCCAATTCTCCGTAAGGAAAAAAGCAGGAGGGTTCACCCAAGATTCTAGGATATCCAAATCACTGAAAAGCAATAACAAATCAATGCTCCTTACATTCCTAGATGCTCCCAAGTTGGGATTATCAGATATGGCAACAAGAGGTACTAAATGATCAGTATGCTCCCCTTGGAGAGATGGTGAGTGATTCCACTCAAGAAAGAGAACAAGTAATAAAAGGGATGCATAGGCTCACTCATGTTGTTCAATCCATTGCTTTCTCAGGTAAACTTTAAACTTGTCAAAGCTATTCCTTGTACCAGATCCAAGAGATGTAGTATAGATCCTGTTAGGATTAGGGTTGGTCAAAGGACCAGGAAGCCACATAGACAGTGAAGTTCTTCGCAAAGAAATTAACAACTACAGAAGCATTTCAAAATAATGATTAAGATGGCATCTTCAAAATTCTACAAAACAAACAAACAAACAAACAAAAACAGATCTCATGATATCTAGAACACGAAAAAGGTTGTTGTTTAGGACTCTGTATTTAATACCAGACTTTTCAGAGATAAATGATATTGTGGTACTGATAAACTATCTGGGTACATAAACCAAACGTTTAAGAACTTTTCATAGCCCTCAGCTTTAAAGATTCATTGACTAAAGTACTAATTTGATAAGCAAACAACAGCTCTTACAGATTGGGATCCCACCGTGGGAGTCACAACTACCTCCTTTTTCTATAACTACATACATTTTTAAAGTAACTCTTTGACAAGATAATATTCATATTGCAATGGGATTTTATTTTCACCATCTAAATTCAGAACCCAACCCTCTAAAATACATAGCTTCAATTGTTCCAATGTGCAGTATATCAGGGAAGACATTTTTTGTTTCTTGGAATAATCATATCATGGTTTACCAATCCTGGCTTTAACATGGAGCCATTTTTATAAAACTGTTTACTAAATAGTAAATATACTATATAGCTCTCTGCCCTACATTGGAAATAAAACTAAAATCATAGCATCAAAAGCTACTAAATTTGACCAGTTGTGTTCACTAGTTCAAAGATTTAAATTTAGATATTTATTAAACAAAATTTAAAGTAAAGCATTAAAACTTTATTTATTTAAAACTTTATAAAGTTTTGAATAGATAAATATATAAAACTAGTTGGTGTTCCCTTCTCTATCTGAGCTGCCCTCTCCCTCAGCATGTGAGGGCAGCAAAATATATATATATATATATATATATATATGTATACATAACTATTTAAAACAAAGTATTAGATTACAGCATGTATCAATGTATCAGAATTTTAGTTGTTGCAAGTTTATTTTTCCTGTAGCACTGCACTGTTGTAGCACTGTCATCCCGTTGTTCATCGATTTCCTTAAGAGGGCACCAGTAACATCTCCATTGTGAGATTTGTTGTTACTGTTTTTGGCATGTTGAATACGCCAAGGGTAGCTTGCCAGGCTCTGCTGTGTGGGCGGGATACTCTCAGTAGCTTGCAGGGCTCTCTGAGAGGGATGGAGGAATTGAACTCGGGCCAGCCGTGTGCAAGGCAAATGTCCTATCCACTGGGCTATCGCTACAGCCTGAATTACTTTTCCTAATTATATTAGGAAATATTAGTTTACTTATATTAAGCATAATTGTTGTACTTTTTATCTATTGGCTATTTTAAATAATTTTTCTATGTATGGATACGATGGGCACTGAATTTCTTTCTTGATATATAATCAGTCCTGCTTTGTCCATAGATTTTGTAACTTTGAGAACACATAAAGAGTCACACATCAATATATTCTTTGTATTACAGAATAAATCAGGAAAATAGTCCCAGGATCTACTTACCGCAGTCCATTTTGTTACATCTTTTTCAGTGTACTTACTTTGATCTGACAATGGCAACGTCCTTTTAAATTACACCAGATGGTTTTATCCCCTTAATTCTTCACTGTGAACCTTCCTTCTGATCCACTGGCTTTCCTACAACATTTTTTAAGCTCAGCATTTCTAACAGAGGCATTTCATTGTCAGGCAAAAGAATATTCTTTTCTACTTTTCTTTGGTATTTCTATATTCACTTTCAAGGACATATCAAAATCAGTCTGAGAGAAAAGTAAGGGGATTCAAACATTTGGTCAAAGAACATGCACTCTACCCCACAGGAAGGAAATAATAAAGCCTACTGGATATCAATAACAATACAGCCAATAGTAAGAACTTCTTTCAAGGTCCTATTCAAAGTACTTCATTTTTAAAATCTATGTAGTGCAGCTGGTAGGGCGTTTGCCTTGCACGCAGCCGATTGCTCTGCCCCTCCCAGGGAGCCCGGCAAGCTACCGAGAGTATCTCGCCCACACGGCAAAGCCTGGCAAGCTACCTGCGGCGTATTTGATATGCCAAAAACATTAACAAGTCGCACGATGGAGACGTTACTGGTGTCTGCTCGAGCAAACCGATAAGCAATGGGATGATAGTGACAGTGACAGTGACATATGATCAGAAATACAGAAAAAGGAGAGAATTATGTTTATCTTTAAATTGTACATCATTTTTAAAAAATTTTTGGGTCACACCTGGTGATGCACAGGGGTTACTCCTAGCTCTGCACTCAGGAATTACTCCTGGCGATGCTCAGGGAACCATATGGAATGCTGGGAATCAAACCCGAGTCAGCCACGTGCAAGGCAAATGCTCTACCCTCTGTACTATCGCTCCAGCCCTAAATTTGACATTATTTTAAAACATTTTCTCATCCAGTGTAACAGCGGAAAGCCTAGGAATCCAAGTCCAATGACTTATGAATCCAGATAGCCTTAGGGAGAATTATAGCGGTCTGATAATACTTACCAATATTTCCTATAATATATTGAAAATTACTAATTTTTTCCAAGATGAGTATAGATTAACTAACCAAATCTGCACTCAACACATTCAGCTCACTATACCACAAAGTTTCTTGAACTTCAACTACTATGAATTTCACAGAAACTCTCACTGCTAATTTATGTCTGCAGATTTTACATTAAAAGGAGGGGAAAAACAATTATTCTCTAAAACATGTTTTGTTTCTTACACATTATGTCTCAACATGTCATGCCCATTCAGAAATAAATAATTCAAGACTTCTTCATTAAGAGAAAACTTAGAAAATGAGGAATGCTGACCATCTGTTTATTCAAACTCACTTTGAAATTTAATTATGCATTTAAAACCTCTTCCAGAAATCTTTTGGTTGGCTTCCCCGCTATACTATATAGAGTCTTACTTAAACTTAGAAGGTAATAAGCTTCTCTATTTTATCCCTTCTGTAAACTGCCAAGTCAATATTCTCCAAGTGTAACTACTCATCAATAAAAATAAATTTAGTTCTTAAAAATTCCAAGAAAATGAGAACAGTAATAGTATATGAATCAATATGCTTGCTTTTGCTTTCCATTCTATTGTACTCTGACTCAGCTACTTCCTGGTCCCCTAACTGTATTAATCATCTAAATAGTTGATTCCTCAAACCACAAAATACTCTCTCTTGTATTTTATTTATTCATTGTCCATAGTCTGTGCTCTAGCTAAAATGTATTTTCATTTCTGTCCTCCTTTCTAACCACTCCGTTACAAATTAGGTATTTTGTTCATTTAATGTTATAACTATCTTTTTGTTAACCTATACTTAGTGCCTATTTTTTTTATCTCAAGAATAAATCGCGGGGCTGGAGTGATAGCACAGTGGGTAGGGCGTTTGCCTTGCACGCGGCCAACCCGGGTTCGAATCCCAGCATCCCTTATGGTCCCCTGAGCACCGCCAGGGGTAATTCCTGAGTGCATGAGCCAGGAATGACCCCTGTGCATTGCCGGGTGTGACCCAAAAAGAAAAGAAAAAAAACAGAGACAGTAATTAAAAAAAATTTTTTTTAAAAAAGAATAAATCGCATTGCTTCATTCTTTAAAAATTTTGAGTTACACTGGGCTGTGCTCAGGGATAACTCCTCACTCAGTGCTCAGATATCACTTCTGGCAGGCTAAGGGGACCATATGAGGTGCAATGGATCAAATCCAGGTCAGCTGCATCCAAGGAAAATTCCATATCCTCTGTACTATCTTTCCAGCACCATCATTTCTTCATCACTTAATATACTCTCACAATAAATAAATTCCCACTTAGATACCCCACATCTTAAATCAGAAGTTAAAATTTCTACATTTCTATGTCAATTTTCTTACCCTGTCTTTACATTGCCCTTGTGAATCTCCACACAGTAGCAGCTGACAAAACAGGATTCTGCAAAGTGTGAAGAATCCTAAAATAATAAGAATGACACTGCCAAAAACACCTTAGTCCCACTGAGACATTTGAGACAAAACCATGAAAAAAATCCACTTTTACAGTTAGAAAACACCGATCTTGAGAGAGAGAGAGAGAGAGAGACTCTTTTACAGAGATTAGGAATAAAATTAGAGATTGATCACAAAAGCTAGAAGCAGCAGAATATAATTGTAACTACACTGAAAATTCTATAATTTTAAGAAAACATATTCACATGGTTTAAAAATGATAAAGATCTGAGATATAGCTGAAGTCTCCAGGTACCAAACAAAATGTCAAATAAATGAAATCCTAAATCATACAAATGCAATGGTGAGGGGCAGAGAGGTATTACTGGCTAATTTGCCTTGTGAGTGGCCGACCAGGTTCAATTCTTGTCCCCATATATGAACCCCTGCACAGAAGTAATCCCTGAGCACATAGACTTGGGTAAGCCCTGAACAGCCCAGGTGTGACCCGAAAAACAAAAGTCCAATGGTGATTATGAGTGTAGTTATTCAACTACTCAGAGGGTCAAAGAGGTAGATATGGTACACACTTATTTGAGCTTCTAATTTAGAACCAAAATGTTTCTAAGTAAGTTAGCAAATGTTACAGACTGCAGAGATTCTGAGTTCAGACTTAGTATTAAGAAAAGCTAGTGCTTCATTAAAAATCTATTAACAAGGAACAGAGTTCCTGTGGGAGAAATATGGGTCAGATCATTTATACCTACTTCTAAGCACTTAGCTAGCACTGATAAATCTAATAATACATTAAACCAAAGGCAGTTAAGGACGAAGATGATTACAAATGTAACAAATATTTCTAAGAAGTCCACGTTCAAACTGCAAGGGTTAAAGTTAGAAATGATCCCATATGCAAATCAACTGAGTTGGCATTTCAATTCACATAATGGGAAGAGCTACATGTTGCCTAATAAGGAGTCCTCCCTCCAAATGGCTCCCTCTCCCCACTAACCAAAAGCTCTTTACTGGTTTTGTGCTCAGGTCAGGTTGCAAACAGAAAAAAATAAAAAGCAACAAAATCTTCCTCCAATTTCTTATGCCTTTAATTCCCATCCTACTGCTTTTACCTTTCAAACTTTTCAACAATGCATATAAATCCGGCTTCCTGTTAACACTAACATGGTCTTCCTGAGCCCAATCAACAACACTCAACCAGCTCAAATATTCTGGCATTTAAATTTTTCTTCCTTTGACCATGGTTATTCAGCACTTTAAAATATATTAAACCCTACTTTATTCTTCCTCCAAATATAACTTTCAGATTCCAGCTGTTCTCAGCAGGAAGTGCCTATTTCATCCCCTTACATTATACTTCTGGAAACAGCCTTCTTTGATTCTCTCTCTAGTTCCTGACCCATTCCATTCTATTATTCACACGTGGCTGCCAAAATAATTTTTCCCAACATTTTCTATCTAATTTCTTTAATCACATATCACAGATGTAATTTCTCTGGTTAAACCTAGCAAATTAAGTACATGTGTTTATCACTATTCTTTTATGAAACTTTATTAAGAGGACAGTAACTAACGATGTTTTAAAAGATAGGACAACAAAAGCAATGAAATGTAGAATAATGAAAACAGGAGGGGGAAAAATGAAACAAAAGAGAGATATCTATCAGTGCAGGGAAACTGGTACCAAAAAGACAAGCAGTATCTGACTGAAAAGAGCACTGTATGAGGCGAGAGAGTTAACACAGTAGGTTGGATACTTACATTGCACATAACTGACCAGGCTTAATCCCCTGCATCCCATATCATCTCCACCCCTAGCACCCTAAAGAATGAATCCTGAATACAGAGACAGTAGTAAGCCCTGAACATTACGAGGTGGTGTGCTTCTTTCCAAAAAAGCACTATATCTGAGCATGTAATAGTTATAGAAAATAAATAACAATATAAACCTCTTAAGTTCTCCATTAACTGAACTATCAGGAAGAGTTAAAAACAAAGAAGCACCAGGATATGATTCTGTACAGCATTTACCTTGCTTTTATTGTCCTGGGTTGTTGTCTTCTTAAAAATTTTTTTTTTCATATAGCCCTGTATAGCACTGTAGTTCCATTGTTCATCTATTTACTCAAGCGGGCGCCAGTAACGTCTCCATTGTGAGACTTGTTGTTACTGTTTTTGGCATATTGAATATGCCATCACTAGCTTGCCAGGCTCTTTGTGAGGGCAGAATACTCTTAGTAGCTTGCCAGGATCTCTGAGAGGGATGGAGAAATTGAACCCAGGCAGGCCGTATACAAGCCCTATCTGCTATGCTCCAGTCCAAAAAAATATCTATCTGCTCCAGTCCAAAAAATATTTTTTAGCTGAAAATTTTTTTAAATTCTTTTTAATTAAATCACCATAAGCTACACTTACAAAGCTTTCATGATTGGGTTTCAGTCATAAAATAATCAAACACCCATCCCTCCACCAGTGTACATTTTCCACCACCAATGTCTCCAGTAACCCTCACTCTCACCATCCCAACCGTCCCCCTGACTCTATGGCAGACAATTTCCCTCTTTCTCTCTACTTATGGGCATTATAGTTTGCAATATAGATAATGAGAGACCATCATGTTTGGTCCTTTACCTACTTTCAGCACACATTTCCCATCCCAAATGATCCCTCCAACCATCACTGACTTAGTGATTCTTTCTCTATCCCAGCTGCCCTCTCCCCCAGTTCATACAGCAGACTTCCAATCATGGAAAAATTTTCCTGACCCTGTCTCTATTATCCTTAGGTGTTAGGGTTGGAGGTGTCCTGGGTTTGATTCCCTGACCCACTGAGGAGGGTGAGGGCCATCGAGGAACAAGAATGGATGATTGGAATGAAAACAAGAGGACTGTTAAACTCTAATTAGACTACTATGACCAAGGTACAAAACCATGTTCTTTTTGCCTTTTAGTTATTTTTTATTTAGTAAAATGAAGTGGGAAGAGAGAAAAGAAGACAATAAAGGAAAGGAAATGGAAAAACACACCCTGAGCAGGGATGCATGCAACACTGGAATGGAGTACCAGTTCTTTCTTTCTTACATTGGAAAATCCAAGATCACGGTGCCAGCATATTTGGCATCTGATGAAAGCCTATTTGCTAACTGGTCATTTTTCTTTGTGGCGACTGATACCACTCACAAGAGTTCGTTCTTTAGAACCTAATCACCTCCAAAAGATCTTACCTCTTATTAGTACTAGGAGTTGCAGTCTTGATTTGTGATTTGGGGAAGGGAGGCATGAAAATTAAGTCTCTAAAAAAGAAAAGATTTTCTCTTCAATTTTAGCTGACTGAATGGACAGATGCCGAGTACTCAAAAATCAACACAAACTCTCTACAGGAAACTTACTTTAAAAATAAATATATACTATTAGCAAATTTAAATATATAATAGTCCCTTAAAGATAATTAGGGTAATCATTATCATTTACCCTAATTCTTCATAATAATAAAAATTTCAGTCCAGCAGAAATATTTTGTTCAACAGACTAATCATTGACAAAACTGATGTTATGACATGCCTCTCTCAACTCTCTTCCTAATGCTCCAAAATAGCTTTACTGCTATGAGTTTTAACTCTCAAATGTTTAACATCAAAATATGTGTATGGACTTCTGTATTAAAGGAGAATGGAGACTAAGAATGAATGGGTAATATTTCTGATAACAACAATAGATGATTTTTTCCAATGGCGGGGTATGTCTTCAAATAGATTATGCTAGAGTTCTAAATGACATCTTATCATTTATCCCATTTTCTTGAATAGAATATTTAGAATTTTTCTGATTTATTTTGTCTCCAGTAACATTCATCAACACTTGCCAAATCCCCTACCACAATCCTCTTTGTATTCCCATTATCTACAGGTGCTCTACCAGGACGCCAGAAAAGAAAACTTCCCACTATAAAATAACTCAATTTATGCATCATTCTCTTGTGATTTGGCCTGTCAGAGATTGATTATATCTTTTGAATACATGAAATTGAATACTTTAATCTGAGGGTTAAACGTAGGTAAGGGAGTTTTTTGCTTGTGTAAACACAAAAAGGTGGGGGCACAGAGCACAGGGCAGCAATGCTCTATGTCTCCCATAGCTCCAGTTCGGTAGTCTCAAGCCGCTTCCCCCACCCCGGGGAGGTTGATGGTGATGGAGAGGTGAGCAAAAGAATGAGGGCCAGGTTAGTTGGTCTCAGTTTCAGTTTATTCCATTCCCATCTCCATTCTCCTCTGATTCTCTTCTTGCTTCTTCCTCCCCATGGTACTTCATTCTCCTTCTCACTCTGGATCTGGATCTTGATCTGGCTTCTCCAGATCTGGCACTGGAACTCCCAGCCCACTCTTAACAGCCTAGTTAAATCCCCAAGCATGAGGAGTTGGGGCTTACACATAAGTGTGGTCACAATCAATAAGGGTAAAGTTCTTTCCCTCCTGGGATGCTGCTTCTAGGACAGATTCTCTTTCAGCAAGACAACCCACCCAACAGCAGATCCCCATGGGTGTGTTTCTTTTCTCCTTGTCCAACTAACATATAAGCATTCATAATATTAATCATTTTGTATGGACATAGTAAGAGATGCATTAAGCTTATAGAATTGCTCTCCTGGAGTCATCTCCATCTCAGACTGCAGTGCTCAAGCCAGATTAATCTTTCCTATCCCTAGCAGGGTCCTAGTCTCATTGTTACTTTTGGATCACGATGGCATTTGTCCATGACCAAACTCTTAACTTATAGTTAAGCATTAACTACCTTGGCCAGGCCCATCTTGATGCCAGGGTAGCACATAACTCACCACTTGCCCTGGGTCCATCCCGTCCTTCGTCGGGACCCTGATTTTTGGGGGGTGCTAGGAAGTAAGGGCAGCTGAGGCTTAAGTCAAGAAAGCAGATGCCCGGGAGTGAATAATATTCGAAGCCAATTAAATCTTATGTTACAAAAGCATATTAACAACTGTCTTTCTTTGTCCATACAAGAAGGACATTCCTTTAAGGTAAACTATTCAAAAGACACAAGGAGAGGAGAGTGGAAATATTAACTTACAATACAAGTTCAGTGTCCTAGAAAGATCTGACCTTACAAATTAACAGAGTCTGATTAGGGGGAAAAGTTGATTAACTGGTTGGGGAAGAGAGAATAGAGAAGTGGTTACAGATAGACAAAGGGATGGGAGTGAGTCGGGAGCACTTTGATGGGTATGACCCGATAAACCTAAGATCCTTGTAGCAAGGGGAACAGGACATACCAGTGTTGTCTTAAAATGTTTAGAGATTATTACCAGATAAAGCTAAACTCTTTGTGGCAAGGGAGAAAAGACAAACCAATGATATCCTACACTTGATAACTTTTCATTATAAGTATTGCAAGCCACAATGCCCAAAAGGAGAGACAGTCTGAAAGAGAGAGGGGGGTGTGGGAAAGAGAGGTGGAAGAGAGAGAGAGAGAGAGAGAGAGAGAGAGAGAGAGAGAATCACCTGCCAAAAAGGCAGACAAGGGGGTAATGGGAGGAAACCTGAGGATACTGGTGCTGGGAAATGTACAGTGGTGGAAGGATGGGTTTTGGAATACTGTATGACTGAAATCCTATAATAAATGGCTTTGTAATGCCCTAAAGATATAATAAAAACCAAAACAAAACAAAAAAAGAAATTGAATACTTTATTCTAAAAATATTAATAACATCCAGCCAAACCAAGTAGCAGCAAGCATGTCCTGAAATTAAACAAAAAAAAAACAAACAAAAAAGAATCCAAACTCCCATCTGACCATCTGCCTCTCAATACTTCATTGTCCCTACAATTAGGGAGCAGCTCTACTGTCTTGTCCCACTCTTTCCCAAGAACAGTTAGATGGATTCATTTCTTGCCTAAATTCTGAATTCACTATATGTACAAATCTTACTTATTCTATAATAAACAGCCTAGTGAAAACAGCCTTGCATGTTTTCACTTGGGGCTCCCCAGAGGAGGTGGATGAGAGCCCTCCCCGCCACAAGGGACCCAGCCCCAGCAAGCAGCCGACCTCCACTACCCAACTGCTGCCCCGCTCCAGACTGCTTTCCACATGCTCAGGCCAAGTCTCATGTATGAGTGAAGTCCATGGCACCCAGGTAATGAGGAACTTTGTGACCTTGGACTCTGGGTTCAACAGGACCTGGGAGCATAGATCCTCTGCCTACTTCCCCCAATATCCAGCAACCAAAGGTCCATGCCCATAAGCCACCTTCTGCCGGAGCCACATAATCTCCTCGTCAGCCACCCTCCAGTATCATGGCTGCTTCTCCTGGAAGGGAGCATAAAATGAGGTCCCCATAACCATGCTACCGAACTCTGCACAAGGCTATTTTCACTCAGGATTCCCCAGAGCAGGGTGGGTGAGAGCCCTCCCCGCCCCAAGGGACCCAATTCCGGCAGCCGACCTCCACTACCCAACCACCACCCAGCCCCAGGCCTCTCTCCACATGCTTGGGCCAAGACTCACATATGAGTGAACATATTCCTGGTCACACCATTTTTCATAATTATCAGACTATGTTTGATGGGGTTCAGACAGTAGGCAACAAATCATGCCTCTCAGAGAGCCCGGCAAGCTACCAATACTTTCCTGCCTGCACAACAGAACCTGGCAAGCTATCCATGGCATATTCAATATGACAGTAACAGTAACAATAACGGGTCTCATTCCCTGATCCTGAAAGAGCCTCCAATACAGCAGCATTAGGAAAGATGAGTAAGGAGAGGCTGCTAAAATCTCAGGGGTGGGACAAATGGAGACATTACTGGCACCCACTCGAGTAAATCGATGAACAACAGGATGACAGCGATACAGTGATACTTATTCTATGACTTCCAAAGATTTGTTCAAGTTATCTTATAATTATCCTGAGCTCAAATTTTGTTAATTCTGTTAATTTATAATACTCTCCCTTAATAGTTGGAGACCTAGGATCTAAATCTCAGCTCTACAACCTACCTATTTGGATAAATTATTTCAACTCTCTGAATCTAGCTTCTTTATTTACAAAACAGGAACAATCTCTCATGTACTCCAGGGCTGATTGTGAAGAGTAACGAACAAATGATTGTGAAAGTCCTCAACTACCAATGTACTAATGAATATTTTCTCCTATAGTTTAAAATATATGACAAAATTAGGGAATTTGCACCAAAATTGAAATCAGAAGACAAAGCTCCAGAACAGGCTCCATTTACTGAGTAAAGCTTCAATCTATGAGTGATTTATTTATCTAAATTGTAGTTGTATCATCTTAAAAATTAATTTATCTAATTAGTATTTACTTTGAGCTTCCTATGGAAGGGCAATGTTCAAGAGTCTTGGTAGATATTAACAAATCAGGAAAAGACCATGATCTTCATACAATAATGACTATAAAATCTAAGTCACAATGATATTTTGAAAATTGGGAAAAAGTAAAGGGGAGATTACTTCAGGATTATATTCCACCTAAATTATCATTCCATGAATCAAAGACTGGAGTGGATAGTACATCAGATTGAATTAATCTATTTTTTTTCTTTTGGGGTAACACCTGGCGATGTACAAGGGTTACTCTTGGCTCATGCACTCAGAAATTACACCCGGTGTTGCTCCAGGGACCATATTGAATGCTGGGAATCGAACCTGGGTTGGCCACATGCAAGGCAAACTTCCTACCTAGCTGTGCTATCACTCCAGTTCCTGAATCTCATTTTTTTACAAATCTTAATTAGTATTGTTTTACAAGACTGTATATGTTTTAAGAGTAGGATTTCACAATTCTCCAAAATGTATCTCACTACATACACCATGTCAACCACTTAAGTACCAATTCCCACTGGACCCTCTCCACTCTTTCAACTCTCTAGCTTTCTCCACTTTTGATAACCTTGACTCTGTGGTAGGAGTCCAAGGGTTTGTTTTTGTTTGGTCTTGTTTGTTTCCTGGCTTTGTTACATTATATATCCCATGTGAATGAGATCATTCAATATTGTTTTTTCCTTTTGACTTAACTTTTTATTAGTTCACCTCTAGTTGCTTTATTATTCCCAGAAAGGGTAAGATTTCATCTTCTCTGATAGCTGATTGGCATTCCATTACATATGCACTGCATTTACAAATGACGTGTGTATATCTATGTAAATCCACACGGATATGTGCACATACATCATCTATTAATGTATAACTGAACACAACGCTATTCTAACAATGAGGAAATAAAACCTTAGCAGTGATACACACAAGTGGTACAACTCCTAAGTTAAGAGAAAACAATCTCCTGCCTACCACAATAGTCCTCATTTTTTTTACATCACAGAGCCTACTTCAGAGAAGCATCATATGTATTATGCAGGTGAAGACAATAAGGTGAGCATTATGGAGATTTGGTGGTAATAAAACAGCCAACTAAAAATCGGTTTGTTTTATAATCAGGGCCCTTTGGGAAGGCACCCAACAATTCTCAGAAGATTATACATTGTGACATACAGAGTATACTGTTGGGAACAGAGAAAGTTTAAACATAGTTAATAAGATTAAGTCAGATAAACTGAGGAAAGGCACTGAATAAGTGGTTTATGGAATCTTTAATTCCTGAAAAGCTGGCTATGTAATGGGAAAGCTGCCTTCTTGGTGGTCCTGTAACTCTGCTACCTCTCCCAGAGAAGATTCCTTAAAGATAATTCCATATGAGTGATTCTCACCCACCCCAGTCATGTAGTTCCTTTGCCCCTCAGTTACAGAATTCTGTTGGCGTGTAAATGCTTATCCTACCAAGGTTAGGATACATAAGCAGATGCTTGTTAATAAATGTTTTCCCCTCATCTTCTTATGATTGCTCATTTATAACAATAAATTTGGAATATGAGGGGAATAGGGACTCTCAATCCACAAGGCATGACTCCATGTTTTCATCTATTTATTCTTCGCGGTGTCCTTGCTTCAGACCTGCTTATCTGAGTCAGGTATCCAACAGTATACACCTTAAGCAATGTAGTACTAAGACCCTTTTACCTTTTTTAAATCTGTTTAAATAATCAAACTTTAGCGTTTTTAAAACAATGTCAGCAAAACATACTGTCCCATAAAAACTTTCCTTTTCCTCTAAGTTCTAAATTCTATCTGCAGTTACTATTAAGTTTCAGTTAAATAAACAGACATAAATGAGGGTATATTTCTCTACATTGTTGTGTATTTCTTTAATTATACTCATGTAACATATAAACATGCATACTTTTATTAAGTATACTTTCATTAAGCATACTCTATACTTAAATTGACACCTTTTATATTTTTAATATACTTTGTACTCACAGAGGTTAATTTAGAGGTATTCCTGTTATATAGTTCATCTCAAATACATGTGGACTCAAGTACTCATACTCATTTTAGCAATAAGTTCAAAGCTGTTAAGAGCCATCCAAACATGCTGCAAGGAACAATTACTCCAGCTCTTATAGTACAGATTCCTGCATCTAAACATGAGGTTTGAAATTAACAATAATAACACTATGACTATGACAAAAAAGAATTGGAACTTGGATTAATTAAACTCTATCATTCTATATCACTACTTGGAAATGTCATGTTTAAAACTTACAAAGGTAAAAGAGAAGAACCATTGAAATAATACAGTAGGTAGGGCACTTGCTTTGCATGAAGCTGACCCGGCTTTCATTCCTGACAACTCATCTGGTCCTCAAAAGTGATCCATGAACAGAGACCCAGGAATAAGCCCTGAACACCACAAAATAACAACAAAAGTAAAAGACAATAGAAACTGCAAATAGTTTTGACTGTCCAGTAAAATCTCAGTTGTGTATCTTTAACACGTTTTACTTTTTCACTATTACTATATATGATGTTGAAAAATAAGATCAGTGCATGGTAATGAAAAATGATCTGCTACAAATGTCAAGTATGTTGGATTCAGTAATACCTTAATAAATAAGCTAATGAAAGCAATGAATGAAAAAAGTCTTGATCTGCAAATTTCAATGTCAAATATATACCATGTATACTCATTTGAAGCAAAAACCATGGAGTCTTAAAGAAATTATTTTAGAAAACAGAGTTTCTAGCAAATTTGTGGAGCTATAGAAACAGACCCTGTACATGGAAGAAGCACTATAGGGAAGCAATATTTGAAAAATTTCTTCTTGTCCCGCTCACAGTCAAGTTGTATGTGTTTTGAATTCTCAGTAAGCTTTACTACTTCTCCAG
This sequence comes from Sorex araneus, assembly GCF_027595985.1. Classification (NCBI taxonomy): domain Eukaryota; kingdom Metazoa; phylum Chordata; class Mammalia; order Eulipotyphla; family Soricidae; genus Sorex; species Sorex araneus. The sequence continues at coordinate 21,896,685 of NC_073305.1, forward strand.
TATATCTCTATATTAAGGAACACATAAACACACATGAACACATAAACACATTTTTCTTTGAGGTTCCAGTACTATCCAGATTACATAAATGATGTTTTAATACCAATTTTTATTTTAATAAATGTTAAAGCTATTTCTCTTGGAATGGATCAATTCTTTCTTTTCTAAAATAAAAAGGGAAATTGGATTACCATAGATATAATAAATGAAATTTAAATCTCATGCAACATATATTCTTGTATATACTTCAGGATGAATGTTCATCTTTTAAAATAGTCAAATTATTAGTTTTAATTTTATTTTCTTGAAGCACAAAAGTTTATAAACTTCCATTTCTTTTCTTTTTAGATATGACTACAGAGGTCAAATTGCTTTATATACAGATCATATCTCTGGTTTATTTAGTTCTCTTTCATGATTTCTGCAAACAGTTATTATTTACCTATAGGGAAAACTCACAGGGAGAGCCTTCAACTCAATGACTAGATAATGCTCTGCAGGGAATCAAAACTAACACTGTGAGGCAAGCACAAAAAAGTCTGCAGTGTTGCCCCCATACCAGCCATATTTCCTTCATTCATAAAACAGTATGGATACTTCACTTAAACACTACAGAGATCAGGGGAAACCACAAACTCCAGCCTCCCTGAGATTGGTACTGATTTGAAGAATAATGTTAGACCACATTTGGTCTTGGCCTGGGAGGAATTTCTCCAATTGGTAACCCACTGTGTCCCAAACACAGCATTGCAAAATGGTTCATTTTTGCTGGGTTTGTTTTAGTCCCAAAGAAACACAAATGACAGTTTTTATGAAAAATTAAATATACTCACAGTTCCTGTGGTGCAATTTAAATATGTTTTTAGTATTTCCTCCAGAAATTCACATAGAGTGTAAAATGATTTTCACAGCTTGAGTCTCTTTTTTATTGACATAGAATTAACTCTGCTGACTTGATAAAACAAAACTAAATTAAGCCAGAATGACATTAATTTTGTTTAAAAAAATAGTAACTTCAGTTAAGATAAGATAGCCTTAGTGGTAATATCCATTTTATGCTTTATTTAACTCTGGCATTTCTCTCAGTTAAATCTAAATTTAAAAACTGCTTCATTTGAAATTTTTTGTGTATTTATTAGTTTGGCAAAGAAGCAATATGGCTGATACTTTTTGTTTTCTTTATATGAATAATAATATTTCAAAGTGTGAGTGCCATTTGGACTAATTGTGATACATATTAAAACAAAAGGCAAGCCAAGTTCTAACTTTCATTTCCCTTTGAATGTAAATATTCTTGTAAATATAAGATCAGTAACAAGGATAAATAATTCATCTCCATCTACTTTCTCTGATAAAATTATTTTTGTCATAACCACCTCAAAATCTTGCTTTGTGACAATTTCATAATTAAATAGGGGATTTTTCTCAGTTACCCTTCTTAAAGAACATTTCAGAAAATAAGGCTAACATACACCCAGCTGACCCATGCTCACCTTCTCAGGTGCCATTGCTGCAATAATGTTGCACAATAAAAACTGCAAAACTTACAAATTATACAGCAATTGTGCATTGTGTATGCTTCAGAAAAATTGGCCAAAGTACTCCACTCTTTAATAAAGGGTGAGTAGTTCAAGGATATTTTAGATAATTAGCTGTCAACTAATCTAGGTTTCCCTCTGCTAAGAAAGGAGACAACTCAGCCCACTTCGGTCCAAGTTTTGTGAATACATTTTTCTCCTGTTGCTTTAAAAATTTATTGAGGATGGGTAGATCAAACCACACCCCATGGTGTTCAGGGGCTTTGCTCATGAGTGACCCTTGGTGGAGGATAGGAGAACATAAGTATTGCTGGAGATTAAATTGTGGTCAATTTTAGGAATGACAATCACCGTATTTTCTAAACTCTCTCTGTCCCCAAACATTGTGTCTTAAACATACAAATTTATTATCTCATGATTCCATACTTCAGTTGTCTGGGTTATTTCTATTAGCTGTCTTTTCTGCTTCAGTTTCCAGAACACTGAAATCAAGCCATCAGTACCCTCACTCTGTGCTGTTTTGGAAAGAATCCACTTTGAAGCTTATTCAGCTTGTTGGCAGAATGTTTTCTTTTATGGCTGAGAAGTAAGTTTTTTCTTTGCCAGTTCTTGCATATGGGCCCAGACATCTTAGAGGAGGCAGCAGTGTGGAATCGTTCTCGGATTTGAACCAGCTTTGACTTCCCTTCCTTCCGTGTCTCTCTTTTGCCTCTTCTGCTCATTTCTGACTTATCTCAGAAAGTTCTCTGCTACTAATTGTGGTTATATTGAAATCACCCAGGTAATCCATGATAATCGCTCTATGATTTTGATTGCATGTGCTAATCCATTGTATACTATATTATAAATATATAATGTATAATATAATGTATTATATAATGTATAATATAATATAAAATTTCCAAAATTTAGGGTAGGGTATGGTCAACTTCATAAGCTGTTCTATCTATCGTATCTAATAATGCTATCTTACTATTTCAGAGAAATTAAAGAGGATAAATACACTCACAAATACTTTTTAACCTCAAAGTGACTAAACATATCACGGTAAAAGAGTACTATATAATAAATCATATTACCAATAAATCATATAACCCTAACAATGCTGGGAGGGTAAAAACTTAAGTCCATTGTGAAAATAACAGCATCTTAAAGACCACAGAAACATTTTACTTATTAACATTGTAGTAATAGTGTTATGCATGTTAACCACATTAGAAAAAAAGAGATGTCTTTATATTCTATAATGAGAAACACCTGTACAGCTACCAATTTGCTTTCATGTACTCAGAAACTCTTACTTAAAGATTATATCTTGTTCTTCATTAATGCCTGTTATATTATGAGTTTAAAGTAAAAATAACATTATAGCGAATATATTATTCCAAGAACAGCAATATGCTACTCCACAATAATTCTACAAGGTGAGTATTATTCTATTTTCTCCATATATACATTTCATATCTAATGAAACTAGGAGCAATGATATAAATAAAATTGTCTACATTCACACGACCTGGGATCGATTCCTCCATCCTTCTTGGAGAGCCCGGCAAGCTACCGAGAGTATCTTGCCCGCACGGCAGAGCCTGGCAAGCTACCCATGGCGTATTTAATATGCCAAAAACAGTAACAAGTCTCACAATGGAGACATTACTGGTGCCTGCTTGAGCAAATCGATGAACAACTGGACATGATTAGCAGAGCTAGAGTATTTGACACACAAAGTAAACTGTTATTTGATTAATAAAATTAAGTCTCATTGTGAGATAATTAAAACCCTTTAAGAAACAGTATCACTCTGAGTTTAAGAAAGTAAATTAACAACATAGTCTGATTTTAACACATCTATCCTAAAAGTTAAATAAAAAAATGTGCCATATATTAGGTATAGATTCAATTAATAATTAATCATTCATTGAATACGTTCATACATAAAGTGCCTATTCCATAATGTGAAACTTTAAAGTATAGTACTTCCTTATTTACCACTAAATATGTATTACATTCTACATTTACATAAGTGGATACAAAAAAGCTTGGTTGATTGACAGGGTAATGTATATATATATTCAAATTTAACAATAATACTATACAAATACAACTGTATGAAAGTTATAAGAGCTAAAGGATTAGAATAAAGGGCACATTCACAGATATAATGGGCTAGTAGTACAGATATAAAGACAAGATAAATATTATCTATACATATATAATATACTATATATGTACACATATACATATATGCATATATATGTATATATATGGTTTGGAGCCACATCCAGCTATTTTACAATAGGGTTCAGGTGTTACTCCTGGCTCTGCGATCCGGGATTACTTGTGGTGCAGCTCTGGGGATTATATGTAGTGTCGGGGATTGAACTAAGATCAGCTGCATGCAAAGCAAATGCTCTAACCACTGTAACAGTTCACTGGCCTGAGAAAGATGTTTTTCATGGCAGGCTTTTGAATTTTATATCCTCTTGAAATGTATTTAAAAATGGTAACGCATTTATTCATTGAAAACATATGTATAGATTATGGGAATTTAGCTAGGTCTTGAGAATATAATTAGTATAAAATCATCCATGAAAAGTTTATTCTAGTGAGAAGACAGTATGAAAATAATTAGATGCACCAAATAATTTTATATTGTACTAAGTGCTATGATGGAAAATCATTTGAATCAGTAATAAAATAATAACTTAAAGGATCTTATTTTTTAAATGTGATTATTTAAGCTCCAGTAAGAGGTTCATTTTAACCTCTTACTGGAGCAAAACACGGGGGCATGGGAAAGGCTAAGGTAAAAGACCTCCAAGTAGCAGCAACTGCAAATATCTAGAGAAGGGAGAGAATGTAAGTGTGTTAGATAGTAATACATTGTGTCTGAAGATGACTGTCACACTTTGCCTAAGGACCAATGTGGTCAACACAGGGTGAAGAAGGAAGTCTCAAGTGACATCACAGAAGAGGGAGATGGCTATTCAGATCAGACCATTTGCCAAAGATGAGACATCAGGCTTTAAGAAAATTAATTTATACTTTAAGTTCTCTAAGTATTATGTAAGAAATGGTTTTGCATATTATAAGAATGACATCTGGAAGACCAGGTAGGAAAATTTTACGCTGATATGAAGTCATAATTGTGCTAAGATGATGGTAGTGGACATAGTGAAAAATACACAGGTTTTAGATGTATCTTAGTCATAGAATCAGAAATTTTCATACTGAATCAGATGTGTAAGAGGAAAGAAAAAGGAGGGATCTTGAGAAAACGCACTGTAGGATAACATTGCTTTGCCCTTCCTCTCTGGCTGCTGGAAACTTGTGTGTGTTGATTGTCCACCAACCTGTCAATTACCTTTGTCTCCTGATCAGACTCTGACTTGTAAATATTGTCTTCCTCTTCTCCTTAAAGTCCTTTGAATGGTATTATTTCAGAGCAGTTGCTTTATTGTATGGATACAGGAAGACAGTTAAAAAGACAAGCCTGTGACTTGGGAGTTGATTGACTCCAAATAATATTACCTCCTGAACATCTGCTCTCTCAACTTAAGCCTCAGTTGCCCTTACTTCCTAGATCCTCAAAAGCAGGGTCCCAATGAGGAACTGGATGGACGCAGGGCAAGCAGTGAACTATGAGCTACCGAAGCATCAAAATGGGCCTGGCCAAAGTGCCCTAATGCAAGTTAAGAGCTTGGTCATGGGCAAATTCTGTCATGATCCAAAAGTAATAACTAGATTTGGACCCTGCTGAGGTTAGGAATGATTGTTCTGGCCTGAGCACTGTAGTTTGAGTCTGTGGTAAGATGTCCTCAGGAGAGTCACCCTACAAGCCTAAAAGTGTCTATTACTGTGTCCATACAGTAATGGTAAATATTAGGAGAATTAAAGATGCTAATTAAGTTGCAGGTCTAAGGAGAGGAGAAGCAACATCTAAAGGCTGTTTTGCTCTTGTGGGCTACAGGTGGTTGGAAAGTCTGAAAAAACATTTTTGATCATGCTTCGAGTGGGAAGGCGTGGGTGGGGAAATGTGATGAGAGGATAAAAAAGAGCGTCTGGGAGGAGAAAGAGGTTGTGGGGTTCTTGGGAGAAATGGATTGATTGTTGGATTGTTGGTTGGATTGAAGCAGACAAAGATATAGGAGACGAATACAGAGGGAAGAAAGGATTGCACGGTGAGACAAAGACAGAGAGAGAGAGAGAGAGAGAGAGAGAGAGAGAGAGAGAGAGGGAGGGAGGGAAGGGAGGGAGGAAGGATTGGATAGAGCTGGGAGAGACGAGCCATTGAATAAATGGCAGCTAATCAGCACCCAGCTTGGCCCTCATTCTTTCTTCGTCTGTCCGAGATAACAGCTGAACAACGATAGTAGAAGCGGCTTGAGAGCACCGAACTCGGGTGCGAGATAGAGCCACCCAGAGCCCGGGAATATGCTTTCATGGGTAATCCCCGAGCATGTGAGGGGCTTACACAGCCCTGGGGTTGCGGATTTTTACAGTTCCAAGCGTGAGTGTGAGATTTTTTTACAATGCACGGAGTTTTTTTCTTGGACATACTAGTTCTAAAAAAGTAATGGGAAATATAAAATGGAATAGAGTTTGGTAGTAATGGGTTTGGTACTAGTATTCTGTTGGAATGTATTAAAGGTACTGAGAAAGAAGTAATGAATTTACAAACATGGATTTCAGAGCTATTCATTAAAAGTTCTAAGTTTTGGGTCTCTCAAACAGAAATATACTGAACTTTGGAACTGGATAAAATCACCTTGGGTGAGTGTAAATGTAGGAAAAGGAGCAGGCAAGTTTCCAAAACCCACTGAAATAATAATAATTGTGAATTAAGTAGAGAAGGACAGGCAGAGAAAAAAAGGACAAAATTAGAAAAACAAAGTATCATGAAGTTATGAATAAAAAATTTCTCTAAAAGTTTGAGTCTAACTGAAATATGCTGATAAGAGACCAAGAGAGATTTTGAAAAAGAAGTGTTCACTGATTTTGGAACTGAGAATCTGGGTGAAAGAAGTTTTTAGTGTGATATAGTTATTAAAATCTATGTGAGAGAGGAAGATAGGTTTGTTCAACAAGTTTGAGGAGTTTGTTACAATCAGGGACAGAAATTTAGACAGGGCATGTAGGAGAACAAAAAGCCAAACACGTTTTCAATGAATTCTGCTAGAGCAGTGGTTTTCAGAATTAACTTTAGATTATAATGACTTAGCTGTCTTAATTAAAACATTATTTAATAAAATCATGCTTGGTGAAATAAATCAGGAGAATAAAGAAATAACACATGACATCATTTGCTTGTGGAAGATAAAGCAAACAAATAAAACAAAACAAAAAATAAACACTTAGTTGTAGAAAAGAGACTACAGAATTACCAGAGGGGCAGGGAACAGGGGTGAGAAAACAGGTCTGAGAGTCAATTTTATGGTTATGGATCCACCAGACTTTTAGTATTGATCATGAAGTAAGTATATCAATCTCAAATGGTATAACTCTCTAATTATCATTAGAGAATGTTATAAAACAATGTGTCTTTAAATAAAAACATATTTTTACAAATCCCACTCCTAGCAGTCAGAAAAAATTACAATGGGCAGGCATTTGCCTTGCATACAACCAGCCAGGGATTGAACCCTGGTAACCCACACAGTCCTTTGAATCCCACCAGGAGTTATCCCTGAGCACAGAACCAGAAGTAAACCCTGATCAAAGCAAGGTGTTATCCTGCTCACCACCTCCCCACCGCATATTCCCATTCCAGTACAATACAAACCCACAGAAAATAAAGCTTCTCGCCCCAAGTCTCTGAATGATAAACTAGGGTTGAATATAAAAATTTGAATTTCTAACAAGTTCCTATGTGATACTAGGTGTCGAAAGAATATAGACATCAGTGATGCAAGAAAGGAAGAAATTTGATGTATAACTTTTTACAAATGTGCGAGGATATGGGGGTCAAATAATAAAATGTATTTGATTGTATTAAATATTTCTTGCATGGAAAATGAAAAAAGAAGGAGAACCTGGATACTGACTCATCCTTTGTCCTAGTTTCCCCGAGCTGCTGTCCCTTAGCACCTCTACATAGTCTCATTGCACCTCTACATATAACTCCAATCTGCATCAGATGGTTGAGGTTAGTCAGATATGATTCATTATATTGGCATCTGCGAGCAACATTGGAAAGCTGTTCTTATTGATAGAACTCACCTTAACCCCCCTGGCTCTTATGCTCCTCTTCTATATGTTCTAGCTTCTGTACATTTCCACTTGAATTAATATTTAGCATCCTTGGTCTGTTAAGCTCGAGATATTGAGAAATTACTTTTGCAGTTGCTATGCTACAGGGGGATGGGTAGAAACATGGCTGGTGTAACCAGAGCAGCTTGGCTATAGCCTAAACACTTATATCCCTTGTCATTCTGTTGCTCATTGATTTGCTTGAGTAGGCACCAGTAGTATCTCCATTCATCCCTGTCGCATGCTAGTGTAACCCAATGGCGTCTGCTTGTTCCAGGAACATGAAGAGCCTCAAACCATTCATTCAGAGTCTTGACGAAGAAGTCTGACCATCTCATAGGTGGGTGACCAGGCATTTTTTTTGATGTCCCATGGAATCCAGTTGGTAACAGTTCAGCAGTAATCTCCAAATTGCATTACGTGTCTGGCCCATCTGATTTTCAACACCTTAGCAAATGAGACAGTGTCCCTGATTCTCAATCATCGATGGAGGTCAGAACTCCAGATTCCTTCTCTCACTTGAGTGAAATGTAATATTCCAAGCATAGCTCTTTCAATTCCTCTTTGGGAGACCTGAATAGCATTCTCATCCTGTTTTCATAGAGCCCAGGTCTCTGAGGCGTACGTTAGTGCAGGAAGAATGGTAGAGCCGAAAAGATATGCCCAGAGCCAGAGGTTCTTTGTCTTTTTAACAACTTTGATGCTCTTGAAGGCATTCCACACCGCTCTTTTCCTCCTTCGTAGTTCAGGTGCCAGGTCCTTGATCATGTTGAGTTCTTGATGTAGGTACGCATAACTGCTGCATTCAGAGATGTTCATTCCATTGAGAGCAAATGCAATTTCTATCTTGCCGGCAGTTTCTATCTTCGTCATCTACACACCAAAATCCAACTATGAGAAAGAAATTCAGAAGTTCTACATGGAACTGGAGAAGTTCTATAAGGAAGACCACACTTTCTACAAGGTCATTGTTGGTGATTTTAACAACAAGATAGGACCGAGAAGATTGCCTGAAGAACACCACATCAGGACCCACGCCCTACAATGGAATGAACAGGGTGAGAGAATGTCTGTGTTCATTATGTCGACTAAGACCATCCATGATAACTCACAGTTCCAAAAGACTGAATCTAAATGTTGGACATGGGAGTCTCCTGGTGGACAGTTCCACAATGAAATTGACCACATCATATTCAATCAATGGTTTTGCCTGACCAATGTTGCTGTTGCCCCAAAATTCCAAACAGGATCAGACCACCATCTCCTTCATGCAAAATTCTACTTCACAGAGCAGGGAGAAAGGGCTGCAGAGTTTAAGGAGAACTCCCAGAATGACCCAGAGCTCCAACTGGGAGCTCTTTGGCACTATTGTGGTAATATAGGGAGATGCTATCATTGACAATATTGACGAGGAATATGATTGGCTCAGCACCTCCATGATTGTGCAAGGAACACCGAAAGAGAGAAAGCCACAAAAATATTCCTGTCTTCAGAAATTCTCGAGCCATTTGCTAACGTGGTTTGGCCTGAGCCTTGGTCAATCACAAGGTAACATTTGAACTCGCAAAGCTGTGCAGAGAAGTTATAAAAGAAGACCTCAAAGAGAAAAGAGCAGCAGTGTTGGCCGATACGGCAGAAGCCGGGAAAAGTATTCGCAATGCCCGCATGTCCTTTCCCAACTATAAGACCAAGATGACTGCCCTCTGACATCCTGATGGATCTATCACATCTTCCAGAAGGGCAATGGAGATCTTTTCAATAGCCACATCCACCTCCCCACAAAATTCCACAGGATGGATATGTCACTCCCAGCGTTCTCCCTTCTGAAATCCGATACACCATTTCATCATTAAAGAAGCATACAGCACCTTGTCCAGACAAGGTCAGATCTGAACACCTGAAGAATCTGCCGCCAGTACTCATCAATACACTGGCTCAGCTCTTCATACACTACCTGTCTGATTGCAAGTTTCCATCACAATGGAAAACCAGCAGGACCATTCTGTTGTACAAGAAGGGAAACATCCATAACATCGGCAACTATTGTCTGATCTGCCTGTTGTCCATCATCTATAAGTTATTCACTCGAGTCATCCTGAATAGGATTGCAGAACACTAGATGAAGGACAACCATGTGAGCAAACCAGGTTCCAAAAAGGATTCAGCATGATTTACCATATCCACATGGTGACCAAGATCATTGAGGTTTGCAAGAGTTCAAGATGCCGCTCTGTTTAATGTTCATTGATTTAAAGAAGGCCTTTGATTCTGTTGAGACTGCCTATATCTTTTTTCTTACTCTTTCCTAATTCTGTCAATATTGTATTTAGTCACAAAATGAGCTTCCTTAAAGCACAGGGGATTTTATTTAACTCATTCCTCAATTCACCTGTTATTTTCCTATTGGCATTGAAGCCCTAGCCAAACAGGGCATTCTAACTCAGTACATAAGGATCCTCTGTGAGCTGTATTATGGATTCACCACGAGGATCTCACCATTCTAAAAAAGAAGTGATCATCGACATAAAGAGAGGGGTTCGGCAGGGCGACACCATTTCACTGAAACTCTTCAATGTCCCCATCGAGAATGTCACGCAATGACTGGAATGGGAAGGAATGAGAGAGAGTGAAGATAGACGGTTGGCAACTACACCACCTCCGCTTCACTGATGACATCGTTCTAATAACACCAAATATAGGCCAAGTGGCACAAATACTGGCCGACTTTGACCCCTTAGTGTGGACAGGTCTGACTGCAGCTGAATCTCATGAAGACAATGTTCATGAGAAATGGACTAGTTCCTGATGTTCCATAGCCTAAGATATATATAATATACATGTGTATATATATCACCAAATATATACACATATGTATATGCATATATATATGTTAGGATTCTGGATGTTTCAGTAGACATATCAATGAGATTTGAAAGCAACTTGTAGATGTTATGTGTATATAAGTCCAGGCTATCATTTAAAACAAAAGTACCTACTTTCATAAACTGACATACCTTCACATACCTTTATCTTATTATTACCTTTTTCACTTACCTTCTTATTTATAACTGAAGTGAGATCCTGCTCTCATTTGGTTGAGTTTTCAATTCCAGCTGCTCATCTAGATGAATGACACATTCTATGTTTTTGTACTCTTGAATTGTGCACAGGTTAAGCTTGTTTAAGAAACTTTCCCCGAAGTGTTTTCTCAGCAATAGCATTAAATTTAGATTAGAATGTCCACTTCTTTAGTGGAATCCAACCACATATGCGAAAAAACATTGAGATGAGCCAAGAGGAAAATAACAAATGAATTGAGGCATGAGTTAAATAAAACCCCATGTGCTTTGAGAAAGTTCATTTTGTGACTAATGCAAAACTGACAGAATTAGGAAACAGTAAGAAAGAAGATATCAATGTTGAGGATAAAAATTGGTCTATATGTGAGGTTTAATTCCAAAATTAAAAAGAAAACTTGAATTATATTTTAATACAGAAAACTTTGTTATAAACATTATTTACTTGAACACAAGTAATACCAAACTGTCCTTTGAAGATAAGTTTGATCACATGATTTTTTACAAAATATGTGAGCAAAATTATTTTCTAACTTCCAAATGATAACATTCAAAAATATTATAAGGTTCTTCATGTCCTTCCTGCTCTTATCATCCTGGAAGTATATATAGTTTTCAGGAACTATCTCTCTCTCTCTCTCTCCAATATATATATATATATGTATATATATATATACATATATATATACTGGAACACTGAGTCCTGACCTGGAGAGGGTCTCAAATATCCATTAAACATATTGTGGAGTGTCCAATGACTTCTTGATAGGAGAGAGAACCAGTAGGGTATGATGTTTGTCAGCATAACTTAGCCTAGCATCAGTAATATAAATCTTATCAAGAATTATTTTACTTTAGGCCAAGTAGGACCTGGATTATAAACACCTCCTATTTCCACACCCCAGCTAGTTTCACTTTTGAAATTACTGTCAATTTCCTATCAGAAATCTGAAGGAATTTTTTAAATTTTATTTTTGTTTTAATGGAATGGATAAAGTGAAGCTTTATAAACACTATAAATTTTATTGCCACAAAAGTATGAATTTCCCTACTTTTCTTCATTTATCACTTCTGATGTAATGGAAGTCTTAAGGAATTTCCACGATATGAGCTAATAATGCCTGTGAAAGAGAACAAGCTTACTTTCATATGCTTCTTTTGTCTTTCCTGTGTTCTTAAATTTAGTTCAAGGTGGTTTTCTTTGTTTTATTTTGGATGAGGAGAAATTTCCAGCAGAGCTTGGGTCCACTGGGGTGACACCCAACAGTGCTGGGGATGGGGACCACATGCAGTGCCAAAGATTGAACCCAGAGTCTTGCATATGCAAGACATGTAATTTACTACTTGTGTCATACCCCCAGGTTTTACAGTTTTAAGTTTGACCTGAAATTTCATTTTGAGGCATCATAATCTACAATAGTTTTGAAGTCATTGCTTTACATTTATATTGACTAATCCCTCCACCACTGTCCTTTCTTCCCCCAGACCCACCATTACCAACTCCCTTGGCTTCCTCAGTTCCCAGTTCTACCGATAATATCTCAGAATTGTTTTCATTTGTCTCCTTATGGCTCACATGAGTGAAATTATCCAGCATTTGTCTTCTGCTTTCTGAATCACTTCTATGCACATCTCTGTCCATCAAAGCGCTAGATATAGGAGTGAAGATCTGGAAATAACCCAAGAACTCAACAATAAATGAGTGAAAAAATATAGTTGTCATAGATATGCACAATGGAATACTACTCAGCTAGGAGGAAAAAGAAATGTTGCAGTTTGTTTCAACTTGAACAAAAATAGAGGATGACATGCTAAGTGAAGTGATCTGAAAACTTTTAGTAGCAGATTTTTATCTTTCTTTTGGGGATTAGTTAACTTAGATGAGAAATGAGAGTTTTGAATCCTTCTTTGAGCTAAAGTTATCTTTCCAGATAAATTTGAAAACAAATAATTTGTCAAAATCTCTGTTTAGGAAGAACATATTACTATCAGACAATAAAATAATAGGTGTTGTACACAGAAAGCCACATTTTATCCCCTTTATATTATCTTTATCAAATACTTTCCTGAAAACTGTATTTCCCTTTAGGTAATGGGTAAATGGAATTTCATTTTGGTACTTTATGTTGCTAGCTATTTCAAGTATTATAAAATATTAGGCAAAGAACATTAGAATTATTTTCTTAAAAATACCCACACATTTTCAAGTTAACTAAATGTTCAAATAATTATATAAATATTGGCATTGGTAAGGAAAATAACAAGTAAAATTTTGGAATAAAACTGAAAAAATAAAACATAAAATTTATTTTTATTAAAATATGTAAGTGGAATTTTGCAAATTGTTAGTGTTCTCATACATTTTAAATATTCAAATATGCTTAAAATACGAAAGATATAATTACCTAGAATACAGCTAAAGGTATATAAAAAGAAATGAAAAGAAGTTCTGACAAAATTGCATTATAAATGCACATAGACTCGGCCTGACTTGTCACCTGCCTTTGGATAACTCATTTATTTTCTACGCAAAAGTTATTCTTCACATGATATAAAATTATAAGATTAACTTTGACCTCTGTGGAAAATTTAACTGTTTCAACTCATATAAAAATTCTGAGGCTGGGGTTGGAATGATAACACAGCGGGTAGGGCGTTTGCTTAGCACTCGGCCAACCCGGGTTTGACTCCCAGCATCCCATATGGACCCCCAAGCACCGCCAAGAGTAATTCCTGAGTGCATGAGCCAGGAGTAACCCTGTCTATCACCGGTGTGACCCAAAAAGCAAAAAAAAAAGAAAAAAATTCTGAGGCTTCCTTTTGTTTTCAAACAATTCCTCATCTTTCCATGGGGATTATGGCCTGTAATGAGTAGTTATAACACTGATATAGTCAGACCCAATTTACTTGTAATATCATCGAAGAAAGCATGAAAGCCCTTTTCATATATTTGAAATCCCTGAGGTAATGTTCATATTGTAGCTCCCCCCAAAAAATGACAAAGTTGAATAAATTTAAGTTTTTATGGAAAATAATTATGTTGCAATGTACACACAAACTTTAGTCCCATTGTTTCTGAGATTCATAGAGTAACCAACTAAATTCTGTGATGAGAAGACTTGCTGGAAGAGAGCCAAACCCACATTGTTCAAAATGTGGTCAAGGAACAGAGGAATACCATTATCTGAAATATTTTAATAACTATCAGTGTCATGTTCCACTTTAGGCTTCTGGAATCCGATTTTGTTTTTTCAACATGGTGATCTTTTGTGTATATTAAAATTTGAGAAGTATGTTTTTAGAATTTGGCTTTGAGATTGTTGCCTAAAAGAAATCATGTTGCTTCCAAACGAAGCGTTTCTCTAAGTAAGAATCAATAACTTTAAAAAGTATTTATTTCAGCTCATGGTAAGATTTGGTAAGATAATAGAACTTAAACTTTAATCAAAATCACTTTGGATTTATTCTGTGGTTAGATTGATGCAGAATTAGTTGTAAATAATCAAATTTAACATGAAGTATAAAGGGTAAAAGAAAGTTGATCAGTATTACTACAGTCCTATGGTCACATTTGTGTTCTGCAACAACCATTATTTAAACCATTTGTTTATTCAATTTGGTTCTTGAACATGTAGTATTCTCCAGGCAGTTTGATGACTTTGGGAACACAGAAAAATATATATGTACCCTATCAGCATCTGAAATCCTTCTTTAGTCACTTAATATAAGAAAATTGATAATGTTCTAGAATGGGAATCTTAACAGAAGGAAAGGAGCTTTTAGCTATCTGATTACTTAGATTATTATTATTAATATTATTAATATAATAGGTAATTTTTCTATGAAATTCCAGGGTACATTTTTGTGTGCTTTAAAATTTTCTATTTTTACAATAAACCAGTAAAGCAAAATGGCCGGCTACAAAGTCAATACACAAAACTAGGTTGCACTCCTATATACAAATAATGAATAAAAGGAGAAAGAGATCAAATATTCTATCCCATTTGAAACAGTGTAGGAAATATCAAGCACCTAGAAATCAACTTAACAAAAGAGGTGAGAGACCTATACAATAAAAATGTCAAAACATTTTAAAAAATTGAAAAAGACCTTAGGAAATGGAAAAATATTCCATGCTGTCTACTCAAAGAATCATTATTGTCAAAATGAACATTCTACCTACTTTACAGATTTGCTGCGACCCCTATCTCTAAAGTCTTCTAAATCTTCTAAAATTTCATCATATTAAAATACTTAAAATCGATTTGGAAAATTCCATTTATATTCTAATAAAAATAAATTTCATAGGGATTAAGATGATATTCTGCAATAACTTGGAACTATCATTATAAAGTTTGGGTGGAATCATAAAAGACTCTGGAAAGCCAAAATCATATCGGAAAATAAGAAACTGGGAGATATTTCATTACCTAACTTGTAACCCTACTATAAAACCATAGTGATCAAAACAGCATGCTACTGGAATAAAGACATATTTTCTAACAAATAGATCAGAACAGAATATTCAAGAATAATCCCCCATATATATGGTCAGCTAAATTTTGACAAAGGAGTATCAAATGGAATTCAGAGAGCCTTTTCAACAAATGGTGCTAGGAGAATTGGATAACCCCATGTCATAACATAAAGTTAGATCTATATCTCACACCTTTCACAAAAAGTCAACACAAAGTGGATCAAAGGTCTTGACACCAGGCCTGAATCTATTAAAAATACTGAGGAAAATATAGGCAGAACATTTTAAGACCTAGACCTCAGAAGAGTCTTCAGTGATACAATGCCATAGGCAAAGGCTACATACTGAAAACTAACCAAATTGGACTACATCAAACAAAAAGTTTCGGCATGGTGAAAGAAACATGGGCTAAAGCTAAAAGATAACTGAGTGGGAGAAAATGTCTGCACTCAACATATCAGATAAAGCATAAATATGCAGGATAGATAAGTACAAAGATGAGCAGCAACAACAAAAACTAAAAGCCTTATCAAAAAATGGGAAGAAGAAATGAACAGACATTTCCGGAAGACTAGTGGGTAGCTAAGAGGCACATGAAAAAATGCTTATCACTTACTTTGAGGGAAATCCAAATCATTACAACAATGAGGTATCATCTTGCACCAGTGAGAACAGCACATATCAAAAATACTGGTAATAATCTGTGTTGGTGGGGGTGTGGTGAAAAGGAACTCTCATCCACTACTAGTGTAAATGCTGTCTATTGTTCTCCTATGGAAAACAGTATAGAGAGTTCTCAATAAACTCAGAAATAAGCAATTCCACTTTGGGTATCTATCCCTAGGAAAGAAAAACCTTTCCAAAGAATATATGCACACCATTATTCATTGCAGCACTCAGTACCATAGCTATGATTTGGAATCAACCAAGATGTCCAACAACAGATGAGTAGATCATGAAGTTGTGGTAAATATACACAATGGAATTATATAGAGCTGTAAGAAATTATAAAATTATGCAATTTCCTGCAACATTGATAGAACTGGAAAATATGATAATGAACACAGAAGAAAGATAAACACAGAATGGTAACACTTATGTGGTATTTAGAATAACTGAATGAGAGAATGCAATGAATTAAAGAAGGGATGCCTAGATTTCCCTGGGCTCCAGAGGACAAAGAAAGAAATCAAATGGAGGGGAGAAGAAGAGATAGATGATAAGCAATTTAGAGAAGGAGTCAAGAAAATTAAGGTACATTGGTGGTGTTGAGGAATGATAGGGATCATTTCATCATGCTCTCTATCATGATAGAATAAACAGAGTAAACAACACTAAAATTATGAGACCCTCAAAAAAAACAAACAAACCACTTCCTCTCTGGAGCTGGAGTGACAGCACAAAGGGTAAGTTGTTTGCCTTGCATGTGGGCCTTCCCAGGTACAATTCTCAGCATCCCATATGGTCCCCTGAGCATGACCAGGAGTAATTCCTGAGTGCATGAGCCAGGAGTAACACCTGTGCATCACCAGGTGTGACCCAAAAACCAAAAAAAAAAAAAAGAAGAAGAAGAAGAAAAGAAAAAGACTAAAACTCTAAAAATCAATCTTACAAAGGTATCTGTGAAGAGGGCAGGCTGAGGTGGGGCTGGAGGATATGGGATGGAATCTGGCAGAATGAGGTGCGCAGTATTGGTGGAGGAAAGTTGACACAGGTTGTGGGATTGGTGCTGAAATGTTGGATGTCTAAAACTCAACAGTGAATAACTTTGTAAGTCATGGTGTTTTAGTAACATTTAAAAGATTTTAACTTTTCAAATTGTATTAGGATGTATGTGTGTAACTATGAGTATGGTGTATATCTACATATAAGTATATATCCATATATATGTATAGATAATAATATATAGATTATAGATAGATGATAGATAGATAGATAGATAGATAGATAGACAGAGAGATAGATAAATAGATTTGATAAATAGATAACTGGAGCCGTACCCAATTCAATGGTCACTCCTGGTGCTCAGGGGCCATATGTGGTCCTGAGTTTGAACCTGGTTCAAATGCATGCAAGGAAAAGCCTTACCACTGTACTATCTCTCTAGCCTCTACTTTTTAAAAGCATATATGAAATATGAGGATTTTAACATTTCCCTTTCTTATAGCAATGTTAATGCAGGGAACATTTTATTTTATTTTATTTTACTTTTTGTCTTTTTGGGTGACATCCGGCAATGCACAGGGGTTACTCCTGGCTTTGTGCTAAGGAATTACTCCTGGCAGTGCTCAGGGAGCATATTGGATTCTGGGAATTGAACCCAGGTAGGCCGCGTGCAAGGCAAACGCCCTACCCGCTGTACTATTGCTCCAGACCCAATGCAGGGAATGTTTTAAAGCTAATTTAAAAATAAATGTTTATTTAGCAGAGTAGAATTTATAGTTTTTTTATTTATTTTTATTTTTTTATTTTTTTACTCTTCAGTGCCGCCCTTGAGAACATCATGCGATGACTGGAATGGGAAGGAATGGGAGTGAAGATAGACGGTCGGCAATTACACCATCTCCGCTTCACTGATGACATCGTTCTGATAACACCAAACATTAGCCAAGCGGCACAAATGCTGACCGACTTCGAACACAAGTGTGGAAAGGTCGGATTGCAGCTGAATCGCAACAAGAGGATGTTCATGAAAAACGAACTGGTCCCTGAAGTTCCACTTGCTCTCAATGGAACGAACATCTCCGAATGCAGCAGCTATGTGTACCTGGGTAGAGAAATCAACATGAGGAATGACTTGGTGCCAGAACTGCGCAGGAGGAAGAGAACTGCGTGGAATGCATTCAAGAGCGTCGAAGAGGTGGTTAAGAGAATGAAGAACCTCCGACTCCGAGCACATCTTTTTGATTCCACCGTTCTTTCTGCACTAACATATGCCTCAGAGACCTGGGCCCTATGCAAACAGGATGAGAATGCTATTAGGGTATCCCAAAGAGGAATCAAAAGAGTTATGCTGGTAATATCATGTCTCACTCAAGTGAGAGAAGGAATCCAGAGTTCTGACCTCCATCAACGGTCAAAAATCAGGGACGCTGTCTCGTTTGCCAAGGCATCAAAAATCAGATGGGTCAGTCATGTAATGCATTTCAGAGACGACCGCTGGACAAGAGCTGTTACAGACTGGATTCCACGGGACATCAGAAGACCTCGTGGCTGCCCACCAACTGGATAGTCAGATTTCTTCGTCAAATCTCTGAATGAACAATTTGAGGCTCTTCTGGTTCCTGGAGCGAGCAGATATCATTGGGCTGCACTAGCTTGAGACAGGGACAAATGGAGACGTTACTGGCGCCCACTCGAGCAAATTGAAGATCAATGGGGCTACAAGTGATGCAAGTGATTTTTTATCCCTGTAATTGTATTATCTGGTTAACTAAATTGCATTATCTGGTAAACTTCTCAAAGCACAGTCTCATAATTAATGTCTTATTTGTGAGTATAGTATATGACTCATTAAGTGCCTTTGGGTACATATTTTAACTGGCTACTCCTCAAGAGAAATCTGTCTTTAGTATAAGTCAATATTGACTATTTCAATGTTATGTATTTAATTCAAAATATCTATAGTCTATTTCTAATGCCACTATCTTATTACAGTGCTTATGAATTCTTGGTCCCAGATGATAGAGACCAATAATTAAACAAGACAAATTACAACTGATACTGTTAATTGAACAAATAATAGCAACACTACATTATTTTTAAAGTATGTTGTCTAATATTTGCAATGGTGTAATATTAGATAGACAGTAGGCAACTATACCACCTCCGCTTCACTGATGACATTGTTCTAATAACACCAAACATTAGCCAAGTGGCACAAATCTGGCCAACTTCAACCACGGGTATTGAAAGGTTGGACTATAGCTGAATCTCACGAAGACAATGTTCATGAGAAATGGACTAGTTCCTGATGTTCCATTTGCTCTCAACAGAAAAGACATCTCCAAATGCAGCAGTTATATGTACCTAGGTCGAGAACTCAATATGACAAATGACTTGGCACCAGAGCTGCACAGGAGGAAGAGAGGGCATGGAACACCTTCAAGGTCATCAAAGAAGTTGTTAAGAGGACAAAGAACCTCCGGCTCCTGGCACATCTTTTTGACTCACCCATTCTTCCTGCACTAACATACACCTCAGAGACCTGGGCCCTACAAAAACTGGAGGCGAACGCTATTTGGGTGTCCTAAAGAGGAATCAAAAGAGCTTTGCTTGGAATATAACATTTCACTCAAGTGAGAGAAGGAATACAGAGTTCCAACCTCTGTCGATGAATCAGGGATGCCACCTCCTTTGCCAAGGTGTCGAAAATCAAATGAGTCGAAAATGTAATGAGATTTGGAGATGAACGCTGGACTAGAGCTGTTAATGACTATACTCCATGGGATGTCAAAAGAATGCCTGGCCGCCCACCTTTGAGATGGTTGGACTTCTTCGTCAAGCCCCTGAATGAATGGTTTGAGGCTCTTCATGTTCCTGGAGCAAGCAAACGTCATTGGGCTATACTAGCACATGACAGGGATGAATGAAGATGTTACTGGTGCCCACTCAAGTAAATCGATGAGCAATGGGATGACAAGTGATACAAGTGATGATATTTTATATGACTTATGACATTCAATTTTTACAGAATCTGTAAAACTTTTTCATCATGTTTTATAACTAAGGGTAGGAAGCTTAAGTAGTTTACAAGTCATAAAACTACTGTATCACTCTCATCCCATTGTTCATTGATTTATTCAAGCAGGCATGAGGAATGTCTCTATTCCTCCCAGAACTGAGATTTTTAGCAGCCTCTCCTTACTCGTCTTTCCCAATGATTGGAGGCTCTTTCAGGGTCAGTGAATGATACTTATTGTTACTGTTTTTGGCATATTGAATATGCCATGGGTAGCTTGCCAGGCTCTAACCATGCAGGCGGGATACTCTCATAGCTTGCCTGGCTCCCCAAGAGGTATATACATTATATATATACATATGTATATATATGCATATATAAATATATTACTCTCTATGATTTGTTGCCTACTCTCTAAACTCCATCAAATATCATGTGGTAATTCTGGAAAATAGGTAGGAAGTGTTTTATAATGTGTTGCGTGGCTGCAAAGCTGCCAAGCGGTCCAGAAATCAGCCTGGGGCATAGCGGCAGTTGGGTAGTGGAGGTTGGCTGTTGGGGCTGGGTCCCTTGGGGTAGGAAGTGTTCTCATCCGCCCCCACTGGGGCACCCCGAGTGAAAACAGGCTGACACGGAGTCCCATAAAACTATTAATTCCTACTTTAAACTTGCTCATACTACTTCTTATCCACCAACCTTGGAATGCTCATTAGCTGTGTCTATACAAGAAATGGCTCACCCTGAATACTCACTTGAATGTGAAACTTAGGCAAGACAATAAAAATGAAAATAAGCAGGTGTTATTTAAAATCAAGAAAGAGAGGGGCTAGAGCAATAGCACAGTGGGTAGAGCATTTGCCTTCCATGCGGCCGACCCAGGTTCAATTCCCAGCATTCCATATGGTCCCCTGAGCACCACCAGGGGTAATTTCTAAGTTCAGAGCCAGGAGAAACCCCTTTGCATTGCTGGGTGTGATTCCCCACCTCCTCCCCCCAAAAAAGGGAATATCAAGAGAGAGAATAAGATAACCTGGTGAAGGAGAGAACTGGCATCTAAGACCTGGACCACAGCTTTGCAAAAATATATATATAAATATATAGATGATATTCACAGTAAAAAATATTCAATTAGAAGAAAATATTTTGGTACATTTTTGCATTTTGTATTTTTGCATTTTGCATTTTGTTGTAACTTTGATGGACTCATGATAAATGAAATGATTAAAAGGAGAAAAATACCACAGGATTGCAATCATGAGGAATATATATGGAAAAAAAGCTAAGGAATAGGAAATGGTCAGTGAAAGTAAAACCCCTGAAATGGTGCCAACTGTGTGGTAGAATGAGGAAGGAAGGAGAGAAGGACTTTGGAATAATACTAATGTTCAGATGGTAGTGAAATTAAGGAAATAAAGAGAAGATGGAGCAGATCTCTGATGGAATCTTATATTCCCTAATTTACACATGTATGGTTATGCAAGAACCTTATTTGTGTCATGCATTGATTATGTGTTAACCTTATTTGTGTATGGGCATATAAAATAATTTTACGAAGCCTTGTGTCATTTGCTTACACAGACTGATGATTACAATCAGATGACCTCATAGAGAATAAACAATCAGCAGAAATAGCTAAGGCAAATACACATAATGCATATACCCAGGTCATTGTCTAGTGGGGAGCCAGCAGAGGGTTGAAAGAAGACAATGAAGAAAGTTGTTGGTTTGAAAAAAGATGACAGCAGAAGCCAACAGCAAGTGGCAAAGGGAGAATAGAGTGACAAAAAGAGGAGGAACAACATTCAGGTTTGCTGTCCATAGAGATATACCTAAAAGATCTATAACACAGAAATTGGTTGGCATGTCATTTTTAACCACCATCCACAAAACCCCAGAGCTTATTGGGTATCTGCTATAACCAACAGTGGGTGTGGTACCCTTGCATTAAAAGTCTAAGGCATCAGATACAGAGGATCTGGGATGCCACACAGTGGATATGGTACTTGTGCATTGTAAGCCTAAGACATTAATACATTGTAAATCGTGCAATAAAAATTTAAAAAAATAAAGTCAATTGATTAAGTGAAAACATTTAAAGACATCTCACATATTTTTTAAAAAGTGCGTGCAGTATAGTGATTTGAGAGCAAGACATCTGACATTAAAAACATTAGCAGATGAGGCCATTCTCATTTGGAGAGAATGTATATCTTCAGGTGAATTATAAAAATCTTATGACACTCAATTTTGCATATGTAGACATTAATACTAAAGTATGAAGTTCCTACAGAAGTTGTGAGCAGAGATAGTTGATTCATATAATACTCCTGACTTTTTCATGACAGATATAGAATCTATTGGTTGGCACAGACTCCTGAGATAAAAACAGAGGAAACTATAGTGCTGACCATGATCTTTCACGAGCACTTTATCAACTTTGCCTCCCTTTCTTTATCTTAGTTTTTGTGAATATGTCCATGGCTGGAGCAATAGCACAGCGCTTGTGCGTTCGCCTTTCACGCGGCCGACCCGAGTTCGATTCCTCCGCCCCTCTCAGAGATCCTGCGCGGCAGAGCCTGGCAAGCTACCCGTGGCTATTGGATATGCCAAAAACAGTAACAATAAGTCTCTCAATGAGAGACGTTACTGGTGCCCGCTCAAACAAATCGATGAGCAATGGGATGACAGTGATAATATGTCCATATTCAAAGACAATATTTAGTCTACTATCAGAAATGCTATCCAAAATAGTATCAAAAAATGCTATTAGATACATATGGAGTCGTGTTGGTTGAAATGAACTCTTATTACATATTTGAATCTGTACAAGAGGACACATACATATCTGCAATGATTTCTATCCTAAGGAATCATACGGGGGGAAAAAAACATATGGGAAATCAAACTTGACTAAGCAAACTCTCCATTTGAAGCAGAAACAAATGGGTGCTGAAAAGTGTAGGAAACTTTAATCAGACCTGAAAGAAAAAGCAGATCAAGCAAAATTCAGTAAAGCCAAGTTCTGCCAGAACAAGCTGAGTCTGTGAGAGAATAGGCTTTAGAGGACACGGAACAATAGAAATTGAGTTGTGGGAACTGAGCCACTATTTGAGTGATTCAGCACACAAGCAGGCCCAGGTGTCAGAGGGTTGCATCACTGGAGCAAAAGGCTTTACTTTTAAAAGTCATCTCTATCCATTATCCATTGATTATAGTTGGTTTTATTCTAAGCTAATAAATGATGGGCATTCGGTCCATAATTCCCCCTAATTTCCCTGAGTAATTACTCTAAGTGATCAGCCTTTTCTATAAATACTTGCCATTCAGGGAATCTGCTGCTGTTTTCTCTTTGGCTTATCAGCCGATGGAGAGGTCAGTGGGTTTATTGTAGTCACTCAAATGGAAAATGTGAGAAACACCTGAAGATTAATGGATTAGGAAAATTTGAGCACAAACTCTATTTGGCACTGCACATACATCAACTTAGAGAACAGCATAAAAGAAAAGAACCCAAAGAGACCTCTTATATTTCATGGTCTAATAGAGCTAAGAATTATGAAAATTGGAGGGTTTTTTCCCCCTAAGTGCACACTTTTTCACATGGCATTATTTCAACAACTCTATTCCTATTCTAATTTTTGCAACTTGGAAAATTTCTATTCACTTCCAATCCGTTAGTGTTCAGTTTAATGTCAACTATTAGAAGATTGTCCATTTCACTCTTTGACACCAAATTAGTTGTATTCTATACTAGGCTATTTTCAAACTCTTTAATTTTCTACTGTATATAATGCCATGTGAATATTTTCTATTTTGAAGCTTTTTGCACTGGGTCATGATTTCATCAGAAATACGAAGTGTCTGGTTTTATCTCCAGTGTCTAGCACAATAGTCTTGTGGTCTCTCAAATGTATTACAATAAAGGAAAAAATCGTTTGGTTTTGTAAAAATAACTGTTTGTGTTACCATTGATTTGCAGAAATGTAAATGTTTGTATGTGTTGAGGATGCAATGTTATCTCATAATGACTCCACCAAACTGTCATTCTCCATCCATCATTGTCCACTAGACACTTTTTTCCCATTTTCTCATTGGTAATCTCAATTTTGTGGATATGATATAAGGATATATTTTCAGTAGATATTTTCAATTCCCTTGATTTTGTTTATATTCCACCTATTGGTAAAATGACCACGTATTTATCTTTCTCCTAATTTATTTAGCTTAACAAGTTACTCACCAATTCAATCCATGTGGTATCAAAAGACAATATTTTATCTCTTCATATTGATGAGTAATATTTCATGTATATCTATACAAAGACTTCTTTGTTACATTCACTTGTTGTCAAGAACTCAGGAATTATGATATTGGCTATTGTGAATGTTGCAGTGAACATAGGAGTGTGTGTGTGTGTGTGTGTGTGTGTGTGTGTGTGCACGTGTGTCTTATCAGACTAGTGTGCTTGTGTTCTTTGGCTACATATCAAGAAAAAGAATTTTTGGATCTTATGGTGGTTCAACCTCTAATTTTTTTGACAAATATGTTTTCCAAAGCCTGAACCATTTTCCAATCCCGTCAAGAGTGAATTAGGATTTTTTTCCTTTGCATCCCCTCTAGCACCTGTTATTTCTGGCCTCTTTGATGCAGCCGTTTCTTAACTCTATCAGGGTAATACTTCACTGTCTTTTTCATTTACTTTTCCATGATAATAAGTGATTATAAGCACTTTTTCACAGGTCTATTGATCATTTGTAATCTTTTTAAGGATGTGCCTATTAGCTCTTCTGATCATTTTTGATGCTGTAGAGTTTATGAGTTATTTAAATACTTTGGATATGAGCCCTTTGTCAGATGGATGGTTTGTGATTATTTACTCAGTTCACTGGATTGCTTCTTGCCTTAGTAATAGCTTCTATAGCAGAGAAGATTTTTTGTTTGTTTGTTTGAGATAGTCACAAGTATTTTTACTTTTGCATTTGCTTACCAGTGAATTTTGTCACTGAAAAACACCACTAAAAGGCAGTGTCTTGGAGTATTTCACTATGTTTACCATATTTTATAGGGTTAGTCTAATGTCTTAGTTTGGGGAAGCAGGAGTTTGCATATTTTTTGATTTGAATCGCCATCATATACACGATTACAAAATTATTCATGATTTTCAGTCACACAATATTTCAACACCAATCTCTTAACCAGTGCACATTTTCCACCACCATACCTGGTCCCCTAGTCGGCCTTTACAGCAGATATTTTTCTTCTCTCTTTATTTTTTTTTTAGCCACTATGGTTGGCAATACAGTCACTAAGAGGGTATCATGCATATCAGTTTACCCCCTTTCAGCCCTCAGTTCTTTTTCAGAGTAATCATTTCCAACCATCATTGTCATAGTGATCTTTGCTCTGTCCTAACCTACTACCCGTTTGTGGTAAGCTCCTTATCATGCACCAACCCTTGTATCATCTTTGTATATTATTCTCATATTACTTTTCTTTTTATATATCCCACTCATGAATGTGATCATTCTATCTTTGACCATTTCTTAGTTTTTAATACATTTTTGAGTTAACTTTTGTACATGGTCTGAGATAGCACTCTAGCTTCATTTTTCTGCATGTTTTTTATCTAGTTTTTTAAATACCATTTTATAAATATGCTTTCCTTTCTCTGTGTAACAATATCATGAATTATCTTCCCTTGTACCTGAGGGTTTATTACTTGTCTTCCAATTCTATTCTGTTAAGCTGAATGTCTATTTTTATTTTGACACTAATCTTTTTTGGAAGGGGGGGTGTTTAAGACACAACTAGTGGTATCAAGGCCTTACTCAAGGCTCTGTGCTCAGGAGTGCCTGGTGGGGCTCAGGGTATCATAGGCAGTTCTGGGAGGCAAGTGCCTAATCCTTATACTATTTCTCTGGTCCAAACATTTTAATTTTGGCCACATATAGCTATGCTCAGAGACTACTCCTGGTTCTATGCTCGTTACCCAATGGAGTACCAGGGATTAAACACAGGACTTCTGTGTGCAAGGCAAGCATCTTGTCTATTGTACTATCTCTATGACTTTATAGCTCAATGATTTTTTTAACTATCAAACATTATATAATATTTTAAAATCAGTTGATGTCTCCATCTTCTTTCTCTGCATTGCTTTCACTGTTTGGGGATTTTTGTGGTCCCACACATTATTTTAGTAATTCTGTTCTATTTTCTTGAATAGTGCACTGCACTGTCATTCCATTATTCATCAATTTGCTCAAGTGGGCACCAGTAATGTCTCCATTGTGAGACTTGTTACTGTTTTTGGCATATGGAATATGCCACTGGTAGCCTGCCAGGCACTGCTGTGTGGGTGGGGTACTCTCAGTAGCTTGCTAGGCTCTCCGAGAGGGATGGAGGAATTGAACCCAAGTCAGCAGTGTGCAAGGCAAATGCCCTACCCGCTGTGCTATCATTGGAATAATGATAGACATAGAATTGAATCTTTAAAGTTCTTTGATAGAATGTCATTTAAGCAGGTTAAAAGAAAAAGTGCTGCATTCTTGCTTACAGCTAGTTCACCTATGCAATAAGAATACTATTCACTAAGTTAAAAATTAGTGACTATGGAATCCTGGGAAACAGCAGCTCGCCAGAGATCTCCTAGGTCCCCATGCCGAGCTGATTCCACTGGGGCACCTCAGATGGAGCAGGAGTTTCTTCTCTGCCCACTCCAGATGAACCCCCGGTGTCTACAAGCTTCCAGAAGTAAACCCAAGTACACAGGATCAGGGATTGAAGACTCTAGACCACATGGTGGCAGGGGGGACATGCTGTCCCTTCTCTTCTCCCCACCCGCTCGGGGTCCTGGCTGTCATGCCCAATAACTGCCTCTGGGCACCATCTACCACATTAGTGGCCTTGATCCAGAGACTCACATATGAATCTCAAAATGTATTAGCTCCTTACAGAGATGTCTCCGGACCCCAATCATTTACAATTTTAGAATTCCAGGAGCGACAGCTCACGATGTTTATAATAAGCAGTAGAAAATAAATTATCTAGCATCTGTCTGTGACAGGCAAGCTTGAATGTTGGTGGGAAAATTTGAAACAATGGTGGTTGGAAGGTATAATGATGGTGGGATTGGTGTTGAACTATTGAATGTAATCAATAAATGTGAATAAACCTTATGAAAATAAAATTGAAAAATTAAAAAAAAACAGCGACTATGAAGCCAGTGTCAGACTACACACACTGTAATGGCACCATGTTATCGTTCTGCCCATCCCACTGCAAAAGGACCAAGACTTTTTTAATACGCACGCACACACACATACACACACGCCCCACAAAACCCCTCCCCTCACATCAAGAGTGTACAGTTCCAAAACTAAAAGTATTGTGCCTATTTACCTTCAATGTCTGATGATCCATTATTGCTCTTATCTGTTCTAGTAACTCCTATTTCTAATTGCATCTAAAGTCAGTATACGTTTTTAGTGTGAATAAGTAATGAATTCAGAAAAGTTTGAACATATGCAGTTAGAAGAATCTCTGTGCATTCTTCATATTTAGAGAAAAATGAACAGAAGTGAGGTAAAATAGGGTAAACTTATGCTATTCTCTGAGTACTAATTTTCAATATAGTAAAACTCAGCAGTCCTGGCCCGAAATCAGCATGCACATTTCCCCATGGTTCACAGACAGTAAAAACTATTCCTTTCTTTGCCTTGCTCTAGCTCCAGGCATTGTTTGTATGCTGGTCACATCTGTCCATCCAACAGGGTTAGAGGCCAAAGCATTGAAGGATTGTGGATAAAACCTAACAACTAATATGCCAGGTTATTTTTTTTTTACAAACTTCAAATCAGAAATGGTTTCTTCTACTTCCCTTG
Source organism: Sorex araneus (assembly GCF_027595985.1). NCBI lineage: Eukaryota > Metazoa > Chordata > Mammalia > Eulipotyphla > Soricidae > Sorex > Sorex araneus. The sequence goes on from NC_073305.1 coordinate 21,924,587, forward strand.
GAAATAAATGTAAAAAATATTAAATAATTATTTAAGATATTCAAAATATTTACTTTCTCTATTTTAATCAGTGATGGAAATAAGCCATGTTTTTACTTAACATATATAGTGCTGTTAACAAAGTGTCTTTGGGCATACAAACCACTTGCTTGACAGAATTCAATTATTTTTTACGTAGAAATCACCAGTTAACCATTCTTTTTGGCTCACAAAGCACCACATAACTTCTAATGGACTGATCATTTTACTTGTAACATTTAACAAAATGCTTAATCTTCCAAATATTTTAGTTGTCTTGCAGCTACTGACATGCAATTCTTTTCAAAGTAAACTTCTAGATATATTTATTTGACTCCTTTTACTTCTATTTGTAAGTTTGAAGCATGTATTTATAAGATGGCAATTTACTGAATATGTGAAAGGGTTTTTTTGTCATTATTGGAGAATTGAAAATTATCAACTCCTGTGTAAGTTAAAAGCTAATTTACAACATGAGACTTTCAGTGTAGCCAAATCCTGGGTTGGCAGGAGGTGGAGTGGATGGTCTATTACCAATGACTCCACTTAGAATTTTCTAACCCTATTCTCCGCGGAAAGGTCAGATAACTCATCAAAGAGAAATACTACAGACTTCCAAGTTCTACTTTAATTCCGCGTAGATCTGGTGTTTCAAACTTTGTAGACCCATTAATTTTTCCCACCCCCCACCCCCCACAGAAGCAGAAGTCACTTTAATCCAGTAGTGAAGACGTCACTTTTCGGACCTCGTGCAGCCTTTGGTGGTGGGGTGTCAGCCTTATGCCTGACACACTTGAGACCCCTCGGGGAGGAAGAAGCAGCTGAGTGGTGGACTCCAGCAGAGAGGGGCCCAGGTCAGCAGGGACGGGCACTACCTGCTGCTGGGCAAGGTAGCTTTGCACACATGGTTCTACCTGGGCCAACTGTGGTGGCTGTGACACAGGGACTTTTTTTTTTAGCAGACACATTGGGAATAGTGTTTAATTAAATAACACTATGGGCCAGTCAAATTGACATGCTAAAGCCATTTTGTTTGACCAGTTGGCTTCTTGGTAGGAATCCATTACAGGCCAAGAAAAAGCAGCCAAAATAATACATATGGACCCAGTAATATGGCATTATTCTTTAAAAAAGAGATTATCACTAGGTCAAAATCTCATGGAGAAGTTATGTATATTCTAATTCCCCTGAGTGTAATCATATTTAAATTCAGGGCTTAAATAGAAAGAAGCAATAACAAAGGAGGGAGCCATTGGTAAAAATAGGAGGCTGTAGGTAATAGCTAAAAGAAGTTATTCATGGAAAACTATGTGAAACACAGAGGTAGAAACAGATGTGTATTGTTATTTCCTTGAAAGGAGGCGACCACTAGAAAAGAGAAATCTCCCTAAACTAACTACAGAATATTGATTGTTCCAAACAATATTCTGAATCCAAGTGCAGGACATGCCACACCTGAAAATAAGGGTAGATTATAATGGGATCTGAGAGATAACGCAGCCATGCTTAAGATTACACATTTCCCAAGAAAAGTATCTATGTCACTGTATACACCCAGTGAAGTTTTTAGGTACAGCATTGTTAAGTAGAAGAAACTAAAAGTATTTATGGACTAACTTTCTAATCACACATTTTGTATATTTCTCTTAATATTTATTGAATGTTCTAACAAAATTTTAATAAAATTCTTATGAGTAAAACTTATTATCTTACTCATAATTAATTTTCTTTAAGTAATAAAAGACTTTTGTGTGGAAAAAGTAACTCTCTTTCAGGGAGTCACAAAATATTATATTAGGCATAATATCACATTCATATAAAATATCTAGAATAAGAAGCTCTATAGAAACAAAAAACCCTTACCATAGACTGTGGAGGAAATAGGGAGTGAAAAAAGGTTTACTTTGTGGTTATTAAAATATTTGAAAATTAGACTATTTTGACAACTGTATAACTCTGAGTATACTCAAAATCAATGAATAATATACTGAGTGAATAAAAATTATGGCAGGAAAATATATATCAAAATTCTTTCTTAAAATATTTTTTTAGCAAATAAGTAGCACTGTAGCACTGTTGTCCCATTGTTCATTGATTTGCTCGAATGGGCACTAGTAATGTCTCCATTGTGAGACTTGTTGTTATTGTTCTTGGCATGTTGAATACACCACGGGTAGCTTGCCAGGCTCTGCCATGTGGGCTGGATACTCTCAATAGCTTGTCAGGCTCTCTGAGAAGGATGGAAGAATCAAAATAAAACTCAATATTGACATCATAAAATCATGATTACTTTGTAAATTAACAATGCACAATATCACTGGGAAAAATATATGAAATGCTAAAGAAATATCAACTGTAATTTTGAAAAGGCATATATCTAACAAAATATTTTCCTCTTATAATTTTCATAAATCATGTACAATATTTCAATATGATGATATAGTATGTATCATATAAACACAAATTTTTATTGTCAAGTTTTCTATCATTTAGATTTATGATTTAAATTTTCAAAAGAAGTTTAACACAACTGTAATAATACACTTGCTACTAAGCATATGTGATATTTCTATTTACATTTGAATTAAAATTAAGTTAAAAGTTCAATTCCTCTATACCTTTAGTTATTTATCAAGTGCTCAATAGTCACATGAAACCAATCATCACAATTTTAATAGTGTAGATCATAGAACATTTCCTTCATCATATTAAATTCTATTGTACATCATGTACATCATGTACATCTAATGACTTAAACTTTCATCCAGAATTTAGATTTACCAAGAGACTTACTGTTTTAAATTATTTCAAAAATTTTAGTTTTTTTAAAGTATGACATTTTTAATATTTTCCTAATCCTTGATATTTATTTAGAATTGATGTTTATATGCCAGAGCGATAGCACAGCGGTTAGGGCATTTGCCTTGCACTCAGCCGACCGGGGTTTGATTCCTCTACCCCTCTCGGAGAGCCCAGCAAGCTACCAAGAGTAGCTCACCCACACAGCAAAGCCTGGCAAGCTACCATGGTGTATTCAATATGCCCAAAACAGTAACAAATCTCACAATGGAGATGTTACTGGTGCTCGCTTGAGCAAATCGATGAGCAACGGGATGACAGTGACAGTGATAGTGACATGATAAGCTCAGGACCCAGCTAATGACTTGACATCATCACAATCCCTGAGATAAATGCTGACCAAGGAAAGGGAGCAATTTTCTATTTCATAGCATTTAAAAGGACCCTTTCCACTGACTTTGAAGTTGGAAATTAAGGGAGGTCACAGGGAGAAAACTAAAAGCACATTATAGAATTATAGGGGAAAACAAATAATCACTGGTTTCAGAGATAGATCTTTATGTTGCCAAGAGTGTATTTGTTATTGGCAACATAAAATATACTCTTACAAATTTAAGAATGAGTAGTCTATGGCTTATGCTGAATATCAGTGAGCATCTCAAAAATAACCAGTGAAATCCATAATACCTGTAAGAAACTTTAATCAATAAAGCAAAGAAGTAAAATTTCATGCCTCAACTTGTTTGTTCCCAATAAGATATTCTTAGAGGCTCTCTGACCTTTGACCATTAACATATGCTCAGAAGAAAGCAAGAAGTCCCAATTATTTTAAGAATGGTTGAAAGAATTTTTACCCAGATCTAAATGTCTGGGTCTGCTGGTTTTCCTGACTCAAGCTTATGTGACTAAGTATTCAGTTTGTTGAATAGTTTTTTTTGGGGGGGAGGTGTTACATATTCAGTTAAAATTAATCAGTTTGATTTAATTAATAGAAATGTTGTTTTTGTCTTAAGGACAGTGATTTCAAAGGTTGTTTACAGTAGAGTATTAGGGAGTGTTCCTATCACAAGTATCCATTTCCCTCTTCTCCAATGTCCACAGTCTGCCTCCTCTCGCAGGTACATTTTAAAGTTTGCTATTGTGGTTTTTATCTAACGTTTATAGTATTGTCAGCTCTGTGCTTCAGATATATACATACACCATATCTCTATACAACCAATGTTCCTGAGGCCCCTGCCCCGTGCCCCTGTTACCTTCTATTCATCTCTTCTTACCTCCCCCCTCACTTTCTCTCCTTTTCTATACTTCTTATTTCTATAATCTAGTGTTAAGGGTTTGCACTCCATTGATGTTTAATATTCCTTTTTCTTGTTGTTCTGTATACTACAGATTAGTGAGATCATTTGATATTTGTCTTTCTCCTTTTGAATTGAGTTATCTCTAGTGTTATTATTCAACATTTTTAAAGCATAAATACTGATTAGAATGTAATTTTAAAAATAGATGGTAATATTTCAAAGCATTTAGAACAATTAGAGTAAGATTGCATATACTTTAGACAGATATAGACAGATAATAGAAGTGAAAAAAAATGAAAACATAGCCACTTACTACCTGTATTGCAAACCATAACACCCAAAACAAGAGAGAGAGTAAAAGGGAGCATGCTTTCCACAGAGGTAGAGGCAGGTGGGATGGGGTAGGGGTGGTGAGAGGGATACTGGGAACATCGGTGTTGGAGAATGGGCGTGGTGGAGGGATGAGTACTCAATCATTGTATGACTGAAACATAATCATGAAAGTTTGTAAGTCTATAACTATCTCATGGTGATTCATTAAAAATAAACAAACAAATCATCATCATCATCATCATCATCATCCCATTGATTGTCGAATTTCTCGAGCAGTCTCAGTAACGCCCCCATTCATCCTAGCCCTGAAATTTTAGAAGCCTCTCTCAACTCATCCTTCCCAATGATACCACATTGGAGGCTCTTTCTGGGTCAGGGAATGAGACCCAGCTTGTTACTGGTTTTAGCATATTAATACAGCATGGGGAGTTTGCAAGGCTCTCCCATGTGGGCAAGAAACTCCCAGTAGTTTGCCAGGTTCTCCCAGAGGGAGAAGTAGGCTATAAGATGTCACTTCCGGGAGCTTTCTTTTAAGTCTCTGGATGTTGGCTGTTGATAAGATTGCACAGCGCAGGGGGCAGTCCCTGGGTGTGACTGCCTAGCTACTGGAAAATGGAAGATCTGGGCAGAAGAGGCCCAGTCCCAATCTGAGCAGGCTTGGAGGTCTCAGCCCCGGGTCCCACACACCTGGGTTCTGCTGCCGATACCTTCATGTGTGAGGCTCATCTGAACTTGTGGAGAGGGACCTTGATCATGGCTGTGGCTAGGCTCCAGAGGTCTTCGGCTGCCGGGAGCTCTGCTTGGGGTGGGGACGGAACAAACAAACAAATAAATGAATGAATAAATAAATAAATAAATAAATAAATAAATAAATAAGGAAAACAGGGAAACAGAAAAAAGAAAAGAGAATAATAAAGAAAAATAAAAGGAGAAGGAAGAAAAGACTGAAGGAGGGAGGGCAGGCGGGCAAGCAGACAGGCTGGCAAAAAATCTCTATTTACTTCTTCCTGTAAAACACTGTACTGTACACTATGGAACACTGATTCTGCCCCAGCCATACAAAGTTTTCCTTCAGTCCTTCTTCTTGCTCTAATGGTAGAGTATAAGGTATATTGGAATTTCTTCTTCACTTAAATATACTTACTTCATAGCAACTTTTCATGGTACTGGATTGAGGACCTTTATTATTAATAAGGTTACTAATACACTGGACCATAGACATGATGATCAGATACAACTGTTCAGTTGAGAATATTTATAATATTAAAAACTCTCGATGACCTAAGATTATCACTGAGACTGCAAAAAAATGCTCAGATGAAAATTCCTTTCTAAGAGCTATTAAATTCAATTAGACTAAACATTACCAGCTATAGCACTGCATTAATAATGAAGCACTTCATAGATAACATGAAACTTTGAAGTACCTAAAAACGTTGCCAGAATTCACTTAGACATGCTAGATTTGCCAAGAAGAAAAGGTAATGTTTTAGATTATTTGAACGTTTCTTATTTCTTTAATTTTTTATAAAAATGTTATTTTCTAAAATGGACATTATAAACTGAATATAATTTATACTAATAAGTAGATAAACTTCATTATGCTATAGTGATTTGTCATATTCTTTACATTGGATCAGAAGTTCACATGAGGTTTATATTTAATTCTTTCCACTTCAATTACCTATGAATTCTCTATATCAAAAGAAATCAAGAAAAATCCCCTTGTTGGTGAAACACAAAGTTTCCTTTCTAACTATTTTTTATACTTTTACTAGTGAGGGATGCCAAATTATGTTTGAATTTGAAGCAGATGATACATTTTAAAGCACCACATTAAGATCTTTGGGTTGACTCACAAGCCAGCTTAAACTACAAGTTAAATGTGTTTATCATAACTGTAAAATAATGTGGTATCGCTAAGCCAGTTTATCCATCCTTCTGTCAAACTAAGCATAAAGAATGTAATCAGTGTTTCTAAAGACTTCTAAAATTAAACTGAAATTGTAAATATAGCAGCTAAGTGAAAGACTGCCAAGAACAACTTTCGAACGTTTGTTCTCATGGTTAGAACAGAGCTCACTGGCAAGTAGTGAGCTCAGTTTTCCCAAGACCATATAAGTAAATCTCTGAGTAATTCTGAGCATGCGTTTATGGGCTGAAGAGTTAAAGGGCAAAGAACATCACCCGGAAGTCAATAGACAGAAAGGGCAAAGGTATCTTAATGATACAGAAATGGGACTGTATCATTAGATACCTCTAAGTGGCTTTGATGCATTATCAAAGCCATTTTGATAATTAAGACAGGAGACTGATGATGGTTCATACTGAAAACTACTCACATCCACAAGTTCCTCTCATTCAGCAACAAGTTGGAGAAAAGCATCGCTCTCTGTAGAGTGAACTAGAGTAAATTGGGGTTTACTCACTCTAGAGGGAGCAAACTAGATTGAGTGCAGTCCCTCTAAACTGTGATCCACTCAGTTTCAGAGGACTTGGAGCATTTCCTGAAAATGGAGCAGATTCAAATTTGCTCTAGAGTTGAGACCATTTCACCAAGATATTAATAGTGCTAGTGTACCCTTTACAATTCTGCACAAACAGGCAAATACACACCAGTGCTCAATAGATAAATGGCAATATAAGGATCATGTCCTTTTTGTAGTCATATGGCAATTATCAAATGTATAAAACTATTAAAACATGTGATGAAAGGAATATCATATATTAAATTTTATGGAAAAAGTTATGCTACATTAAGTAGAAAGATAAAAACTGAGCAATAATCTATGAACGATGATGGCTATTTTTTATGAAAAACAAGCACATTTTCATCTTGTGAAAAAGCAAGAAATACTATCTTCTGAAGACCTGATATGTTTAATTTTTAGCTCATTAATAGCTTTCAGGGGCAGGACTTAAGAAGATATGACCCATTTGCTTGGGAAATAACGCATTTTCCAGGAAGTCTTAAGAATAACCAAATGCTATCTAATGTAATACATACGTATATATATCATATAAACTCAAGAATAACACATTGACTATTTTCTTTTTTGAGAAAGGCCATATCTGGCTGTGCACAGGGTTTACTTCTTGTTCCTCATTCTGCACTCAGGAATCACTCCTTTTAGAGTTCAGGGGACCATATATGGTGTCAGAGTTCAGGGGACCATCCTAGATCATACATATATAAAGCAGGTATCTTGCCTCTTTATACTACCTCTCTGACCCATTATTAAATATTACAAACAGGAAGACAGAAGCAGTAAATAGAAAGGAAAGTAAATAGAAAATAGTAAATAGAAATAGAAAGCAGTAAATAGAAATAGAAAGGAAAGTGGAATATTCAGTTGAACTCTAAACTTGCTGATTTAATTTGTAAATTATATACTAACACACCTTCAAGAAAAAAAGAATTTCTGTACTTTAAAACATAGAAGTCTTTTTTTTTTTTCTTTTTCGGTCACACCTGGCGATGCACAGGGCTTACTCCTGGCTCTGCACTCAGGAATCACTCCTGGGGTGCTCGGGCTGGGAGACGACCGCGTGCAAGGCAAACGCCCTAACCACTGTGCTATTGCTCCAGCCCCTAAAACACAGGGTCTTAAGGCTCAAGTCTTTCATGTGAATGATGATTTAATATTCTAATTTTATTATTTTTAAAATTAAAAATTATTTTGGAAATGGAAAAATAGAGATAACAAATAAAACATGTATCTACCAGGTACATATATTTGATAAATCCACTGACTGTGGGTTTTTTGTTTGGTTTTTAGAGTTATTCCTGGCTCTGCAGTCAAAAATTACTCCTGGTGGTGATCACGGGAACATATAGGATGAGGATCAAATCCAGGTTGGCCGCATGCAAGGCAAGAGCCTTATCTGCTGCACTATATATATATATATATATGGCCACATTACTGACCATGTTTTAAGACAACATTGTCTGATTAGAATTATACCGTTTTTCAACCTTCATAATTTTATTCATAACAAAACCCAGACTGACAGAAATTGGAGATTATCAAAGGGAAGGAAAATTAATAGGGTCAGATGGGGGAAAGATTGAAATGAGTAAAAGTGATCAGGTAATACAAATTTCTAGTAACAAAATATATATATACATATATATATCATGAAGATAAAGTATGCAGATTGGTGAATATAGTAAAAATATCTTATTAAGGGTCAGAGAGATAGTTTATCAGTTAGGATCTTTGCCTTGCATACAGTTGACCCAGGTTTGTTCTCCAGCAGTTTGTGTGGTTCCCCCAGCCCCACCAGGAGGGATCTTTATGTAGAGAGCCAGGAATTAGTCCTGAGCATTGCAAGGTGAGGCCCCAGAACCATGAAAAATAAACATACTAATTATGTATTCTTCCAGATATATAACTAGTCTTACTCTGACCACTTAAAAAAATCAAATCATTAATTTGGATAACTGAAATTAGTCCCGTGTTGTATTTTAATTATATTTTTAAAATTATAAGTTATTTTAGAAATTTGCTTTGACTTTCTTTCTAACTAAACTCATAATCAATGTTGATAAATACTTTTCTAATGTGTACCTGAGAATAACTTGTATCCTGCTAGAGTTGGGTATGTTGCTCTGTATGTACCCATTGTGTTCAAATTGTTCACATCCTTCTTAATATTGCCATGTATTTATGCTATATTATTAGATGTATAGTTATAGAAATATATTTCCATATCTACCTGCACACTGAAATGTTAGGAAATGTCTCTATTTAGCATTTAAATATTTATTTTCTTAGTGACCAAATATGTGCTATTCACAGACATAATATTTAAGAATTCAGAAAAGTAGAAAGCAAAAAAATAGAAATTTACTAAGATTGTAAACATAACCTCTTAAAAATTTGTTTCCACCTATTTCTTAATTTTCTGATTTCTATGTCTTTGGTTTAAAGTGCAGTTTATGCACATATTCAACACATCACTTTAAACCAATGACATAGAAATGAAGCATTTATTTACTTCATAGTATATGAAGTATTTGGTTCCTGTCACTTTTCTATTTTTGGTTTTTCACCCTTCAAAAATCCAGTTTGATCATCTCTGTGTTTAAATTGAAGAATTTAGCCTATCAACTTTTATGGATTTTTTTTGTACAACCTGGAAATATGTTATAAAGACCTGTATAACATCTTCCCTATTAGAAACACTATCACCTCTCATCTGGCTGACAGTTTTTTCTAAATCATTGATGTTGTCCAAAATGCTGGCAAGGACATTCTTTTGTATATTTCCTGGTAATCTATGTTAGATTTCTCTAAACTGATCCAAGAGAATAATAACTGAAAATGTAAACATTTAAGTATATCTGACTTATTCAAATTGGTCTCTAGATGTTAAACCAATTGTAGCTATAAAAGTTAAAAATTCCCTAGTCTCTATTAATTTATTTTATGAGTCTTTTGAGTCTACTTTTCTATCTTAAAACAGTATTAATTATTTAATTTGGATTTGACTTCAATACATTTATTAGTAATATTAAGGTTTTTATATTTATTAGACCTTTAAAAATCATTTAATATAAAATACCTGATAATACTTCATACCAAATGAATATTGATTAGCTTTCATTTTACATATTCATGCAAATTTTCTCTAAATTTTCTTGATTTTTTTAAACAATATAATTTTAACACTATTCATTCTATCTTCTGTTGAATAGAACTTTGAGCACTTTCTAATTAAAAACTCTTTCATTTGTCTTAAATTGTTACATCATTTATTTTGTTGTTGGTATGTTTGAGAATTCTAGTGTGCACTTAATTTTTGAAGATTCTCTACCCAAAACACTTTTATTTATTCATAAAATTATTATTCCATATTTTAAGAAATAAACAATTAAAAATATTTCATTGACTTACCCCAAGAGTTTAAGTAAATATGATGCAAGAATTTAGATATTTGAAATTAATGGGAACAGGTCTTTAAAAAATAATAAAAGGACTATATCGATAAAAATTTGTTTTACCTTCTTGAACATCTATAATTATATCCAAACACAAAATCCAGTTATGGGATTATCTTCCAAAGTGACAAAGAATTTTGAAAAGTTTGTGGTCTTTCAACAATCATCAAAACAACACTTCAGAAGATGAGTTCAATGGCATATGGTTGATGAGACTGAGATATTTGAGCAAGTACTTTCAATGATTGGCAAGTAAACCTACTGATTAGTCATTTTTGCATGACTATCACACAACAGAGCAATTATCACCATATTGTAGCAGCATAAGACAATTTAAAAGCATTTGTTTATGTGCTGAGATATACATTTTTGTTTTCTGAGTAGAAAATGTATATTACAATCTAGATGATTTATACTTAGGCTGGAGCAATAGCGCAGCGGATAGGGCGTTCGTCTTGCACGTGGTCAACCCGGGTTCGAATCCCTCTGCCCCTCTCCGAGAGCCCAGCAAGCTAGGGATACTCTCACCCCCAGGGCAGAGCTTGGCAAGCTACCTGTGGCGTATTTGATATGCCAAAACCAGTAACAAGAAGTCTCACAATGGAAAAGTTACTGCAGCCCACTCAAGTAAATTGATGAGCAATGGGATGACAGTGATTTAGTTGATTTATATTTATTGCATATTTCCTAGAGAAATGAAGTAATGGAATGTTTTTTCTAAAAATCCTCCACTTTTGTAGAAGATAGATGTCATTTTCTACTGAAGTGATACTTATCAATGGTTTCTACTAACTTCCCTTATTTTGTCTAATACAAAATTTAGGAATAATTTGGCAGAAGGGGTTAAAAAATACATCATAACTGTAGGTAATGAAAATGCTTTGGAACTAGATCATCTATCAAGATGGTGATGATAGAGATGATTATTTTGCAACACGGTGAACTCACTAATTCCCAAAGCAATGTACTTTAAAATGGTTAATTTGGTCTGAGTGATAGCTCAATAGGCTGAGCAAATGTTTTGCAAGCAAGAGGTCGAGGTTTGATTACTAGCACTGCATGATCCCTTGAGCACCATTGGGAACAATCCCTGAGCACAGAGCCAGGAATAGTCCCTGAGCACTGCTCGTGTGTCCCCCAAACCATAAATAAATAAAATGGTTGACTTTAATTGATTTGAATTTAGCCTAAATTAATGAATAATAAAATAAGATGTTCTCCAGAGTTAATTAATTCTGCATTCTAATTATAACTGCAACTCTCTAGCCTCAGATAAAATATTGAGAGGTATGTCACTGATATTTTGTAATCAATAGGAGTCAAAATATAAAGTTGTTAAAGATTTATGTTTTCATAAATTTGTTTTGATTCAAGACTAGTCTTTGATTAATATCACACACTTGCATTTTAACATGCCTTCTCAACAGGTAGAGAAAGAGCATAGTTTTACTAGCTACAGTTCCACTTATAATTTGCAATGTCTTATTCATTAGGTCATCTTAAATATAGAAATCAACAGTCAAACCTTACAGGATGTTTGCAAATTATCACCATGCCTTTTAACTGTGATCTTTCTTATATTTATTTAAGAACATATTTGCATTTTATCCATGGGTAAAGAGCTAATAAATAGAATTGAAGAAATAGATGAGGCAAGGTGATTAGAGTATATATTGATATATATATATATCCAATATACAGGGAAGAAATGCTATAATATCTCCATAATAAACCAATTTTATTTATCATATCAAATGTAGGTAAATAAATGACCAAAGTACAATAAAAAATAGTATTAATCATAGTAATTGCTTTATTAAATATATAAATTAAATATACATATTTTTAAATTTAAGATTGTTTTTAGGATTGTTTAAGATTGTATTATCATACTTGTCTTCAATAATATTATCTCATAAAAATGATATTAACTTTATCAAAATAGAGTAAAATTTAATCTTTTATTTTAAATTAGTGCAATCTTATTTATTTTTTCAGGAAAAATACTATTTAAGATCTTGAAATATATCTTTATTTGAAGCAAGAAAGTTTTTGTTAAAACTTTTAGAGAGATGTGAGGAGAGAGAGAGGGAGAAATACATGTTTGAGAGAAAACACTTACAAGTGGAATTATGCAAGTAAAAAAAAGCAGAAAAAAAGCAAGAGGTATACATGTTCAAGGGATAACATGGATTTGAAGAACAAGTCTGAAATAGATCATTTTCTTGGTCATGTGCTTATAAAATGTTTTACTGTAAATGTTAGGTCCAAAGGAAAATGTCTCCAGATATATTCCTTTTACCACAAATTTTAAAAAAGGTTTTATTGAAATCTACAGATCCATTATATCAAAAGAAAGATTTAGAGAGTCAAAATCAACACTTTATTCAAGTGGGAATAATAAATTTCATTAATTCACCAAGAATACATTGACCCACGTTATTTTCTTCTGACTGCATTATTTGCAAATTTTAAAAAAATCTCCTCCATTATTTATTTTTATGGCATTCATACAACTTTTGGCTTGAAGATTTCTGACATTATGGTCACTTTTAATTGACAACCAGGTGAGCGTTATTCCTTAACCACCTCCTTCCACCTATTCCCTGTTTCCATTTTTCCAAAGTCTCACTTACTTGTACTGTCCTCAGCATAATTTGGTTCTTAAGAGGAACCTAGATTGTAACTCAAATCCAAGAGGATGATTCTGATCTAATCTCATCTGCTCTTCCCATGTGATTGTTATAGGTGTTGGGTTGTGAAACCATTTCAATCTTGGGAATAAGTCCCAGCTCTAGCAGTTGTAATAAGTTGAATATGCCAGAAGTACACACTAAAACATGGGTTAGAATATTATTTAGCCTTTAAAAAAATAAAGAAGATTCTAGCATTTACAATAATTATGAATGGATCTGGAAGATACAACTTAAGTAAAATAAGTATCATAGAAGAACAAATATTGTATGATTTCACATATATGAGATATATATAAAATCGTATAACTTATAGGCACAGAAAATAGTAACTAGGGAATGGGAAATATAAAATAGGGAGTCGTATTCAAAGGTTATAAAGTTACAGTTAGACAAGGAGAATAAGTTCTGGAGATCTATAATACTGTGCTTCCCATAGTTAACTTTTTTGGGAAATGAGTAAGGAAGTCACATAGCCGTGCTCAGCGGCTCAGAGGCTACTGCATGCAATGACAGAGATTGAAGGCAGGGTTTCTGCATTCGAAGCATAACTTCCAGCCCTTTAATCACATCCCCAGCCCTACAGTTAACTTAAGAAATTGTTAAGAGATTTCTTATTAAATAGAGCTCACATTAAAAATTCTAACCACAAATAAGCCAAGAAAAAGTAAAGAGATATAAGGACTCTTGTGCAGGTGAAGGACATAACTTGTTACCTTTATAGCAAGAGTTTTATGAGTATGTGTTCAAACTATCAGACTGAATAAATTAAACACAGAATTTTGGCAATCAATTAAATCATAATAGTGCTTTTTGTTAAGAACTTTTAAAATGGTATGTCTTAAAATGGAATGATTCTACATCTGAGAATTTATCCTAGGAAAATAAGATGGAATATGTGTATAATATGTAGCACCTGAGGAAAGAAGGGGAAGTAGTAGGGTTCAGGCCAGAGAAATTTGAATTGTGGTGAAGGTTTAACAAAGTTCCACCAAACATACAGGGATTTCTGGCTTTGTATTAACCGTGGACATTGTCTTGCTTTGAGCTAAAATGGTTGCCTCTTTAAACCCACACTTAATTTACTCATTGAACAAAGATAGCTCTTCTGTCGCTGAGACAAAATGTTTCTCTAGATGCTGACATTTCTGTAGATATTGGAGGCTGTCTGTCAACCTCAGTCCTCACAGCTGAGCAGCAGGACATTCCTTAAGGGTAAGGCTGGGGAGCACATCTCCCTACAGGAAACAAGCTGATATTTCCTGTGGAATGATGGAAGAGGTTTGAACCGATATTAAAGCCACTGCCTTCTAAGCCAATCAACACTGGAGCTTTCCTGATTCCAGATTTATTATCATATGATATCCGAAAGAAATACAGTTTTGTTAAAAATTTCTATTACTTGCATAAGATAGTATGAGGCAAAAGTGTGCTTCCTCATCCCTCTACTAGAGAATTTTACTTACCAGTTAATCTAATCTTACAAATACTATTTAAAACCTAGATTCTCATGTGTCAGAAAGAGAGGGACAGACATAGAATGACTACACTCATTTGTGGAATATGAAATAACATAATATGAATCTGACACCCAAGGACAGTAGAAACAAGGGCCAGGAATATTGCTCCATAGTTGGAAGCCTGCCTCATGATCTGGGTGAGAAGGCAGCTGGGACAGAGAAGGGATCACTGAATCAATGATGGCTGGAGAGATCATTCAGGATGGGAGATGTGTGCTGAAAGTAGATAAAGGCAAACGTGATAGTGCCTCTCTCTCTACCATAATGCAAACCATAATGCCCAAAAGGAGAGAGAGAGAGTATGGGGCAAATTGTCTGCTATAGAGGCAGGAGGGGAGGGCTGGGTGGGAGGGATATTGGGGACATTGGTGGTGGAAGATATGCACCGGTGGAGGGATGGGTATTTGATCATTGTATGACTGAAAATCAAACATGAAAGTTTTGTGACTATATCTCACAGTGATTCAATAATTTTTTTTAAAAAACAGACCTAGTTTCTCCACTGACTAGCATTACAAACCCCAGAGTCCACCATCTTACTAAGTTTTGTTTATTTCATTTATACAATTATACGCATAGGCTAGATCCTCTTTAGAGCCCCTTCCAACTTTAAATTTCTGAAATCCTATGAGCAATGTGTTCATTTTTACTCATAACTCTGTTTTCTGAAGTACATTTGCAATAGCAGTCACCAAATAATAGCCACCCAGAAGCTTTCTTCTTAAATAACTCCTTTCTCTAGTGTCACCGGAGGGCTTCTGAATTCCTCAGTGGAGCAGCAGACACATGGGAAGCTGTCAGACAGCTCCCTTCTGAGTCTTTTGCTAAAATGCCTAAACCTATCCACTACATGCAAGCAATCATCCACCCTCAGGCACAAAACAAGCTAGCAATAAAGCATTCCCCAGTGATGTCTATGTTCCAATAGGCTGTGAGCAGTAGGAACATCTTATTACAGTATCTTCAGGGAACCAACTGAAAGAGACCCTAGTGTATTTTTTAAAGGAAGTCATAGTTTTTCATCATCAATTAGACTTGATTTCAGATATAAAAATATATTTGTCACAAAACGATTTTTTTAAACATCAATTACTTTTAATTGAAACACTTAAGTACCCTCAACACATAAGGACTCTAAAAGTGTATGATTGGTCAATAAGTCTCTGCTTCAATAAATAAACTAACGAGCATTTAAAAACGCCTCATTATGAATAAAACAGAAAGATACATTTTTATTGGGGGGATGGGTTCGGGCATAGCAGTGGCTCTGTGATCAGGACTGACCCCTGTCAAATGCTCTGAGGACCACATGTGGCACCAAAATTGACCGGGCTCAGTCACATGTAAGACAAGCAGATTAACAATTATATCTATCTCTCCAGGCAGGAAGAAGCAGATTACTACATAATAAAGGCTATAACAAAATTCCTTCAAATGACTAAAATTAAAAACACTGACAATGCACGTTTTAGGGAGGATATAGGGAACTAGGACTTTTGTATATTTTGGTGGAACAAAGTGGTAAAAATTACTTTGTAAAATATTTTGGCAGTTCCTAATAGATTTAAACAGTATCTCTGATGACCCAGCAATTCCAATTTTGGAGCATTCTCATGTAAAATGAGAATGTGTCCCCAAAAAGACTTTTTGTTGTTGTTGTTGTTGTTTAAAATAGAAGGTTTATTTGCTCAGTACACCAAATAGGATACAAGCACTGTCATGACAAATATACAGAAATAGGCAGATCAAAATAAAACAGTAATTTAGTTTAAAATGAAGGAAAATCTCTTTAAGTGTTATGACAATATACTCCCAAGAAGAATATTTTCTGCAGTTAATTATACATTTCAATAAAATAAAGGGAAATGGATTAAATGGAAGTTAGCTCGTGACTTTTCCTTAAAATAAAATTCCAACTCTATCAATTCATGCCAGTTAAACACTATCAACTAAAATTTCCAAGTGAGTGCAAGAGGAGATGAAGGAGTTAGTTACTTTTTTTTTGCTGGAGCAGTCCAGTTTGACCCAGGAGAAACTGAAGGAAGGAGTACCTCAAAGTATCGTCTAATTCCATGATAGCAGCCTGGTTCCCACAGCGGTAACAGTAATTGTGTGCACTGGACATGGTGATCACGTTACGGTCATGGCACCAATTGTACCCCTCCATCACAAGTTGATGAGCACAAGAAACCAGTGTGAGACCATTGGCATGGTTAAACGTGTAACCAGCACCACGGAGCGAAATACCCCACCGTTCACGGTCATCTGGATCTGACCATAATAGGTCACACATTGGGCCCTCATGTGGAACTTCCTGTAATCGATCCAGGGCTCTGATATGATCCAGTGTATCCATGAATGGAGAGAGGCCACCATGGAGGCAGAATATCTGTCCATCCCCTAGAGCTGTACGCAGAAGATAATCAAATAGATCTGTAAAATATTTCCAAACAGCATTTCCATACTTTCGTAGACATTCAGCATAAAAACCTATATGTACTTGTGTAATTTGTCGACTTTCATGGTTTCCTCTCAGTATTGTAATACGTTCTGGGTAACGCACCTTCAGTGCCACAAGGAGTGTCACAGTCTTCACGGAATAGTAGCCTCTGTCCACAAAGTCTCCATGAAGAGATAGTTGGTGTCTGGTCATTTCCCGCCGATCCCGAAAAGTTCCATGAGATCATGGAACTGGCCGTGCACATCTCCACACACAGTGACGAGACAGTGCACTTCCTGCACATTTGATTCTTTCGTTAAAATTTCTTTAGCCTTCTCTCACAGCGTCGGCACGTGGCCCTCCCCAGATCGCCCTCAAATCTGTTTCTATTTCACATTTATTTCTGGGCTGGAGCGATAGCACATCAGATAGGGCGTTTGTCTTGCACGCAGCTGACCCGGTTGGATTCCTCTGTCCCTCTTGAGAGCCTGGCAAGCTACCAAGAGTATCCCGCCACTTGGCAGAGCCTGACAAGCTCCCCTTGGCACATTCAATATGCCAAAAACAGTAACAAGACTCACAATGGAGACATTTGCTCTCCCGCTAGAGCAAATCGATGAACAACGGAGACAGTGCTACAGTGCTTCATGTCTATTTCTATGTATTCATCCGTAAGTGCTGACTCATAGATAATTCTTAAAAACATTACTCTAAGAAAAACAGAAAAAATACACTGTATGTTTCTCTTTATATGACATTCAGAAAGGTAGTACTTTTCCAAAGACAGAGTTTATCTGTGGTTGAAAAGCCAGAACAATAATTACTACTGGGCAGGATAAGGACAGAAATCCAAAAGAAACATGAGGGAAATGCCAAAGGCACTAAGAACAGTCTTTTAATCTGCATGATTTCCCAGGTCATATATGTATAATTATTCATTATCCCTTATGGTCTGTGGATCATTTATTCTATGTAAATTTTTTAAACCCATATACCTGACTTTTTCAACAGATTAATTTCTGGATGAGGCTCATTCAAGTAATGAATTCTGACCAGGAGTATGATGGCTATTGTGGAGTGTGGAAGTTTTAGGCTACCTAGGCTCTGTTCAGGCAAGTGCTGGGCTCACCCACCCCACTCCAGGGTTCTCTAGATGACTCAGCCTTGGTTGGGATCCAGAAGAAATTCTGCAACTTATTGGTATCTTCCAAGATTTATTTATCAGTCTCCGGGCTAACTGCAGGTAAATAAGCTTACTTGATACCAGAGGCAATTCATGACTATTGGGGCTTGGGATGTAGTGGGGAGAGGTAGCCCATCCCTGACTCTACGAAAGCCTGGAGATTTCAGTCACAAAACCTGCAAACCTGACTTTGAGGTTTACATTTTCCGGGGCTCTGTTTGGGTGGGTGCTTGGCTCACCACCTCACCACTCCAGGGTGACCAGAATGACTCAGCCTTGAACAGTCTTAGAGAAATTCTGCTTGTTCATCTCTTTCGAGATTTATTTATGAAAGCATAGACACACGAATATATTGGGTTCTCTCAGTAAGAAAAGAAGCCATATTTCTTTTCTCATGTTGACACTACACTAAAGAAGATGCTTTTCTTCTGAAAAAATATATTCTCAGGAAAGTTGGATTCTATTTGCTATATTTCACATGGGGGGATATTTCCAGAGTAGAAGAACCTAAAGAAGTCAACATAATATCAACTACACCAACAACTTTCATGGGGATAGGCTTTCAGTATACCACACACAGATATGTCCTGCTTTCTCATTCTCAAATCATTTTATAAGACAGGAGCTATAATCTACATTTTCTAAATGAAAAAGCTGATGCTCACAGCAGCACAGTTCTATTTCCAATTGAACACATGAAGTAAGTGATAGACCTGAGACTCAAAAGAGTTTTGCTTGGATCTAAAACCTTGATATCTTAATGCATCCTGCTTCTTTACACCGGAGAAGGCCTAGAGGCCATATAACTCACCAGGGGAAACATCTATACATGTTTTCTCTTGCTATTTTGCAGATGGCTTCACTGGCCTTACATAAGGCCAGAGTGGGTTTGAGGGTAAGCACCTCTGGTGTGAGAAAAAAGCTTCCTTGCCTAAAGTGAGAAGAAATTAATGAGTCGCCCTAGCTCCTGCTGGCAAAGCACAGTCTTCCCACCTGTTCAGCGGCAGGAAATGAACAACAAAACACCCTTCCACCTCTGACTTACACACATATTAAAGTACAGCATCCAATCTTTATGAATGTTTTTCATGCTGGCTTCCCAGAATATGCATTTCTTTTCCATTTAAGAATACATGATAATACCATTTCTAACTTCAATCCTCATTTTTCTCCTCTTCAAGCTGCCGAGTATTCAGGTCAGAAAACATCCATGTCTAAAATTGCTTCAAACTAAATAGTTCCTTGAGAATGGGTAGCTGTGATTAAACCTAGCAACTGTTATGAACCATATGAAAAGGACACAGGAATTAATGTTATTTTGCTATAAATGTCTGAATTCTGTTCTTTGTGCCTTTGCAACAACTTTTTAGAGTCATTGTTAAATATATTGGGGCTTGGTATAATTATAAACACAGAAAAATAATGAAAGCAAAACCTTCCAAGTACCCGCTCTAATTTGAACATTCTACTTCAGTTTAAGTATCTGTGCTATAAACTGCATAATAAAAGTCTTGAATTTTTTAAGTAAGGATTTTAATCTTTTGGTTATTATCTGATGTTCTGAAAATCCATTGGTAATGAGGAGCTCAAATTGAGTGTTAACAACTTCTTGTGGCTTAAAAAAGCACAACCATAATAACAAATTTGAGGAAAGCATATCAAAACCCCATGCAAAACAATATACAATTGGAAGATACCTAAAATTCCTATAAGTAAAAATTGTGAATATGAACCAGACATATATACAAAAAAACCTATCTAAATAAACCCTCTCATAAGATAAGCATATGTATATAAATTAATAAAATCTAAATTCTAATTCTTTTTTTGGAATTACTGTAATTAGCCTCTATAGACTTATCTTTTCAAATAAGAAGTATGAGCTAATACAAAAACTGAATTCTAGTTAGTTTTCCCTTTATCAAATTTGTGATCTCAGAAAAATCTCAATCTATTGAAAGCTCTCATTTCTTATCAACCAAGCAAAGATTATAGTAAGGATGAAAGAAATCAAATACATGCAAAGATAAAGACAAAAGAATGTTACCAGCTGCTAAGAATAAGGATGCATATTTCACTAAGATTTGCAGATGTCATCTGGAGTAAAAAACTACTGACATCAGCTTCCTGGTACAAAAGTTGGAGAACTTTTGCACCAGAGGCAGGTGGATGACAGCAAAACATTTCTTTTTCTGAGTCTAATATCTATCTCTCAACACTCTTATCTTTAAGTTCCTGGACAGCAATCAATTCAAAGAAACTTGAGCAAAACAGCGACCACTTACTTTTAAAAACAAGTCAAGAGATTCAAATATATTACAAATCTGCCTTTCACACCTTGTTCTTTCACTTGACACTTTAATCACATTTTCTGGTGTCATATTTTAAATGAACAACTGACTGGAATCTGAGTATGCGAATTGTACCTTTCCATAATACTACCAAAGTCTATCCTTCCAAAACTTTCAGAACCATATAATATGCCTAGTTTTCTAGGCAAAGCATGCATGTTTTATGCTGATTGATTATATGTTGTATTTTAGAACTGACAGAAATTGTTCTATACCTTAACCACCTGTGTGTGTCACTTTAGAGTTGAGTGTCATCCTTTCACTATATCCTTCGTCCCTTCTATGTCGATCAACATGTTTGATTATAAAAGAACATATGCTATCTGTACAAAAATACTTTCCACGTGTATAGGTAGCTACCCATATGGAGACAAACAAAAATCAAAAAACACTAAAAAAAGTAAGCTATTTAGTTGGCTGACTCCAGCAACTTTCATGAACAAAGTGTCTGCTAGCAAGAACACTGAAAATTGCAGCTATTCATTCTCTAGCCATTTGGCACTTTCGATCACATCACAGATCAACAGTTACACAAGAACAGATTGAAAGCTGTCACTGAGCTAAAAAGACATGCAGCAACCCCTTCTCTCTACATAGATCTACAAACAATCACAGCCTGGGCTGGACAATCACAGGTTACCTAGGTTGTGTTACCAAGGTCAAAACAGCTTCCAAATAAAATTCTCTCATTAGCATGACTAGAAAGAACATAAATTGAAAGAAATTCCCATTTTCATTTTAAACATTATTGCTGCCACTACTACTCTTGAGTATGGTTTATCTTGATGCAGATGAGAAAAAAGAGCTCTTCAATCTCTGATAACTGATCTGCATCCTTATAAATTTTCATGATGGCTCAAGAGGATATATTCATGTAAATAGGTCTCAAGGGGATAACCTGATGGAGGGCATGAGTCTTTGGTAAGCAACAAAGCTGTGTATTCCTAGTTGCTTTAGTCTGAGAAAATCAGTGCTACTGATTGTAACCTTTTCCTCAAGGAGTTAATTGATTGGAACATAGATGATAAATACTTTTTTGGGGTCAAGAGAATTGGATGGACCACAAATAAATTAAGGATTTTCTGGTATTATTCCCAATCACTAGTGAAAATGAAATGTCAATCTCTACCTACATAATTATATTAATTTCTATTTCTGCTTTAGCAAATTACCATAAAGTTAGTGGTCCAAAACAATACAATTACATCTTATTACAGTCCTAAAGTTCAGTACTCCAAAGTCAGCCTTGATGGTCTACAATCATGGTGTTATCCTGTATGGAAGCTCCAGGGAAGAATTCCTCCTGATCTTTATCAGCTTCTAGAAGCTGTCCTCAGTTCTTAGCTCACAATACACTAGTTGACTTTTCTCCCTCTGCAATAATCCTCAGATAACTTTCTTTCTTTTTTTCTGAACCTCCTGATTCCAGTTACAAGAATCCATGTCATTATATCAGATTAATTTCAATAATCTTGGAACTCTTCCCATTTGAAAATCTCAAATTACATCCCCAAATTCCCCAGGGTCTTATAAAATAACATAGGCATAGGTTCTAGAGATTGCATGTGGATATCTAGAGTTAATCAGCAGTAGCGTCCTGTAGTCACTAATCAAGTATGCACTTTTTTTTTTTATGGAAGACAGGGCTGTCAGGCCACACTCAGGGTTACTCAAAGTTGCTATTCCTGGCTTGTGCTCCAGTAACCCCTCATGAAGATTGGCAGGAACCACATATGGTACTGGAGATTGATTGACCAGTATGAGCCTTTTTATTTTTATTATTATTGCTTTTTGGGTCACACCCGGTGATTCACAAGGACTACTCCTGGCTCTACACTGAGGAATTACTCTTGGTGGTGCTTGGGGGACCATATGGGATGCTGGGAATCTAACTTGGGTCTGCCGCATGAAAGGCAAATGCCCTACCACTGTACTATCGCTCCAGCCCCTACTTTTTTTTTGCCTTCTGTATCATCTTGCCAGTCCTAAATTTATACTTATTAATTAAGTTGTAACTTTCATTGCAAAAGCAATACAAAGAAAACAAAAAATATTTGCATAACATTTAAACTTTCTGGAGTTTTAAAATGCATAGCTCCAGAGAGTTTGGTCAATTATAAATTGGAAAGCTATAGGGAAAACAACAAAGTATAATTGTCTTGTAAAAGTTTAATAGTAATCTTCTCTCACTGTTTTTGTTATAAATGATATCTCCCTATGGACCATCTTGCCAGTCAATCTAAAAGAGACTAAATGCATTCATATATGTTTTGCTATCATATCTCATAGATTTATCTCTTATACTAACATATTTGTTCTGTAACAGAGCATTGGAATAGAGGGCAATGCCAAATATATAATTATCCTTTAATGTATGAGATGTGCTGAATTAATAAGGACTTATTGAACTCATTTTCAGATTTATTTTATATTCAGTTGTTCAATTTAATTAAACACTAAAGCTAAAACCATAACTGAACATGAATTCTGTTTTTTCTTCTATTCAGTATGCTCATACTCTATTACTCTGGAACTCACAGAAAACTTTCTGGTAATTAAATAAATTTTATGATGGTAAAAAAATAATAAAATAAATCATATCTCCTTGGTTCGTACTAAAGGATGTTTTATCTTTTATTTATGTCATTTTCTTTTCTGTTCTTTTGTCTAATTTTATTGTTCATCTTTTAGTTCTTTGGTTTGACTTATATGTGCTCTTACAATGTTGAAATCACTGTTAAATACATTACAAATATAATTTTTCAACAAAAGTTAACTTTTTGGTATTTTATACCAGAATTTTATATATCAATCAAATTTTAAGTTTCAGTCTAATTTACCAAGGTATTCCTTAATTATGAAATACTTTTGTGTTTTCATTAATAAATTATTTCTATCTCTGGTTGGGAAAATGTTTTCCTATGTTCTCTTTGATAATGCAGCAATATTTCTGTATAATTTAATTGTTAAAATGAGAGCCTGTCCTACCCAATGCTGCACTATATAGATTTAATGCAATTCCCATAAAAATCCCACTGACATTCTTTTAGAGTGAAAATTTGTAAGAAAACATAAAAACCCATGAATAGCCAAAACCATTCTGGAAAAAAACATTGGGAGGAATCAATAACATTTCCTGACTTTGTACTATATAAATCAATAATAATCAAAACAGCAAGGCATGGAAATAAGATAGTATGATATACACATGGATTAGAATTGAAACCCTAGTGTTAAGTTCTCAGACATATGAGTAATAAACCTTTGACAAAGGAGTTAGATGCACAAACTGGAGCAAGAAAACACTCTTCAACACATTATAGGAAAAGCAGATCACTATTAGTTTTAAAAAAAAAAGACACTGGATCCATACCTTATACCATACACACTGTAGCACTGTCATCCCATTGTTCATTGATTCGCTCAAGCAGGCACCAGTAACATCTCCATTGTGAAACTCGTTACTGTTTTTGGCATATCGAACATGCCACAGGTAGGTTTCCAGGCTCTGCAGTGCAGGTGGGATACTCTGGGTAGCTTTCCAGGCTCTCCAAGAGGGAGGAAGGAATTGAACCCGGGTTGGCCTCGTGCAAGGCAAACACCCTACCTGCTGTGCTATAGCTCCAGTCCTAAAAAATTAATTAAAATCGGATCAGAAGCCAAGAAATTTGGCCAGAAACCATTAAGGAAAACCTAAGAACACTGGAGGGTCTGGAAATAAAAGATGTCTTCATTGACTGATTCCACTGACAAAGGCAATAAGTAAAAAATAAACAAGTGGGATTATGTAAAGTTGAAAGGTTTCTTCATGACAATGACAAAAGCAAATATGCAACAGCAACCTAAAACCCACCTAGGTCTAAAATAAAGACATCTAATTGACTGGGAGGAGACATTCACACATAACAATACTTCAGATAAAGGACAGACATCTAAAATTTGCAAAACAATCACAAAACACAGCAGCAACAACAACAAAAAGACTAATAAACCTTACAAAAAAGTGGAAAAGAGATAGATAGGTACAGTTCCACAAATAACATGTATGGATGACTAACAAGCATAAGGAAAAATTTTTTAGTATCAGCAAAAATACCAATATTATGATATTATTGTTATCAAAAATACAACTATGCATCACATGACACCAGTGAGAATGGTAGAGTGTGTATATGTGTATATATATGTATATATATACATATATATATATATATATAAAACCCAGAAATAGCAGCTCTCATTGATTGCCAGTGGAAATGTCACCTGGTCTAACTTTTATTGAAAATAGTAAGGAAATTTCCCAAAAATGGGAGAATGAAGCTCTCATTTGATTCAGCTATCCCACTTCTATTTATATATCCCCCAAACATACAAACATTTATTCAAAAAAAGATAAATGCACATCTATGTTTACTGCAGTTTTTAATACAACAGCCAGGACAAGGAAGCAACTTAGAAACCCAATGTCACATAAATGGGTGAACAATCTATATATCACACATACACACACACACACACACACACACACACACACACACACACACTGGAATACTATGTAACTATGTTGCACCTAGAAAAAAAAAGTCAGGCAGTTCACAGCAACTTAAATGGAACTTGACCAAATCATGCTAAGAAAAATAAGCCAGAAGCAGAAAGACAAATATAGGATTATATCACTTATGTGTGTTATACAGGGAAACAAATCCAAGGGAATAAACAATATCAATTGATGATAAACCTTGGCTTTGGATACTTAGAATACAGACCTGCAAGTTCCATTTTGAGAGATCAATCAAGAGGTTGACTGGAAGTAACATTGTGTAAAAAATATCTGCCAGGGGGTTATGGGGGAGAGCCCTGGAGTCTTCCCCTTCGACCACCCCCCAGGTGTTCAGGGGGGTGGCCCGGGCCACTTGCCCAGCTCGAGTGGCCCAGGCCATGTAGCAGATGGAGGAGGAAACGAGGGCCAAGCCAATTGATTGATCAGTTTCCATTTATTACATTCTCCTGTCTCTCTCTCCGCTTCTCTCCTGGCTCTCGATCTCTCCCCCAACCCACTCTTACAGCCTAGTTTAATTCCCCCAGCATGAGAGGGTTGGGGCTTACACATAAGTGTGGTCACAATCAAGAGGGATAAAGTTCTTTCCCTCAGGAGATGCTGCTTCTAGGACAGATTCTCTTTCACCAGGATGACCCATCCAAGGGCAAATCCCATGAGTATGTTTCTCCTCTCTTCATCCAGCAAACCTATAAGCATTCATAGTATTAATCATTTTGTATGGATACAGTAAGAAATGCATTAAGCTTATAGAATTACTCTCCTGGGGCCATCTCCATCTCAGACTACAGTGCTCAGGCCAGATTAGTCTTTCCAATCCCTAGCAGGGTCTTAATCTTGTCATTACTTTTGGATCATGACAGCATTTGTCCATGATCAAGCTCTTAACTTATAGTTAAGAATTAGGCACTTTGGGAGCTGGAGTGATAGCACAGCGGGTAGAGCGTTTGCCTTGCACGCGGCCGACCCAGGTTCAATTCCCAGCATCCCATATGGTGCCCCAAGCATTGCCAGGAGTAATTCCTGAGTACATGAGCCAGGAGTAAGCCCTGGCATCGCCGGGTGTGACCCAAAACCAAAGGGAAAAAAAAAGAATTAGGCACTTTGGCCAGACCCATCTCAATGCCAGGGTAGCACATAACTCACCATTTGCCCTGGGTCCCTCCCATTCCTCCTTGGGACCCTACTTTTGGGGTGCTAGGAGCTGAGGGCAACTGAGGCTTAAGTCAAGAAAGCAGATGCCCAGGAATGAATAATATTCGGAGCCAATTAAATTCCAAGTTACAAAAGCATAATATTGCCTTCTTGTGTCTATACAAAAAGGACATAGATTTAAAGTAAACTATTCAAAAGATATATGGAGAGGAGAAAGGCAATATTAACTTAAAATATAAGTTCAGTGTTCTAGAAAGATCTGACCTTACAAATTAACAGAGTCTGATAAGGGAGAAAAGCTGATTAACTATTTGGGGAAGAGAGTATAGAGAAGTGGTTACAAATAGACAAAGGAATGGGAGTCACTTGGGAGCATGTTGATGGGTGTGACTGGGATAAACCTAAGCTTCTTGTGGCAAGGGGGGAAAGGACTCAGCAATGTCATCCTACATCATTGAAAGATAGGTGGAAGGTCTCAAGCACATAGGTGGTATAAGTGAGCTAAAATTACACATTATAAACACAACAGTCAATTTTGAAAAGGGGAGGGGAGGAAGGAAGGGATTTTGGAAGGGATGTAACATAGGGACTGTGTGGAGCCCAGGATGATCTTGAGTTACAGAATATGAAAATCTACACAATCATACTCATTCAAGCTGACAATTTAGACACAACTGTGAACACAGGTGCATATCTGTGGGATGTGGGTGGAAACCAGAATACCTGGGGAAAACGCACACACTGGAGGAAACGTTTGAAATCCAGACAGCGACCTTGGCAGAAAATCAATATTTGATCTTCACCAACTTTATTATGAAGCACCAATAAACAAAACTATTCTGCTTGAAGACCTGCTATAATAGAGGCAAAAGTCATTTTATAAATGAAAGATTTAATACACCTTAGATTCATCATCATCATCATCATCATCATCATCATCATCCTGTTGTTCATCGAATTTCTCGAGCAGTCTCGTCTCAGTAACGTCTCAGTAACATCTCCATTTGTACTAGCCCTGAGATTTTAGAAGCCTCTCTTTACATGCCCTTTCCAATGGTGCTGCATTGGAGGCTCTTTCAGGGTCAGTGGAATGAGACCTGACCCAGCATTGTTACTGATTTTGGCATATGAACATGACATGGGGAATTTGCGAGACTCTCCCATGTGGGCAGGAAACTCTCGGTATAAGATGTCTTCTGGGAGTTTGGTTTTATAATCTCTGGATGTTGGCCACTGGTGGGATTACACGGCACCGGGGGCACTCCCTGGGTGTGACTGCCTAGCTACTGGAAAATGGGGGATCTGGGCAGAAGAGGCCCAGTCCTGATCCAAGCAGCCTTGGAGATCTCAGCCCCGGGTCCCACACACCTGGGTTCCTCTGCCGGTTCCTTCATGCATGAGGCTAGTCTGAACCTGTGGAGAGGGTCCTTGAGCATGACTGTGGCTGGGCTCTGGAGGTCTTCAGCTGCCACGGCTCTGATAGGGGTAGGGAAGAAAACTGAAACCCACCCCCTCTGAGGGGCCCTGGTGAAGACAGCCAGGCATGGGGGCAAGAGACTCTCTTCCCTTAGATTACATTAGATTATCTAAGATTATCTCACCTTAGATAAAGATTACTAATTCTTTTTTATTATTATATTTACAAACATTTTTTTCTTTCACATTCTTAATCTATGAATATTTAAAAGAGCTTTGCCTAAAATATTCAAAGTGTAAATATTTACTCTGGTGTCTTGTGAATCCAGCAAAGATTAATAAAATGAAAGTCTTTAATCTTTTATAATCTTATTATACAATTTCTTTTATAATAGTGTTATTTTCCTCTTTATCTTTTCCTATATTGGGTTCCTATATACTTGAAATTTCAGGCCTTTATTTCCAAAAATTCTCTGACCTTATGCTTTGACACGAGTTTATTAAAGACATATATTTATCTTCTAAAACAAGCATACATCTTATACTTTTTATTTCTACTGTCTAATAACAAAGGTAGCTATTTCATTTATTTTTCTTTATATATTTTTCTTGTTTTTTAAAACATTCTAATAGATTATTTCTAGAAGTGGAATCTAGAGTTCCAACCTCTGTTAACAATCGAGGATCAGGGACACTGCCTCATTTGCCAAGACATCAAAACTCAGATGGGCCAGACACGTGATGTGATTTGGAGACTACCACTGAACTAGAGCCATTACTGACTGGATTCCACAGGACGTCAAAAGAACGCCTGGCGGCCCACCTATGAGATGGTCAGAATTCTTTGTCAAGACCCTGAATGAATGGTTTGATGCTCTTCGTGTTCCTGGAGCGTGCAGACGCCATTGAGCTATACTAGCATGAAACAGGGATGAATGGAGATATTACTGTTGCCCGCTTGAGCAAATTGATAAGCAAATGGACAACAGGTGATACAGGTGATATTTCAGGGAGTAATATTTTCCCATTGTCATAAATCTTAAATTAGTATTTCATTTATACCTCTTAATACAGTGGTTTTGTGATATCATAAGGATTAAGAACAGAAGCCAGAGGGACCAGAGCAATAGTGCGCAGCAGGTAGGTGCTTGCTTTGAATATGGCCAACCTGGGTTTGATCCATGGTCCCCCTTATGAGGGATTTATGGTCCCTCAAGCCCACTAGGAGTGATCTCTGAGCACAGAATAAGGAATAAACCCTGAGCACAGCTTCATGTGTGGCACAACAACAACAACAACAAAAATAGGAGCCAGAGACAGCTCAAGAGGCTGATCAGATGCTTTATAGAATAGATATCCCAGTGGAATCCCCAGTACTATGTGGTTTCTTGAACACACAAGACCAGGAGCAGCTTATGACCACAGAGCCAGCAGTAGCCAGTGAAAGGTGTTGTTCTTAAACCAAAATAAATTAGTTAACATATGTGTAATTTGTGCTGGAGTGATAGCACAGCAGGTAGGGCGTTCACCTTGCATGCGGCCAACCCAGGTTCGATTCCTTCCCTCCTCTGGAAGCTACCAAGAGTATCTTGCCCCCACGGCAGAGCCTGGCAAGCTACCCATGGCATATTTGATATGCCAAAAACAGTAACAAGTCTTACATGGAGATGTTACTGGTGCCCGCTCGAGCAAATCGATAAGCAATGGGATGACAGTGACAGTGACAGTGATGTGTAATTTATATATTACATATACACTCATTTATGTTTATAATACACATTATACACACATATATATTTGTGTATGTTCCCAGAGAATGCAATGTTTCATTTTGTTTGTGGTGCTATCAATCAACTCAGACCTTAGACACGCAAGGCATGCACTCCATATCTGAGTTCCATTCCTGATTCTGATTCCAAATTTAATACAATGATATTCATTTTATTAAATATTGTTGGTTATGTGATATGTTCTAAACACATTAGCTAAAAGGACCTAGCATGAACTGAGAGCATATGACTGTGTGAGAGTCACACAAGGAATATGCCTCAGCATTGCCCCACTGGGGAGTAGGATGCTGAGTCACTGAGGACCAGTATCATCAATTTTTTGAGGGTATCCAAGGATCATTACACACCTCACAGCTCTTTATGGGCAGGCTATGAATATGCCATAAGAAATACTGTGAGAGAAGGGACCGCTATGACAATGACAGAGGTCTGGAGAAGAATTCAGTGCTAAAAGTAGGTAAAGGTATATTCATGATAACCTTACAATATCTGCACCACAAACCATGACTAAAAGGAAAGAGTGAGAAAAAAAGTGTCTTCTGTAGAGACAGAGAGCAGTGGAGAGGAGAGGAATGGAAGGAAGAAAGAAAACTGGGGACACTGGTGGTGGAAAATGTCCACTGGCGAAGGGATGAGCATTGGAACATTGTATGACTGAAACCCAGTTGTGGACAATATTGTAACTGTTTATCTCACCATGATTTAATAATATATTTTTAAGTGAATGGGGAGTGGGAACAAAAAGAAAAAAAAATAAAATTCAACTTAAGAAAAAATAGAAATGTAAGAGCAGGTATGGTTCTGCCCACATGCAGGTGAACCCAGTTGGGGTGAAAGAGCCAATGCAGATCTGAAGTGATGCCTGTAACAGCCTGAGTTCTGATTGCCTGCCTGCATTATCCCTGAAAACTCACTGAGCTCTCCACTTATGGGTATAGGTGCTGATTTAATAAAATGGTTTACTTTGAAAGTGCTCCTAAAATGTGTCTGTACTACAAAGAAGAGCTTGTCGTCTCAGGAAAAAGAGTGAAAACTGAAAGGGTTTATACTTAAAATCAAAAACATCCCACCAACTATTGCGGCTGAAATTGTTTTTGTCATTGTTGTTGTTGTTGTTTTTGGTGGTGGTAGTGGTGTGGTGGTGGTGTGTGTGTGTGTGTGTGTGTGTGTGTGTGTGTGTGGTGTGTGTGTGAAGCAAGATAGCTTTTTATTGAAACTTATTTAGAAAGGTATAAATGGAGAGAAAGAGAAGTGTGTGTTCAAGAAAGAACACAGACTTTCCTGAGTGGAAATAAGCAAGAGACGAAAAGCAAGAACAAGCAAGTGAGATATGTTGTAAAGGGAGAACAGGGGCTTGAAGAGCAAGGCTGGCACAAGGTTTAAGGTGAACCAATGTACTTTTGCTTGTCTCACCCACACTGTGTCTCAGAGTTCCTCACATGACACTCATGACCTCTCACTATAAATGTTGATGCTTCCCAGGAAGCTCAACATATGTTATGCAGATATAATTACCCATTTGGTCACTTACTTGTGAACTAGTATCATCCGAAACTTGAGCCGGATAAGTACTTTGGTAATGATATCAAGTTATTCCTCTGCCTTCAAAGGACTCACAGACCACAAGAAGGACAGATATGCAGCAATTAAATATGACAGAAGTATGAAAGCAGCAACAGAAGCAAAGTTCTAAGAGTTCCCTCTTTCCAAAAAGTGTAGATACGGCACTGAAGAGAAACACTTAAATAGGGGTAGAATTTTGATAAGGTTTTTTTAAAAGGCAGAAAAAAAAGGTACATGAAAATAAAAAGACAAATTTTCTGGCACATTCAATAAAAGATGACAAATAGAAACACGAAATTCAAGATGGTAAGGAGTAAAGAGACAATGAGACTGATATTTGTAGGAAAGATTCAACAATAAGAGACCTCAAATTGTGAGTTATCGTGATAACAATGTATCCTGTGTATAAAGCAAAATGCAAAAAGAGTTTTTCAAGTGCATAAGTGACATCAACAAAGTAGCATTTTGGGAAACTGGTACATTAACTGGAGTGAGAAGACAATGAGGTCAGCTAGAAGATGATGAGAACAACTCTTCAGGAATGTTTAGAAATAATATTTCTATAAAAGTTTAAGTTGCACCATTAGATGCAGAGTCATAGCCCTAGGCTGGCTTATAACTGTTGAAGTAATAAGCACCTTTGTAAGACAAATAAAAGAAGAAGTAGGCCTCTCGAGAAAACTGAAACACATCTGCAGAGGTGATATGAGGCAGAGAAGCACAATTTAAGCACCCTAATATAAAATAAAGTTTAACGATAAACAAGGAAATGAGAAGATAAAATAGATGTGAATGTGTAAAGAATCAATGTTTGTTCGTAGCACCACATATCTATAAAAAAAGGCTTTATAAGGGGGAAAACCACTCAATATATGGTATTATTTTGCTTAACAAAATTAGAAAAATATAAAATATTATTTTAATAGGTTGAAGAGTACAAAATGCACAGACATGACTATAGATGTATAGGACTGTCCAATTTGTACTATAAAATGTGTAGACTAAGCAACAAAATTAGCCTGAGGAGCAAAAAGTTAAACTTCAATAAGTATGGCTAATGGAAACTCAATAAATAGAGCTATTTAGATAAAAAAGATTCTTAACACAATCAATAATCAAAGTGATACATATGCTACTTTTATATTTCATATATATTGAATATTATCATTACCTATAATTTTCTAAGCATTAGCAAAGAAATAGTGATGAAAATAGAAAGTTATTCCTTGTGCAACACTCAATCTCATATTTCTCCCTCCTTAGCACCTTTTCTTTGAGGGGGTAAGAGTTGGAGCCACACCCAGTGATGATCAATGGATGTCCTTATTTTCCCCTGAATATAGTCCACCAGTACCACCAGGAGCAAATAGCATGAACTAAGTGATTTTTACCTCACAAAACATTGATTTATGCACTAATAATGTGGGAAAAGGGCTGGAGCCACAGCTGTAGCACAGCAGGTAGGGCATTTGCCTTGCATATGGCCAACCCGGGTTCGATTCCTCCCAGCAAGCTACCAAGAGTATCCCGTCCCTATGGCAGAGCCTGGAAAGCTACCCATAGCATATTCAATATGCCAACAAACAGTAACAAGTCTCACAATGGAGACGTTACTGGTGCCCACTTGAGCAAACTGATGAACAACGGGACGACAGTGCTACTGTGCTACTGTGGGAAATGTACACAATCTTATCAATTCTTTTCACATTTACCTCTATTTCATCTTCTCATTTTTTTGTTTGTTGTTTTACTTAATTTTGTATTAGGGTGCTGAAATTGTGCTTCTCTGCCCATATCACCTCTGTAGATGTATTTCAGCTTTCTAGAGAGGCTTCTTTCTTCTTTTATTTGTCTAACAAAAGTGCTTATTGCTTGAACAGCAAGTTGCAAGCCTTCCCGAGGCTATGACTATACATCTAATGGTGAAGCTTAAACATATACAGAAATATTATATTCACTATTTATATATTGAATCACTTCTCCTCCATACAAAACATTTTATCCAGACTATTGATCTATGCCTCTGAGCTTTCCTTAACTTTAATCTCCTCAGTGTCTTGGAACAGAACCTCACCAAAACATTCTATTTCTCTTTGACCTCATTCCCTTCGGATTCCTTCTATGCTTCCAAAAGATTCACTGATCCAGTCTTCATATGTTCTTCAACTACTTCACACTTATTCTCGTTAGAGCTACCTCCCTTTTCCTTCCATCTCTCTAACATAATTTCCAATCTCCCAAGTTAATCCTGTGATAGCTTCTCTGGCTGAAAAGATTCAGTTCAGATGTCTTTGCTTGGTGACATTTTCCACATGAACTCAGTGATTATCACCTTAACCCTATTTTATTTATTTACATCATATAAGCTCCATGATAGCAGAGAGTTTGATGACATTAAACATTATAGATCCACAATGTCATTTATTAAAGTTTGACAAACAATATTCAAAATTTGTTAAACATGTGTTTGTATGTGGTTAAGTGAGAATAACTTACCAGTTATTTTCAACTTTGTCAGTTGCACAACCATTAGAATCCAAGAAATAGAGTCTCTTGCCCACACGCCTGGCTGTCTTTCCCGGGGCCCCTTGGAGGGGATGGGCTCCAGCTTCCCTCCCCATCCTGAGCAGAGCTCCCGGAGGCCGAAGACCACCGGAACCTAGCTACAGCCATGCTGGAGACCCCTCTTCACACATTCGGACAGGCCTCATGCATGAAGGTACCGGCAGAGGAACCCTGATGTGTGTAATCCCATCAATGGCCAACATCCAGAGAGAGACTTAAAAGCAAGCTCTCAGAAGCAATATCTTTAGCCTACTTCTCCCTCTGGGAGAAACTGGCAGTCTTCTGAGAGTTTCCTGCCCACATGGGACAGCCTTGCAAGCTTCCCATGGTGTTATTGGTGCAAAATCCAGTAACAAGCTGGATCTCATTCCCCTGACCCTGAAAGGCCCCCAAGAGCAACATCATTAGGAAGGCAAAGTCGAGATAGACTTCTAAAATCCCAGGGAAAGGACGAAATGAGATGTTACTGAGCCCGCCGTAGAAATCGGTGATTAACGGGATTTTGTGATTCGTGATTCGTGATGTGGTTAAGTGAGAATAAGTTACCAGTTGTTTTCAACTTTGTCAATTGCACAACCATTAGAATCCAAGAAAGATAGGCTTTTTCTACCAATTCATACTGATTATGTAGTCCCCTATTTACTAAGCTCTCATAAACCAGCTGATGTTTGGTCACAAGTTAACCAGTGGTGACGTTGTTGGTAAAACGATGACTGAGTGGATTTTACTGCACTGTAGCCCAAGGAAATAAGTCTGGGCACAGGTCAATCAGCCTCCTACTAAAAAAGTCAGAAAAGTGGAGAAAGTAAAATTACATTTATTACTAGATTACATTTGGGACTTGAAAGATACCTATGCTTATTTTTCTACCTTCTCTAAGAACCAGACACTGACCATTTTAATCAGCAGCTTGGCTATAATAAAATATTTATTAGTATACATCTATGTGTTCCTTCATACCAAAATCTTTTGAGTGAAGCACTATTACTATAAATTGTCTTATAAATCTAAAATTTCCAGTTATAAAATGTATTGTGGCTGACTCTAAAATCGTCACAATTGTTATTTTTCTCTCATTTATTGGGACTTGTGTAATGTTATGTGCCCTTTTAATTCTGGCAACATTTAGACTTTAAAATCTGAAACTCGTGTGCACAGGCACAATTGCAGTGCCTGCTCGGCCTGGACAAATGCGTCGGCACCTTTGACCTTCCTTATATGATTGCAGATTGGTGAGCTCAGGAGCACTGACTTTTCAATCAACCATTTTTGGTCTCAGTCTGCTCAGGAAGATGACCTCAGCTAAATAAACATTGCTGACAATTGATCTTCAGTGCAGTGCATTGCTCATAAAGGGGAAAAATAAAACAAAACAGTTTAGAGTGTCTCTCAGCCTTTATTTTTGCAATAGAATGGCAAGTTTTATATGTTTTGAGAATGATTATCATTCATATGTTCCAGTGGGAGCAGAACAAAAACACCGAACTATAAAAGCCAGTTCAAAGGATCATTCATTTTACATTAAAGGAAGGACAGCATGAACAAATAAAACATTAGTTTTGTTTTGATTTGGTTTGGTGGGTCATACCCAGCAATGCTCAGGGTTTACAGCTGGCTTTATACTCTCGTGGGACTCAGGGAACCATATGGGATGTTGAGCACCGAGTCCACCTCAACTGAGTGCAAGACAACTATCACTGTAGTCGAGCTCTGGACTCCCAAACAGTATCCTTCCTTAGGAGCTCTGAAAGCCCACATTTGGAGTGTAGGCAGGGTTGTCACCACATTCGTCTTTCTACAGTCAAAGAGAATTTTTTTATTTACTCCTCTTCCTTGTTTACCCAGTAAAAGCATTTTAAATTTACTTTATATATAATTCAGAAGTCAAGGATGTTTCTTCCTTGTTCATACCTTTCAAATTCACTACTTTATGACATTGACTTTTTAAAAGTTCTGTAGTTGTTTGTTCTGTTTTGTGTGGGAGGAGGGAAGCACCCTGCCCCACTATACTATCTCTCCAGCTTCCTGTGGCATTTACTTTTTAATGAACACTATATCTTTTCATTAAGTATCTATGTGGGAGGAGAGGGAAGACGGCCAAAAGGGATACATTTTCTCTTTAGTATCTGAGAATCCACTTTTGTATTATCTATGAAAGATTTTTCAAAGTCAAAGTATTAACTATGAAACTATGAAACCTTAAGACAATTTGATTTGTGACTTCTATGTTCATAGCTTTTTAAAAAAGAACTTAAATTTTTAATACAAAACAAAGCTCACACATTGTTGGAAGATTGGTGCTTATTCACACATTCCATATTGGGACACTGGCCATCATCTCTAGTCATGTATGCACAGTAAGAATACTTACTTCATAATTTAATTTTAATGAAATTCCCAATTTCTTAATTTACTCAATATATCTTATATATGATATATTATATGATATACTACATATTATATATGATATATGATATATTATATGATATCTTATAGCCTACTTCTCCTCTGGGAGAACCTGGCAAACTACAGGGAGTTTCCTGCCCATATGGAAGAGCCTCGCAAGGTCCCCATGGTGTATTAATATATGCCAAAACCAGTAACAAGCTGGGTATCATTCCCCTGACCCTGAAAGAGCCTCCAATGCAGCATCGTTGGGAAGGACAAGTAGAGAGAGGCTTCTAGAATCTCAGGGCTAGGATGAATGGAGACATTACTGAGACCGCTCGAGAAATTCAATGATCAATGGGATGATGATGATGATGATGACTCCATTTTGTAAAATACATTGTATTTATTATACAATGAATACATTGTAGTCATTCTTGGAATGGGTGAGACAATGCAAGTTCCATAACACTTTCTTTAAAAAGGCAAAGAAATTGCTTTGTGGAACTAATGTCTAATAACTAAAGTTAACATGAATAGAGAAGAAAAAATTTTATTGTCCCTTTCTAAAATGAGCATTGCATCCATTGCATAGAAAAGACATTACAAGTGGATCAGGCAGGTGAATTAACTCAGGATGACAAACTATGCTAATAATTATAATAGAAAAGTTTGATTTTTCAATATCATAAATGAATTAATTATCTTCTAACCCACACTACTAAAAGAAATTTATTGACACTCATCCCACAGAGTTCAACTAAACAAGAGAAAGAACAGACCTAGCATGATAACACAGTCATCATTTTATCATAAAAAATATATCTGGAAGAAACCATGCCCCAATTATATTAGAATTTTAAAGACATTGCTTCAAATTCCAGCAACTAACACAAAGTATCAAAGACTTCACATATATGAGAACTAAAATTTTCTTTCTCAGTTTAAATCATTGCCATCTAGAAGATTAACATTAAAACTATTGTTGAGATAAAAAAAAAAAGCAAGGAACTGCCGGAGATGCAATATGAAATTTTCGAACCAGTGTTTCAGCCAAGATCAAACTTTCAGTACTATCCTAGGTACAAATGCATGCTAAATAAATTATATCATCATTGAAAAGAATAATTTTCCTTTTTCTCTGCCACAATTCCTGTTTTTCTTATTTCATAGAACCTTGCACTCTATCATCACTACATTTGTTTACAGATGTCCCCTGCGTAATACCTATCTTCCCCTAACAGAATGTAAGCTTTATGAGGATAGACAACTTTGTCTATTATATTCACCATTGCAACCACAGTAAACACTGAAATGGTAAATAATTGACTAGATGAATGAATAAATGTATGAGGTGAAATCTGAATGCAGTATAATCCCTAAGCAAAGGGAAAAATACTTGTCTGCTACACAGAAAGTAAAAAAGAAATTTTTGTTAATATAAATTTCCAAATGCTTCAAGAAGTTTCACGTCACTTAAGCAAATAGAAGCATACAACTATAATTAATTATTCTTCGAAAATTAAAGTTTGATGGTATATAGTTAGCATATTCTTTAAACAACATTATAAAATTGACTTTTATGATCCATTTTGAGCTTTTATGGTATAAAATAAGGATTATTGTATCACATAAAAATATATAATAGCCTCTGTGTTTTAAATTAAATATTTCTTACAATTAATTTGCACCATTTTTATAGGTAAAATAACAAATCAAGTTAAAAATTTTATAAGTATCACTGTAATTTATATTTAAGGTGTATCTGGCATTAAAAGTGAAAATAGATAAAGTCGGGATATCAAAATTAAAAGACACAATGAATACAATTAAAGGGTAGCCTATGGCTAGAGACTGAACACAATGGCCACTCAACACCTTTATTGCAAACCACAACACCTAATCAGAAAGAGAGAACAAAAGGGAATTCCCTGCCATAGTGGCAGTGTGGGGTGGGGGGAGACGGGACTGGGGAGTGGGGAGAGGGATGTTGGGTTTACTTTTGGTAGAGAATGGGCACTGGTGAAGGGTTGGGTTATCAAACTTTGTAAGGGAGAAACATGAGCACTAAAATGTATAAATCTGTAACTGTACCCTCACGTTGACTCACTAATTAAAAATAAACTATTAAATTTAAAAAAAAAGAAAAAAAATGAAAAAATAAATAAATAAAAGGTAGCCTATGGGATGGAAGAAAATATTTGCAAACCACACATCTGAAAACCATCAAATAACTAAACAGTGTTGGTAATTCAGAACTAATGATAACAACCACAACCAACCTGATTTAAAACTGGGCAAAGCACTTGTTTGAACATTTTTCCACGTAATATATGCAAATGGTCATTATGTATGTGAAAAAAATATTCAATATCACTAGTTACTAAGGAAATTCAATACTACCTTACAATTACAGTGACAACTATCATACCATAAGATAACAAGTGTTGATGAGGGAACTAAGAAAGAGGATTCTTTTCACATTATTGGTGAGAGTAACAAATTGTCTTTGAAACAATAGATTTGTATAGTAAAGTGGCAGACTACAAAATTTATATGTGAATTTCCATGGCTTTCCTGTAATGCAAATAATGAAACAGAAGAGAGAGTTATTAAAAAAAAAACAAAACCCGCTCGTTCACAATTGTGCCTCAGAAAATCAAGTACCTTGGACTCGACTAAAGACATAAAAAACCTATACAAAGACAACTGCAAAACACTTGGGATGGAGTAGTGGGAGTGAAACTGGGGACAGTGGTGTTGGGAAATGTACACTGGTGAAGGGACAGGGGTTGGAACATTGACTGAAACTCAATCATGAACAACTTTGTAATTGTGTGTCTCGTGGTGATTCAATTTTAAAAAATACGTACAAAACACTAGTTCAAGAAATAAAAGAGGATACTAGGAAATGGAAACAAATCTCCTACTCGTAGATCAGGATGATTAATATCATCAAAATGACAATGGTACAGATTATACAGAGTGAATGCAGTTCTTATAAAGATACCCATAACAGTTTTCAAAGAAGTAGATCAAATGCTCCTGAAATACATATAATTTATATACGTGACATACACACAATTATATATATACAATATATTTAAATATATTTGTCCATTACCTTACTGAACTTTGGGTTTGCTTAGATCATTTATCATATTTAACTATTTTTTAAAATGTTGCAGTAAAAGTTGTAATAACTCAAGCAATTATTGGTATTTTGTATTTCCTTTAACTTTAGACTAGGTCTTTGGAGCTTTGGAGCTAAATTAGTAGATCATAGATCATCAATAATTTTTAAAAGTTCTTAAACATAAAAATTTATTTTTAAACTTTTTAATTTGATGTCAATGTTCTAATAAATTTGCAATGACTTTTGGTTATAATAATTTGAAAACATTAGATAATTATGTTTCTAGTAGCTTTATAATAGTCCTAAAATTGTCTGTATTTTGAATTTTTTAAATTTCAATTATCATTTTCTTTGAAAGAAAAACATTTTTATAGGACTGCTATTACACATGTTAGGTTATTTAAGGATCTTTATGAAGACCCTTATGTTAAAATCCACAAGAATTCCTGACCATAAAAATATTTGTTTTTTTTTCTGTTTTGATATTATCAGACAGTCTTAATCCACCAAATTGCTTAATTATCTCTAAATGCTAAGAAGTTTGACTCTATTATTGTGCCTAATAACTACAGTGTCCTTCACTCATGGTTCTGATATTTGTCTAATCTTTTGTACTTTTCTATTGTACTTGAGGAGACAGGGATGGTAACTATTTTCATGAGTTGTTCAGGAATACTTATCTACATCGTTCCATACAATTTTCTTGGCAGTTCTGTGCTTCAGCTGTGGGAATTCTCCCTCTATGAATGAAAATGTACACAGAATTTTAGTAACTTTTATTTGTTCCATAAGTATATTTGACATTATGATGAAGTATTTGTTGTAAGTCAACTATAAGTCTTTTTGGAAGTAAAGACAATACCTGAATAATGTAAACCAGTAATTTCAAAATCAAAATGTCTTTTTATTTCATGCTGACTACAAAAGACTTAAAGAAGTTTAGAGTCAGAAGAAATCAACCATCTCTTTAGCCTCATCTTCTGACAAGAGAGGCTCAGATAGGTGACCTAATCTCTATCCCCGTTAACTTATTTCCCATTTCCCCCCTACTCTCTTGGTAAACACGGTTCTTTCTAGAAGTATGTTCTAAAATGTACTCGCAGTTGTCTCTATGTGATAGTTTCAGGAATTTTTTACTTTTTTTTATGTTTTTCTTCACTATTGTCTTCTTGTAACTTATATTTGGAGTTACTTTATAACCAGTAAAGGGGCAATTTATTCTCTCCAGAAAAAGTGAATTACCTATAAAGACCCGCCCAACTTAATTTATTAAGTTACTATAATATTAACTCACAATGACCTTGAATTAACCTCTTAGTATCTGTGTTGCAGACCATATGGTGCCCAAAAGTTGAGAGAGGGAGAGAGACAGAGACCAGCTTTGTAACTTTGCTTTGTAACCAGCTTCGTAACTATGTATCTAATAGTGACTCAATTTAAAAATTAAAATTAAAAA
Organism: Sorex araneus; assembly: GCF_027595985.1. NCBI lineage: Eukaryota > Metazoa > Chordata > Mammalia > Eulipotyphla > Soricidae > Sorex > Sorex araneus. Next base: position 21,965,193 of record NC_073305.1, read on the forward strand.
AAAATTTAAATGAGGAAATGAAATCCCCTAGACAAACCATAAAAAAATAAAATAAAATCCCCAGCAGTAATCGTATCGGTTTTTATAGATACTATATATTTTTTTTTGTATTTCCTTTTTTGAATTTCGTTTTCCTTATTTTGTCATGTTTTCCAACCTGTTGCAGAAAGAGGAACACTACCAACCTAAGATGTCCTAATTCCTAGATCCTACCAATATGTTTTGCTCCAATGTATTGATACAGGTGAGGCAGAAGCAGCAGCAGCAGATCTCTGTTTGTTCGCAATTTCCAGGATCTTCAATATTTTCATTCTTGAATATATATAATAAAGATGCTCAGACTCAGAGTTGAGTTGGAAGTGTATTGGAAAGTAGAAGAGAAAAGAGTTAGGGCGCAGATCAAGATCTCCCTCTAAGGACAAAGAGACTCCAGATACTGCAAAGAGAAGGCAGGGTTTATTGTAAGACTGGCTAGCCGGAGTCCAGCCACCTACGCGAACAAGCAGGTCCAGCAGGTTGGGCAAGACCCCGAGCTTCTCCAAAGGAGATCTTATATAGGCCTTCCCCAGCCATTACAGCAGAGCCTGCGCATTTCATAGCCAATAGATTTCATTATTGTAATAATACATACTTTCCTAACCAATCCATTTAAAAGGACACCACTCCTTAGCCTATAGTTTTAGAGATGAGCATTTGCGTCAGTGCTTAGGAACATCCCGGTTTTTAGGGCAGTCATGGGTCTTGTGAGAGGCATCTGGTTATCTGGTCTGACCACCACCCTCCTCATGACTTGCAACTCGGGGCACCTGTATCCGAGTTCCTTGATCAGGGGCAGAAAAACCAGTTATTTTCCAATGCGGGTTCCTGTAAAGAGTCTTGAGAAAGCTAAATTTATTCCTGTGGTCTGTTCTGGGCCTGTTCCTCACAAAAAGGAGCTCCCCAAGTGGGGGAATTTAGCGTAGGACTGAGTTAAAAGTAAGAGTTTTTTGTAGGCCTTTTAAAAAGCCCTTTGCATTAATCAACAAATACCACAGATAATGTGGGAAATCCACAGAGTAGTCTCACTGGTTTGGGTCTTTCTGGCTATCTGCCTCAGGTATTGCTCATTGTCTTAGTCTCGCTGTGAGCCTAAGCTCTGGGACAGAATTTTATGATGAACAATTGTTAACGCCCTGTTTATCAGAAAAAGCCCAGGAATTTGCAGGGATTCAAACATGTAGGATGGGCCAGCCAAAAAGCAGAACTGCTCACAGCAGCCTGCAAGGGTAAACTGAGGCTTCCTCTTTCAGTATGTTCCATAGCATGGGAAAATTAAGGTTGTAGAAGTATATGTGTTAGTCTATTCGAGCAAGATAGTCCTGGATTATTTAGTGGGGCTCAAGGTATTCACAAGACTCCTTTGTTTTAAGAAACAGGGAGGCAGAATGTTTTAGTACAACAACAAGAGAAAGATTTGACCAGCCATCATTGGTTTTAAATATGAAAGAAGAACATTAACCAGAAAGCTTCTAGAAGCTGAAAAGATACAGCAGGAAAAGAAACTCCCCCCCACTCCCCATCCCCATCTTTAAAACAAACAACAAAAAATAGAAACCTGTCAAAATCTGGATTTTCGTAGAGAACCATTTCGGAGTTATAATATCTATATTATAAATGATTCATAAAATTACGTTGTTTTGAACTACCAAGCTTGTGGCAATCTGCAGCAATATGAAACTTCATTTTCATATTTGTTTTTGTGGGCCACACCAGCAATGCTCAAGGATCATTCCTGGTGGAGCTCAGGGTGACTATATGGGGTTCCAGGGTATGTACCTAGGTTGCCTCAGGCAAACTTAGCGCTTTACCCTCTGTTCTCTCTCCAGTCCTCCAGCCCCTAAGACATATCTTAATATTTCCGTATGATTTTAAAGTTAAGTGTAGAGTTTAAAGTTAAGTGCTTCTTCACTACTAATTATGAGGAATTGGCCCAGAACAGACCATAGGAATTAATTTAGCTTTCCAGGAGCCCGCATTGCAGAATAACTTGTTTTTCTGCCCCTGAGCAAGGAGCTCGGATACAGGCACCCCAGGTTGCAAGTCAGACCAGATAACCAGATGCCTCTTAGATGCCTCCTACAAAACCCATGCCACTAGACCCATGACTGCCCTAAAACCCAGGACATTCCTGAATATTGATGCAAATGCTCATCTCTAAAACTATAGGCTAAGGAGTGATGTCCTTCTAAATGGATTGGTTAGAAAAATATGCATCATTACAAACCTATTGGCTATGAAATGCGCGGGCCCTGCTGTAACTGCTGGTGAAGGACTATATAAGATCTCCTGTGAAGAAGCTTGGGGCCTTGCCTCGCACACGGGACCTGAATGTCGCTGTGTATGTATGCACGACCCTGACTAACCAGCTTAATAAACTACCCACTTGTTAATTGCATTCCTGTGTGGTCCTTGTCTGCGGTCAGAGATCCAGAACCATGCCCTAACACTAATATTCATGTTTTATAAATATATTCTTATTTATTCTGGGGTTAGAGACAAACCATTAACTTACACCATCTAGGTTTACTTGGAAATCTACACTCATGCACAGAGATTTATACTTTGTGGTCACTCCTTTATCATTCACTCATCTTTCAAACAATTTACTTTATCTTAAAAGTGTACACTCATTACCAGTGTTCTGATCTGATACAGACAAAAATAACTTTTCTAACCTGCTCAAACTTCCAGCATCAAATTTCTAGTTTTTGTAATAACTGTTGATTGGAGAAGAGTTCCTGACACCAGTTTCCAGGGAATTTTAAAAGCATGGCCAGGAGAGGAACTGGCACACCTCTTCTATTACAACCACAAGGGGGTGCAATATTCAAGGAGTACTCCTTGATCTAAAGGATGGCTCCAGGAACAAAGTAGAACTTTGATTCCTTGATTTCTATTAGAGTCATGGGTTCAGACATAACTCACAATAGTCTACCATGTTGGATAGTATCCCATAAGCCATGCCATCTTTAAACACAGCTAACACAGAATTCTTCGCCAGAGTGTGTTAAGAAGCCACATAATCACAAATTCAAAACCTAACCCATTTAAACATCCTTTCCCTTCCTTTCTCTTTTGGAGGTCTTACATATGTAAAATATCAGGTTATTGTCCCTTTCTGAACAATGACTTCCTAAACCACTTCTAATTATAGAAATTGTAAAGTTTCCAAGATACTCTATCATCCAGACAAACTTCCTCTAGGTAAGCGCTTTCTAGCCCCTCTCACTAGAACAAACGTATAAGTAAAGCAAAAAGTAAATATTCAGAGTATATCCCATTACCAAAAGTCAAATGTTTCTAATCAAGAATTCACAAATCACCTAATATCTGTATTTACCTACATGTGTAAATACTTCAATGTCTTTGAGTGATTTGTTCTATTCAACAAAACTTTATTTTGGGGCTGGAGTGATAGCACAGGAGTAGGGCGTTTGCCTTGCACGCGGCCGACCCGGGTTCGATTCCCAGCATCCCATATGGTCCCCTGAGCACCACCAGGGGTAATTCCTGAGTGCAGAGCCAGGAATGATCCCTGTACATCGCCGGGTGTGACCCAAAAAGAAAAGAAAAAACAACTTTATTTTGTCATTAAGGTGGTAAAAGATCCAAGAAAACTTAAAGTTTGTTTCATGTATTTATTTACGGTGCTTATCAAGAGTGTTTTATAATTGTCTTCAAATATTTCACTGTGGTCTCTTTCCTACATTGTTCTGACAAACCCACAATAATAAGTATCATTTAAAATAATTACGTGTGTGCCAAAGAGATAAATACCAAATACCATAAGGTATTTGCCCTGAAAGAAGCCAACCCGGGCAACCCCTACACTGCATAGAGTCATGGTTCCCTCCCCTACTTTTGACCACACCACGAGTGCTCCATGAACACTGAGCCAGGAGTAAGCACTGAACACAGTTGGGAGTGGCCCTGAATCCCCCCAATAATAAAAATAAAATAGTTAAGCTTAATTTTCAAAGAGTTAAATGCATTTTTACTAATGTAGACTATATATGTATATGTATATATGCACAATATATATACATATATACACAATATATATACATGGATCCATATAAAACATATATGTACATATATATGTACATGTATATATGCCAGTGATTTATTTCACAAGTGAAAAAACCAGCAGGATGGTAAAGTTGGTTCAAATAGCATTTGGGAAACAAGAGATTTATATAGCCTGTCAGAGAAAATCTGCTGACATAGTTTGCCTGCTTAGAGAACAAACAGGTTAATGTTCTACAAGACAAGAAAACTGTAAACGTATTTGGGTGATCTATTAATTTGTATCTATCTGCACCAGAAATCACTTGCTCTTCTAAGAGACAATAATCTCCAGGATAACTTGCAACTTCTAAGAGTTTGGACCATAATCAATAGAAAATACTAAAACAGAGCTAAATTATTCTACCCTAGAAACTAAACTGATTCTTGGGGATGCTACTATATAATACTCATTTTTTGGGGGGGTCCTTTCTTCAGTCTCCTGAATACTGACTGGCACATTCTGCTACTCTGGATGCACCTCGCTGGACTCCAAGTCCATCTTGTGCTCATTCTTGTCCAGCTTGATCTCCTCAAGGTTGGCTTACTGAGCCAAGTAGGCCAGCTCCTCACAAACAAAATCTTGCTCTGGGTTCATGTGACCTGGTGCCACTCATCTCGGTGACCAGCTGCTCCGCCCATTGCTTCAGCAGCTTCTTATACTCCAGGCAGTTCTGCCCAGGGGCAAGGTAGGACACGATGTCTGTGGCACTACCCATCATGTTTAGCATCTGCAAGGCCATGAAGTGGTATGATATTGAGTATATATGTCATCACCCTTTAATTTTTATGCTATTGGTGATTTTTTTCTTCTCATAACCAGGTAAGACGTATCTTGTATCCTTATCAGTATTTCCTCAAGGTAGTCTCTTTCTCAGTTAATTTTCTTTAATTTTTATATCTCTGGTCTGCTGTTCTATTTATAGTGAATTTATTCACTGTCACTGTATCACTGTCATCCTGTTGCTCATTGATTTGCTCGAGTGGGCACCAGTAACGTCTCCATTGTAAGATTTGTTGTTACTGTTTTGGGCATATCAAATACACTATGGGTAGCTTGCCAGGCTCTGCCGTGCTGGTGAGATACTCTCGATAGCTTGTCAGTCTCTACGAGAGGGGCGGAGGAATTGAACCTGGGTTGGCTACGTGCAAGGCAAACACCCTACCGTCTATGCTATCGCTCCAGCCCGAATTTATTCACCTAATAAAATTTAGGTTCTTCCACTTGTTGGAAAACGTCCTATTAAATTTGAAGGACACCTAGTAGCTAATATCAATAGTCTTATTTTTCTTTATAATGTAAAGATTTTCATTAATATTAAAAAATAACTAGATTTAACTAAAACGGTTCTGTGGTTATTTTACTTATTTAATATTCACATTATCCTTAGAACTAATTTTGTTTTATTACAATAATTGGATTTTTATTTAGCTAGTCATTTTTTATTAAGACACCATGATTTACAAAATTATTCATAGTTGAATTTTAGGTATAGACTGTTTTATTCAACCCCCATCTCAACTTCCTTCCACCAGTGTCCCCATGCTCACTCCCACCCCACCAAGCTGCCTCCTTGATAAAGACATTTTGAAATTTGTCAGTTATAATTTGAATGTCATGTTTTTGGTGTTGTTGAATCTGTGCTTGGAGGTATAGTTGTACCACTCCCCTACATTTCCAGGAAACTAGAGGCCTTTGGCCCCTGCTTGCCTGTTACTTCCCTTTCACATCTTCTGCTTTATCATCTCAATTTCTTTTTCTGTCCTTCTCTTCCCTGTACTCCGGAGTTAAGGGTGATCTAGGCATCCCCCCTTTAAAACGTTGCATTTCCTCCAGTTATATAGCACAAATAAGTGAGATCATCCTTTGTTTGTCGATCTTCTGACTTATTTACTTAACATGCTACCTTCCAGGTCCATCCAAGTTGCAACAAATTGCATTATTTCATCATTCCTTTCAGTTACATAGTAAATTGCATTATACATATGTACATATATATATATATATATAAAAATCACATCTTAATAATCCATTCATCTCTCCTTGGACACCTAGGTCGAGTCCATATCTTAGCTATTGTACTAAATGCTTTAATGAATAATGGTGGGTTTATATACTCTTTTAAATGAATGTTTTTGTGTCCTGAAGTTTAATTGCTAAGTCTTATGGCAATGCAATTCTTGGTTTACTAAGAAATCTCCATAGTTAACTAAAAAACTGATTTTGTACAGATCAGGAAATAAAGGCAATTTCATTGTGAAAAGAGAGTAGAAACTTTTCAATACTTGCATGTTTTCTACTAGACCTCTGTGCTTTACAGTAATTTACAAAACATAGGGTTGACATTTCTATCAATGATTATTTTTATCTTGTTTATAGTTTACATGCTGAACTGTGACTTTATTTTTTAAAAAAATGAAGCAGTGGTTCAAAATCACCTACTAAGAAAATTTTCTGATAACTTTTTATTCTTTTTATTTTATAAGGTGGTTCACACTATTTGAATACAGTTAATATTCAAATACCAATCCCACCACTATTACACCTTCCCAACACCAAATTTGGTATGTTTCCATCCAAAGTCCCAATCCCTGTCCCAAAGCACAACTGGAATAATTTTCTGATAATTTTTAGACATTATAAGTAGGGCAAGAATCTATCTTTATATAATAGCTAAAATAAAGCTCTTTTTCTGATATCCACTAAAACTGTGCTTTTCTGAGTTTTATGACACAATAAAATATCCATTTTATCACGAAGATTTTAATTAGTCATTTCTGAGTTAATTAACTCCTGCAGGTGTCTCCCCTGAGGCTGCTGTGTTTTTCAAACCCCTAGAAATATTTTTTTTATGAAAACAAAGAGGAAGTTATTGTCTCAGATCAAAAAATATAACTGATAAAAGACTTGATTTCTTCAAACTAGGACAATCTAAAAGCTTATATCCTTTAAATGCTGTCATATTTGAATGTTTATGCTAGTGCTTAAAGGGAATATGAATTCAGCCAGATGAAGTTGTGATCCAATAATAATTTTGAGCTAGTAATGTACCTTATCCCTATAAGCCTTACTTCCTTTTATATCAACCAAGGTTGTGGTGCGTAATCAGGTTGATAATGCATGGAAGTGCACTTAGTAAAGTTAAAGAGCAATGTAAGTGCCAGATGCTCTCAGATGCACACTCTACCACAGTACATTCCTTTTCAATGTTTAAGTCTTTCATGTTCTCTCTAGTGTAAGAAACATCAACACATTCTTTCTGCTGCCTAGGACTCCATTTGCATCACTTCCTCATTGCTAAGTTCTACTGTCCTTGAGACTTGTGACTTGGGAACACTTTGAAAATTTTCCACCATTCCCAAGGCTAGGTTAGCTGCCTCTGCCTTCTTTTTCCATCAGAATATCTTTCACTCTGTACTCTACTTATTTACCCTTCCCACCATAAAAATTAAGCTCTTAAGAGGAGAGATCACACTCTAATATCCTCACCACTCAAGTCAGTTCACAGTATATGGTAGAGCTCAATGAATATTTGTGCAATGAATCTCTACAAGGCAAAATTTTCTATAAAGGTTTAAGCTGCCAAATGGCATTCACTATTTCATTGCATCTATACTACATGTATTGAGACCAAATACTTCATAAGAAGCAGAGTATATATGAAATTTAAATGATATGGTTCCTACTCAAAGGAAATGAAATAATACGATAAGTATACAAGCAAATACAAAATAACAAAATATTTTTCACTAAGTTCAAGATGAATTATTCAAACAAATAAAAACGAGCGTGGATTTAAAAAATGTTTTATGGAAACAGGATAGTTTGAGGTGATTTTCTACAATAGACCTAAATCATTAGTATTCAAGACAATAAACCAAGCAGAAAACATCTGAAAACTACAGCAAGGCCAGCCCTGGTAACATAACAACTGTAGACTAGAGAAGAAGGAAGAAGTTTCACAAAGGAGGTGAAGGAAAATTCTTTGGTTACAATCACTCTTTGATTGTTTCCACAATCATTGTTTCCACAGTGCCTTTTTTGATGAGATAAAAGTAGTTCACTCTTAGTCTACTTGCCAGGTCATTATTTTTACACAAGGAAATCTTCTGGTATATTGTCTGTGCTAACTGCTTAGTTCCAAACATCCTTCCTTAGAAAGGAACTAAATTCATGAGTACTCCCTATTCACCTCCATATTATTGAATTGCTTTGAAACAAATTATTTTCACTATGGCAAATGCTGAAAGAGAAAATTAGAGTGTATTTGATTAAAATATGCCCTTCACTATTTGGGCCAGATATTTGACTAAATAAATGCATTTAGGTAGGGCATTTGCATTGCACACGGATGACCCGGATTCGATTCCTCCATCCCTCTCAGAGAGTCCTGCAAGCTACAGAGAGTATTCCGCCCACATGGCAGAGCCTGGCAAGCTACCTGTGGTGTATTCGATAAGCCAAAATCAGTAACAAGTCTCACAATGGAGCCATTACTGGTTCCCGCTGGAGCAAATCGATGAACAACGAGACGACAGTGCTACAGTGCTACATACATATATTAATGTATTGATTAATATACAATATTGTTTTTTAAATACATTCATACAATCTATCTGTCTGAATTGTTTCTACATTAGCAGGCATCAGTATACTTTTGAGATGCATCAGATGCTGTTTTGTAATGTTATATAGCATAAATAGACACATCAAACATCCTTAAAAATAAATTATATTACAAAATTTAAAAGCATTAAATGCAATGTTAGAACATTTGCATAAAAAGACCTGAGTTTAGAAAATATTTTAATCTCATAAACACAGGTTTCCTCTTCAAAATTTCGACTACTTTGTTTGTAGAATAGCAATTTAAACTCAAACATCCTTTAATGGGTCCTTCTCATGATTCCTTTCCTACTATTGACAGAGCCGAATTCTGTAAGAAGCAGTTAAATTAGGTCATCATCTAAAACATTCCGTTTCTCGTGAGATTAATTCAGTACTCCGAAAAGTAGATTTGCAAATGATAAACAAAATCATTCATGCTAAAAAATACAAATTTTCAGAAAAGCAGATAGTGCATTAGAGTGTATAGGAGCGCCCTCTGAGTCAGCACATATTTGAAATTAATTTTTTTAACAGCAGCTACATTCAGCTGTGTCTGATGACCACTCCCTGTGGTATTCAGGGGGTAATGTAGGGATGGAACTAAAAAGTCTTGCACTTGCTTGGCATCCATCATTTGAGTTGCATCCTCAAGCCCTAGGAAAGCATTTTGAGAAAAATGTAGGAAATAATTATGTTCCACACCTTAACACACAAATAATCACCTGGGAAAATTTTTAAAATTCTGATTCAGAAGATCTGAGGTGGCTTTGAAAAGTCTGCATTTGGAACAGATTCCAGGGATAATAATGCTTCCAGTGGATGGTCCTCATTATAAGCACAAAGATCCTAAATAATTATAGTCTTCAGACATCATTGAGCCCAGTTATGAATACCCAAACCATCACACACTACCTTGCTCAATTAAATATCTTTGCATCAACGTATACGAGTTATCAAAAAATAAAAATAAAATTAGTAGAAAACATTGTCTTCCTGTGGTGTTATTTTTCCATAGATCTAAACAATCTTGATAAAACTGAAGAAATTCTAAGAAGCATTTTTTTGAGCTTATCACTGTATCACTATATCACTGTCATCCCATTGATCACTGATTTGCTCGAGCAGGCCCAGTAACGTCTCCATTCATCCTAGCCCTAAGATTGTAGCAGCCTCTCTTTACTCATCCTTCCTAATGGTGCCACATTAGAGGCTCTTCAGGGTCAGGAGAATGAGACCCATCATTGTTACTGTTTTTGGCATATGCATATGCCACGGGGAGCTTGTCAAACTCTTCTGTGCAGGCAGGAAATTCTCGGTAGCTTTCCAGGTTCTCCGAGAGTGAGAACTAGGCTATAAGATGTCCTGTGGCTGCAAATGTGGTCACGCACTTCCAGAAGCTTGGTTTTATAGTCTATATTGATTATAAGCTTAATTTATGTTTTGAGTCTATATCAATGATAAGATTAATTTAATTATCAAAAGGCATATTTATTTCCTTTCTAATTTGTTCTGCCCACATCATTAAGAAAGTATGCTAGGAGGGCTTGCTCGGGATGGGAGATGCGTGCTGAAAGTAGACTATAGACCAAATGTGATGGCCACTTAGTACCTGTATTGCAAACCACAACGCCCAAGAGGAGAGAGAGAGTAAGAGAGAATGTGTCTGCCACAGAGGCAATGGAGAGATGGGGTGGGAGTGGCAGGAGAGATGCTGGGAACACTGTTAGAGGAGAATGGGCACTGGTGGAGTGATGGGTACTCAATCATTGTATGACTGAAACATAATCACGGAAGTTTGTAGGTATGTAACTGTATGTCACGGTGATTCATTAAAAAAAAAGTAAAATAAATATAGTTCTTTAAGTATGTTTAACTCATGCTTTATAACTAAATCAATACAGTGGCAATTTGCATACTAAAAAAGGAAGTGCTATAAAAGAAACTTGACTAAACAGTACTAAGAGTCACAACAATAAAGAATATATGCTTCCCACAGGAGAAACAACATATATCCTGGAGTATCTTAGTTCAAGATAAGATACTATATCATTGCAACAGAAATACAGAGTTATTGTTAGGGGAGTTCAGTGGAAAAACTGTTTATTGACTGCAATGTCAGGGAAGAACACAAGATTTGAATCCAGATCTTTTAGGCTCATCATACCATGGCACACAATGAAGGCCCAGCTGTCATAGTCATAGCAACCTTACCTTGTCCTCAGGAAACCAAAGTGCTGGCAAATATTTGATAACTTCTGAAGGCTATGGTGCTAGTTATGAATTTAGTGATTCGAGGTTTATCTTTGAAGCTAATCAGAGGGTCTTATAGGTTCCTAAGGGAGTCACTGCAGAATGAATGTAATTTCAGGATGGCCGCCTAACATTCATTTCTCTTATGTAATTTTCATCATCCCTCCAAATAAAGCTATGCATTTTGTAGCCTTAATTTTTTTAAAAAATCCTTAATTAGTTTCCCTTTTTGCAACTTAACATGAGATAAACTTGTTACATATTTTGTGGCAATTGCAATCAATTTGTATTGCTCTACTGAATTAAGGCCATGTTTTTATTATATAACAAACTTCTATGAGAATAAGATGATTTTATTTCTTATTCAAAACAAGTCTAATTTTTGACTTAGAATTTTACTTTTACATGAAGCCTTGAAAATATGTTGTAAGTTCAATGCAAGCTATCCTAGCAAGGACAAGTTATAAAACAATTTACTGATTCTATGACTTACGGGGGAAAATGTATCTTTTATTGTGTAGTCAGAACTGAAATCTGTATAATAATTAAAATGTATCATTGATAGCTTTATTAAATTAAAAAATTCTTATCTGTGCTGGAAGAAACTCATATAGAAAAAATATATGCTAAATATTTATAGCAGTGGGGCAAAATGTCATAACATTTCAGCAACATAATGATATGTTTTGACAATAGTTATTTATAATTCACCTGTATGTTGAGATATAACAGCAGATATTTTTAAAACAAAGGTCTCATTCTTTTCCAAAATTAATCATATTTAGAATGTTCCAAATCATATTCATATTATAATGTTGGATTTTGATAGTGTCAATCATGGGATTTCCCTCTAAGATGGGTAAATCAAACAAAGGCACCTGTCAAAATATAATAACAGTTAGAAAACTAATTGCATCATATCCATACTAAGATGAATAAACCATAATATTGATGATTGGCAAAAAGTATTATTCATAATTTGACTTTGGGGCTGCATCCTAGCACAATCCATCATTATGATGGATGCCTATCTTACACAGTTTAAGCATTCTTTAAAACCTGATGGATAGAGCTCCTGTCACTGTTCAGGATCATGAAGGGAAACAAATGCAGGCTCAGAAGATAACAGCTAAGGTACTTGAAATTCTTTGTACTTGAAATCATTTTCAGTAGATGCCCAATAAGCAGCAGTATATGGAATAATCTGATGCCGGCTTTATATATCTTTTAATCTTCTCATTGAAGAAAGTGTCAATTTTCTTATATTCAGGCTATCATTGTAGTAAAATACAGACATACATGCATACATATGCACATATATATTTATATGTACATATATAAAACATGTATTCATATTCCTTGAGGCTGAATTCATGAGGGAACAGGGATAAAAATAGCTTTATTGATTAAAGTCTGCTTATTAAGTTAATAGTAATAAATTCATTGTTGCTAATCTCTCTTTTAAAAGATTAATATCATTCTCAAAATGTATCATGGAAGTTAAATTAATCTAAATCTATTAGATGGAACATAACATACATGTCTTACAGGTAAATATTCAAGAAGCAGATATGAGCCCTTCAAAATTCATTAATTTCTTTACCTGCTATTTTAACAAAACACTGGACTTTTCTACATACGCTGAATAGAAGAAAGTCTGTGTTATAGACTAAGCATATCTGATAAAATTGGATGGATTACCCATCGGTCAATGAAATCGATGAAGTGAACCAACTCCTGGCAAAGCTAGTGAGAAGACACATTTTTCAGAAGTCCTCTCTCCATGTTAGTAATTTAAGAAATGTCTACCTGGAGTAAGTAGCACTGTAGCACTGTCATCCCGTTGTTCATCGATTTGCTCAACTGGGCACCAGTAACGTCTCCATTGTAAGACTTGTTGTTACTGTTTTTGGCATATTGAATACACCACAGGTAGCTTGCCAGGGTCTGCCGTGCGGCAGGATACTCTCTGTAGCTTGCAGGACTCTCCGAGAGGGATGGAGGAATCTAGCCCGGGTTGTGCACATGCAAAGCAAATTCTCTACTCTCTGTGCTATCGCTCTAGTCCATCATATAAGTACCATATAAAATATTTAAGTAACAGCAGTCCAATATATGAGGTGAGATCATTTATATAACTATCTGTACTGTCAGTACTTACCCATGAAATTACCCTCTATCCTAAAATAATTAAGGATCAGTAAATAATTTTCACTCAAAGGCAACCTCTGTGTAGCCATACTTAGAGTAAGCCTGTGGCTTGTCTTTAATTGCACAAAATTGTAAAGGACCATGACAACCACAACATCCTTGTGCATCCAGTGTGCATATCCTTCAGGTCTAATAATTATCAGAGAAAATAAGTAAAAATGATTTTCTTGTAGTCACCAAATGACTGATTTTTATATTAAACTCTTTCCAGGGTGACAGTCCTGCCATGAGTTATATGTTTTGGGAATAGAATTTCTCTATTTTGTTTTTAGAATGTTATTAACATGACATGTAGAGGAAGAACAGGAAGAATATTGAATAGAGGTGTATGCAAAGGTTTTTTACAGTAACGATTCATGAATTAGAAGTTATACTAAATAAATTCCAAAATCCAATTCTAAAATGTACTATTCCTTTTTACTTTTTTAAATAATAAAAACTACATGAATCAATATGTAGAGCTAAGCATTCACTTTTAATCTTTGCATGTGAGCTATTTTATACATGGAATGACTTCTCATACTTTTGCCTTGGGTAGCTTTGCAAGCCAGAACATGCATTTCTAACCACACACTCCAGGTCAATATACAATCCCTCCTCTCTACTGTTCTGGCAACACAAATATACATATTGTAGCACTAATAACCTAGCTTGCTTCTCAATAACTATGTTGAATGGACTTTTAGATATATTGATATTTAATACAAATGTAGTTATAATGTCTCATTAACCATTATAATTTATATGGGAATTCATTCATCTATGTCAGTATTCCTGTTTTCTAAGATATTTTAAGTCCATTTTAAATTAGTGGTCCCTTGGTACCATGAATTGTAACAGCAGAAATGTGAATAGTATACTCAGTAAGTTAAACACTACAACTATAAAAATAAACACATGTAATATATAGAAATATATGTATGTATATATTTCTCCCCTTGGAGGAGAAAAATTGAATAACAATTCTAAAAAGTGGTTCTTTTATATATTTGGCCAAATTTTAATCTTATATTCAAATTACTGATTAGAAAAGTGGAAAGAATATGGAGTCTTAACACCATGATTTAATCTCTAGTTCCAGTACATATTAGCAAGTGATTTAGGATTATACTATAGTATTTGGAGGTTTTGTTTTTCTGTTAATAGAATGGGAATTACAGGCCTTACCTTACCAGAAAGTGCTAAGTTGTTAAGGAAATGAAGCTATTAACAATAGGTGGTAGATGGTAGGAATGATGACTATTTCTCTTGTCATTTTTGAGTATATTTTGTATTAATTATTATTAATACAAAATTGAGTATATTTTGATATTAATTAGTATTCAAGGTAACATGACTATGTTATGGCTGCTTCTCCAGGAAGGGAGCATAAAATGAGGCACCCATAAATAACCATGCCACCGGACTCTGCACCAGGGGTTCCCCAGAGGGGGGCAGGTGAGAGCTCTCCCCGCCCCAAGGGACCCAGCCCCAGCAGCCGACCTCCATTACTCCACTGCCACTACACTCCAGGACGCTTTCCACATGCTCGGGCCAAGCCTCACGCATGAGCAAAGTCCCACGCAACCCAGGTAATGCGGAACTTTGTGATCTTGGACTCCAGACTCAACAGGACCTGGAAGCAGAGTTCCTCTGCTGGCTATCCCTCAATCTCCAGCAACCCAGGGGTCACACCCATAAGCCACCTCCTGGCAGCGCCAGATAATCTCTTCATCGGCCACTCCAGAATTCACGGCTGCTTCTTTTGGAAGGGAGTATAAAATGAGGCCCCCATAACCATGCCACCAGACTCCGCACCACGGGTGCCCCAGAGCCGGGCAGATGAGCACCCCAAGGGACCTGGCCTCGGCAGCCAACCTTCACTATCCCACCATCGCCATGCTCTGGGTTGCTTTCCACACGCTCCAGCCGAGCCTCATGCATGAGTGAATATATTTCTAGACTGTGTGGCCGTGACACATCATCATAAAGGGAAATATATATATAAATATATATATGTATATATGTGAACATATATATGTATACATATATATATGCCTCTTGGAGAGCCTGGCAAGCTACCAAGAGTATCCTGCCTACATGGAATCTACACAAGCTCCCCATGGCATATTCGATATGCCAAATACAATAACAATAACAGATCTCATTCCCCTGACCCTGTAAAGAGCTATGAGTAAGGAGAGGAGAGGCTGCTAAAATCTCAGGGCTGGGATGAATGGAGGCATTACTGGTGCCCACTCGAGTAAATCCATGAACAACGGCATTACAGTGATTCATGACTGTGATACAGTGAACATGACTATATTTACAGAAACAAAATAAATCACTTCTCATAATATGTACATTGATCTATTAAAAATACACCTTATATATTTAGTAGATCTTTCTTGCTTCATTTTCAAGTAATTGACACTTAATATTTTAATTAGAGGTATTTAATGCATTGATTTGATATATACTTGATATACAGGTTTTGAAAAATTGTGATTATCATTAATTGATATACCATGATTCATGCCATATGTTAATATCTCTATATTCATAATTACAAGTATTTTGTGGTGAGAATGTTTAAAACCTACTCTCTTAGCAAATTTTCAGTGTCTACAATACAGTGTTGTCAATTATAACTACCTCATTATCATTATAGACTTTCTCGTCTTTTAATAGCTAGTTTATATGCTTTAACCAACATCTCCCTACATCCCCCATATGCTAGCCCCTGGCAATCATAACTCTAATCTGTTTCAATGAGTTTATTAGCCTTTTAGGATTCCAAATGTGAGATCATCTAGTATTTGTCTTTCTGTCTCTGACTTATTCCACTTAGGCCCATCCATGTTGTTTCAAATTCAGTATTTCTTTTTTTTTATTGTATTTAATATTCCATTATACATATTGTTACCAAAGATTCTCTATTAATTCATAGCTGGACTTTTAGGTTGTTTTCATATGTTAGCTACTGTGAATAATAATGCAACATTACAGGTAATATGTGGAGATGGACTGGAATGATAGCACAGTGGGTAGGGCATTTACCTTGCACATGGTCAACCCAGGTTCGATTCCTCCTGGCGTGCTACCCGTGGCATATTCGGTATGCTAAAAACAGTAACAGCAAGTCTCACCAAAATTTGTTATCTCTTGATTGGTCATATAATAGCAATTTCTAACAGCTCTAAGATAATATCTCATTATGGTTTTTATTTGCATTACCTAATTAGTAATATTAGTGAACATCTTCCAAGTACCTGTTGGCTAAATTTTTCTTTAGAAAATTTCAATTCTGCATATCTATTTTTATATCTTTAAAACTCTTTTTTTCAATTTTTATTTGAATTAAAATAAAATAAAATAATTCAATTAAAATAAAATAAAATAAAATAAAAAGGCACCATGGTTTATAATACTATCGATAGTTTCATGTATTATAATATAACAACACCACACCTACCACCACAGTGTCAGCTTCTCTCCACCAGCATTCCAAGGTCCTATTCTATTCCCCCTACTCCAACTCTTACCACTTGGTGAGCCCAGTTCTATAGACAAGTTCTCAGTTTCTGTTGCCTTCGGCCATTTTTTGCCCCATTACTTCATTTCTTCTTTATCCATATCTGTGAGAGATCATTGTGTATCTGTTTCTCTGTTTCTGACTGACTTCATTATTATACTCTAGTTTTATGCAATAGCGACAAATTATCTTTCCAGTTTTATCTTTCTATAACTGAATAGTATTCCATTGTGCATATATGCCACCATATTGCTTTATCAACTCATTTGTTCTTGGATACTAGAGCTGTTTCCAGATCTTGGCTTTTGTGCCAATGAACATAGGAACACAAATGTTTTTCCAAAATAGTGTTTGGGGACCCTTGAAATAAATGCCAAGAAGTGGAATTTCTGAGTCATATGGAAGCTCACGATCAGGATTGATTGTAGAGTTGCTCGAGCGGTCTCAGTAACCTCTACATTTGTCCTATCCCTGAGATTTTAGAAGCCTCTCTCTTCTCGGCCTTCCCAACAATGTTGCATTGGAGACTCTTTCAGGGTCAGGGGAATGAGATTCAGCTGGTTACTGGCTTTGGCATATAGATACACCATGGGAAGCTTGCAAGGCTGTCCCATGTGGGCAGGAAGCTCTTAGTAGCTTGCGAGTTTCTCCCAGAGGGAGCTTGCTTTTAAGTCTCTGGATGTTGGCCATTGATGGGATTACACACACCTGGCTCCTCTGCCAGTTCCTTCATGCGTGAGGCCCATCTGAACATGTGGAGAGGGGCCTCGAGCATGGCTGTAGCTAGGTTCCAGTGGTCTTCAGCCACCAGGAGCTCTGCTTGGGGTAGGGAGGGAAGCTGGAGCCCATCCCCTCCTAGGGGCCCCAGGGAAGACAGCCAGGCGTGTGGGCAAGAGACTCTCAATTAGAAGCTCAATAATTAGTTTTTTGAGGAGTCCGTATTGTTATCAATGAGGTTAAATGGTTGACATTCCTGCCAACATTGGATGGGAGTTCCCTTTTCCCACATCAGCAGCAGTGGATAGATGCTCTTATTCTGTCAGCACCAGCAGTGTTTATTCTCTCTTATTGACTTGATGTCACTACTTTTCCTACCCATGCTTTGTTCCCGGTATTAGTTAAAAGGTCACCTTTCACCATAAATATGATGTTAACTCTGAGAATGTCAATTTGTTAAACAATTTTTTCATGAAAGGATTTTTGTTGGTAAATAAGAATTATTAAGGTATCTGTTCTATGCAGGGGAGCAGAGAGAAACCCTTTCAAAAGTGTATTAAATTGAAAGCAACTTTTCATCAAAAGAAATACTCTATTCTTCAACACAGAGGAACATGTTTCAGAGAGGTAAACAGTCAAACCAAAGAAGAGAAACTATGACAAATCTTCAGAGAAGGGTCTCCGGAGTAACTTGTTGAAACTATTAAACAAGTAAATTTCTGGTGACTGGAGAGGTAGTAGAGTATTTGTCTTGCATGTGTGAGGTCCTAGTTTCAATCTCCATGTCCTAGCTTCAATCCCCAGTACCACAAAAAGAGACAAAAGGTAAAAAAGAAAAGGAAACAAAAAAAAAGGGAAGGAAGGAAGGAGGGAAGGAAGGAAGGAAGGAAGGAAGGAAGGAAGGAAGGAAGGAAGGAAGGAAGGAAGGAAGGAAGGAAGGAAGGAAGGAAGAGAGGAAGGGAGGGAGGAAGGGAGGGAGGGAGGGAGGGAGGGAGGGAGGGAGGAAGGGAGGAAGGAAGGAAGGAAGGAAGGAAGGAAGGAAGGAAGGAAGGAAGGAAGGAAGGAAGGAAGGAAGGAAGGAAGGAAGGAAGGAAGGAAGGAAGGAAGGAAGGAAGGAAGGAAGGAAGGAAGGAAGAATTCCTTGCTTGGAATTTCCCTAAAAAGCAGATTGTAGAAATAAAAAATTTTTGTATATCCCTACTGATGATGATGGTATAAACCAAATAGATCTTCTTCCTTCCTTGTCCTCTTGCTTATGGCAGATATTGCTATTGCAGACATAAGTGCTCTCTCCTCATTGACATTTCTACATAGAATTATGAGTCATTTGAATCCAAGAAAGTGCCCCTTAACCAGTCCTCAACAGCTTTTCCACACAGTGGTGCTCTCAGAATTGCCTCTGCAGGGGTTTGAATTTACAACCTCACACTTGCCAGGGAAGCACTTTAAGCCACTAAGCCAAAGAATGACCTTTCAGGGCAAGCCGGATGGTGTCAATTGGCCTTTTAAGAAACCATAATCCCTAAGCCTTTGGCCCAACAGAGCCTTGATAAGGAAGAACTGGTGTTACCAAGTGGACTTGCTGGAAGTCATAACAAGCCCAGACCCCACCCTGAAGGAGACAGATCAACAGGTGTCAGAGAAGTGGTTCTCAAATTTTATGTGATGTCATTCTTTCTGGAGACTTTGTTAATGCATAAGATTGCTGAATCTCACTTCTGAATGTTTAGTCCTGCAGTCTAGAATGGGGTATGACTTTTTTCTCATATAGTAAAAAGCTCTTAAATAATTCTGTTTTTATCTATCTGGATACCACATATGAAGTATATGGGTGACTTAGGGGTGAAAAGACACTATTGATGATGAGACTAAGTAAACGTGGGAAATTTGCTTAGTCTAGGTCCTATAGTGGCATGCTTCAGCCATTCAGACACCCTCAAGCTCATTTCATATTAACAGGGATGGCAAGAAACATACATAAAGTGTGAACTAAATAAAGTTTGTTGTAGGATAACATAGCTTCCGGTAGTTTAGGTTTATTGGGTTACTCCTACCACAGTGCTCCCATTCCTCTGTGTTTATTTGTAACTTCTTTCTTAATGTTCTGTTGACTTGTATACATTGTTTTTCTCTTCTCCTTGAGTCCTTTGCATAGTTTATTCAGAGCCATGTCCTTTTGTATGGACACAGAAAGACTTAGCAAATGCTATGCTTTTGTAACCTGGAAGTCATTTGACTCTACATGGTATTTTCCTCCTGGGCATCTGTTCACTCTACCTAAGTCTCAGCTGCCCTTACTTCATAGCACCCCCAAAAGCAGGGGACCGATGAGGGACTGGACGGACCCAAGGCAAGCGGTGAGTTGTGTGCTACCCTGGCATTGAGATGAGCCTGGCCAAAGTGCCTAATGCTTAACTTTAAGTTAAGAGCTTGGTCATGGACAAATGCTGTCATGATCCAAACAGTGATAACTAGATTCGGACCCTGCTAGATTTAGGAATGATTAATCTGGCCTGAGTGCTGTAGTCTGAGCCTGTGGCAAGAGGTTGTCAGGAGAGCTGCCTTGCAAGCCTCAATGTATCTCTTGCTTTGACCATACAAAAATAACTAGTATTAAGATGTTAATGAGTGTTTTTATGTGGAATATAAAGTAGCTGAGAGGTACAAGCTTTACAATGTTGAGATTCCTGGCAGACATTTCTCTGGACTTAGTTACTAAAATACTAAAATACAGAAATCCAAAACTATGCTGCTGCTAGTGCGGTCTCCTGACCTCATATCTCTTCATTCTCAGCAATGGAAAACAAATTACCAAATGCTTTCTTTTCAGCAGATCGACTTTAGGGGGGGAGAAACTCCAAATCAATAATAGTGAATTTTTTTTTGTTTAAATATTGAATGTAATCAAAGTAAAGTGAAAGTAAAGTGAAATTTACCAGTTACACATGCGGGGTGGGGGGCTAGGGAGGTGGGGGGAAGGGGGAAGGTATATCGTGATTCTTGGTGGTGGAATATGTGCACTGGTGAAGGGATGGGTGTTTGAGCATTGTATAACTGAGACTTTAACCTGAAAGCTTTGTAACTTTCCACATGGTGACTTAATAAAAGAATTAAAAAAAAAAAGATGTTAATGAGTGTTTGGATTAAGGAAAGGAGAAAAGCATTTTAAGAGGTATTTTGCCTGCTGACAGTCAGGAACGGCTTTGGAATGCCCTTAGGTAGTATTGCCTTAGAACCTGATGGCCCTCAGGAAGGACTTTCTTATGTTGATTTTGCTACCTAGCTGTGTGTAGCCTAGAGGCAAGGTGGAGAGAGAAAAAGAGGTGGCAATAGATCCAGAGAGAGGATGGAGCTAGGAGTGTGGGATATGAGAAAGATGGAAGATTGAATAAATCATAACTAATCAGCAACCAGCTTGGTCCTTGTTCTTCGTTCACCTGCCCTTGACCAACAGCCACACACAGCAGTTCCAGAGCACTGAACACGGGCCATGAGACAGAGTCGCTTGGAGAGCCCGCGAATGCACACGCCCGTCGGTGTGCTTAGTTTTTTACAGTTTGTGATATTATCCTTTCGTCCAAGTATCAGCTAATGTCCTACTGTGTGGCAGATGCTGAACTAGACAGAAGGCATTCAGAAATGAAGCATAATCCTTGCTCTTGTAAAGAATATTCTATTTTTGAGATATTTAAAACAATGATTCTTCCATCCCCATAAATCATGTTGCCTCTGGCTTCTGATTTAATGGCTTTTCATCTCAGAGGAAAGTCAGATGTTGCCTAGAATAAAGAAATCATTGTTCAGCTTTAAATTTCAAAAAAAAATTTTTGTGAGTCCATAGCATAGTAACCATCTGGAAAAACCAGCCTTTGTTTAGCGATAGAATATTCTGCTAAATCCCTACGTCTTTTACATATCAAGAGAAAAGCTTGAAGGTCTGATATAGAGGGGTTTTTTTCACCTCTAGATCACAGAGAATTTGATAGAGACAGCTCTGTCACAGAAGGAAACAGCCTAATCTTTCCAACCCTTGGAGAAGTATATAATTTTATTCTCTGAAGTCGGTATCCTAATGCCTTAAACATGGGCCCAAATGACAATATATACTAGATGTCAGAAACTTCCAGATGATAGAAACTCAACAACAGAAAACCCATAGAGCTCCGAGAAAATACAGGAACAATTAAAATTTGGCCTGACCACCATCATGCT
Organism: Sorex araneus; assembly: GCF_027595985.1. Lineage (NCBI taxonomy): Eukaryota > Metazoa > Chordata > Mammalia > Eulipotyphla > Soricidae > Sorex > Sorex araneus. Next base: position 21,986,810 of record NC_073305.1, read on the forward strand.
TGACAAGCTACAAAGAGTTATTTTGAGTAAGATGTCTAGATGATGCTCCAGAAATATTGCTTCCCTCTTTTCTTTGTACATAGCATGGTAAAGATTCAGAGCTCTCTACCTGATGTATGAAGGATGCAAACAATTACTAAGAGGTGGAACTAACAGACCTAAAGGAACTAAAGTATTTCATGTTAAACACAGTAATGAAAAAAGAGAAGGACAAATGACAAATTATATCCCTTACACATAATTAAAGAAACAAAGGGGAGTACACATTGTCAGTGAAAACAATTTTTTTAGTCTGAACACAGAGATTACCAAGCAAAGATGGAGGTGGACCAAAAGTACCTTGCATCAGAGATAGAAATATTGGGGCCCCCTTTTTTTTGTTGTTGTGGTGGTGGTACAGTAACTTTTTATGTCTGAAGCAGAGAAATTAACATGTTGTAAAGCATTAAAAAAAAAGTAGCTGACAATTTTGGAACCAAGGTACTCATTGAAAGATCCCTCCCAAGCATGGGAAGAGGCTCCTATATTTATGAATTTATCTTTGATGGACAAGTTTAAAATTGTTCTAGGTTTACACTGTTTCTTAGTGGACTGGAGCAATAGCACAGCAGGTAGGGGGGGTTGCCTTGCATGCGGCTAACCTGGGTTCGATTCCTCTGTCCCTCTCAGAGAGCCCAACAAGCTGCGGAGAGTATCCTGCCCGCATGGCAGAACCTGGCAAGCTCCCAGAGGTGTATTTGATATGCCAAAAACAGTAACAATAAGTCTCACAATGGAGATATTACTGATGCAGGATGAGAGTGCTATATTGTTTCTTCTGTGGTGGTGCTTACTGTTCTATTTTCTGCTGATGATGTGAATGGAATTTCCAGAGCTCTCTAATGCAACACTTAAGTTCTTTGCCAGCTACATGTAGTAGCTCATGGGAAATGAGAGAGGATGAAGTCTATTAGTCATTTTAGTCAAACTCCCTCATCCATATCCGCTTTCTATAAAGGAGTGAGCTTGGTGGGTGAGTGTGAATATCACTAGTGGTTGGATGTAGGATTTCACAACCACTCATTTGGAGTTGTATTCTTCTTTGTAAATTTGTGCAGAATCCTTTTCAGGATTAAAAGGAATGAGGAAAAAAGAGACCACCAAAGGCCATTGGATCACCACTATGGTCACTTTGGAGATCATCCTTGTCTTTCAATGTTGGCTGGTGGAGTGTAAATAAGTGGAAGAAAGTCAAAACCATCCCAGAATCCCAAGATGATGAAAGAATTCTTGTTCAAATATCTGGGAAATAAGGAATTTTTTTGATACTTCAAAGCAACCAGAAATTATCTTCTTGAAGAACTTTGCAGATTTTATTGACTTCAAAAGTTTCGGGAAGAAAAAAAAATAGAAATCATGTGATTGGTAGTTTTTTTTTTCTGCTAAATAATCTTTCTAGTTCTTCTCTCATTTTATCTTCATGAGTCCACAAAAATGAGTTATTAATGTCATTGCATTTTCTCTCATACTATAAGGGAAATGTTCACTACATTTCTGACACAATTATAACCCAGAGTTGAGACAGAGAGTGGTTTGTCTGGGATTTAAATTAACATGATCTTATTTTTAATTTTTTGTTTTCCCTTAGATATTTTATTATTCTTCCACAATGTATCTGAAAATTCATATAGATCCTACCTAGAAAAATTTATGTTATGTTTAAGAATAGATGGACTTTTATTTTAAGCCTTATGCACATCTTCATTTTTGCCAAAAGGTGTTTAAACTAAATATGAGATAAATGATTTTATGTAAGTTAAAGTTTATAACTAAAGGAACAGATTTTGAATTGAAGGGTCTCTCTCTAGAAGATAACTCATGATAACCTTCCAGTAGAGTTAACTGAGTTAAGGGCACAGAGCTTTGTCTCATAAATATCTGGAAAAGACTAAAGTCAATGATAAGCAGCCAGGGGCTACTAAAAATGACCAAGGACAATGGTATCAGCACAGGGAAATCAGTGTCTAGATAAGAATCTTACAGAGTATGGCAGGTTAAAGAGAAAATGATACTATAATACAAAAGGCTGGGTTTTATTCCAGCCTCTGGTTCCACACTTTTAAAAGACAGTTCATCTTCTGCCTCTATTTCCACAACTGCAAGAATAAATAGATTGATTCATAGCCCTCAAAACTTATCAAGCTTCCTCAAGTCTTGAATCCTTAAAACATGTTTTTGTGTGTGATTTCTCCTTAGAAACTTACAAAATCCTGAGAATCTTTAATTAAAGATTAAATTAAGAGCACCTTTTTTGGACTAGAATTATATTTGGGTAGGAATAAATGCATTGTTGATTTTTTCCCTTAGTTTTAGTCAAAGCTAAGAAAATAAGAGCTGCTGATGCCTTGTCTCCACCATCTGGGTTTACTGGAACAATGCCAATTTTATGTATTATGTTGAATTACGATTCCCACCACGATTTGAAATTTCCTGCGTTTTGTCATCCAAATGATATCTCCCTGACTACCATTCACTACCCAAAAGTGGCACATTACTGTCAAATATGTTTTCTGCTTTGCTCTTTGGAAAATATGTTCAGAGTACTGTACCAAATGCAAGTTTTGTCCATAGAGAAAGCAATAATTAAAAGAAGTAGAAGCAATAAACAATTTACAATCATAGTAAGTGGGATGTTATAGTTATATAGATTATTCCTGTGCCCATTTAATATAATATATATGGCCACCTGTTTCTTTGAACCCTCCAACTTTTAAGTCCTAGTTTTACTTTAATATTTTGTTCGAAAGTACACTAGAGTCATTGTTAATGTGTGGGACACCACTCTTTCCCCTGGCTTTACGACTTTGGTTATCATAAGTAGGGGCACATCTTATAAACTTGCTATGGACGGCCTTACCAGGCTCTTGGCATTCTTTTCATTTCTCTCAATGTCTACACTGGCTCGTCTCATGTTGGCATTGCAACTGTCATTGCCTACCACATGGCTGTAGCTGTACCTAAGTGAGATAAATGATAGCACTGACTATACTGAGCTGACAATACCCATTCAGTGTTTTGACTTTAGGGGCTAGAGCAATAACACAGTGGGTAGGGCGTTTGCCTTGCACGTGGCTGACCTGAGTTCAACTCCCAGCCCAGCATCCCATATGGTCCCCCAAAAACTGCCAGGAGTAATTCCTGAGTGCAGAGCCAGGAATAACCCCTAAGCATCGCTGGGTGTGACCCAAAAACAAACAAATAAAAAAACAACCAGAGTGTTTTGACTTTTCACCACTGCAGTTAGGCCTTTATCATTATGTGTGTCTGGAGTTCTACTCTTTTAACCTCCAAGCGAGAGTAAATGTCCCCAAGAAGCTTGCTCTTAGAAGGCTTCTTAGTAGAGTTTGGTGGTTCCTTAATAATTCAGATTCTGTCTGAATTATTAGTTTTGTCATTCATCCTTGAATTAATTTCCGAGGACCTCCACCAACAAATTAGAACAAAATATGTTCAGAGTACTGTACCAAATGCAAGTTTTGTCCGTAGAGAAAGCAATAATAAAAAGAAGTAGAAGCAATAAACAATTTACAATCACAGTAAGTGGGATGTTATAGTTATATAGATTATTCCTGTTACCATTTAATATATTATATATGGCTACCTGTTTCTTTGAACCCTCCAACTAATTCTCCAACTTAGAACAAACCGATGGTTTACATCACAAACAATTTTCCCTCCCATTACTGGAGATATCATATGAAATAAAGAATTTTGCTAGACTGTGGTTATGTAAAGGAACTAAGGAAAGCCTTGCTATTTCCAAATCCCAGTGGCTCTAGAAATTTCTTGGTTTCCAGAAAAATAACTTGAATTTCCACTTTTATCCCCAGTAAACGTTTTTCCCTTCCTTCAATTACAAAATCATTTATTCCTGGATTTAACACCTCTGATCTCATCTCAAGAGTCTTACATCTGTAACTACCCCTCTTTCCAAACAAGTCCAAATTCAGTAGTTCTAGAATGTAGCGGATATGAGGGGGTATGAACAAGGGTCAGTCTTTTAAGCCACACAAATCATTAACAATGAGTGAGAGATTTCCAGAAGAGCTGCAACCTGAGATAAAACATCTGTTTTCTACCACCTCCAAAGCATATCAGCACAGATATTATAGAGCAGGGCTGCATAGAGCTAATGGCCCTTCCTAATCTGTAAACCCTAAAATTAAGTAACAGACCTCTCCTCAAATATCTCTTAGGAAAATCTTTTTCTAAAATGCATAGGAAGATACATTTCAAATACTTTTACATAAAATCTCTGGGGTCTAGAAAAACAGGATATATGCTGTATGAACATGATAGATATTTTGGCATTCACACACATATAAAATATATGTATTTACATACACACACACACGCACACAATACATATCTAGTGACCTTAGTGTGTTGCTGCCAAACACTGCTCATCAACTTCCCCATGTCTGTGCTCCAAGTACTCATGATGCTCAGTAACTGGTACAATTTACAATTTTAAAAACTCATCAGGAAGCAAGTAAAATTTATGTTTATTTTCTTTAGAGTTCAAGAGAAATCAAATCTCCAAACAGCATCTGAATTTCTACTTTGCAACATACAACTATAGTAAATTATATACTAAGAAATAAAATTTGAAGTATTTTTCACATTTGGTTGCCAAGTTTCAGTACATGAGAGTACCCATGAGAGACTAAATCCTGTTCACAGAGCTAGAAGTAGGCTCCAAGCACCACTGAGTATGGTAAAAAAAAAAAAGTAAAATAATTAACCTGGTTACTAGTAACAATTTTGTGTGATCAAATTGTACAAAGTTATTTTGAGATCAGGATAAAAAATATATGTTGTCCTTTGTACTCTGTGACCTTCCTCAAGCCAACCGATACTATCATCTCTTCTCTCTTCTTAGTTTAATTCCTACATTAAGATGGAACATTTAACAGATATCAAGAACCAATAAATAATAACTTATAAATAAGAACTTGGGTCAGAATAATCCTTATGTTTATGGGAGAAAGGCTAGATAAGGTTTTAGATTATTACCAGTCATGAAATTTTATGACTTCAAGCATAAATTACTTATAGACCAGAAATGTAGAAACATAACATCTGAGAGAAATATATCTTCAGATTAGAGAATTAACATGTAATTAAAGCACCCACATCTTTATTTCAGCAGCAGAAAATTGAATGGAGTAGAGGTTCGACAGAAGAAAACTGCTAGTCATTGCTTGAATAGATCTAGCTTATTTCCCTATGTCTAATATATTTAGTGGTATGCTGGAGCTAGATCAAACCAATTAAAAAATTTTCATAATTTATGAAAATTGTGATAGAAGGAAACTTACAAGGCAGTTATTATCAAAATTAATGTGCATATAAATAATATGAAATACATATAAGATTGCAATTGCATTTTATTAAAAATGAAGATGATAAAATACTCAAAGCTCATCATGTACTAATTATTTTATCACAACTTGCTAGTTCACTGGTATGAACAGATTATCCAATAAAAGTCCATGGTAAGTTTTAACACTATGCGCTTGACAGTACCTGACACAGGGAAACAGAAAACATTCTTGCATCTTTCAAACATTTAATTCAGAACTTGTAAACAGATGTATCTAAAAGACATATATTGGATTCAACTATAATTTTTACTTCAGCAACTCATCGGAATGCTCCGCTGAGATTAATACTAAATTTTTCAACATTTTCCTATATCTTAGATTAAGGAGAAAACAATAAGGAGAACACAAGATGGAAAGGAAGTCAAACAGAAAGCCTGTCGTGACAAGATAGACAAAGCCTGTCACTTTCTACTTCCTCAGTCCTTCTTTGAAGCTGCTGACCTACCCAATTCATTAAGCACGCATTGTCTATTTTAATCATTAGCAAGAAAATCAAAACCCGAAAGCCCTGTTCCTAATGAGGTTTAGATATTATTTTTAATTACCAAATGTAATCCATTTTCATCTGAGAAAAAACAACATATTTCTTTGGATTAACTTCTCTTCTGAGAGATGTCTACTTATATTAAACCAACATAGGATAGAATCCCATATTTCTATTCTAACGAGGATGAGATCCCAGGATAAAAGTCACTGACCTTTCCTTCACAGCTATGTGCCTTGTACATAGAGATTATTGCAGATAACAGGATATATAGAGAAGCTACTAACATTCTATGTTAGAGACAAGTACAATTATAATCTGATGCTTTAAAGTCTCCTCTCCTGTTAATTATCTAATCATATCTGCCAATTATGATTGTGGATGATAATTACCAAATTATTCTGTCATTGTGTTTTACTATAAGGCAAGTAAATTAGGCATACATTTTCTAAGAAATTTTGAGGCAAAGGAAGTGTGAAACCCCCATAACTCAAATGACAAAGTTTAAAAGATAGACTTTCAGATTATTAAAGATAAAGATGTTTAATACAACTTTATACTTCATTACACATGGTATAGTGAAGATATAGTGAAGATAACTTGGGGAGATTCCTTCCTTTTGGTTATAAGCAAGCCAAGATAATGCAAAGATTATAGTAGGCAGACAGTATAGCAGGTAAGGCACCTTGTTTGTGTGAGGCTGACCTTCATTCTATCTCTAGCACCAAGAACTGCCTCACTTGCCCCACTAGGAGGGATCCCTAAGCAATCCCTATGCTTAGATCCCTAAGCACAGAGACAGAATTAAGTGATCTTTTTTTTTTGGGGGGGGGCGGGAGTTACACCCAGCAATGCTCAGGGATTACTCCTGGCTCTGCACTCAGGAATTACTCCTGGCAATGCATGGGGTACTATATGGGATGCGGGAATCGAACCCGGGTTGGCCGCATGCAAGGCAATCGCCCTATTTGCTGTACTGTCACTCTGGCCTAAGTGCGGTGCACAGCTGGGTGGTGGCCCAACCACAGAAGGGAGGAAGGGAGAGAAGGAGGGTGAAGAGGGAGAAAGGGAGGGAGGGAAGGAGGAAAGGGAGGAAGGAAGGAAGGAAGGAAGGAAGGAAGGAAGGAAGGAAGGAAGGAAGGAAGGAAGGAAGGAAGGAAGGAAGGAAGGAAGGAAGGAAGGAAGGGAAGGAAGGAAGGAAGGAAGGAAGGGAGGAAGGAAGGAAGGGAGGAAGGAAGGAAGGAAGGGAGGAAGGAAGGAAGGAAGGAAGGAAGGAAGGAAGGAAGGAAGGAAGGAAGGAAGGAAGGGAGGAAGGAAGGAAGGGAGGAAGGAAGGAAGGGAGGAAGGAAGGAAGGAAGGAAGGAAGGAAGGAAGGGAGGAAGGGAGAAAGGAAAGGAGGAAGGGAGGAAGGAAGGAAGGAAGGAAGGAAGGAAGGAAGGAAGGAAGGAAGGAAGGAAGGAAGGAAGGAAGGAAGGAAGGGAGGGAGGGAGGAAGGAAGGATAAAATTAGTAACACACATTCCTAGAGAAAAATAAGGCGATTGGCATTTTCATGTAACTGTTGGTCACTTAAATGTCTTTAGAAAAATATCCAAGTTTCTTGCTATTTTAAATCAGATTTTTTTGTTAAGTTAATAGGCTTCTTTCATATTTTGGTTGTAGTAATATCTTGATTTTTTCAATAAACTTAAGTGGAGGCCTCCCATGTGTCTTTAGCAGCATAGTTGCTCTATACACAAAGATGAAAATAACAGGACAGGGTCATAGAAATATGTAGCGCCTTACATGTGACAGATATGTGTGTAATCGCTGGCACCACATTGTGGTCTCCCTAACACTACCAAGAGTGCTCCATGAGCATACAGCCAGGAGTTGGTCCTAGTCCAGTCATGTTTGGCCCCATCAAAACAAAAATGGGGAGAAAAAAATAGAAAACAGTATATGTCTGAATGTATCCTGGCAGCCCACTGCAGAAGTGAAGAAGTGACCTGAATGAAATGTGGCTGCTTCCCTGCACAATGCAACAATGAAAATTCAAACTAGCCTTTCATATTATTACTCCAGTAATCTTCCTTCCTCTGCTTCACATTTGTTTAAAAAAAATCTCTTTGTCTTTTCAACAAACTGACTAAATATACTATTAATCACAATTGTACCCTGATATTTACCTGTGTTTCTTTAGCTGACATTTAAGATTTTTGTTTTAAACATGAAGGTTCACTTTGCTTGCTCATTTATCATCTTTTTTTTTAACTAGATGAAAAGCAATCTTACTAAGTGTGCACAGCTACCTCTAGGAGGGTAGACCCTGCAGAGCTACAACTCGCTGATAAGACTTTTTTTCAAAGACATTTAAATGGATATCATAATCAATCACTATAATGAAATGAGTACTTCAAATATAAGCCCAGATCTTATACTTTTGCTTCTCAAAGTTTATGGACTCTTGCTGTAAGATAAACTAACCTGATTTCAATGCTTTCCCTATCAAGGTAAGCAGAGTTCAGAAATTCTCATTAATCAGAACTGCGGATACAGTTCAGTATTAGAACACTTGACATGCATGTGTGCCATTCTGGGTTTTGAAAAAAAGAAGAAAATGAAATTCTCATTGTTCAAAACTCATGCCAAGTTGGTGTCATAGAAATAAGTTTTAGTCATGTTTTGAAAAGAAAATGTTACTTAAAATGAACTATTCAATAAAAATAATAATATACTTCCTGAGTGGCAAAATAAGACCTCTATAAAAACCATGAACAAAAACAAAAATTTACTGCAAAAAAAATCTTTATCATTTCAAGTCCCTAAAACTGCCTTAAAATAAAACATCAAAAAGAAAGATTAAAAATGTTAAGGCTGAAAAGCAATGCATCAAAGCATTGTTTATTGTTTCTCATGAACCATTAATTCATGAGAATCTACTACATTTGTGAGAATAATTTAAGTCTGTGGCACTTGTCAGGACCTACTTCCTTTTATACCCCCAATGCACAGCTGTGCTAGAAATCTACCAACTCCAAGCAGGTATTACCAAGATGATGAATTAGTCCAGCCAGGTAATTAATTAAATGAACAAATGACCCAGAAAATAAATAATTCTCATAGGCATCAGAATTCAGAATTGCTATAATATATTATATTAAATTCCCAGCTTTCAATGAAAATTTTTGAATAATACAAAGGGAAAAGAGGGTTGGGAATTTACTCAGACATTGGTGGAGTAAAGCAGATGATAAAATGGTCTTTAAGAGTCCCCAGTGGTAAATTTTGTAACTAGAGGCTTAAAAGAAGCTATTAAAGGGAATTAAATAAAAGTATAAAGAAACAAAACTACACAGGAAACAGTTCCTTGACAAAAAGCACCTGCTTATTAAGCAGATGGTCAAGAGTTTGATTCCTGGTGCTGCTCCGATGCACTGAGAATAATTCCAGCACTCCTATTGCCTGGAATCCCCAGCATCATAAAGGTGTGTGAAATCTCGCTCACAGGCCATGAGCCACTGTTTTGTGCCGGAGTTGGGCACAGCACAGCAACTAAAGGATGCAACTCCCAGCAAGCATTGCAACTAAGAATGTTCAAGCTCCATAGGCAGCGAGAAAGCATGTGAGTACCATAGCAACCAACAATGAGAACCAGAAAGTTTGTGTGAGTACCACCGTTAAAGGAGTGCTCTACTGAGAACTTATGCAGGCGCTCAAAAGTGCGAAACTACCAACAAGCACTGTGGCCACATGAATGACTCCCAGCAACCATCACAACCAACCACATCGTCTGTGACCTTTCATTAACACAACATCAGAGGAAAAGGAGGGGGATTAAAAAAAAAGCTATCATATTTTTAAAAGCCTATTCAAATAAAGAAAAAATGAAGAAAAGACTTATAATTATCCAAATGAGTCTAATGGAAGAGCTGGAAATGTACAAATTCAAAACTATAGATTTACTGGAGCTTAGTTGCACATACCTGTTGTTTGAAGAATGAGTTGACAAGGCTGAAGATAGATCAAAAGAGATTATATGATTTGAGGAATAGAAAGGAAAAGGCATGAAGAAAAAATACTCCCTTAAAGAAAATAGATGGCACCATACATGTAAAAAGACATATTTGAGCACTGAATAGGGGAGATGGGGATAGAAAATATCATTCAAAGAAATAATGACTGTAATCTCTAGAAATTTGATTTTTTTAAAGCACCAATCTATAGTTATTGAGCTGTCATTTGACATCTAAGTTATTCCTGCCTCCTTAGAGACCCTTCCACAATTACTGGGTGTATGCTACTATTCTTGCTTCTCAGGCTCGCCAGGACCTGCATTTCTGTCCTCAGTCCCTCAAGTTCATAAACAAAGCATGTCATTGCTCTCTTCCCAAAGTCATCTATAACCTTTCTTCCCCATCACCTTATATTTCTTGTTAATATATTCTCTTCACAATAATGATCTGTCATCCTATACACACCTGGCTGCCCTTTGTTACATCTCCACAGAATGTTAACATTGTCCCTCAGTGGTACCCAGGACACCTGTGAATTTTAGCCTTGGTGAGAAATGGAACAAGATTTCAAATATTAAGTATGAAGCCCTATTTTATCTCATATTTAAAACACAGACAAGTCAAGAGGAGAGAGAGAGGGAGAGAGAGAGGTGGGGGAAGAGAAGTGCTTGATTATAGGCATGCTGGGGTAAAGGAAGGAAGGAAACTGAGAACATCGGTGGTGGAAAATGTACTCTGGTGAAGGGATGGGTGTTGATATATGTATGACAAAAACCCAACCCTATCACAAACAACTTTGTAACTGTGTATCTCACAGTGATTTAATTTAAAAAAAAGTCAAGTATCTTCTGCCCATATGGGGGATAACATTGAAGATTTTGAAATTGTAAGATACCTTGACAACAAATAGTACAGTAAATGAATCTCTTTATTTATTACTGTGCAAAAAGTATTGTCTCCAGACAAAGCTTTTGTTTTAGGGGGAGAAGTTGTACTCAGCCACGCTCAGGACTTATACCTGGCTCTGCACTCAAGAATCACTCATTCCTAGTGGGGCTCATGTGACTGGACTGATGAGTCTAGTGGTGGCTGCATGCAAGACAAGTGCCCTACCTTGCTCTGGCCCCCAGTCTAAGCATTTTATTTTCTCCCTACACATGGACTATATATAAACAACTTGATAATGTATGGGTTTAAACATCACAAAGTATCTTAGAGTTCTGTAGGCACAAACACTCTACAGGTCTCAAATTGCTAAATCAAACTTTTAGCAAGGCTACATTCCATCTGGAGACTCTGGAGGGGATCCATGCCCTTGTCTTTTCAGCTTTAGATGCTGAATTGCATCGTTGACTTAAAGCCTTCTTCCTCTTCAAAGACAGCAATAATAGTTAATGGAGTCTTTCAAGTCCTTTTATACTTTTAAAGTCCTATTTGATTACACTGAACTCACTCTAATATTATAGGCAAATCCCCATATATTATGGTCAACTTTTAAAACCTTAATTCTATCTGCAACCTAATTCTTCCTTTCCAGGTAAGGTAACATATTCATAGAGATTAGGATGCTGATATTGGGAATAGGAGGCATTTTTTTCCCTGCCAATCTGGTGCAAGTAGACATAGAAATAGTGTGGCAACCCCAGCTCACCTCTTCCAGCCCACTTTATTTTACTTCCGCATATCATGCTATCTTTACTCCTTCATCTGTTATCAAGTTCAGCTGTCTGAGACATTTTATGGATTGCTTTGTGTTTCAATCTTTATAAAAACTTGAATCATAATTCACATGCTATATTCCTTATTTTCTTGGATTTCTACACTTGTCTGGCATAATGGATGGCAAAATTGAACTAAAATATTTATGACAAATAATAGATTAATGTCTGATTCCTGCCAAAAATCACTGAAACTTTAATAGAGTTCCCCATACCTTAATGCAAGAAAATAAAGTAGAGTCAATCTGATTATAAGCCATTTCAGGAGTTCTGTTTGGATATAATCTAGAAGCTCAGAATTGAACAGGATTCAAATTTTATGTAAGCCTGCCAGAATGTTCAGGAGACGTATTAGTTCAGATTGTTGGTTATTCTTGCTAGACTTCTTTTTTTGCCATTGTCTAACAAAAGAAAAAATTATTATAAGAACATAATAGCTTATTATCATAAGAACATTATAAGAACATAACAAGGATTAGAAGTAGAACAAAATCAAGAGAAGAAGTATAGGAAAAACTTGTCAGGACACTTTCAATGAAAATAAAGAATACTTTAAAATGTCAAGATTTTTGGTTGTATGTCTAATCTTATTCCTTCTGGTGCTCTCATAAGGAAAATAATTTGAAAATCACCAGCTGCCATATTTAGCTTCTCTACCACCCTTGGCTCTATTATGGCTACAGAACGGACAATGTCAAGGCAAAAATGGACAACTTTAGGAAATACCCTGTTTCTTTTGTCACAAATTAGAAGTAGAAGGTGTTAGTTAGATTTCAGACAATAAGAACCAATAAGATATCTAAGGAGATAGATTTCAAAGAAATTTTATATGATATCAAAAGGGATGACTAAATAAAATAGATTTTTCATAAGATCAGGAATGGAAAAGACTCTCAGGCATAAACTAGAGCTGTTCATAGTAAGAATTAATTCTTCCCAACAAAAGTCTCAACTATTAAGTGTCTATCACATGATTGAATCAGGTTCCTCCAGCCTATTGAAAATACTCTTTCATTATTTTTTTATTAAACCACCATAAGATACATAGTTACTAAGTTGTTCAAGATTGGGTTTCTATCATACAATGTTCCAACCCATCCCTTCACCAGTATACATTTCCTACCACAAATGGTAGTTTCCCTCCTTCCATACCTCATCACAGTCTGCCTTCACAGAAAGCACTTTTCTTATTTTTCTCTCTTTCCCTTGCAGTACAGGTACTTAAAGGTTATCATGTATATCTCTTTACCTACTTTCAGCATTCAGTTCTTGACCAGACTGTTCATTTTCAACTATCATCCATCACTCATAGTGAACTGCTTTTGGACTTAAATATTATCAACAAAATATATTGTCAGTAACCACTAGATTATAAATATTGTCTCTTGTTCTGAGGAGTGGTGTCTCATTAGCAAATCAGGTAAATGAACATTCTGGATCAGCTCATAAATATCAGGAGCAGCAGAAGGAGAGGCAAATTGATACATCAAAAGAAAGGGGGCTGGGTGCTGGAGCAATAGCACAGCAGGTAGGGCATTTATCTTGCACACCGTGGACCTGAGTTCAATTCCCAACATTCCATATGATCCCCCAAGCAACTCCAGGAGTAATTCCTGAGTGCATGCGCTAGGAATAACCCCAGTGTGTGCCCCCCCATCCGTGCATCCCTGGGTGTGAACAAAAGGAAAGAAAGAAAGAAAGAAAGAAAGAAAGAAAGAAAGAAAGAAAGAAAGAAAGAAAGAAAGAAAGAAAGAAAGAAAGAAAGAAAGAAAGAAAGAAAGAAAGAAAGAAAGAAAGAAAGAAAGAAAGAAAGAAAGAAAGAAAGGGGGTATTTTTTTTTGCACATAAAAAAGAAAAAACCCTCACCTTCAACAGAAAAAAGCATATCAGTTTATGAGCTTACCAAAAACTACTATAATGCAAGAGAAATAATTTGCCAAAAAATATGAAAAGTAGAGGCTGGTCTTTCAGTCAACATTCCCAGTCAAAATGCTGGTTGCATTAAAACAAAACACTACTCCTTTCTTCGGCTGCAAGAGCTCAATCCTGGAGACAATTGAACTAATTTGGACATGAACAGCTCCGGAGAGGCCTCCAGGCTGTGATGGGAGCCCCTGGCCCATGCTCCGCCAGCGGGGCAGGGATTTTTCTCTCTCAACTCATCCTTATTGGACGCAGCAAGGCGACAGCCGGTTTTTAGAACACAGAATGCAGGTACCCTCGGGACGCCCAGGAGATCCCAGGGGGCGGGTTTGCCGGTCCCGCCCTTTGCCAATATTTAAGCACAGCACCACGCAGGCACAGTCCTTTCTGTGGCTGCACGAGCTCAACTCCAGAGGCAATTGAACTAATTTGGACACGAGCAGCTCCCAGAGAGGCCTCCAGGCTGTGATGGGAGCCCTTGGCCCATACTCCGCCTGCCAGCGGGGCAGAGTTTTTCTCTCCAGGCTTCTCCATCATATGAGCACCACAAAAGGGAAGTAAAAGCTTGCAGGGATGCAATTACTGGCAGAATTTTCCCTGGACTTCATATAAAAAAACAAAACCGGGGCTGGAGAGATAGCACAGTGGGTAGGGCGTTTGCCTTGCACGCGGCTGACCCGGGTTCAAATCCCAGCATCCCATATTGTCCCCTGAGCATGGCCAGGGGTAATTCCTGAGTGCAGAGCCAGGAGTAACCCCTGTGCATTGCCAGGTGTGACCCAAAAAGCAAAAAAAAAAAAAAAAAAAAAAAAAAAAAAAAAAAAAACCGCACGGCCGCTATCGCGGCCGCATGTCCTAATATCTATTAATTGACAGCAATGTGAAACAGTTCCTTTTTAGCAGGTTTGACTGTGGGGGGAAACTCCAAACAATAATACTGAGTTTTTTGTTGAAATATTGAAGGTAATCAAAGTAGCAGCCACTTCTCTAGACTGTGAACTAAGCCATAGCTCCACGCCGGCCGAATAAATATCCTTCTTTCTCGGTTCTTTTCCCTTTTCTGGGAGAAATGCGGTGTGCTGTCTACAATATTATGAGGTCTATTAAGCAGGCACGAACTTAGAAGCTCGGGAATGGGAGGGGGAAAAAATTATTATGTACTTGGAACAGCGGGACACTTGGGCAGTCTCGGGCCGATACCAGCGCACGCTCTGCAGAGATTCGACCCGGGAGGCCACACTCTTGTGCGGCCGCGTTGCTGCAGATCAACCTGAATCTGGAGGAACTACATTTGGTTCCAGAAACTGCTTGCAGCCATGTCTCTAGACTGTGAACTAAGCCATAGCCCCACGCCAGCCGAGGACGGGAAATATCCTTTTTTCTCATCGGGTGGCGTGGTGTCAGCCATAATATGAGGACTATTTATTAAGCAGGCATGAACTTGGTGGCGCAGGAAGGAGGGGAAAAAAATTCTATATACTTGAAACAGTGGGACTTCATATCTCTCCAGTCTCAGCAATGGAAAACTAATTATCAAATGTTTCATTGGCAGTAGGGCTGTCTTTCTTGGGGGAAAACTCCAACAATAGTGAGTTTTGTGTTGAATTATGGAATGTAAACAAGGTAAAGAGAAAATGAAGTGAAATTTATCAATTACGCAGGTGGGGATGGGGCTTGGGGGGCCAGGAGTTGGGAGGTAGACTGGGGTTTTTGGTGGTGGAATATGGGCACGGGTGAAGGGATGGGTGTTTGAGTATTATATAACAGACATAAGCCTGAGAACTTTGTAACTTTCCACATGGTAATTCAATAAAATAAATTAAAAAAAAAACACTACTATAAAGACTGGAGGAAAATTGCCCATTGAGAGTGGACACAGCATAATACAAAAGTACTCTTCCACCAGGTGCCACCAGGTCCCAGCAGGTGGGCTTGCTGAAAAATCTGCCTCTGTCATATGTCCCTCTAATGAGTCCTTTACCTATGAGATGCCCCCTTTTCCTTTAGTGTCTTTAATTCCCATGATGAAAAGGTATTTATGTGGCAAGTAATTTAAAATTGTCGACTACCTGATGAGTTTAGTTACATAAGTAATTTTCGAATACAAAGAACTATATAGTAACCCTCGAATTATGACATATCGAATGTTCTTATTTCAACCTATGGTCAAATACTAACTTGTGTTAGAGTATCACCGAGGTTTATCGATATTTCTATTAACAGCACAAGGACAGAAAATTTTGCCATACTCAAGGAGAGCTATTCTGTTATCAGCACAAAACAATTATGTGATGAAAACATGATAAACCTGGAATCAAAACTTCAAGAGCAAGAGGTTTGTCTGTCAAATAATTCCAGTTGGTATCTAATTTTCTCTGGATCCCTGAAAATGCAGAGGATAAGTTTAAATTGAACCTGCCCCCTTCCCACCCCCAGCCTCTTGCCGTCTCCTTCACCTACTCTGTTAGTTTCTTGCTCCTCTGCCATTGATTTTGCAAGTTTAGATAAACTCTCCCTTTCTTGGTTGCCTATCATCTTTCTCAGTTTCATCCCTTCTTTAAACACCATTTTTGCTGCATCTTCAAAAGCTTATCTCCTCTCCACAGCTGTCTGTTCAAAGTTGAGAGCTTGACACTGATTTAAACAGCTTGAATTGCTCTGAAATAAATTCCTCAGGGCAGAGACCAATTTCTTACGCATTGTCAATATCTGAATACAGTGTTGGTGCTTCATAAACACAGCATGCATATAAATAACTCAGTCCAGAAATAGAGTAGCAATTTCTACAAACAATTAAAATCTGATGCTTTGAACTATATTTTGAGTACCCACTCCCCAAATGAATGAAAAGTGGATCCTCTATTCTACTTTATTGGAGATTGAGTTTTACAAATGGAAATTTTAGGATCCCTTTACAATGAGTGTCCAGGAAAATCAATTTCTTATTTCACTTTGCCTAGACTTTTGTGCTAGAGATTTTTATTTTATTATTCACATCATATCTTTACCCAATACTTCCCTATGAGCAGAAGAGTCTTTCTAGTTCTATTAACTTTGAGCTTACCAAGATGGTTTGATTTGGATAATAGAATGTCAGTGCACAGTGCCTGAGCTGGGATCGTAAAAATGTTTTCATGTTTGAGTTTTATCTCTATAAATACTGAATCGCATTTTAAGTTTAAAATGAAAATCTGTAATGATCAAGAATGAAAGGACATACAGAACATACCCACAGTCAGAAGTCTAGTCGAGCTAACCCTAATAGAGCCCAACTAAGCCCAGAAGAACCGTAGTTGATCCATAGACAAGAGAGGCAAGAACAAGTGTTTATTACAAACCATGTAAGTAAGAGGTGGGCTTGTGAAGTTGTATAGTCAAAGTAATGACAAAGTAATTTCTTAACTCTTTAAAATAACATCTGTTAGGAGAAATTAGACATTAGGAAAATATGAGTCAATGGATGAGTCTCACGATATTGATTCTAGTGATATTTTTCTGGGATCTCCTGGGCCAGTCTCATTTTAATAAATGAATAACCACCTCAGATGGGGGCAGGCCACCTGTCCCCATAAAAAATCCTGGCAGCCGCCAACTTCCAGAACCCAATGAGAAGTGCAGGCACATGGGTTCCATGATGGCAACCTCCAGGCATCAAAGGATAGGGTATGGGCCAGTCCCTCTCATCTCCCTGTCCCCATGAGACCTTGGAAGTCACACCCACAAACTGTCTCCAGCTGCTACTTAAGCTCTTTAATGGCCATGATCCAGAGACACACAAAAGAATCTCTGAACCAAGCATCTTGCTGCAGAGATTTCTCCAGACCCTAATCATCTAAAATTATAGAATTCCAAGGAGCATGTGGGCACTCTCACGGCCATGGGACCTCTTATGCTATTCATAACAAGCAATGCAAATGACAGTATAGGGGAAATTGTCTGCCACAGAGGCAGGGGGAGGGTTTGGATTGGGGTTGGATACTAAGGACCTTGATGGTGGAAGATGTGCACTGGTGGAAGGTTGGGTGATCGATCACTGCATGACTGAAACTCAAACAAGAAAGATTTGTAACTGTATCTCATGGTGATTCATCATCATCATCACCATCTCGTTGATCATCGAATATCTTGAGCCATCTCAGTAACATCTCCATTCGTCCTAGCCCTGAGATTTTAGAAGACTCTCTTTACTTGTCCTTTCCAATGGTGCCACATTGGAGGTTCCTTCAGGGTCAGGGGAATGAGACCCATTATTGTTACTGGTTTTGGCATATGAATATGCCATGGGGAGTTTGTAAGGCTCTCACATCTGGGCAGGAAACTCTTGGTAGCTTGCCAGGTTTCCCAGAGAGAGAGAACTAAGCTATAAGATGTCGCTGTCGCTTCCCGGAGCTTGATTTTATAGTCTCTGGATGTTGGCATTGGTGGGATTACATGGTGACGGGGACAGTCCTGGGTGTGACTGCCTAGCTACTGGAAAATGGGGAATCTGGGTGGAAGAGGCCCAGTCCCAATCTGAGTAGCATTGGAGATCTCAGCCCTGGGTCCCACACACCTGGGTTCCTCTGCTGGTTCCTTCATGCATGAGGCTTATCCAAACATGTGGAGAGGAGCCTTGAGTGTGGCTATAGTTAGGTTCCAGAGGTCTTCGACCAAGGGAGGGAAGGGAAACTGACACCCACTCCCTCTGAGGAGCCCCTGAGAAGAAAGCCAGGCTTGGGGACAAGTGAGTCCCTGCTTTTTTTTTTTTTTTTTTGCTTTTTGGGTCACACCTAGTGATGCACAGGGGTTACTCCTGGCTTTGCACTCAGGAATTACTCCTGGCGGTGTTCAGGGAATCATATGGGATGCTGGAGATCGAACCCGGTTGGCCATGTTCAAGGCAAATGCCCTACCCGTTGTGCTATCGCTCCAGCCCCAAGATTCTCTGCCTTTTAATCTCATGGTGATTAAAATAAATAAATAAATAATTTTTTTAAATGATGGGCTGGAGCAACAGTACAGTGGGTAAGACATTTGTCTTGTACATGCCAATCTGTGTTCAATCCCTGGCATCCCCTATGGTTCCCTGAGCATTACCAGGAGTAATTCCTGAATGCAGAAATAGGAGTAATCCCAGAATATAGCCAGGTGTGACTCAAAAAAGTAAAAAACTCAATGCAGTCTCCAAAACACTTAAGCACCTCTTAAGCCTTTTTTCAGCCTTGTTACAATAAGACAGACTAATTATACTATATGTAAACTAAAGACATGTAAAATTAGTAGTCTGTATGCCAAAATATAAATGGATAACTTTGAGTTAGTTCCTGTCCAAGATATTTAACCAAAGAATCATGCCTCCCAATATTTATACATCTGTGTGTTCTGTATCCACATTGAATATGAATGAGTACAGAATGTAGCATGTATGCCTTTTTGTTAATTTTGAAACTATGATACACCTTATAACTCTTCTTCAGTCTCTCAGAACACCCTTTCTTGAGTATTGAGCTGCTATTTATGTTTGATTATCCTGATGTATAGGAGGTTGATAACTACATGTAGAAAGAGGAAAAAGTCACTGATTGAGATCAATCTTTCAGCTGTACCTCCAAGCCTACAGACACATAAGAACCCAAACAAATGGAGCCTTCTCGAATGATCCAGGATAAGATATGCTATCTATTCTAAGTGAGTGATTGACAACAGATAAACCCACATCCAGACAAACCTGCCCAAGTTCTTGACGTATAAATGATGAGTATAATAATAATAATAATAATAATAATATAATTATACTATATGTAATAATATAATAATAAAGGCTTCTATTGTTGCTTTAAGATCGTAGATTTTTCATAGTTTATTGTGTAACAATCAGTATTCAGAATGTTCATTTACCTGACTTGCTAATGTGACACTACTGGTCATCGCAAGAGATATTTATTAAATGTTGATCTATGTATATTATACACCATATATCATTATGTTCCTTCGCATAGAAACTAGTACCTATAAAGTTGTTAACATTTTTATTAACTAGGTAAGAAGACATAGGCGTAGTGGTTGAATAAATTGTCCAAAATTTGATGGGTAGTAAAGTGGTAAAGGACTAGAACCAAGGTCTTATGTGGAAGGAATTTTAAGTCCTGGCTCTCCCCCATGCCAATTAAATGTTGGGGGAAGCCCAGAGCTCTGGTTTCCTAGGGCAGAGCTTATTACACTTTAGACAGTTCACAGCATCCAGTCAGTTCACAAGCCTTTTGATAAATGTTACAATGTTGGCACTTCTGCAAAGAAATAAGCAGGAAATTAAATTACTCCCATTAAAGTAAAGTCTGGTTCAGGCCAGTTGAAGATCTGGCCCTCCAAGTGTTTAACTTGTTGGAAGTGGGCCAGAAGAACAAAAGAATTTACACAAAATAAAACACCATTGCCAGCTGGCCAAAAATCATTAGCATTCACAACAAAGAGAACTGCTACCTGACAAGACAAGAAAAGGCAGCAGGATTAAGTAGAATTACAAAGCAAACTACTTTTCCTTTCTAGACAGACTTATACTAAGGTTCTGATTTAGCTAAATTTGATTTCTTGATTAGGGAATTCCCAAAGATCTGACCTTAACGGCCAGCAAGTAGACCAAAGCTTTTCTAGTCTTTTATTGGAAAATATAAAATTAAAAAGAACACAGGAAATTCACAAATTCACAAAGAATTTCAAGAAATTATAACAGGAAATCTTCTGATAATTGCCAGCAAGTAGCCTTGAAAGTTTTTGCCAAAGAACAATACCCAAACTATGGTATAAGTTACTTTGGAAGCTAAGTATAGAAAATAGAGCATCAAAAGTAGGTTTAATGTTTTCAAGTACCAAATTGAAGAACATTCTGCAGAGTAAGTGTTCTATATAAAATGTCAGTTATAATGGTAAAAGAAGATGGAGGGATTCTTCCAGGCTAAAGCATACTAAAGAAACACAACAATCAAGTGTAGTGTGCTATCCTGAAATAGATCACAGACTAGAAAAATGAAATGAGTATTTTTCTTTCATTAATAAGACACCAGTGGGGTATCGAGTAGAATTTAAATAATTCAATACTGTATAGATCATGGCTTCTTAAACTTCTTCCACCTGTGAACATTTCCACCTGAGAAATTTTATACAATCCAAAGCATATGCACTAGATATACAAATCAAACATTGATAGCAAACCATCAGTTACAAATGAATTTTTAAACAAACTTTTCATAAACACCAAATTCAGTTATCAGGCATGGGCCAGAATTTAAGGAGCTAGGGTATAGATATAAATAATGTATTAGCTGAAATTTCCTGATTTTGATTTAATTCTGTTGTAATATTTTTATATACTGAGTTATTTAGAGGGAAAAAGGACATCTAATTTTATATCAACAGATTCAGAGACAAAATATCTTAAATAACTCGGGAACTTACTTTTGTTCCTGATATAAGATGCAACACTGGGGGCCAGAGCCATAGTCCAGTGGACATGGTGTTCACCTTATTAGTAGCCAACTGGGTTCTATCTCTGGTGCCCCATAAGGTTCCCTAGGCACCACTAGGAGTGATCCCTGAGCAAAGGCGTAAGGCCTGAGCACTGTTGGATGTTGCTCAAATGGCGAACAAAAAATGGGATTCACAATATTATTCTAATAGTATTTCTATCATATGTATAGGTCTGCAAATTTAAATGATTCTATCCACAAAATAGAGTATCTATTCAGTTCCATACAGCTGTTTATTTTCCTATGCTAATATTATAATGCGATTTTATGGCTTATTTATATAGTACTTTGAAAATTGGAGTTTAATATCATCTTTTGTCATGATATGTATCTTCTGCAATTACATGTATTCCAAAATTCATATATCTTATGTATGAAGATATGTATGTCCACATATGTATTTGATTTATGTGCAAACACATGTGTGCAAATATGCATGTGTATATATTCAAACATTTATGTCTGGTATTTTTTCTCTCACATGCTTCCTTTTTTCTTTGCACTTTTTATATAATACATTGCTATTTAATTATTTCAATTATCATATCATTGTATCACTGTCATCCCATTGATCATCAATTTTCTAGAGCGGTCACCAATAAAGTCTCCATTCATCCTAGCCCTGAGATTTAAGCAGCCTCTCTTTACTCGTTCTTCCCAGTAATGCTACATTGGAGGCTCTTTCACGGTAAAAGGAATAAGACCCATCATTGTAACTATATTTGGCATATTGTATATGCCATGGAGAGCTTGCCAGGCTCTGCTGTGTGGGCAGGATGCGCTCAGTACCTTACCAGGTTCTCTGAGAGAGAGAACTAGGCTGTAAGAGGCTTCTGGGAGTGCTGTTTTATCATCTCTAAATCTTGGCCATTGATGGAATTACACAGCACCGGGAACAGTTTGTGGGTGTGGCTGCCAAACTACTGGAAAATGGAGGATCTGGGTGGAGCAGGCCCAGTCCTGATACAAGAAGGCTTGGAAATCTCAGCCCCAGGCCTCACACACCTGGGTTCCTATGCTGGTTCCTTCATATGTGAGGCTCGTCCAAACGTGTGGAGAGGGGCCTTGAGCATGGCTGTGGTTGGGTTCTGGAGGTCTTTGGCTACCGGGCTCTGCTTGGGGTGGGGAGGGAAACTCAACCCACCCTGCTCTGAGGGGTACCAGTGAAAACAGCCATGTGTGGGGCAAGAGACTCAATTATCTTTCAATCAGTTTAATACATTGAATTGGAAATTTCAGATTGAGTGAAATCATGAACATATATATATATATATATATATATATATATATATATTTATTTTGGGGTCACACCCGGCCATGCACAGGGGTTACTCCTGGCTCTGTACTCAGGAATTACTCCTGGCGGTGCTCAGGTGACCATATGAGATGCTGAGATTTGAACCTGGGTCGGCTGAGTGCAAGGCAAACGCCCTACCTCCTGTGCTATCGCTCCAGCCCCCATGAACATATTTAATTGTATTCTTTTCCCTTGTTCTTATCATACTTTTGTATATTTGTCTTAGTTTTTAGTTTAGCTATTATTGTTATTAGCTCCTTTCTTTTCCTGTTTATTTAAAAATGCTACTAATATTTATTTCCGTTCCTTAATGATTATCTTTTCTGTTGCTAGATACCTATTTTACATTGTTAGATATCTATTTCTCTATGCTTTTTTAAAATAAAAACATCACTCCAAACTAAATGCTCTGTTTTTACCATTTTCTTTTTTGCCAGATGATTATACATTTAGCATATGTGCATTTACTTCCTAAAACTTCCTGCTAAATTTGAAGAGGAAATTAACAAGACCTTATTTCTCATTTATCTTTGTTTCACCTCAAATAAAAATAGCTACTAAAGCAATTTAGTAACTATATCTTTTAAGTAAATAGACTTTATTTGGAGGGTTTTTGAAGTTGTGGAGGGGGAGAGAGTTACAGAGAGAGAGAGAGAGAGAGAGAGAGAGAGAGAGAGAGAGAGAGAGTAACACACCCAAGAGAGAACTCGAACTTCTCCAAAGTTGGAGAGAGCCCCTACACACATCCCAGCATTAGACATGAAAACATGAAAGTACACATCTCTAGAGGGGAAATGCAGGCGTCACATGTGCTCTGCCACATGGGCACAAGCAGGACATGGGTTCAGGCAGCAAGTGCATGAGTAACAGTTTTTAAATAAAAATTTAGTTTAATAAATGTATTTAGATCAATCACTTGGAATTTTTATTTCCATAGCATTCTTCTATTAATATAGCACACTTATAGATTTAGCATATTTATTTACTTAGTATTTATATTACTTATACTCATTCCATCATTAGCAATCTAAATCTAAGTAAAAACACAAGCATTCATTTATTCTCAAATTTATTGTTCAGAATTTACATTTAACTTCATATTTACCTAGTTTGATTATTTATTTTTCCATTTGTTCATTTAGAATCATTTCTAGACCACTGTATTTTCCTTAGAGACACATTCTCTGAATTCTTATAAAATATTAATTGAATTGTTTGGTCTTTCAGCTGAATAACAGATTTCTGGGTAAGAAATTTTCCAGTTGAAGTCCCTTACTCTCTATTGTTCTTGCAGGCTATATTACTGTTTACAAGATTACAGCATTGCATGTTGAAATAGAATACTAGCCTGAAACTTTTCCTTTATGTTTAACATGCTACTTCTGGCAGAAAGGTAGTAAGAATGTAGCTTTACAATTTAAAAATTATTCAGCATTACTTGTGCAAGTGTTCTTTTTTTTCCTTATTCTTTTACCATGGACCTCCACAAGTCCTTTAATTCTATGAATCAGGTCTTTCAGGAAAAATTTCTTCTCAAATTACACATGCATTTATATGACCAGAGTTTGCACTCCATGTCTCTCATCCACTGGATCATAATTTCTTTCTGAAATCTTTTTCTTCGCTTTAAAATATTTATCCTAAGTGACTTCCTGGACCACAAATCCAGTCTCAATTAGGACGATCCTCTCTTTAAAATATTAAAATTTTTTTACAGATACTATTTGTAACTATGAAGAAGTACTTTTATATTGCCTCAAGTATCACTATTTTTTCAAGTTGTATTTGGCTTCTCTTATCTCTATTTCATTGAATATGTGCTTTGGTTGTTCATTCTCTAGTTTCTGAGTGCTTATACTTATTTGTCCATATGGTCTAATGTTTGATTGCTGGAGTACCCTAGGCCCTGTGAGCAGCGAAAGGCTATACATCTCTGTGAGGACATCAAAAGGAACACTTTCCTAGAGTCCTAGCCTCCTTTATCTTAACTTCAAGTGTGAGGAGGAATCCACTCACCCAAATAGCATGTGAGTATTAGCCAGTGCTCAGGAAGTACCGAGTATATATTTGCTTCCTGAGCATCGGATACCATTCACATGTTAATGGTCAACATTGCCCTTCTATAAGAGAGTATAGTACCTAAGGACATTATTTCTGATCGTCATTGCCATAATGCTGGCATATGGGGCGTCATAAAAAATGAAGACAAAATGTTCCATGCTCCTTTCACTCATCACATCCACAAATCCAAGTCTTGATAGCAGCCAGTTTTCTCTCCTAGCCTCAGCAGTCTTTCAGTTCATAAGAGAACAAAATTGAAATAAAAGTGAAGAAAGGGGGATCTGAGATACCTGCCCAGAAACCTCTTTATAGAGTTTTCAACTTTTTTATTTTATCTTGCTATAAAATATTACAAAAATACTATTACAAAGAAACTTACAAAAGTTTCTTGTTATAAATATGGAAAAAAAAGCTATTACATAGAAACAACCCAGAAAATTATACGTTCAATGTTATTTCTACTTCTGTAAAAAACACAGTAAATAGAAAACTAAAACTTAGGCAAGCATGGTCATATTCCCAAACAAATATGCTCCAGTTCAAGTCAACCACTAGTCTCTATATCAAAGAACACAACCTCCAGCATAAGAAAAATTTGAACATATGTAGATATGTACAGGGGGAAGTAGCTTGTATAGCTTGGGGCTATAGATCCAAGATCCTTCATATATACTTTCCTAGCAAGACCTTCTGCAGAACCACATGATCACAGTTAAGTATCCTGTGCTTCTTAGAGTCAGAACACTTGGATTTACATATGCAGGGATGTGGGTCACTCTCTGGGTAGATGGAATCAGGACAGGTTTCTAGAGGCTTTTACTCCACCTATTAAGAAGGCATGCATTCCTTCCAAATCTCAAATGGCATATAACAAATCCTTAGTCAACACAATGTACAAAAAAACCCTATTTGTTTACATTTCTATTTACTTTCAGTTATATGTCACCTTATAATTCAAACATAAAGGTTCTTATATGCTCTGCTTAAAAATCATCAGAAGTAAATAAAATTTTAACCAGTTTTCCCTGCACTGATATTTGACCAAGAATAGAACCCATACTAGACACCCTCATCTTTTTGAGATATACCTCTCACTGGTTACTTGGACAGTGAAATAATTCTTGGTGAACTTGCAAGTTTCTCTTACTTGCCTCTCTTTCTTAAGTTTGTTCATAGTTATTGCCTTTGGAAATTGTCATTGCATGCCCAGGATTATAACCTGAATGCTGGTGACAACTTAAAAGGTAATGACTCTCAGCAATTTATACTCAAAAGTATCCTCCACTTTGTTCTCAGAAGAAAACTCCTTAGCCAATTTGGGGATCAACACAGTCCTACAAAAAAAGAGTTTTTCAGGTTTATGGACAATGTTACAAGCTGCTGCCTTCACTAAGCATACTTCTCTAATCATTTATATATGTTACTGTATTGAAAGCAAATGCAAGATAAACTGCAATTTCAGTCTCACAAACAGACCTTGGGTACAAAAGAAAGTTCATTTTTGTTTCAGGGAATTCCCTTCAGTCCTATACAAGCAAACATCAGTCCATCTCCTCTGACTTTTTTTCCTTTTCCATTTCCCCTTCAATAGCTGTTATAGTAACAAAAATGGACTCGAGGAAACCCAAATTCTCCTTTCACAAATAACATCTATAAAGTCTCTAGTTGAAATAGAAAGTTCAGCACAGCATGTGACAAACAAGTGTTCAAGGAAAGGCAAATTTTTACTATAGAACTCTCTGATCTTAGTTTCTCCCGGGATCAAGATATGTATGCATCTTTAAAGAAAACTGAACTGTGGGCATATATTATTGGCCCAAGTTCTATTTCTGGTACCTTATTAGTTCCCACAATGATTCCTGAACACAGAACCAAGAGTAAGCCCTGCTGATCCTGTCGAATGAAGCCACAAGTTTACTCCCAAATTGCTCCATACCCACATCTCCCTTTTGAAAACTTTTTTCCTTAATTTCAATATTTTTTTAATTCTTTAATTAGTGAGTTACCATGAGGGTACAGATACAGATTTACAGATTTTTGAGCTTGTTTTTTCCCTCATACAATGTTCACAAACCCATCCCTCCACCAGTGCCCATTCTCCACCACCAATAAACCCAGTATCCCTCCCACCCCTCAATCCCATCTCCCCCCACCCCACCCTGCTTCTGTGGCAGGGTATTCCCTTTTGATCTCTCTCTCCAACTGGCCATTGTGGTTTGCAATAGGGGTGTTGAGTGGCCATCGTGCTCAGATTCTAGTCTACTTTCAGCACACATCTCCCTTCCCGCGCGGGATCTCCAACCACATTTTACTTGGTGTTCCCTTCTCTATCTGAGCTGCCTTTTCCCCCAGCATGTGCGACCAGCTTCTAAGCCATGGAGCCAAACTCCTGGTACTTATTTCTACTATTCTTGGATATTAGTCTCCTACTCTGTTATTTTATATTCCACAGATGAGTGCAATCTTTCTATGTCTGTCTCCCTCTTTCTGACTCATTTCATTTAGCATGATACTTTCCATGTTGATCCACATATATGCAAAGTTCATGAGTTCATTTTTTCTAACAGCTGCATAGATATACCAGAGTTTCTTTAACCAGTCATCTGTTCTCAGGCACTCAGGTTTTTTCCAGATTCTGGCTGCTGTAAACAGTGCTGCAATGAACATATAAGTTCAGATGTCATTTCGACTATGCTTTTTTGCTTCTCTGGGGTATATTCCCAGAAGTGGTATTGCTGGGTCAAATGGGAGCTGAATTTCTAATTTTTTGAGAAGCGTCCATATTGTTTTCCAAAAGTGCTGAACCAGTCGGCATTCCTACCAGCAGTGTAGAAGGGTCCCTTCTCCCCACATCCTCTCCAACAGCGGTTAATTTTGTTCTTTTGGATGTGTGCCAGTCTCTGTGGTGTGAGGTGGTGACCCAGAAAATCAAGTACCTCGGAATCAGCTTAACCAAGGAAGTAAAAGACCTCTACAAAGAAAACTATAAGACACTACTCCATGAAATAAAAGAGTACATGAGGAAATGGAAACATATCCCATGCTCATGGTTAGGAAGAATCAACATTGTCAAAATGGCAATACTCCCCAAAGCATTATACAGATTCAACGCGATCCCTATAAGGATACCCATGACATTCTTCAAAGAAATGGATCAAGCAATCCTGAAATTCATATGGAACAACAAACGCCCATGGATAGCTAAAACAATTCTTGGAAAAAAGACAATGGGAGGCATCACCCTCCCCAACCTTAAACTTTACTACAAAGCGGTAATAATCAAAACAGCATGGTACTGGAACAAAGGCAGAGCCTCAGACCAATGGAACAGGGTGTAATATCCCTACACACAACCCCAAATGTATGACCATCTAATCTTCTATAAGGGAGCAAGAAATGTGAAGTGGAGCAAGGAAAGCCTCTTTAACAAATGGTGCTGGCACAACTGAACAACCACATGCAAAAGAATGGGCTTAGACCTCGACCTGACACCATGCACAAAAGTCAGATCAAAATGGATTAAAGACCTCAACATCAGACCACAAACCATAAGGTACATTGAAGACAAGGTTGGCAAAACCCTCCATGATATTGAAGCTAAAGGTATCTTCAAAGATGACACGCAACTGACCAACCAAGAGGAAACAGGGATAAACAAATGGGACTACATTAAACTAAGAAGCTTCTGCACCGCAAAAGATGCAGTGACCAGAATACAAAGACAATCTACAGAATGGGAAATGATATTCACCCAATACCCATCAGATAAGGGGTTGATATCAAGGGTATATAAGGCAATAGTTGAACTCTACAAGAAGAAAACATCCAACCCCATCAGGAAATGGGGCAAAGAAATGAACAGAAACTTTTCCAAGGAAGAGATACGAATGGCCAAAAGGCACATGAAAAAGTGCTCTACATCACTAATCATCAGGGAGATGCAGATCAAAACAATCCTTATTTCAAGTTTGAATATTTAGATTTTAAGTATTTCTCCTATAGTGGCAAAAAAGAGTAAAAACCAACAACAAACATTCCTCCCCTCACCCCCCAAATGCTCCCTAAAGCAGTAAGTGAAGTGCTAGTAATAAAAACTGGAGATTGTAGACGACAAAAAAAAAAAAAGTAAGCCCAGAACAAATCCAGGCATAGCCCAAAAATAAAGAATGAAAGAGATACACTGAAATAGGAGGGGGTGAGTGGATGAGGAAAGAAAGGAAGGAAAGATGAAAGGCTTAAGAGAGAGTCTGCAGTTCATAAAAATGCAGTTACATAATGCCTTGGCTTTCTCTGTATTCTTTTTGCACCATTCTGAATAACTTTACAGACCAAAGAGTCAGTGTGAATTCCTGTGGGGTGTATAAAGAACATCTGAAAGCTATTTTTAGATCATTTGTTTCTGTTAAATTTAATTTGTTCTTAAATATAGGCGGTTAAGGCATGTCTTTCCTGTGCCAGTCATGGTCTCGAGCTATGCCCTGTATTAACCTATTTTCTAAACTTCAAATACAAACACTCTACCAGAAGTTCTGATCTCTAGCTCTCTTCATTCCCATTAGGGTCCAAAAGCAATAAAAAAATGCTAATGATGGTCATAAATATTTCTGTAGCACTCAGGAGTTCCTTAGCTTCATTTGGGGGCTAAACAACAATGTTTTGAATGCATGAATGGCCTAAAAGTGTTTGAAATCACCTAGAGTTTAAAGATCTCTCTCAGAGCTGCTTTCCCAGTGATCATTTTTATGAGCCTAAAGGAACTGTCTACTCAACTTTAAATTTTTAAAAATCAATGACCATGGAATATCATATAGTCTGGACATAACAGCTATAATCGGATAACTAATAAGCATATAAGTAATACTGATAATGATGCAATAATTTCACTACTAACAATAATACAATGCACAAATTAAAACTTATTGCATCCCAAATATCTTAGTTTCTTTTCTAATATTTTTACTTAGGAAAACACTTTTTTGAGTGGTGGAGGTACACCCAACAGGGCTCAGTGCTTACTCCTGGCAGTGCTTAGAGGACCATATGGGATGCCGGAGATCTAATCCAGGTTGGCCATGTGCAAGGCAAATGCCCTACTATTGCTCCAGCCCAGGAAAACACTTTTTAAAAAAGTAAAACCTTCATATTTCCTTTTCTTATACTTGGGGAAATAGAATCCAAAGAGAATTAATTTGTCCAAGTCACACTTCAGAATCTAGTGGCTGAAGGTTGAAGCTAAGTCAGACCGACAATGCAATCCAAACTCATATTTATCATACTGCTACTTTGTGGTCACTACAATTCATCAATCAACAGAGTTCTGTTCTGACAACCTTGACTGAAAATAAGCCATATGACTTCTATTTACTAGTAAGTGTTATCATGAATTTTTATTCTGTTTTTATTAGACATCTATTAATACAAGCTAAGATACAACTTCTGACTGTCTGTGTAAAACAGCTAAAATTGCTAGATGGTCTCTGAAACTGTCTTCCACCTTTAATATTCTATTATTCCATGTCATCAAAAGATGAATGCAGTAATTCTAAAATGATTCATAATGCTGAAATATAATCTTGTGATAGGAGCTCCAGTGGTGCAATCAGTTAGCATGTGGTACTTATTATTTTGTGATAAATAAGGAAACATTAAATAGTAAATTTTTAATAGAAAGATGTATGAGATATTAGATTTTAACTACTCATGCTATTCTCTATTTATGGGCTATAAAGTTAAAATATACAATAAAGAATAAAATGCTCACAGTAAATGTAATGTGGGATTTGCACTCTTAAAATCACACACTATTTTGCTAACACTCTTAACAAAAGATACAACTTTGCTATTATGATCTAAGAGATTGATTTTCAGGCATAATTATCAAAAATTCCCTATAAAAGATTTTCAGTGAAAGAAAAAGATCAGAATCAGAAACACCGTATCACTATATCACTGTAATGCCGTTGCTCATTGATTTGCTCAAGTGGGCACCAGCAATGTCTCCATTGTGAGACTTACTGTTACTGTTTTTGGCATATCAAATATGCCATGGGGAGCTTGCCAGGCTCTGCCATGCAAGTGAGATGCTCTCGGTAGCTTGCCAGGCTCTCCGAGAGGGATGAAGGAATCGAACCCGGGTTGGCTGTGTGCAAGGCAAACACTCTACCCGCTGTATATCATTCCAGCCCACTGTAATAATTTAAAATCTATAGAAACTAATATTATTTGCAGAAAAGAACAAGTATGTTACCATTTTTTCACTAAACTGATCATAAAAATCAAAGAAAAAGAAGGGGTATAATAAGTAATTAGGAGGAGGGAGGGGAATTAGAATCTAAAAAGAAAAAAAGGGCAGAGGAGGAAGAGGAAGATGAAGAGAAGAGAAAGGAGAGGGGGGGATAGATCAAAATTAAAGAAAGGGGAAAAATAATTTCCACTCATGGATATAAAGCTCTTTCTTTTCAATTCTCTTTAGTTCTAGGTGTACTTTCAGTAGATAAGTTCATAGGCAAGATAAAAAAAAAAAATCTCTGTTTCTGTCTCCACCTTCTTACAGATGTCAAAATTACACAGAAAAGTTTCTATTTATGGGACTAGAGAGAGAGAGAGCACAGTAGGAAGGGCACTTGCCTTGCATGGGTCAACCCAGTTGGATCATAACCCTCCATATGGGCCCCTGAGCATTACCAGGAGTGATCCCTGAGTCCAGAGCGAAGAGTAAGTCCTGAGCAATGCCTGTATGACCAAAACACAAAACAGAAAAGGCAGATATTGCCAAAATGCCCCAGTTCAGAGCTTTTCTTCAGGGGTCAACTGTGTGACCAAAGTTTTCCTATAACTGAAAATTAAGATCCGTCAGTGGCACACCCAAAATAAATGTGAAATATTTATTTGAAATGTCTCTTCTCATTTCAAGACAAAAGCAAAGAGGTTATTTCACTATGTGTTTCATTGCTCCAGTAAGACATGGGAAAAATCTCTTGTGGAGAAAAAAAGGCAGCAAAAGTATCATTATTTATTTAGGAATAAACACATTCATTTTCTTTTATGGGATTGATGCCAGCAGGGGTTAGCTCAGAATGGGTAAAAAATAAGTTCTGAAAACAAGAGGCACAAAGGACATCAAGAGGTCAATGTGAGACTTGAAATATTTAAAAGTATATAGATTGAAAACACAATAAAGTGTTTTTCACCCATAAATACATGTCTACAGGAAGCAAGTGTATCCAAGATTATTGCTCTGTTTTTCTTTCTCCAATGAGTTATTTTCATTTGACCAACTAAATTTATTTATATCAACAAGTATGATTTCAGACTCAATGACACAGATTAAAAACCACGTGTATAATAAACCAGTTTCTTCTAGAGAATTCAAATAAAAAGGGAGGGATAAAACTGACCTTATACAGCCAATAATAATGTTGTGAATATTAAGTGTTCATTATAATGTAATAATTGTTATATCTTAGTAGTGTGGCATATATAAAATATATATAGTGCTATAATTTTATATTAGCAAAGACTATTGTACCAATTTTCAAAATGAGGAAATTTGAACTGAGAACACTGTTTCCATTTATCTATTTTTTTAAAACTGAATATAAAATTTAACTGTCTCTTTTAACCACAATGCTACAATCCCTTATTGCAAATTATTTGTATCAGAGAACACTCAAGCATCATCTGAGTTTAAATAGTAGAAATCTGTTGCTGTCAAAGATTATATTTCATCAGAAAATTGTATTTATAAAGCAAAATTTAATTCTCTGAAGGGACTTCACATAGATGGCTTATGGTTTTAGAGAAGCAATTTGAGTTGAAGTGATGATATCTGCTTGTGTCTCTAGAAAAATAACAGTTGGTATGTGAATCTTTAACATTTTCTCATAGGGATATGCATCAGAACCATCTAAGACTATATTTCATTTATAAAAGTTAGGGTTCATGGCTTCCCATTTTCTCTTCTCTCCTGCCAACAACTCCAAATGGAGAATCATCTCTCATAGTTAGTCACTGTTGCTGATAGAAATGTCTAAAAGTATTGGGTCTGATATAAGAAGCATATTTCTGTCAAACAGTATGCATAATGGAGCAGGGTAGGAAGTAGTTAATTGGCAGAGAATTACATGGAGCATCAGGAAAAGGAGCATGAAAGGAGATCTCATAGCTTTTCTAGCATCCAGCAGTGGCAAATACCAATATACCTTTTTTAATTGAATCACCATGACATAGTTACAGTTGTTCATGATTGGGTTTCAGTCATAGAATATTCCAATACCCATCCCTTCATCAGTGTACATTTCCCACCACCAATGTGCCCAGTTTTCCTCCTGTGATCCTCAACATCTTCACCACCTCCCAGCACCGACCTGCCTCTACGGCAGGCACTTTTCTTCTAACTCTCTCACTCTCTTTCCTCTTTGTTGTTACAGTTTGCAATTCGGGTACCGAGAGGTTATCATGAGTAACCCTTTACTACTTTCAGAACTCAGTTCTTTTTTTTGAAATATCTTTATTTTATTAATTTTTTTAATTGAATCACTCTCAGATAGACCCTTACAAGGCTGTTCATCATTAGGTTTCTCGTCCAGAGTGATCATTTCCAACTATCAGTGTCACAGTGATCCATTCTCTATTTTATCTGCCCTTCTCTACCCTTCCACTGTGGCAAGCTTCTATCCCTAAACCAGTTTTGCTGGCCCTTGTTTCTACTCTATGTGAGTATTAGTTCCATATTATGCTTTTTTATGTCCCACAGATGAGTGCAATCATTCTATGTCTCTCCTACTGACTTATTTTACTCAGCATGATACTTTCCATATCCATTCATCTGTAAGTGAATTTCCTACTTCATTTTTCCTAACAGCGGCATAGTATTCCATTGTGTGGTGTACCATAGTTTGTTAACCAGTTATCTGTTCTAGGGAATTCATGTTGTTTCCACGTTCCAGCTACTGTGAACAGTGCTGCAATGAACAAGAAGTGCAGATAGCATTTCTGCTGTGTGCTTTTGCACCCCTGGGGTATAATCCCAGAAGAGGTATTGCTGGGTCATACAAAAGCTCAATTTTTAGTTTTTTGAGGAATGCCCATATTGTTTTCTGAAAAGGCTGGCCAGTCGCATCCCCACCAACAATGAATGAGAGTCCCTTTCTCTCCACATCTATGCCAGCACTGGTAGTGCTTCTTCCTTTTGATGTGTGCCAGTCTCTGTGGATTAAGTTGGTATTTCATTGTTTTATTTGCATCACCCTGATGATTAGTGATGTAGAGTATGTTTTTATGTGCCTTTTGGCAATATGTATTTCTTCTTTGAGGAAGTTTCTATTCATGTCTTCTCCCTATGTTTTGGTGGGTTGGATGCTCTCTTCTTGTAAAATTCTACTAATACTTCATATATCTTTGAGATTAACTCCTTATCACATGGGTATGGGGTGAATAATTTTCTCATTCTGTGGGCTTTGTGTCTTGGACACTGTTTCTATTAAGGTGAGAAATCTTAGTGTAATGTGATCCCATTTGTTTTTGCTTTCACTTGTTTGGTCAGTCATGTTTCATCTCTGAAGATGCCTTTGGCTTCAATGTAATGGAAGGTTCTGCCCATATTTTTCTCTATGTACCTTATGGATGGACTGGAGTGATAGTGCAGCAGGTAGGGCATTCGCCTTGCATGCGGCCGACCTGGGTTCTATTCCTCCATCCCTCTCAGAGAGACCAGCGAGCTACTGAGAGTATCTCGCCCCCATGGCAGATCCTGGCAAGCTACCCATGGCACTTTCGATATGCCAAAAACAGTAACGAGTCACACAATGGAGATGTTAATGGTGCCCACTCGAGCAAATCGATGAGCAGCGGCATGACAGTGACAGTGACAGTGACCTTATAAATGCAAGTCTGATATTGTGGTTTTTAATCCATTTTGATCTGACTTTTGTACTTGGCATTAGAAAGAGGTCTGAGTTACTTTTTTTTTGCATTGTAGCTGCCCAATTTCCCCAGGTCCACTTGTTGAAGAGGCTTTCCTTGCTGCACTTCACATTTCTTACACTTTTATCAAAGATTAGGTGATCAAAAATTTGAGGGTCAGTCTTAGTATATTCACCTCTATTCCATTGATCTGCAAGTTGTCCTTATTCCGATTCCATGCTGTTTTAATTATTATTGCTTTGAAATACAGTTTGAGGTAAGGGAAGGTGATGATTCTCATCTTCTTTTTCCCAAGGACTGCCTTAGCCATTCCTGGGGAATGTTGTTCCATATGAATTTCAGGAGTGTTTGATATATTTCTTTGATAAATGTAATGGATATTTTTATAGGGACCACATTGAATCTGCATAATGTTTTGGAGAGTATTGCCATTTTGACAATGTTAATTCTCCCAATCCATAAGCAGGGGATGGGTCTCCATTTCTTCATGTCTTCTTTTATTTCTTGCAATAGTGTTTTCTGGTTTTCTTTGTACAGGTTCTTTACCTCCTTAGTTAAGCTGATTTCAAGGTACTTGATTTTCTGAGGCACAATTGTGAATGGATTGGTTTTTAAATATCACTTTCTTTCATTATTTACATATAGAAAAGCCATGGACTTTTGGGTATTGATTTTAACCTGTCACTGTACTATACAAATATATTGTTTCTAGTGGCATTTTGGTAGGGTCATCTTTAGGATTCTCTCAGTATAGTATTATAAAGCTGCAAATAGTGAGAGTTTGGCTTCTTCCTTTCCTACCTATATTTTTTTTCCCTAACTGTTGTGGGAAGTACTGCCAGTACTATACTGAATAGAAGTGGTGAGAGTGAGAAACCCTGTTTTGTGCTTGATCTTAAAGGGAAGGCTTTTAGTTTTTCTGCCTTTGAGAATATTGCTCACTGTAGGCTTGTGATAGATGGCTTTGACAATAATGAGGAAAGTTTCTTTAACTCAACTCCCATTTTATTGAGAGTTTTTGTCATGACTGTGTGCCAGATCACGCCAAATGCTTTCTCTGCATCTGCAGATATGATCATATGGTTTTTATTTTTTCTTTTATTGATATATTGACTGACTTGCAGATGCTAAAGCATTTTGGATCCCCAGGATGAAACCTACTTGGTCATGGAGTATTATCTTTTTGATGAGTGATTGGATTTTATTTTCTAGTATTTTTTTAGTCATTGGATTCTATTTGCCAGTATTAATTCTGGAAGCTCATGTCCTCATTTACCATTAGTTTCCAGGAATCATTTGATTTCTTGTTTGATTTCCTCTTTAAACATTGTTCACTATAGAGCTGTTCAGCGCTTGTTACTCTACTGTTGAAGGTACCCAATGAGTTTTTTATTTACTGAATTCTTTAATTAATAATTCTTCTGTTTGTAGTTTTCTTATTTCTGTTCTCGTTTTCTCATATATTTTATTTGCTGTTCATCCCACTGTTTCTTTGAGTTCATTAAATATCCACACCGTTTTGTGTCTGAATTCTTTATCAGAGAGATTTTGCATGTGGGGATTTCCTGTTGGTGCTTCAGGGCTCCTCTCTTCATCCACTCCTCAGGTTGGGGTTTTGTGCTGTTTCCCCATAGTGCCTGTGGCAGTCTGGAGGTTGTGATCTCTTCTTTCCTCTTCTATGATATTCTCTTTCTTTTTGGTGATCCTGAGTAACTTTGTGGAATGCTTTTGGAAATAGATCTTATGGACTATGCAGGGGGATATATAACATTAACAGAGTTCCATGAATTCTAATCCCTTTGTAGTCACCAGCTAGGACCACCTAGTTGTTGGGGCCTGTGCTCCTGTCACCTAGGGAAGGTTCTGCCAGATCCTTGTTACCACTGCTGAAGCAACTGTCATAGGAAAACCACACCCACTGCTTGTCTATCCAGGGCTGGTGCTTTGCAGAGTTTTCTAATTCTCCAGCTTCCCAGTCATTACTATCTAGGACCGCTGGGTCATTGAGGCCTGCATTCATTCATATAATAGTATGTTTAATATTCTCGACAGTTCTCCTTAGGTATTGCTTAATTCAAACATGCGGACTAATAATGACTCTAAAAAGGTAAATAACTGTTCCCTATCATATACAGAGTTCAAAGGATTTTAATCAAGACAAGACTTATTTCACACCAAGGCTTACGTCCTTCAATCTTGTAACAAGAGGACATGTAAAAGTAGGTACCTGTTGACTGTTGGCAAGACAATCTTTCTTGATGAATGACTTGGTATGAAAAACAATGCAAAAGCTATTTTGAGGTAGAATGAACAATTGCTGAGTTATATGAGATAGGGAGAAATAGACACATAGTAGTAGAAATTCTTCAATAGAGAAATATGGAAGATCCCTCTCTTTCTTTCAATCATTTATTCAGTGACAGCCCAATAAGAAGTCTCAAGTTCCAGTGAACTAACAACTCATCAGGATAGGGATTATGCCTGGATTGTTGATACTGGATGTCCAGAGTTTGGAAGAGGGATGTAGTCCAACGTTAATTAAGCAACACATCACAGGAGACCTTTTTTACTTGGGGTCCAACATGAAGAGGCAGAATTCTGAAAAGAATCCTCCTTGTTGTAGGCATGCATAAAAAGAGTTGGAATCTTAGTGCATTTATTCTTTTTTTAATTGAATTTTAAAAATTTTTTTATTAGTGAATCACCGTGAGGTATAGTTACAAACTTATGAACTTTCATGTTTGCATTTCGTTTACAACCCTCCACCAGTGCCCATTCTCCAACACCAATGTTACCAGTATCCCTTCCACCACCCCCACCCAACCCCCCACCACCCCACCCTGCCTCTGCAGCAGGGCATTCCCTTTTGTTCTCTCTCCTGTTGGATGTTGTAGTTTGCAATAGAGGTATTGAATGGCCATCATGTTCGGTCTATATCCTACTTTCGGAGCCCAGCTTTCAACCCGAGTGGGTCCTCCCAACATTCTTTATTAGGTGTTCCCTTTTCTATCTCAGCTGCCTTTTCCCCCAACATGTGAGGCCAGTTTCCAAGCTATGGGGCTGACCTCCTGGTTCATATCTCTACTACTCTTGGGTGTTAGTCTCCCATTCTGCTATTTTATATTCCACAGATGAGTCTAATCTTTCTATGTCTGTCTCTTTCTTTCTGACTCATTTCAATAAATATACTTTCGTACTGAGTGCATTTATTCTTTTTATGAGGAACATTTGACTGATAATAAAATGTTCCATTAAACATTTCCAGTGGCAGGTAAGAAAGGGTTGCCAAGGACTAGGGGTGCCATACATTGGATGTGGCAGAGTTAGGTTCAATCTCAGGCAGCTTCTTGTTCTCCAAGCTCTACCAGGTGTGAGCTCCAAAATGATGAAAGTATTTCCAATAGCATCCTATTATCAATTCTTAAGTATATTCTATACTTTATTCTAAAGTTAAATATTTATATTACAGATTTTATTTTTGCAATAAAAATACTACAATAAATATTTGGACCCACCTCTGAGCTCAGAAATAAAATTAATTTATTAAAGGTTAGATAAGTATTTGAAGCATCTTATAAACTACTTTGTAAATTACCCCCCCAAAATACTGCAGTGATTTGGAAGAGGAATATAATTGTTTTCTCTTGCCATGAGCTTCTTTAGATGAGGTCACAGCTCATATAAAGGCCTCCCCAAGCAAATAGCCATAGGAAATACACTTACACATCTCCTCTCTAGAGTCAAATTAATTATTGTTCTATGATGGCAAACTGCAAACAAAATCAAACAGAATAAAGTTGGAAATGGTTATATGTAAGGCAAGTACGTTACCTTCTATACTTTGGAAAGCTTTTTGCCCTTGTCATGATTTAATTCTTATAAAAAAATAC
Organism: Sorex araneus; assembly: GCF_027595985.1. NCBI lineage: Eukaryota > Metazoa > Chordata > Mammalia > Eulipotyphla > Soricidae > Sorex > Sorex araneus. The sequence continues at coordinate 22,025,029 of NC_073305.1, forward strand.
TTTCTATGATTAGCAACAGCTGTTTGTGGTCATATGAGAATCCAACTCCCGAGTTACAATTTCTCAGCTGTTTAAAGGCATTTGAAAATCTAGTATATTTGTGGTAGCACAGTCTTAAAATATTAGCAGCCTAGTCTATTTTTCTTAAACACTGAGTTGGAAATGAGGCCATCTGATTTTCATATTAACCTTTTAGGATATATTACAGTATACTTTATTTTCATCCTCACGCATGAAGGGACCGGCAGAGGAACTCAGGTGTGCGAGACCCAGGGCTGAGATCTCCAAGCTGGCTCGGATTGGGACTGGGTCTTCTCCACCCAGAACCCCCATTTTCCAGTAGCTTGGCAGCCACACCCACAAACTGTCCCGGTACCCTATAATCCCAGCCACGGCCAACATCCAGAGACTATAAGACCAAGCTCCCAGAAGTGCGACATCTAATAGCCTTGTTCTCCCTCTTTGAGAACCTGACAAACTACCAAGGGTCTATTGCCCGCAAGGGAGAGCCTTGGAAGCTCCCCATGGCATATTCATATCCAAAATACAGTAACAGATATATACATACCTTTTGGAGAGCCCAGCAAGCTACCAAGAGTATCCCACCCTCATGGCAGAGCCTGGCAAGCTACCCATGGCGTATTCAATATGCCAAAAACAGTAACGATAGGTCTTATTCCCCTGACCCTGAAAGAGCCTCCAATCGTTGGGAAAGATGAGTAAAGAGAGGTTGCTAAAATCTCAGGGCTGAGTGTAATAGAGACGTTACTGGTGCCCGCTCCAGTAAATCGACAAACAACAGGATGACAGCAATACAGTAATACTTTATTTTCTTCCTTTTATACCACAATTTTCAAAATAGCTAAAGGTGTAGGGAGGAAAAGAGAGCTTTTGAAACCAGTGTTCTGCCTAGGAAGCATGGGGTGCCTACTTAAGAAACTCTATCTCCCTCCCAGGTGTTCATTACTAAGATAAAATATTTTATAAAGGGTTGTCAGTCCAGACTTAGAGGAGAAACTGACTTAAAAGAATTCTGTGCCCCCTACAGATTATGAAAGACTACCCCTTTGAACTTATGCTGAAACTTACTAAGAAGAAAACCCACAATCTCAGGCATGCGGCTGCCAGCTTATCTGTGACAGTTTCACCACGATCTACTTTAATATATCTTGTGATCTATTTTTATATTCCATCGAAAGTAAAACTGCTAACTTAGAATCTGAACATATCATTTTCTAATAAAAAATACAGTTTTACAAGTAGTTTTCTACCTCGGGTTCCTTTTTATGGGATGGTTTCCATTGTACAGAATGCTGATTGATCTTCAGAAAGCTGAGACATGAGGAAAGTCTTTAATATATCATAGTCCAAAGGTGATTTTTAACTTCTGTCAGCTTGGAAATCACTTATACTCATATAAATATAGGGTCTCGGACCTGAACTATTCCCCTATTCTGTGAGTAGCATTATATTGGTTATAAAAACAAGCAATATTGAACAAAGCTACAAACATTAAAGATAGTTCTCCGGAGAAAGTGAACACAGTGATTTCAACTGTATGCCACTGGAATTCTATTCTTTTTACCCTTCCAGGTCATTATCAATTCCACTTATATCTCCACTACAAGAATATTTTAGATATAAAATTTACTAGCTTCCAGAAAATATCGGATATTTTGCAACCATTATTGGGGAGTAAAAGTGATCATGTGAAATACAAAATTAACCAGTTAAGATGTAAACTACTTTATTTAAATTTTCTAATAATGCTTCCTATACTCAAAAAATGATATATTTAAAAATGACAGATTTACACATTTGAAAAAATTTTCTTAATAAAATAAAAACAATGAAAATGACAAGCCCTTTTGATATTTTAGTCAATTTGCTTTTCAGAAACTCAAAATATTTTATATAACGTATTTCTTGCCAGCTCAATGTCAGGAGTAATGTTTTAAGTGATGGTTACCCTTGACAAGAAATGACATCTCAGCACTACCCCTCCAGCTCCACCCTACCAAGCACCCAGCACTGAAAAAGTACTTAGAATCATCCTGATATTGTAACATATCCAATGGCCCCCAAGAAAATTTCCAAAGCAAAAGATAAAGGTTTTAAAACAATAAAACAGCTAATGATTAAATCTGTTTCCACTATGTATATTCAGGATAATAAAGAAGCAATGAGAAATATAATATATCTTGTGTTACCTGATCCATTAATAGTAGCACAACTAAATAGAAGACAGTCAGAGTGGAGAAAAAACAGGTCTACCCATCTTATGGTATTCAAGATTCTGGCCAATGAGGTGGCCCTCAGCTCAATGAAATATACTGGATCCCATAAAGAATATGAAATTTAGGAACGTATACAATGTTCTTAGCACCCACAAACTCCCTACCCCTACATTCATCTTATCCTCCAAAATGAGATTTCCAATGACCATTGTTATTCTGGCTAGCCTGTGATAGCTCACTTATTGGCTTATCTCTGCAGAGACGTTTGAAGGTTTGTTTCATTTTTTTTTTAGTGAGGTATATTTCACATAAGATTATATATTTTAAATGGCAAACTTCAGTAGCATTTAGTAAATTTATATTCTGCAACCACTAATTACAAAACATTTTCTTCTCCCTAAAAGGGAATTCTGCACCCATCATCAAGCATTTCCCATCCATCTTCTTTTGTTCATGACAACCATTAATCAGCTTCCTGTTTCTAAGGCTTTCTCTATTACAGATATTTCATAAAAAGGCATCATAAAATGTTACTTTTTACCTCTTTTGTTTTTCACTTTAGCATGTTTTCAAGGTTCATCCACGGTGTAACATATGTCAGGAACTGCAGTACTTCCTATGGCTTAATTATTAAGACTCCACTTGATAATTAGGTGCACTTATCACATTTTATTTACTCTTTCTTTAGTTGATGGATATTTGGGCTGTTTACATCCTTGTCAATCACAAACAGTTTTATTGTGGATTTTATTTTTTTATAGAATTGTCTAAAAAGTTGTTTCTTTTTTAAATTCCAGAAAGTGTTCATTTTTTTCTGGTATGACTTTGAGTAGAGTTAATTGATTACATGGTTTAACTCTTTGAGGAATTTCCAAACTATTTTCCATGGCACCTATATCTTACATTCCACCAGGCTATGCACAGGGTTTCAATTTTTACTCATTTTTGACAATGAGGAGACACATTTTACATACTTTACATTTGCTTGCTAAATTTATGATGTCCATCCTAATGGAATGATGTCCTACAGGTTTTAACTTCATACTTCCAAATTGTATAAAGTAGTTTTTCCAGGGGCTGGATCGATAGCACAGCGGGTAGGGTATTTGCCTTGCACATGGCCCACCAGGGTTCGATTCCTCCGCAGCTCTCGGAGAGCCTGTCAAGCTATCAAGAGTATCCCACCAATACAGCAGAGCCTGGCAAGCTACCCATGGTGTATTCAATATGATAAAAAACAGTAACAAGTCTCATAATGGAGATGTTACTGGTGCCTGCTAGAGCAAACCGATGAACAACAGGAGGACAGTGCTACAGTGCAGTGCAGTTTTTCCAGATGCTTCTGAACTGGACAGACTTATAGCACCCACTCTCAGTAGAAAGTAGGTACGGCTTTCTCCTTTCCAAGTAGCCTCTTGCTTGGAGTTTCCTTAAACTGTAGTAACTTATATGGAGGCTTATTAATTTCTGAGATGATAAGAGAAATTCTTAGTTTTACTCAATGTAGTACATACCCAGGATGAAAACAGAATTTGGTAAAACTGAGCAGATCCAAATGGGGCATAAACTGGATCTAAGTAGAGCTAATGATCCTGTTATTTACCTCAGGTATTTGACATTATCTAAAATCAAATGTTTAAGTACATTTATTTTATTACTTTATTTCCCCTAAAATACATAACTTTCATGAAGGCAGGGAACTTATATTGTCCATTCTTAAATTTTGAAGGCCTTAAATACTTTCTAATATACACTTGAAATGCAGAATTATGTAGAGAATAGAAAATAATCATAAGCCTTATTTTGCATAAAATCTACATTTACCTAAACCTTCTCAAATCAATTGTGACTGAGATTTGGATGGAAAATTTTACTTTCAGATAACCTGTAGAAAACCACAAGAGATTATTCCTCTTACTCTGACAGAAAGCTAAAAAAAATCAGAATTTTGGAGAACTGAGGATGCAAAGAATCAAAGAAAACTAACTTTAACGACAAAATATAGTGAAAATTCCATATAAGGAAAAATGAGAACCACAGTTGCTTTTGTTCCTAGGAATGAGATGAAAAGGATCTTTTATTGCTAGTCACAATTCCTAACATAATATCTAGAAACGCAGACTCAAATTTCATTCGCTGAATTTAAGGTTTAGCCCAAATATGTCTAAGATGTGTGATCTTTTTCAAATAACTGTGCCTTTTATGTTTTATCTTATATAAAATGTTTTATCTAACTCACTCAGAGATGATTCTGACAATAACTAAAATGTTCAGAATAATCTGCAATTCATTAGTATAATATGTATAGAAACTCTGCATCTTACCAAGGCCTGTTTTCAAAATCATTGCCTCAAATGATCTAAATATTTAGAAAAATTACCACAAAATCAAGTGAAACATAAAGGTCTTAAGTATTGGCAATGAGGTATGAAGTTAGGCTTAAGCATAAACTAGCTCTTTCATCAGAGCGATAGACTCTTTCACTCCAACTCCTTCCCATTTAACCTTCTCCATTTCACCTTAAGAACTAAGAAGTCTGACAATACCAATACCCACAGGGAAGTATGTTAAAGTACAAGGATTTCAAGTATAAGGCCTGGGTTTCAAAACTCAGTAGCCCCCAAACAACAACAAAAATCCAATATACTTTGAGGGCGTGGGTAGATGTGGTTAAGTTGTAAAGTTCACGCCTCTCACGTAGAGTCCCCAGGTATGATCAATTCACAAAGTTAAAAAAAAATTATCTGTATCAGTTCAGGATGCCTCCAAAAGTTGTACACTTTGCTCTTTATATTTATGAATGTTTACAGTTATATCTAGTATGCGAATAAATCTACATTCAGTGCTAACTTTAACTTATATTGCTTCATATGCAGAAAACTATTAATGAAAATTATGTCTTGCTCTCATTCAGCATCAAAACTAAATTGACTAATTTGTAGTCATGACCTAACATGATACTATGTCCAATAGAGACAAAATACTTAGTTCCACATTCAATAGTAGTTTGTGCTCTGCTATAATCCAATTTTCTCAACTGTCTTCTAGGAGGGAGGCTAGAAATCTTTGTAAAATAACCTACAGGGAAAACAGTTGACCTTCAACTGGTATTTATTAAGTCTGACTGAATTTTGTTTGCTAAAACAGAGCAGACTTATACATTTTCAATCAGATAAGAATTTAAGCGTTACAGGGTATGGTACTGCCAGCAAGTCAGCCTGGACCTATGGGGCAAGTGCATCAGCAGCCTGATGGTGCCTTGAGGCTTCCTGATACCCCCAAAATTGCCACTATGCCTCTGGCCAGACCCCAACAACTTGGGACCAATTTTCCCAAGAAATTAAATGGCCAAATGTTAGGTATATGGAGCCATGTCCATAAACCACTTCTGGCTCAGCTATACAAGCTCATTTATCAGCCTTGCTTCAGAGACCCATAAATAAATCTAGAAAGAGATCAAAAGCCACAGTTAATCTCAAACCCATGCAAGGCTAAACAGACCAGGGTAAATCGAAGTGGGACAAGTCTGGCTGGTGCCCGCCCAAGCAGAGCCCCTCGCAGCCACTTGCTCCCACAGTCTAAAATCACCACGATGCCCCTGGACTGACTCCACCATCCCAGGACAAACCTCACAGAGATATTAACCTGACGAAAATTCAGATATGTGGGTTTTGTGACTAAAATCTTCAGACTTTCTCAGGGTCAGGATGGCTACCTCAACTACCTCCCTGTACTTCCAGAAGCCTCAGACATCACATCCATACCCCAAAACTCCAGCCATACTTTCCCTATAAAAATACTGAGTGTCCTGAACAAACATAATGAGCTCTTAGTCTACCTGTATTGCAAACCATACGCACAAAAGGAAAGAAAGAAAAGAAATGCCTGCTATAAATGAAATCTGGGGGTGCAGGGGTGGAGAGGGTTTGGGGATGGTGGGAGGAAAAGGGGCACACTGGTGGTGGAAAATGTACACTGATGGAGGGTTAGGTGTTGGATCATTGTATGATCAAAACCCAATCATGAACTCTGTAATGATCTACCTCATGGATATTTAATAAAAAAGGTTTAAGTGAATTTAGGCATTTGCATACTAAGCTCTATGCTTAGTATAGGCAGTCTCATATTTATTAAAAAGACACATTTATTTTCATATTTTCATTATAATTGAGATTAAAGTGAAATAAAAGTAAGACTTTTACTGACAATTGTGATAACATGTTACTGGAACTCCCAGGTGTTTCAAGATCCTAATATAAGACTCTCTAGGTTTTACAAGTACCAAATACAAATAAATATATGTGTGTGAGTGTGTGTTATGCTAATTGCAGAGTTTTCTTTTTCCATACCAGCTTACTCTGTAGAAAGAGAGCTTTATGATTGGAAGAAATTGGTTACATAGACCAGTTTGTCCCAGTTTGCTGGAATTTTACTAGTTTTAGCACTAAATTTTCCATGTCCTAGGAAACTCTCTAGTCTAGACAAAACAAAATAATTGGTCCTCTACTTCAAAGCATGGAGTACTTGACATGATAAACCCAGCTTGTGATTGTTACTGGTTCTATAGACCATCCCTAGTGTCACATGACCTCATCAGAAACATTGGTATGTCCCTGGGAGCTCTGAGGATGCTGGGGTGCCCCTGGTGGTCTCTAGCAATGAAAACTGGAGGAACAGCCCATCCTCAGTCTTAGCATTGAGCTATCTGTCCAGCTATTGTCCAAATATCAATGGGAGTAGCCTCCAGACACTCTATGTACTATTTGGAATCCTTACCCCCAAATAAAGAGTGCCAGAATCTCACCAGTGAACACCTCCTTATTCAATCTTGATATATCAGGATACTATTTCCAAGCTTTTGTTGCAGTCTCCTAGGATAAAGAAAAGCTTTGTTCAGTCTGTTAAGAAAATAAAATTGAAAGCATATACATATGAGCAATTGTTACCCCAAGCCTTTTATTTTACTAATTTGTTCATTCATTTTTTTTTGGAGGGGGGCACACTCAATGATACTCAGGGCTTACTCCTGGCTCTGCATTTATGAATCACTTAAGGTGGGGCTCAGGGAATCTTGTGAGATGCCTAGCTCTAATGTATGCAAGGCAAGAGCCCTGTCCATTTCAGCCCTATCACAAACCATTTTTGTGTTGGCCACTCCATTACAGATCTGTACAATCGGGAGGGCACTTGCTTGCACTCAGCCAACCCAGGTTTGATTCCTGGCACCTTATAAACTAACCCCAGCCATGTCAGGAGTGATCTCTGATTGCAGATCCAGGAGAACGCCCAGAACACTGGAGAGTGTGGCCCAACCTAACTAAAACACCATCTAAATCAAGCCTGTGACTTGTAAATAGGATTGATACATAATAATCTAGTATGATATGTGTCAAATTACCCAGTCATTTCAATAGTGACAAACAAGCTTTGAAAAAAACACAGCATCTATTCATGATAAGGAAAAAAAATCTAACACTGAATTGGTAGAAACTGTTTTTAAAAACACATCATTAACATGGTATTCAATGTTGAAAAGCAGAATGTTTCCATCTCAGATGAGGAATAAGAAAGAAGGGCTGTGTTATTTCCATTGTAAAGGATATTCTATGCAAGATTAGAAAGAAAGATATACAATTCTATTTGCAGATGACATGATCTTTCTTTTTTTTTTTTATTGAGTCACCATGTGGAAAGTTGCAAAGTTTTCAGGTTTAAATCTCAGTTATACAATGCTCGAATACCCATCCCTTCACCAGTGCACATATTCCACCACCAAGAATCCCAGTATAGCTCCACCCCGCACCCCACACCCCTAACCCCCCCACGCCCCTAGCCCCACCACCCTTAGCCCCCCCCCCGCCTGTGTAACTAATAAATTTCACTTTACTTTCACTTTGATTGCATACAATATTTCAACAAAACTCACTATTACTGTTTGGAGAGTCTCTCCCCTAAAGTCAGACCTGCTGAAAAGGAAGCATTAGATAATTCGTTTTCCATTGCTGAGGATGAAGAGGAATGAGGTCGAGTGACCACACTTAGCAGCCTCTCAGTTTTGGGTTTCTGTATTTTAGTATTTTAGTAACTAAGTCCAGAGAGATATCCGCCAGAAGTTGCATCGTTGCCAACTTGTACTTCTCAGTTACATTATATTCCACATATGAGTGCAATCTTTCTATGTCTGTCTCTTTCTTTCTGACTCATTTCACTCAACATGGTACTTTCCATGTTGATCCATTTATATGCAAATTTCATGACTTCATGTTTTCTGACAGCTACATAGTATTCCATTGTGTAGATGTACCAGAGTTTCTTTAACCAGTCATCTGTTTTGGGGCACTCTGGTTTTTTCCAGATTCTGGCTATTGTAAACAGTGCTGCAATGAACATACAAATACATATGCCATCTCTACTATACCGTTTTGCCTCTCCGGGATATATTCCCAGGAGTTGTATTGCTGGGTCAAATGGAAGCTCAATTTCTAATTTTATGAGAATCATCCATATTGTTTTCCAAAAGGGCTGAACCAGTCGGCATTCCCACCAGCAGTGAAGAAGAGTCCCTTTCTCCCCGCATCCACGCCAACACCGGTTGCTTTTGTTTTTTGGGATGTGGGCCAGTCTCTGTGGTGTGAAATGATATCTCATGGTTGTTTTGATCTGCATTTCCCTGATGATTAGTGATGTGGAACATTTTCTCATGTGCCTCTGAGCCATTCAGATTTCTTCTTTAGGAAAGTTTCTGTTCATTTCATCACCCCATTTTTTGATCCGGTTGGCAGTTTTCTTCTTGTGGAGTTCAACCAGTGCATTGTATATCCTTGTTATCAACCCTTTATCGGATGGGTACTGCATAAATATCCTTTCCCATTCTGTAGATTGTCTTTGTACTTTGGTCACTGTTTCTCTTGAGGTGCAGAAGCTTCTTAGTTTGAGATAGTCCCATTTGTTTATCTCTGTTTTCACTGCAGATGACATGATCTTGACCTAGAAAATCTAGATGTAGAGATCATTTTATAATTTAATCAAAATTAAAAATTACCAAAGCAAGTAAAAATAGAAAGAAAATTCCATTTAAGTAGTATTGAGATTACTAAAGAAAACCCTTAACAAAATATGTGCAAAATATTTGTTCTGAAAACTGCAAAACATTTTAATGAAATTAGAGAAGCCCTAAACAAATTGGGAGGTATCAGAGGTTATTATTTTATTTTGAGGCAATAATTTTTAAATTGGTCCACACCGGCAACAACATCTTTATTGATGTCTTAAGTGATCTATTTGCATAAATAATCAAACTAATCACAAATTTTGCATGGAAATTGAAGGGAAACATAGTAATCTAGACAACATTAAAAAAAGGTTTTCAACTCACTGAGCCATTACTGAATTTTCTATTCTTCCAATATTACAGCTCCAAGAAATAGGCATAATTTTATAGATTTAAGTCACTGTCATCCCATTGCTCATCAATTTGTTCGAGCGGGCACCAGTAACATCTCTCATTGAGAGACTTATTGTTACTGTTTTTGGCATATCCAATACACACAGGTAGCTTGCCAGGCTCTGCCGCACAGGCTCGATACTCTCAGTAGCTTGCTGGGCTCTCCGAGAGAAGCAGAGGAATCGAACTCGGGTCGGCCGCGTGAAAGGCGAAGACTCAACCACTGTGCTATTGCTCCAGCCCATAGATTTAAGTAATTTAGTAAATTCATAAAAGTTGGAAAAATGGGAAATCTGCTTGAGCACCTTTAACAAACTGCCCAAAACAAAAATTCATAGAAAAAAAATACATACTGTTTAACATAAATAACACAGAGACACTAAAAGTTTAGATGACTGAAGATTGTTCAGTAATAACAGTAGCACAACAGAAATCCCCAGAAGCTTATGACCTCAAGACAACAAGTATTACCTTACAGCTTTGCAAATAGGAGTCCATGAGAAGTTAAAGTGTCCTCAGGCCTGCTTTTCCCTTCTGGAATACTTCAAGGGAGAATGACTCCTTGCCATTTCCATTTTCTTTTGTACTTGGAGTGATAGGACAGCGGTTGGAGGTTCGCCTTTCACGCGGCCGACCCAAGCTGGATTCCTCTGCCCCTTTCGGAGAGCCCGGCAAGCTACCAAAAGTATCCAGCCCACACGGCAGACCTTGGCAAGCTACCCATGCGTATTGGATATGCCAAAAACAGTAACAATAAGTCTCTCAATGAGAGACGTTACTGGTGCCCACTCAAATCGATGAGCAACAGGATGACAGTGACAGTGACTTGGACCCTAGGGTCAGTCTTGAAGAAACTCAGTGCAGATGTGACAGCCTGGCAGCTACCCAGTGGGGCTGGAACCACCCAAGCTGCCTTTGTTTGGGTTCAGGGGCCCGATTTGTGCTGGGGGTCAGACTCTGGCGCTCCACAAGTAAGGATGGGCGCCTTCTGAGAGCTCTCCCAGACCCATCTGTCCATCCACATTTCTAGTTTAGTGGCTCCTTTCTTCCCATTTCAAAGGCAGCAACACTGCAGCTCTCTGTTTACCACTGTGCTTTACCATGCTCTGACCGAGCTGGAAACGATTTGCTGCTTTGAGAAGCCCAGGTGATGAAGGTGGACTGTGCAAAATTCCAGAGTTCTCCTTCCAGGTTAAGATGTTTAACATAATTATAATTCAGTTGTAAAGTTGTAAATAAGGAATTCACAGGTTCCAGACATCAGGAGCCTCAATATGTCTAAGGGACTCATTCTACCCATCACCACAGTGCAGCAGGCTCGTTTTAAAGTTCTAGAGGGAAAAAAAAGCTATCAGGCCAGAATTCCAATCACTGTATCACTGTATCACCCAGAATTCCAAACCCACCCAAAAATATCCTTCAGAAACAAAGCAAGAATAAAATAAATATTGATCGCAAATACGTGAAGTTGTCCATATTAACAGTTGACGAGATGGTATACGTAAAAGAAGATCCCTGGATAGTCAAAAAACAAAAAAGAAAAAGAAAAAGAAGCTTTTAAAATTATTAGTCACAGAACAAGAGATTGATGTTGATATAAATAAATCACATTGGGCTGGAGCGATAGCACAGCGGGTAGGGCGTTTGCCTTGCACACGGCTGACCCTGGTTCAATCCCCAGCATCCCATATGGTCTATGGTCCCCGGGGCACTGCCAGGAGTAATTCCTGAATGCAGAGCCAGGAGTAGCCTCTGCACATTGCCGGGTGTGACCCAAAAATAAAAAATGAATACATAAATAAATAAATTACGTCAATTAATAATTTAAAACTGATTTTTTAAAGCATTATTCGTACCAACTATCCCAAGAATGAGAAACAGGATTGCAAGTTTACCAAAATATGGGTAGGATCTCTCTGCTTAAAATTGTAAGTCACCAAAGAAAGAAAGAGAACATCTAAATTAAGGATGAATAGTACATAATTATATATCAAGACACTAGATATTATTAAGATGCCCTTAATCACCAACTTGACCTATGGGTATAATGTTATCACAATTAAAATTCCAACGAGAGGTATTTGTAGAGCTTGACAGCTTCATTCTAAAGTTAATGTACAAAACTAAAATTATTAAAAGCAAAACCAGTTTTAAAAAGAAGAAATGAGTTAGAGACTTACACTATTTGATTTCCAAGCTGATTAGAAATACATATGAAATATATTGCATTAAAGAACAGAAATATATGGAACAGCATTCAGAATTAAAATCACACAGAGTCAATTGCTTTTTTTTCAAAGATGTAAAGGAAACACAGCAAGGAAAGAAGAGTCTTTCAACAAATACTCCTGGATAGTAAGTACCTATAGGTCTCACATATGCAAAACAGAACTCAAGATGAATTATAGATCAAGCAAACCACTGAACTATAAAACTTCAGGGAAAAAAATAGAAGAGAATGGCATTTGTAAAGAAAGTGTTCACTATAGCATTAAATTTTTAGCTTATAAAAAAAGTGATAACGCCGATAATTTCATTAAACATTCAGTTATTCTTCGCAAAATTTAAGACTACGTATTCTAATATACATATTTGTTTTAAAATATATAGTGAGAGGGCAGAAGAGATAGAACAGAGGTTAATGCTATTGCCTTCTCACAGCAAAACAGTTCCATGCCCAACATCATTATGTGTGGTTCCTTGAGCACTGGCAGGAGTGACTAACTGAACACAGAGCACAGAGACAAAAGTGGGCCGTGAACACTGCCAAGTATGAGCTTTCAAACCAATTTCTCTCTATATATATATCATATACAATAATAATAATAATAATATAAAAGAATGACACTTCTCACTGAATATATGTATATGCATATCTAGAGAGAAATTATTATTCTACATTTTTGTAAAATCCCTTAATATCTGACTTAATAAAAGACTTAATTCTCTAATTCTGTTGCCAAGTTGTTGCATCAACTTCATTGCACACACTTGAATCAATAAAAGAAAGAAAATGCCGTGTCTTTATAATAGTATAACATTGCTTTGTGACAGACTCCTTGGAAAAATCTCTAGACAACATTTGAAAATCATAGTATAAACAAATTCACAAGAAAAGCTTTCTTTAGCAAACATATCCCTAAAATCTCACTATTAATTGGATACTTATTTATACCCAATTGTTAATTTGAAATGAAAATACCATTTGAAGTTAATCTTTAAAAAAAAACAAGTCAAATCCAAACCCAGTCTTGATCTTTCTACTTCAATTTCTTTCATATTTTCTTAATTCTCTAGAGAACAACTTTCTTTATTAAAAAATTTACATTAATTTTTTTTAGAATGCAGAAGCAGTATAACTTCTTTAAAAGTGATTAAACTTCCAATAATTCTCAGCCTCTGAAGGAGAAAATTAAGATAATAATTCACGAACCTGACTACAAATTTGCATCACTTAGAAAGCTGTTAACACTGCATTGGTCCCTGGACAGACAACAATTAAGTCAAAAGGGTTGGAGGTGAGGTGCTAAGATCTTCCAGCTGTTTCTAAAGCTTCCCAGAATATTTTAATGAACAGCCTGTAATATGAAACATTGTTTAAGATCTCAGAGACCTAAATCCTAAATTTATTTCACCCCTCACCACTAATGCATCTTCTTTCTTCTAAGTAATCGAAGAAAGGAATAAAATGTTCAAACAGCAGTTCTTTTGTATATACATGTGTATATATATGTGTGTGTGTGTGTATATATATATATATATATATATATAAATATGTAGCACTGCACGCACTACCATCCCGTTCATTGATTTGCTCCAACCGGCACTAGTAATGTCTCCACTGTGAGACTTCTTGTTACTGTTTTTGGCATATCAAATATGCCACGGGTAGCTTGCCAGGCTCTGCCATGCCATGCAGATGGGATACTCTGGGTAGCTTGCCGGGCTCTTTGAGAGGGACAGAGAAATCGAACCCCGGTCGGCTGCATACAAGGCAAACGCCCTACCCGCTTTGCTATTGCTCCAGTCTATATATATTGACTGGAGTGATATATATGTATGTATGTCTGTGTGTGTATATATATAACATATATATACTTATACATATATTTGATTTGAAATTGGTAGCTTCTTTTTCCTATCTCTGAAGATTTAAGGCATAGTGAATTTAATAGCACACAAACTGTAATCAAAGTGTTACTTACACCCAGAGGAACCCTAAACTTGGTTTACAGCTCTGCTCTCGTTTAGTACAAATTGTATAACAAGGAGCACTTTAACTATCTCTCTCCATCCCTTAAATATGTATTTGTGTTTATTTTTTAAAAGAGACAACTGAAAGGTCAAAACTCATGAATACAATTTTTTCATTTGGGGGAGTAAGTATTGTGCCAAACCTGATGGTACTCAGGGGTTACTCCTGGCTTTGTGTTTAGGAGGAAAATTTGACAATACTTTGGAACACAGTACCACAGATCAAACCTGGGGTCAAATGCTTGCAAGATAAGTACCTTAACTCCTCTACTATCTCTTCTGACCCATTAAACCTATTTATGATTAATTTATTAATTTAAATATTTTTCTTTCTTAAATCACTACTGCTTATCTTTTATTTGTTTTATTTTTTTAAATATTTCTTTATGTAAAATTTTTTATTGTGATTGTGGCCTAAGCACTATTAATAATGGTTTCTCCTGCACATAATTCTAATACCACAACTGTTATCAGTGTACTGCTTCTCTTTCCCAAGGACTGATAGAACCCTCCTTTCCCAAGTCCTGCACTTCAAATATATTGTGTAAGTCAGTTTTCCCACTATGTTGCATTTGGACCTTGTTGTTACCTTGCTAATGTTAGCGTGCGGAGATGACCATCCCTCAAGGACAGAGAATAGAACCGATAATGCAAATCACATAGCGAGGTTTATTGCTTCCAGCTAGCTGGGGTCCAAGTATCCACTGGATGAAGCGGGCTTGAACAAGGACCCCAGCACTAGGTTCAGCAAGTTCTTATACTTTCATTTTGGCAAGTAAGCATTACTCAGCAATTTTCTATTACCTACAGAGTACACATCTATTTTGTTGTTTTTGCTCGCAGCATCCAGCCCACCTCCCTGACAGTTACATTCTGGAGTCCTTATTCTGGAGATGTAATCTTTGACAAAAGTATCTGGTTTTTCTGCTTTCCTTGTTCCTGGAAGAAGCCTAGGTCACTCAGAAGGCTGCAAAGCCTGTCATGGCAGTTCTCTGGCTAAGGGAGTCCTAACACTATGTATTTTTGTTGTTGTTGTTGTTGTTGTTTTTTAATTTATTTTATTGAATCACCAAGTGGAAAGTTACAAAGTTCTCAGGCTTATATATCAGTTACACAATGCTCAAACACCCATCCCTTCACCAGTGCCCATATTCCACCACCAATAAAAACAGAAACAAAAGCAAAAACAAAACAAACAAAAACAAACAAACAAACAAAAAACAGTATACATCCCACCCCTCACCCCACAACCCACCCCACACGTGAGTGATAATTTCGCTTCCTTTTCTCTTTACCTTGATTACATTCCAGATTTCAACACATAACTCACTATTGTTGTTAGAGTTTCAAAACAGAGTCACTATTTTTGTTGGAATTTATCCCCTAAGAATACAGCTCTATTAACAGGGAAATTTTGATAATAAGTTTTCCACTGATGAGAATGAAGAGATAAAATGTTGCGCTGCCGCAATAGCGGCCGCGCGGTTTACAATTTCTGTATTATAGCAATTAAGTCTGCGAAGATTTAAGTTTGAAAATGAATCATTTCCCTTCATGGAACAGCATGTAGCCAAAGTTAGTTCACAGTCTCCATACATGGGTGCAAGCACTTGCTGGAACCCCAATTCCTAAAGCTGTCTCTCGTTCCCGCTCGTTCCACATCCACCGGCTCTGCAGAGGCATGGGCACCCGGGCTGAAAACCCGGCCGGCCGGAGCAGAGCACCGGCCCCGACTGGGGCTGGCCTGTATCCCGCGGCTGTTTCAAGTTGAAAGCACACATTTTTTTTTTTTTCTCGCGCCAAAAGTTCATACCTTCTCAACGGACCCACAAAATGTCGGACACCACGCCTTCTCCCGGAGGGGAGAGAGACCAAGAAGGAAGGTTATTTCCTCCGTTAGCCGGCGTGGGGCAAAAGCTTAGTTCACAGTCTCCATACACGGGTGCAAGCACTTGCTGGAACCCCAATTCCTAAAGCTGTCTCTGGTTCCCGATCGTTCCACATCCACCGGCTCTGCAGAGGCATGGGCACCCGGGCCGAAAACCCGGCCGGCCGGAGCGGAGCACCGGCCCCGGCTCCTAACACTATGTATTTTTAAGTTCCACAAATTGAGAGAGATTATTCATATCTATCTGAATAACTTCACTAAGCATTATATCCTCAGTTCTATCCACGTTGCTGCAAACTGCATGATTAAACGTTTTTAAAAATATTAAGTTGTAACTATTTATGTCCAAAACACTGTACAAGCAGCAATCGGTTTTATAAAACCTATGACATATCAAAAATGAGTGACAGTAAAAAATTAATAATAATTAAATTGAGTGTCAGCAATGAAATTAATGATAATACAGAGACCACAAAAAATTAAAGTTTATTAGAATTTTAAGAAATGGAAGCCAATGGACTATAATATCAGCTCTTGACATGAATATCTATAATTGTCCAAATTTTACTTATACTTCCCGTGCCAGAGAGATAATATAGTAAGGAGGAGACCTGACTGGCTCGCAGCAGACCCAGGTTTGGTATCTGACACCATACATGGTTCCTCGAGCCCCACCAGAAGTGAATCCTGAGTGCAGAGCCAGGCATAAGCCCTAAGCACTGCTGGATGTATCCCACTGCCAAAACTGTATATACATTTCTTTCAATATTAAATATATGGTTATACCAGGAGCTAATGCATATTCAAATATACCTAAGGCCCTTTTCTTCATTTACTAAATTTTAATAAATGTGAATTAAACTAGACTGACATGCAAATAAGTCTTATATTCTGCTTTGCATATCATTCTTGTTTCAATAAGTTGCAATGAAAAAGTCTGATTTTACAAAAAACACAAAGAAATCCGTAAAATATTATATTCCTAGGATAGTATCTCTTGTGGCAGCAAATGGGCAGAAGTATCATCTCTCAGTTTCACTTTTATTTGACTAATAAAATACCAGAAACAGGAATGAAAGTATCTGACATGGCTCAGTCACTCATATATACATTCCTAAATATTCATATATTCACGAATTCATTTATTTGTTCAATATTTTTTAATACTTATCATGAACGAGCACTGCAGTATACCACAAGCACTGCAGGAACAAAAAGAAAGAACAGGGAAAATAAATAAAAATAGTCCCACTTCTAAAGGGGCTTAAATTCCAGTACAAAGGATTTAACATATGCACAATAAGTGAATATTTACAGGTATGTGACAGTGATCATTATCTAGGAAACATGAGCTATGGGAGTTCGAAATAAAAAAAGGTCTCTCTTTGTGGCTTAAACCTATGTTTAGAGAAAAGCTGCCTCTGAAAACAAGAAGCAACTAAAAAATGGGTCAGGAGTTAAGAGATTGATGAGGCAGAAACAGTGATTTAAAAATCCTTTGCTATGAATTACAAGTTTAAAATAGAAGTATATAAAACTGCCCATGGAGAAAATATAGTGATAAAAGAGGACTAAAGATCTATGCCTTCACTTGGGATATATGAATATTTGTTGATTGGGGGAAGAAAAGGAGAGCTGCATGGGAGATAGTCATGCAGGAATGAGGACATGCAAGGTACCAAGAAAGACAGATTGAACTATAATCAAGAATAATATCCAATGTCACTGTCACTGTCATCCCGTTGCTCATCGAGTTGTTCGAGCGGGCACCAGTAACGTCTCTCATTGTGAAACTTATTGTTACTGTTTTTGGCATATCCAATACACCATGGGTAGCTTGCCAGGCTATGTGGTGCGGGCGAGATACTCTTGGTAGCTTGCCGGGCTCTCCGAGAGGGGCGAAGAAATTGAACACAGGTCGGCCGAGTGAAAGGCCAACGCCCTACTGCTGTGCTATGGATCCAGCCCAGTATCCAATGATGAAAATAAAAGTTTCAATGACAATTTTTTTTATATTGTGTGGGGGTAAGAGTCCACACCCAGCAATGCTCGGGGGTTACCCCTTGCTCTGCACTCAAGGATTATTCCTGCCAGTACTTGCAGGACCATATCGGATGCTGGAGATTGAACCTGGGTGAGCCACATGCAAGGCAAGCCCTCTATCAACCCCTCAGTGACAATATCAACTGGTGAAGTAAGTGCTTTCACAGAGAGCAAAACCTGACTAATCCTTACGCATAGAACATGTCTTAAATCTTCTAAGTTCCTTACAGAAATGTTGGCTTTGTTGTTTTTTTTAATCTTTTGCCCTATTTATTTCTAGACTTTTTATTTCAATTAACTTTTTGCCCTCTTCTAGTCCTAAGTTTGTTCTCTTGTTCAAAAATAAGCCACTTTGGTTTTGGTGTTACAATGTGATCTTCATTACAAATTCTGCCATTTTATCAGTTCTTCTATAATCAAGACATCAATGAACATTATCATGGTTTTAGTAGCATTACCATTGTCATAAGTTTTAAACATCATTCTTCATTTAAAAAATTCTATATACATTCCTCATCTCTCCTTGCTGGATTATTCATATACCTACACTGAATGCAAAATCAACTAACTAAAAATGTCCCCTTTCTTCATGGCTGACTCAGGATCAGAGTAATTATTTTTCATAGCCAGCTGTTTGCTTCTGTAGACAAGCCAGTCTTCTTTTTGCACAGCCAATGATTATTTTTCACTGCTTCCAAAACAGTTTCCAATTTAAAACACAACTGCAAAAAAAAAAGCGTAGGATCATTGGAGTTCATTGAAAATTAAAACAAAAAGTCATCAATGTGGGCCAGAAGCTGATCAATACTATTCACGTTATGGTTCCATCTACCCATAAATATCTGCTAATACATATTTGATAGCAATTATACTTCCATTAACTGACCTTTACATTGTGCAATGGCTAACTGTCATTTTGAAGGAGTTTCTCATCTAATCACTCTTTTATATATTATTTGATAATATCCCTATTTGTTTTTATTTCATCCAAAATTGACATTGTTTTTGTCACACATTTTTTATGAGGAAATCAACTTTGATTATGCTAGTCTGGTTTGGCATTTTCTACACAGTAAGTGATTAAGTTCCTAATTTCCTGCCAAAAATACTTGTGTCTCTTTGAGGGTGGGATTGTGATGTTACATTTGCTTTTTAAGAAAACATCCACTTGAATATTCTGAACTGCAACTTTCTTTTTTTCTTTATATTTACACTATTTTTATCTTTGGTTTCTGATGCTTGTTTTAGGTCTTGCTAATACTAAGACTACTTTCTCGAACTTTGAAGTTAAGCATATTCTCTATTAAATTTTTGAAAGCAACCTCTCCCCAAACCTTCACAGATGAGTGAGAAATCAAATACTCTGTTAGAGGAAGCATTATAAACTCCAGCCTATAACGTCCCCTCACTGGAAAAAGGGATCAATAGCTTATTTTGAAATTTGGGTTAATCTATATTCATAACTTGCTGCATTATATGAAGATGCTCTTTTATGAATATTAAGTCTAGATTCAATGTAATAGCAGCATTCTAACTAGTAACGTAACTTTCACATGCCAAATCTTTTGGAATAATTTTCCTGCATACACAGTTCACTTGAATTATATTCCTTTGGAAAAAAATCTCTTCATCATTACTAATAACTATTTGTTGTTGTTAGTCTTCTTTAATAACCCAATATCTTTTACTGTTTCATTTGGGGACCAGCCATGGCAGCTCATAGTTTTCTCCTGTCTCTTTGCTTAGAGATAACTCCTGATAGACATGGGGGAACAATATGTGGTGCCTTGGGTTGAATCTGGGTTGGCTGCATGCAAGGCAAGCACCCTGTCCACTGTGCTATTGCTTTGATCCAAAACTTTTAATAATAATCACAGCTTAAAAGATATTTTAGGTTGTAATGCAATAGACGTTCATCATGAAATGAAATTACATGGGCTAAGAGAAAGTAAGCAGGTTTAGGCACTTGTCTTGCACGCAGCCAACCCAGGTTCAATCTCTGGCACAGTATATGTTTTGTCATCATCACCAGGAGTGATCCCTGAGTGCTAAACAGGGAGTAAGCCTTCAACACAGCTGAGTATTGCTTACAAAGTAAAAATAAAATAAAGAAAACAAATTACAGAATGTATCAGGGTTTAAATATTCAAGTGAAATCACATTCTCTCTTAAAAAATTAGGAAAAAATATGAACTTTGTAACTATCATGGTGATTCAATTAAAAAAATGAATTGTATGTTTGCTTCTGATGTCCTCCATATTAGCACATACACGCTGCTTCTGAACAGAAAAAATTAAACAAGGTACTTTCTTCTCTTCATAGATCTTATTTATTCTCTTGCTATATAGAAGTATATTGATATAGCAATTCTTTTTTGTGAGAAGGGGCACACCTGGCTCTGTTCAGGGATTACTCCTAGCTCTGAGTGCAAAGGGTCACTCCTGTGGCTTTAGAGGGCTTAGAGGGACCATATGGGGTCCAGGTCAATCATGTGCAAGGCAAGTGCCCTACACACTACACTGTACCTCTATTCCCTGACATAGTAATTCTTATTGCTGATATCTTTTTCCTAAAAATTGGATTTAATTTATTTAAAGACCCAAGGGCAAAGTAATCAATAGAAGGTTCGACTGAGAAACTTGTCAAGAACATGAATCAGATAATATTTCTACATAGCCTACTTAATCATGTCTTGATTGACTAGATTAATGGACTAAATAATTCATCAATTCAGTGAATTAAATTGTTTTATCATGTCGAAGCAAGTAACTCAAATTAAGTGAAGCGATTCACTCAGATGAGTGAAGAAGGAAACAATGGCAAATTAAAAAGAGGAAAGTTTTCATGTAAAGGAGACTACTACCATTCTATTCATCCCAGGGAGACTAGCCTTCCCATATTTTAGATTATTACAATGCAGAGAGTGTTTGCCTTGCATGCAGCCAACCCAGGATTGATTCCTCTGAACCTCTCAGAGAACCCGGAAAGCTACCGAGTATATCCCATCAGCACAGCAGAGCCTGGCAAGCTACCCGTGGTGTACTCGATATGCCAAAAACAGTAACAAGACTCACAATGGAGACATTACTGGTGCCCGCTCAAGCAAATCGATGAATAATTGTATGACAGTGCTACAATCCATAACTATGATTTTTAAAGAAAATATGCAAAACTAAAACCACCATCAATAAATTTCTGACTTCTAAAATTTTATTTTTTCCAATTTCTAAACTTTTATTATAATTTATATAGTGAATAAATAGGGTGTTAGTAAATACATTGTATTTCTAATTATTCAATAAAAACATGAATATTTTCAATAATGTCTCCACTACACACACAGTAAAGAAGTTATCATATTGGGGCTGGAGCAATAGCACAGCAGGTAGGGCGTTGCACGCAGCTGACCCAGGTTCAAATCCCAGCATCCCATATGGTCCCCCGAGCACTGCCAGGAGTAATTCCTGAATGCAGAGCCAGGAGTAACCCCTATGCATCCCTGGTGTGATCCAAAAAGCAAAAAAAAAGAAGAAATTATCATAAATAACACATTTCATATAAAAATAAAGAAATATTTAGACCAGTATGCATCTATGTATACATAAATGAGTGCATATAATCCTTCCCTAATCTTAGCAAGAATTGAATATACGTAATGAAGTAAATCTTGTTTATTGTACTACCAATGCAAAAAACCTTCTAAAACCTCATTATAATAGTTATTAAGGTATAGAATATTCCTCAAATTTCTTATCACAATTTGTAATACCTGAGTCTTATCTATTGTGACTTCCTTTGTTTTCCTTTTCTCCTAAAATGGGTATTAGGTGATATATACTGTGAAGCTACCACAGCAGTCCAGTATTTCACTCTAATCATTTAGTTCCAATGAACTGAGGTGGGTGAACATAGGTATCTACATTTCTAATAAACAACCTACATGATTCCAAAGTAAGAAGGCCTTTGATAACTTTATAAATAGATATGTCTATTTTTACATCTCTAGCCTACTGTACACTCCTAATTGTAAAATTGTATACTCCGAACACTAAGAGCAAAAGGATATAGAAGAGAGCATAACAAAGAGAAGTAGACAAAGTAGGAAGAGAGAGAAAAATAGGAGAGAGTTGGGGATCAAATGCCAAACAGAGAACATGTTATAAGGAAGCAATGAACTATTTCAAATGCTGTTAAAAAGCAAGGTAAAAACCAACTTTTTGGACTTGTCATTGTAGTGATTTTAAGGGGCATTTAAATTTTTTTTCCCATTTTTTTTTTCTGTTTTTTGGGCCACACTCAGGGGTTACTTCTGGTTCTGCAGTCAGGAATTACTCCTGGCGGTGCCTTATGGCTGGACCCCAACAATTTAGGGCCAAGTTTACCAAGAAATTAAATGACCAAAAGCTAAGTATGTGGGAGCCACCCCCACAAACCACCTTCAACTCAGTTATACCAGCTCATTTATTGGTCTTATTTCAGAGACCCAGTAAATTAATCTTGAAAGAGATCAAAATTCACAATCAATTTCAGACCTGTGCATGGCTGAATAGTCCAGGGTAAATTGGAGGAAGACGAATTGGCCTGGGACCCACCCAAGCAGAACCCCCAGGAACCACTTGCTTCCACAATCCAAAATTGCCGACATACCCCTGGCCTGACTTCACCATCTCAGGGCATATTCACCATGATATAACCTGCTGAAAATTCAGGTATGTAGGTTTTGTAACTAAAATCTCCAGGCTTTCCTCGGGATCAGGATGGGCTACTCCCTTCCACCTCCCTGTACTTCCGGAAGCCTCAGCAGTCACATCTACACCGCAAAGCAGCCACCCAATTGAAAAGTTACTCCAGCCTTACTGTCCCAATAAAAATACTAAATGCTCTAAACAAACACCATGACCTCTTACACCTGTATTGTAAACCATAATGCACAAAAGGAAAAGGAGAGAGCAAGAAGGAAAGTGCCTCCCATAGAGGGAGTGGGAAGAGGAAGGGGGTGTTGAGGGGGATGGTGGGAAGGAAACAGGGGGCACTGGTGGTGGGAAATGTACACTGATGGAAGGATGGGTGCTGGATCATTGTATGACTGAAACCCAATTATGAACAGCCTTGTGATGGTCTATCTCATGGATATTCAATTAATAAAAATTTTTAAAGGGAATATAGAGTTCATGCCCAATTTAATCATCTTAATCAATGGCTGAATAAATAGCAGTATTCCTACATTAAAGGAAGGAAGGAAGGAAGGAAGGAAGGAAGGAAGGAAGGAAGGAAGGAAGGAAGGAAGGAAGGAAGGAAGGAAGGAAGGAAGGAAGGAAGGAAGGAAGGAATAGAGACCAAAACCTATTTGGTTTCTTAGAAACAAAATAAGAAATTTATTAATTTTTTAATTATTATTTTAGGTACTGTGTGGTTTCTTAAACTCTTAAAGGTAGAATTTAATGCATAAAACATACCAATACCACACCACCCACTGCTTCCTATCCCCATTGTCCTAGTGTTCCTCCCCACAAACCCACCCCACCCTTGCAGTTAGATTCCTGCTGAAGACCAGTTCTAGTTTCTGTTGTCTTTGGGCATTTGTTGTTTCTCTAGTATGTTTCTTTGTATCCAACATATGGGAGAGTTCATTTAGACAACACTTTGGAATGTTGATTTCAAAATGTGTTGTAATCACAATATTTTTCTACCACATACATAAACCCTTTGAAATTTTGCATATTCCCTGTTCATTTCAAAGCTCTTTCTGAGAAACAGTGGCCTTGGCATGACAAATATATATCTCCAAATAATTATGCATGCACACATATATACATATACATATATATGTACATATGCTGGCTTTGATGGAACTTAACTTGGTGAAATACTGAACTTCAGAATAACTCTAGTCCTTAGTGACATGAATATTGTGTATTCTTTAAGAATATAAATTAAATTTAATACCTCCTAAGACTGCATTAGCTGCAAGAAAAAGAGGGCAGTCTATAACCACCACTTACTTTAATGAAATTAGCTGTAACCTGATTTTTGGCTAAAAATAGAAGGAAATTGTGCTATAATCCAAATGTATCTTAGGTAACAGTAGGAGAAAATTACTACATGATGTTCTCTTTGGTAACTCAAAGCCAGTGGAAACTGATTATCCTTACAAAGTGTCTATAGCTGGTGAATCGGTGATACATTTACATACTGCTATTTTTTTCTCTAAAAATCCCCAAATGTCAAATTTCAGTTACCAACTCTTAAAGTGCCAAGGAGAATAAAAGACAGACTATTTATATATATAATATATATGTATATATGTATATATATATATATATATATGCAGAGTCTCCTGCCCCTCGCCTGGCTGTCTTCAGTGGGGGCCCCTCAAAGGGGGTGGGTTCAGTTTCCCTCCCTGCCCCGAGCAAAGCCAGGGCAGCTTAAGATCTGCAGAGCCCAGGTAGCCTAAGACCTCTCGAACCCAGCCACAGCCATGCTCAAGGCCACTCTCCACACGCTTAGACAAGACTCACCCATGTAGGATCCAGCAGAGGAACCCAGGTGTGTGGGACCCGGGGCTGAGATCTCCAAGTCTGCTCGGATAGGTCCACCCAGATCCCCTTTTTTCCAGTAGCTAGGCAGTCACATCCACAAACTGCCCCTGGTGCCGAGTAATCCCATCAACAGTCAAGATCCAGAGACTATAAAACAAAGCTCCCAGAAGTAGAAGGCTGCATTTGTGGCTGCGAGACCTCTTGTCTAGTTCTCCCTCTCGGAGAACCTGGCAAGCTACTGAGAGTATCCTGCCCGCATGGCAGAGCCTGGAAGGCTCCCTGTGGCATATTAAATATGCCAAAAACATTAACAATGATGGGTCTCATTCCCATGACCCTGAACGAGCCTCCAATGCAGATCCATTGCGAAGGATGAGTAAAGAGAGGCTGCTAAAATCTCAGGGCTAGGACAAATGGAGATGTTACTGGCACCTGCTCTAGCAAATTGATGAACTATAGGATGACAGTGATACAGATATATGTGTTTGTGCTTTTATTAAGGACACAAAAGAAATCATTATTGTTTCTTATAAAATTATTATGTTCTGTTCTCTCTGAGAGTTTTAGTTCCTACAAAGTGTCATTATGTTGGTGGAGAAAGTGATCCATTAAGCCCAAAGAAGACAATATTCCACAATTTGATGATTTCGACTATTGGCATCTTTTCCTCCTTTCATTATTACAGAAAGCTGGACTTGAGGATAAACTTATTTAATTATAAGGATAATTAAGTTTCATTTCCTCACAGTTCACACCCCACCAAAAAGTCCAAAGAAAGTGACTTCTGAGAGGATTTCAGATAGTGTTGCTAAATAGCAAATATCCCCAAAGTGGGGCAGTGCTAATTCTACATGAGGTTCTATACTTACTACTTTATGTTTACAACCTCTTTATTTCTACTTCAAATTTTGTAAGTTAAGTACTAAAGCACTACACTAAAATCAAATAAGCTGAAAAGTAGAAGGTTTTAATAATCACCCTCTAATAGACAGTTACTAAGAACCGCTCCTGACAGTGCTGGAGATCAAATCGGGTTTACCACATGCAATGTCTTCCATGCCCCTAAAAAGGATGTTGTTTTTTTTTTTTAAATAAATCAGAGACTTTTTTATGGCAGTATCCATGTGTGTGAGAATAAACCTTTAATTAAACTGAGAAGAATACAATGGAATTTAATATCATTTGGCAAGATATACTTGTCTCTAAGTAAAAAGACAACAAAACATTGAATCATTCTAATCAATTGAATCATTGGCTATATTTTCTTTTTCTCAATTTGGTAAGTGAAGTCTAGGATTATTAACTGAGGTAAAGCTAACACAAACCTCTTAACAATATTAGATTGACCAATTCAGACATCCTTGCTTTCACTAGTAATTCTAAAAGATGCAAGCCCTAGCTTATTTGTCCCATAGTATTGATTCTTGAGCATATGATCCTTTCCTGTGTTCCATATCTATCCTTCTCACTCAGTGCCCTGCTTCCTCTTTCATTCCAAGTCTCCCGCTTAGTTGTCTACAGCAGCAGTGCCTGCTATCCATCCATCCATCCATCCATCCATCCATCCATCCATCCATCCATCCATCCATCCATCCATCCATCCATCCATCCACGCTCTCCTCTCACCCTCCACTGAGACAGGCTCTCTGCATCTCAAGATTTCTTTTATAACTCTCAAAAGTGGTAGATTTTTACTCTTTACACTGCATACAACTTAGAGCCCAGAATAATCTGTATTCTCCAACCCCCAATTGTTGTTCTGTCCCACTGCTCAGTGTTTGTTTTTTTTTAAGTCCAGGGGTCTCTTTATTTTAAAACAAACACTTCTCATGCCATGAATTCATAGGGGATGGGCTCCAGCAGCTCAGGATCCTTTCCATTGGTTCCTAAAAAGTGGGCTTCACTGGATGGAGCAGGCTGGCGCTTCAGTTGAACCCAAGTCCCTTTCTCTTTGGCTTCCTTCTTTTTTTGATCATTTTCCTCCACCCGTTTCAGGAAGCTGTCTCGACTCTTAGAGTGCTTGATATGCTCAGTGCGGACACTAATTCTCTTGGCAAGAATCTTGCCCTTGACTTGTTTGTTAACGACAATGCCAACAGCATGCTGGGTAACATTGTAGACTCTTCCAGTTTTGCCATGATAACATTTGTGGGGCATCCCTTTTTGGACTGTGCCCATTCCCTTTATGTCTATGACATCACCTTTCTTGTATATACGCATGTATGTGGCCAAAGGAACAACTCCATGTTTTCTGAAAGGTCTAGAGAACATATAACGAGTCCCCCTCCGCTTTCCCTTTGTGTTGGTCATTTTGGCAATTTACTGGGCGCTGGCGGTTCCGGCCGAAAGCACTGCTCACTGTTTTAATGAAAAAATCTATCTATCTAATATTTGTTTGTTGACACATGCCTAAACTCATTCAAAAAAAAATTCATGGAGCTGTGATTGTGTTCCAATAAGTTTTAAGCTCTGGAGTTAGAATGGAAGCCAGGTGATTTAACTACCCACTGGCTTCCTAGCCACAGATATTACAACTTCCACTTTATTAGATATCAGTCAGAAAGATTTTTGACACTTGGATTATAGTTCTACTCTCTAACTAATATTTGCATAAAGGAGCAATTGCTTTTCTCTGAGAAAAAAGGAAAAGACAGATTATATGATCAAAATTCCCTTTCACCTAGACTTACGTGTAACAGATTAATTATATTTTGTTGAAGGAATGAGTTATCTATATTGCCTTAGGAGAATTAAAGATTACTTACAATAAATAAATATAAAATCAATTTATTTGTGAGTCATGGCTATCTGGAGACTGTTAAGTAACTTGGCTAAGTATCAGGTTTAGAAAATAATCAGTAGCATTAAATGCACTCTGTTAGGTAATGTAATAACCTCTAAGAGTTATTTTGCTACCCATATCTCTTTACTTGGTATCAGAAATCAAAGACTAAGGAAGAAAGAATGATCCAATATAATCATGAAGGATATCTTAAACTTTCCTCATTTGACTTCTTGATTGCTTATATATTGGAATTATTTGTAAACATGAACACTGATTACATCTGATATATGTAAGACTAATTTGACAATACAGTGTTCATGTTAGCTAACGTTCACATAAAAAATCTCATTGAATTTTCTAATTACCACTTTATTGCCAAAATACAATAATCTTTATCTTATTTGGAAATTTTTATTCAACGCTGATGGCCACTCCTTTCTGTATAAAATACTCATTTCTTGGCCTTTTCACCACAAAATGTAAAAACTTGAATCACCACTACCAATATTTCACCCTGATCAGAATCATATTTTTGCCATGGCTTTATCATAAGCAGAGTATACTCAAAATTCACTGATTTTGGATTTGTCCGATGGAATATATTGGCCAATGGTAACTTATTTTTTTTAATCTCTGTCCAATTAAACCATGGACCAGTTGGATCTGGTTTAAGGGATATGAAAAACACGCACACACAGAAAAATGTCACTCATCAACTGAAAACAAAGTCCTCTTAAGGGGCAGAATAATATAATACTGAAGGTAGGGTGCTTCACTTGTACATGACTGACCCTGGTTAAATACCTGGTACCCCATATGGTCCCCTGGCCCCCCCCAACAAGAGTGATGCCTCAGCACAGAGCTAGGAGTAAGCCCTAGCACCTCTGAGTGTGGCCCCAAATCAAGAACAAAACAAAAATATTCTTCTAGCCAGCAAAAAGATGCAAGAGTGCCCTTAAGCTGCACTTTGCTCAATTAACTGTGCACTCTGGATAATGAATTAAATAATTGTTCTTTAAAGCCACTTAGTTTAAAGTGATATGTAAATTGGTCTGCTAGGGCTGTCATAATAAAATTCCACAGATTGGGAGTCTTACAAACATAAATTCATTATCTTACAACTATGAAGACTGGAACCCAGAGATCTAGGTTTTCTGGTTTGCTTTTCCCTGAGGCCTTTCTCCTTGACACTGCTTTTTCTATTGCAATGTTGTCTGTGTGTGTACATTCTGATATCTGTACGTTCAAACTTCTTTCCCTTATGAGAGCACCAGTCAATACTCTCATTTTCATTTAATTACATTTTTATGGGCTTTAACATCAAATACAATCATAATTTGAGATGCTTAGAGATAGAGAGTTTCAACACATGCATTTGAGGGGTGATTCAGCTCATAAAAAATGTTTCAATTTATTGTTTTGGCAATAGTTGAATAATACACTGAAACGTTCTGCTTCTTCCTAGTTTTTTTTCTTCTTTTTTTATGTTTTGGTGTGGGGAGGGATACATCCAACAGTGCTCAGGGCTTACCCCTAGCGCTGTGCTCAGGAATAACTTCTGGCTGGACGTGGGTAATCACATGGACTTCTGGAGAATCTAACTTGGGTCACCTGTATGGAAAGCAAGCTCCCTGTATGCTGTACAATGCTTTGGGCCCCTTCTTTCTACTTTTCTGAAATTTTCTTCCAGTTCTTTTACTTTGCCAACAAATATAAGAGACATTCAGATACAATCTTTTCTCGTGATGTATTATATTTCCAGGCCATATTTTCCGCAGGAGAATGCTGTAATCTTGTACCTCTCCTTCTTCCCCCCAAAGACCTTTATAACATCTGGGTGCAGTTTTAGTTATTAAAACTTGAAAAAGAGTGGTACTTGAAACCTTGAGGGTAGAGTCCGGTATCCTAATATGCATCCTACAACTCACAGGACAAAATCCCATGATGAAAATTATCCAATCAAATGTCAATATACGGCATTTTGAAAACTGTTCTCAGCAATCACTTCTAAATTCTAGGCTCTGTGCCATTGGCACCAGATTTGCAGCTCTGATCTTGTTATGAGTTTCAGCTCCACTTAGCCATTTTGACCTCTCTTATCTTAATGCTTCAAAAGTACTTCAAACTCAGATTGACTCACACAAAATTGGTGGGTTTTCCTTCACACTTAGTTCTCCCACATAGTATTTTTAATCATTCAAAATTATGTAATTCAGAAACTCACAAGTCATTTTTAAATCCTATCTCCTACCCTTAAAGCAGTGCATGTCCATGTACTAATTATCTTACTGTGGAAACTTATCTTTGGTTCATCTGTGCTTTGCTTTTTCTTAGGTAGCATCTCCCTTCCACTGAACTGTCATCTATTTCTCCCTTGGGGTGGTGTAATTCATTTTTCAAATTGGCAGTCAATTAATTTATCTGCTAATTATATACCATTTACTTCATAAAACATAAAATAAAAATAGTATGCTTTAGCTTCAAAACAGAGGATAATCCCCAACGGTGTGTGTGTGTGTGTGTGTATGTGTGTTTCTTTCAGTCAAACATTGAAAAAGTGTTACTTATTATAACTTATTGTTACTTATTGTAACTTGTTTCCAATATATAAATCACTCATTTAGCTGCTCAGCACTGGAAAAGGAGCCTCATTTTTTTTTCTTTTAGAGTCTCCCTTTCGGAATATTGGCGACTCATTTTTATTCACACATCCTTATCTTAAATGACTTGTATGCATTTTTTACCCCGCAAAGAAAGTTCCTTGCTCCTTCAAAATATTTCCTCCAAAGAGTTTCTCTTGATTTTTCAAAGAACCCTTCCACTTATGGAAATTAAGCACCAATTCTTAAGAAACTTAAAACCAGAAAGTAGTTTAGCTTTCTAAATCATTACAAGTTCCTAAACTAATTATAAAGAGAATTAGTATGAGATTATGAAAATTTCATAATTATATGAAATGCTCCTTTTCATAGAGCATTTTATAGTAGAAATACAAACATGATAAATTGAAACGAATTTTGAATTATCACCAAAATATTGAAGAAACTGGTAAGTAACCTACAAATAGACTTTCATATTAATGAAAGCATTTATAATTTGTTTTTTAAAGTTCTTGATTTTTGGTAGAATTTGCATATCAATTAATTAAGCTAGGCCTGCATCCTATTTCGCTTGATTTCCATTCAATTGTCATACACATATTTTCATTGTGTAATACTACAATTATGCTGCATTCACAATGACTATTGGAGCATTTGCTTCTTAGGGGAAATTTTTCTTTTGTCTTTAATAATGAGAAGCAGATTGTTGATTAAGTACAATGATTAAAGCTTTTATTAGGGGAGCCTGATACAGGTTTGTTCTTCTAAGAAGAAAAAGTTCAATTTAATTTTTAATAAATGCATGCCACTTTCACAATTCCTCTCTGTCTTCCCCTTCATAGTACTGATGTTTACAAATACCTAGCAGAGACATTTACAGCATTTAAACATACATGAAAATTTTTCTTATTTTTTGATGTAAAATTCTGTTCAATTTTATCTCCTGTAGGCCCATTTCCAGTAGAAAAGATTAATTTGTTCACAGTTTTGTATAAATAATTGTGTTCCAGTCACTAAAGATCATAGGTCACCGGTCGTGTTTCAGTTGTATGTTTTTCAGCTGTCCCAAACTTGAAGGTATGACTTGACACACGAATGGGAACACTGATAAAAGTTGACACTGACAGTGAGAACTGCTAGTTTTCCCTGCTGCACTGTCCACACAACTAGCATTTATTTCTCACAAGAAATTTCTGTTCATCTTGCAAAATGCCAAAATCATGCCTTTTAATTTGTAGTAATTTAATTCCTAACATTTCAACACAAATGGCTTTAAAAATAAAAAGGAACAAAGTAATTACATTTAATTTCATGGTTTTAGATTCCTAAAAGCCATCATATTCTCTTGTGTAATTGAAGACTTCCATTACAGAGGGGAAGGGAAAAAAATGTGTGAAAGTTTTACCCTTCTTTTGGAACAAAAGAAGAAAAAAATTATGTTGTCATTCCATCTAAGATTTACTATAAAAAGATTATGCTGGTGAGTCTGTGCTCTCTAGAAATGCAGAAAGCACTCAAAAATTGAAGAAAGGCCTGAATCTACTAGAAGAATGCCTCATGATTTCTACATAAATAGCTATTTGAATTTTAAAAAATATCCCAGAAAGGTAACAGTCTATTTTTGTGTTTCTGTATTTCATTGTGTTTCTTTATTTCATGTAAAGACATCTCATGAAATATAGAAATACATTATGAACTTAATAAAGTAAGTTCAGAAGTAGATAATTTTAAACAAGAAGCTTTTAATTTATTTTTATTTTCTTGGGGCTCGATAGATAGTTCAGTAGGTCAGGCACTCTGCAGCCAGCCCTGAGTGTTCCTGAGTGCAGAGCCAGGAGTAACCCCTGAGTTTCACCAGGCCTGCCCCACCAAAATAAAAACAAACAAAATTGTTTTTGTTTCAGTTCAATAGACTTCACTGTGTGTCATAGTTATAATAGAGTATACCGAATATGATTGGCATAATCAGGAAAGCTGCTAAATAATTAGACAAGGTAGTCTAGGTATCAAAGAGATCTCTAATATTATCATGAAGAAGACTACATATATTGTTGCTATAGTATTGGGGCTTTCTAGTCATGGCCTCATGGAAAGATTTATGATTTGTAATATTTATAGATTCTCATATAGAAATAATATAACATTTACCTAAAGTACTTCTCTCTTTTTAAATATACTTTTATTTTGTTAACACTGGCTTATAAGAATAATTTCATTTCTACTTTTTGTCCTTAATATTCCGTTCCCAGAAGGGAACTCAAGTAAACTTTTAAGAGTTAACACAGATTTCAAAAGGAAATCATGTATTGCTAGGAACCGACTGGTACCTTCTTGGAATATATTTCCCTGTAAAGATTTTCTTTTTAGCTCTTGAGAACATTTCAGGATCAACTGTCAAGTCTTAGTTAAAATTAATTTGCTCTTTGAAAACTTTTCTTGCTATTCTTGTTGGATTTAGTTACTGTTCTTTACAACTTCTTATAATATCTTTGGGCTTTACTCTGGGATTTTATTACCATGTTTCTTAAAATTTTAAATGTTGGTTATGTACACATATCTGGGTAAAGGTAAATGTCATACTTTCTCCTGTTTATGGGAAATTTCATCTTGAGGTAACTTAATACGTGTGTTTTTTTTGAAACCTATAAAGAAATATGTCTGCATTTATGTTCATAATTATCAAATATTAATAAATAAAATTGCATATTTTAATTCTTAAATTTTTCAAATAAATCATAAATATCTAATGTGAGGACATATTATAAATTTGAACTTCTTTGAATGTAGTGATTCAGTTGAACCATTCAAATCTTGAAAGTGATAGTATATTTGGCAATCACAGTGTATTCATCTTTCCAAAACCTTTTTTAATCAATTAAATAAGCATCACTGTATCACTGTATCACTGTCATCCCATTGTTCATCGATTTGCTCTAGCAGGCATCAGTAATGTCTCCATTGTGAGACTTGTTACTGTTTTTGTCATATTGAATACGCCATGGGTAGCTTGCCAGGCTCTGCCATGCAGGCGAGGTATCTAGGTAGCTTGTTGGGCTCTCTGAGAAGTACAGAGGAATCGAACCCAGATCAGCTGTGTGCAAGGCAAATGCCCTACTTGCTGTGCTATCGCTCCAACCCCATAATTATTCATATGAATAACAATAACACTGTCAATGTCATCCCATTGCTCATTGATTTGCTTGAGCAGGCACCAGTAACATCTCCATTGTGAGACTTGTTGTTACTGTTTTTGGCATATCGAATACGCCATGGATAGCTTGCCAGGCTCTGCTATGAACAATAATAAAAAATACGAATTTGATGGTTCCTTAGTTTAAAAAGAATCACTTTAAAAGGAGCCAGGGGATAGTACAGCAGTAAAGGTGTTATGCTAAGCATGTGATCAAACTAGTTCAACCCACACTACCATGGATTCTACTATATCTGGGTACAGGCCAGAAGACCCCTATGCAATTTCCAGTGCAACTCAAGCACCACCTGGGTGGCCTAGTTAGTTCCTGACCCTTTAGGGCCTGAGTTGTACCATATAATCCCTGCATCCTTTAAGTGCTGGGTTGGTTGACCAACAATCATAGGTTCATCTGAGCAACTACCCACCCAGTCAAAAAAAATTAAATACTAAATTATAATTTAAGTACAGTAACCAAAATATGAATATGGATACACCATGGGGAGTTTGTGAGACTCTCCCATGTGGACAGGAAACTCAGCAGCTTGCCAAGTTCTCCCAGAGGGAGAACTAGCCTATAAAATGTCTTCTGGGAGTTTGGTTTTAAGTCTCTGGGTGTGGGCCGTTGGTGGGATTACATGACGCTGGGGACAATCCCTGGGTGTGACCACCTAGCTACTGGAAAATGGGAAATATGGGCAGAAGAGGCCCAGTCCCAATCTGAGCAGGCTTGGAGGTCTCAGCCCCGGTCCCACACACCTGGGTTCCTCACCAGTACCTTCATGCATAAGGCTCATCTAACATGTGGGGTGGGGCCTTGAGCATGGCTGTGACTAGACTCCGGAGGTCTTTGGCCTTGGGAGTGCTGCTCAGAGCGGGGAAGGAAGCTGGAACTCATCCCCTCTGAGGGGCTCCGGGGAAGACAGCCAGGTGTGTGGGCAAGAGACTCTCTGTGTCGCTCTCTTCTGGGAGCTTGGTTTTAAGTCTCTAGGTGTGGGCCATTGGTGGGATTACATGTCATTGGGAAGAACAAGTAAAGAGAGGCTGCTAAAATCTCAGGGTTAGGACTAATGGAGACATTACTGAGACCGCTCGAGAAATTCAATAATCAACGGGATGATGATGATGATGATGATAATGAACAAGATAAGTAAACTTTATATATATATGTACATATATACACATATATATGTATATGTATGTGTGTGTATGTTGGAATGGGAAGGAATGGGAGTGAAGATAGACGGTCAGCAACTACATCACCTATGCTTTGCTGATGACAACGTTCTAATAACACCAAACACTAGCCAAGTGGACTAGCCAAGTGGCACAAATGCTGGCAGACTTCTACCATGAGTGAGGAAAGGTCGGACTACAGCTGAATCTCATGAAGACAATGTTTATGAGAAACGAACTAGTTCCTGATGTTCCATTTGCTCTCAATGGAACAAACATCTCCGATTGTAGCAGTTATGTATACCTAGGTCAAGAGCTCAACATGACAACCTGGCACCTAAGCTTCACAGGAGGAAGAGAGCAGCATGGCACGCCTTCAAGAGTATCGAAGAAATGGTTAAGGGGATGAAGAACTTCTGGTTCCAGGCACATCTTTTCGACTCCACCGTTCTTCCTGCACTAGCATACACCTCAGAGTCCTGAGTCCTACAAAAACAGGATGAGAATGCTATTCGGATATCCCAAAGAGGAGTCGAAAGGGTTATGCTTGGAGTATCTCGTTTCACTCAAGTGAGAAGGAATCCGGAGTTCTGACCACCAGCCAATGATGAAGAATCAGGGACTCTCTTGCTTGCCAAGGCGTCAAAAATCAGATGGGCCGACCCAGAGACTTATTGAAATGCATCTAGACTGTGAGCTGAGCTAAAACAACAGAAATCCAAAACTGCGCAGCCACAACAGCGGCTGCTCAAGCTCCTATAATCTTCATTCTCAATAATGGAAAACAAACTATCAAATGAAGCCTTTTAAGTAGGTTTGATTGTTGGAAGAAAATTCCAAATAATAATAATCAGTTCTCTGTTGAAATATTAAATGTATCCAAAGTATAGAGAGAACAAAGTGAAGATTATTGACCACTCAGGTGTGGTGGGCGGGTGGGAGGGGGGTATATTGGGGTTCTTGGTGGGAGAACAGGTGCACTGGTGAAGGGATGGGGGTTTGATCATTATATGACTGAGACTTAAACCTGAAAGCTTTGTTACTTTTGTCACGGTGATTCAATAAAATAAAATTTAAAAAAAAATCAGATGGGCTGGACACGTAAGGCAATTTCCAGATGACTGTTGGACTAGAGCTGTTACTGACTGGATTCTACTGGACGTCAAAAGAATGCCTGGCCGCCCACCTATGAGATGGTCAGACTTATTTGTCAAGACCCTGAACAAACGGTTGGGGGCTGGAGTGATAGCACAGCGGGTAGGGCGTTTGCCTTGCACACAGTTTATCCAGGTTTGAATCCCAGGATCCCATATGGTCCCCCGAGCACTGCAGGGGTAATTCCTGAGAGCAGAGCCAGGAGTAAACCCTGAGCATTGTTGGGTGTAACCCCCCCCAAGAAAGAATAAAAAAGAACCTGAACAAATGGTTTGAGGCTTTTTGTATTCCTGGAGTGAGCAGACGCCATTGGGCTACACTAGCACACGACAGGGGCGAATGGAGAAGTTACTGGCGCCCACTCAAGCAAACTGATGAGCAACGGGATGACAAGTGATACAAGTGATGTATATATGTATACATGTACATATGTATATGTGCATATGTGTACATGTGTATATATAAATATAGGTGTATATGTGTATACATAAACTCAAATTTTAACTTGCTTAACAAAATTATTAATCTTTCAGCCCACACTCTTAAATTTTAAATGCAAGTGAAAACTCCAAGTTATCCTGTAAAATAACAGAACCGAGTCATTTAAGTTTCTTCATTTTAACAAGCTCACTTATTGTTTGTTTGCATCCTGTCAGCTAACTTCAATCTTTTGTTATGAAGGTGTAAATATAAAAGGTACAAATATCAGTAATAAGCTAAACAGTATAAAAAACAATTATTTACACTAGTTCAAAAATAACATAAGAACAAATCTAATAAATGTAAATGTTTAAGGAGAAAACTAAAAAGCTGATAAATGACATTACAAAAGACATAAATTATGAAGAAACACATTGTCATACATTATAAGAGAACATTGTAAAATTGTCTACTTTCTCCAGCTACATTTCAAATCTAAATTAATTTCTGTCAAGTCCCAGTAGGATTTTTAATGAAACTTGACAAGTTCTTTCTAAATTTTATTTGTGAGTGCAAATATGCAGAATAAAAGAATGACAAATAAAAGGGGGATGCCATTGATCTATCACAAATCAAGTCTTATTTTAATACTAAGTAATTAATGCTGTGGTATCAGAATGGAGATAGATGCAGTAACTCGATGGGGGAGGAGGGGTGGAATACAAAACTCCAAAATAAACTCAGACAGGTAGGAACACTTGATGTATAATGGAGGTGG
Organism: Sorex araneus; assembly: GCF_027595985.1. NCBI lineage: Eukaryota > Metazoa > Chordata > Mammalia > Eulipotyphla > Soricidae > Sorex > Sorex araneus. The sequence continues at coordinate 22,061,539 of NC_073305.1, forward strand.
CTTATCCTTTCATGAGGCATTGAGTAGATTGGAATAATTACCAAAATATACCTTAAAAAGAAATCATTCTTTACTTCACTTTGGACCTTCTATTCTAAATCAATTTAAAAATAAACTAAAAGTGGACATAGGGACATAGTTATTAGAGATAAGGAAATTCATTCCTAATATTCACTATAGTTTTGATTGGAGTTATGTTCAGCTCTCTCTAACTGCTTTTGGGGGTTAAAAATGGCAATGCACAGGGGCTGCACCCAGTTTTGTGCTGGGGAGTCATGTGCTCAGGGCAACATGTGATACTGATGTAGGCAGGTAGATAGGAAAAGGCCCTTGGCAATGAAAATTGAGATTTAACAGAGTCTCTGGGAAGGAGACTCTTAAGATGTGCAGATTCAAGAAAACAAAAGACCCGGAAGAAACCATCAGCAGACCCTGAGGATAATGGACCCCTCCCCAGGAGGTTCCCCAAAGAAGGCCATCACCACTCCCAACCTCCCTGGTAACCTTAGCAACGAACTTTTAACTGGAAAGAAACCCCATGTGGGTGGGGGCAGGTTGAAGAGACCCTATAAAAGACACCTTGAACAAAGGAAGGGCGCACATATGCTGCCTGAGCCCATGTGCTGCTTGTGCCATGTGGCCGAGCACATGTGGTTCCCCGAGCACATGTGTCGCCCGCATCTCCCCCCTTGAGATGTGTACTTTCATGCTTTAGTGTCCAGTTCTAGAATGTATGTAGAGCTTCCTCCACCATTGGAGAAGCCCGCATTCTCTCTTGAGCGCGTTACTCCTACTGGTTTTTCTTTTCCACTTATCCCTTCCTCCTTCCCTAAGACCTTCTAAATAAAATCTGCTACTTCACTGCTTGTCTACTCCTGAAATTCTTTTCCGAGAGCGAGACAAGAACCCAGTAACCCTGGGTCCCAGGTGTTTGAGGTGGTTGGAGAGAAAGTGACCGTCTTTCTCCTCCCCGCTTCACGAAAGTCACCCGTGGGGCCCACCGACATCAATACCTACACCTGAATCTAGGCACCCACATGCAATGCATATACTCAGCCCATTGGGCTTTATCTCTGGCCCTGATTCCATACTGTTATATATGGCAACTCACTATTTGACATTTCTTCAGCAAAATAAAAGCATAAAATAACACAATTTGTTCAACCTGGTGAAGGTTAAGCTAAGATTTAATTTTGTAGGAATGAATTGAATTCAGTGGGGAGACTTTTAAAATAAGATCTATGATTATCTATACATGTAATATCCTTAGTTATTTACAAATGGAATTTTACATACAAAAAGCTTAGGTTCTATATAAATTTGGATTTCCAATGGTCCTAACATAAGAATTCATCTATTAGAGGGGACCAGAAATAAAGATCGTCTCTTAAGATATTTCACAAAAAAATTGTGATAAATTCAAATATGAGAGGTTAAACTTTCTGACTTTTAAGCTACAAAGCCAAATACATCAGTTCTAATTTCAGAATTCTCCAGGCTTCAAGTACTGTAAGATGGCAATTAGTTTATTGTTCATATTTGCATAAATAGGAGATTGTGCACGGACTAAAATGAATTCAGCAATTTCTAAAAAGAAATAAAATGGAAGGATTGAAAAGGGAAATAAAAAGATGAGAAAGTGCCATTTACTCTAACTGGAAATTTTTCTTTTTTGTGATTAGCACACAAATTAATAGTTTATCCTTCAGCCCAAAGCAGCTAGAGAAGCAGATAAGTTCTTCAATTAGTAAAATCAATCAACAGGATGACTTTTGGTCACTGTTGAGCAGACTTGCTCTCAGCCAGGGACACAGAGAGGAAATGTGCTGCATCCCATTAACAACTCAAGGATCCACCTCATTCTTCACAAAGAGGTTTAATTTAGTAAAACAAAGAAGTGGGAGATATTTGTTCTGCTTGCTCCACAATACACTATCTCAATTGTTCTCCTCTAGAGAAAAAATGATGGATGCTTTTAGCTCTGAATCAACCGCCAAATTGGACTCCTTTCCTTTACCCATTGTTAGCATTAATCCCATTTGACTATGCTGCTATTGTTTTAAAGATAGTACAAAGAAATTAAATGGTGTTAATTTACTTGCTGCTAGATTTTTAAAGGTTTGAGTGGCAACTGCTTTATGACCTGACTAAATATCAAAACAAGATTGTTTTTAAGAAAATTGTTTTTACATCAATGTTGGCTTGAGTTATTTACTTTTCTTTACCACTCTTCACTTCTACTAAAATAGAATATATATTTTAATATCTTCTCCTAAACTATTGACCTAGTTTTAGATTCCACTGAGACTAAAGTCATACCATAAAACACATTTACCTGTGCCCACACAGGGCACAGTCCTGAGATAAAATTTATGTTAGCTGAAGCATAGATCTTTTGCTCATGGTAAGTGATTTCTAAGTCAAAGTTTCTGTATATTCTATGAGAAATTGTATTTTAACAAAATTGGAAGATTTGTATGTGATAATAAAATGCCGATTCTCCTGTTAATTAAAAATTAGCAAATTAAAAAAAACGTAAGATGAATTAATTATATAAACATTTAAATGTTCATACAAAGTGATAAGGATCAAATCTTTTATTTATTGATGAAGTAAAATATATACCCAAAAGATAATGCATGTAATCAACAAAATTAAAGAGTTTATACTTCGAAAAGATAAATAAGGGGAGGACAAAATCTATTAAAGAGACAGAGAAATGAAAGTGCCAGAATTATAATAAATGCTACAGAAATAAAAGGACACTGATATTATCATGAACATGTAAACAAATTAGGTGACGTAGAAGAAATAGACAAATCTTCAGACTTATACAACCTTCTAATCCTCCATTGGGAAGAAATTTATAGCTTATCAGATCAAATTTATAGCTTGATCAATCACAAGTACAGAAATAAAAATTATAATTAACATTCTCCATAAGAACTAAAATCCAAGGCCTATTGGTTTCACTAGTGAATTCTGCCAAACTATCAGAAGGTACAATATTATTCTTCTGAAACTTTCTACATAAATAAAAGAGAGAACATTCCTAATCACATTTTACAAGGCCAACATTACCCTGGTCCTCAGACAAAGATAGCATATAACATATATATGTGTAAACATACGTAAAAAATATACACACATATATGCAGATAGATAGATATAGATGACATTGATATAGAATCTGAGAGATAGCTCAATGGTCAAGGGTACATGTGTTGCATCATTGATCCCTGAACTCTATTACTTCCTGGTGGCCCAAGAATCAAACTGTTTAGTCTGTTTGGCTGAGTTTCATTAGTAGGTGTGATACCAAAGACCCTCTAAACACTGTTTAGGAGGCTTCTCTCTCCAAAATGAGATATGGTGTACTACATGAATTGATTTGCATAAATTGAACTGTGTTTGCACCCCTGGAATGAAATCCAACTTGATCATGATGGATTATACCCTTTATATATTGTTGGATTTAATTTACCAACATTTTGTTGAAAATTTTTGCATCTATGTTGACCAAGATCTCTGCTTGGATGCAAGCCCAGAAAATATAACATATATAATAGAAAACATAAGCAAAACACTTATGAGCATCAATCCCAGAGATACCTTTGGAGACCTAATCCAATTAGCAAAGGAAACAAAGGCAAAACAAACTCATACCACATCAAACTGAAAGGATTTTATACAGCAAAATTACTCACCACAAAAATGAAAAGGTAACCTATTGAATGAGGGAGGATAATTGCACACCATATAACTGACAAGGGCTTAATATCTAATATAGATAAAGGAGCTATATGACACAACAAAACATTTGAAATTCTGCCCCAAAAGTTGAACAGTAGAGTTGAATAGCCATTTTGCTAAAGAAGAGGCACATATATACATACATACACATGGGAGCACTCCATTAACTTCAGCCAGTCAATGTCTAAACTTTGCTTCTCCTTTTGAGAACAGTTCTCTGATTGTATATTTTCTGTGTAAGGCTCTGCCACATATTTTTAAAAGTCTCAAGTCCTAGGCAAAGTGCTACATCAATAAATAACCTTTATTAAAGATCTAGGGTACTCAGAACCAAAAGGTATCATCTCTCTATAAACTTTGCAAATCCTCCATCTTCTCAATCTCCTAGAATCTGTTTTAAATCTCTGGTCAGGTCAGCTCCATTTCCACAAGGCACCAATATTACACCAACTTTTACAAATCATCCATCTGTTGCTTCAGGCCAATTATTCTCAAATCTCCAGATACTTTTGATAAATATCTAAGAAGTAGGTGATCCACAGAGCACACTGCAAGAATTAGTGCAAAGAATAAAATTTTTCTTTGGAAATATCCCCAAAGCATAGCAACTTCTATAGAAACAAAAATATTCTAATCATTCTTGTTCCAAGTAAATACAGAATTCAAGAAGACAACATAATGGATGCTTTTACTGAAAGGAAGAGAAAGCAAATTTTCACTGCAAAACAAAATATCAATTAAGTTCTAAAGCACTTATTTAACTGCACACTTAATAGAATTTTGTTACCTTGAGCTGAAGAGGGGTGGAAAAGCTTACAAGAATAGTCAATTTTGCTCAGTTCATATTTTTTCCATTGGTAATATCAATGTAACATGCAAAATATCTAAATTTTCAAAAGAATATATTATCTATTTTCATAGAACATGGAATCTAAATCTTTGATTTTCAGGCAACGATTACTTGGTGCAAATGTGAAAGAAATTTAGTGAAGGGGTAATTAAAATAAACACTAAGTAATGATGACTTCTCATATTTTGTTTAGAACGCTACATGCATATGTTTTAGCAGACTTATTTTCCTAAATCTGTTAATTTTCAAAAAGTACTAAACCTGATTAACATGCCATAAGTCTCTTTCCCTAGGGTGATTATGGAAATTAAGCCTGGTGGGTACTAAGAAGAGATTGAGCAAATAGTGACAATCTAGCCCATGAATATCCAGGTGATCGCTGGTTCACCATGGACACTCAGAACTGAGTTTAAATGAATGAACTGGTAAAGAAATCACATAGGAGCATGCATTAGTTTCCTGATAGATGATCTCAGATAACCTCATAACTGCCTGGACACTTGTTAGAACACAAATTCCAACCCTTCTCCCTAACCACCCAGACCTGCTTCCTTAGTTTCTGATTCTGCAGGTCAAGTACAAGAATTTGCATTTTGAACAAGATCCCAGTTACTGCTATTGCAACAGTTCTCATAACCACACCATGTGAGCCCCTATTGCTGTAGGGTTCTGGTGCATATATCTTTAAATGCTCACAAACACACACTATTACTCATTCTTTTTTTCTATAATGTATAATCATAATTTCTCACACTAACCATGAGAAACCAACTGTCAAACTGGGCAACTTAACACATGTTTATGAAACCACCTCAGCTATGTGGTTACAAACTGGGAAGGCTGGTATTAAAGGTGAGTCTTGGGAATCTTCCCTGCAGCTAGGTATCATTCTCTACATGGAAGTTTTAGAATACCCATTTAATATATTCAGAATCACTAGTCCTCTGTATTTTTTCTTGTATAACACATTCATCTTCACCCAGCCCTGTTTAAATAACTCGACAGAACCAAACATGCTATCAATTGAACTGTTATAATTTAAAAAGCACTGTATAACTGCACTGTTGTCCTGTTGTTCACTGATTTGCTCGAGTGGGCACCAGTAATGTCTCTCTTGTGAGATTTGTTGTTACCGGTTTTGTCATATTGAATACACCACAGTAGCTTGCCAGGCTCTGCTGTGTGGTGGGATACTCTCGTTAGCTTGCTGGGCTCTCCAAGAAGAATGGAGGAATTGAACCAAGGTTGGCCGCGTGCAAGGCAAATGCCACTCCTGCTATGCTATTGCTCCAGCCCATAAATTTACGTTAGGAAAAAAATACATTTTGTCAATATTTTAAAGTTCAGGGCTAGATTTCTAATATAATTGGTATAAATATCAGTTTACACTATAACCTGAGAGAGATAATGACTTCTGTTTCCAATTCCAATAACTGTGGAAATGAGACTGTCATCCTGTTGCTCATCGATTTGCTCGAGTGGGCACCAGTAACATCTCCATTGTGAGATTTGTTGTTACTGTTTTTGGCATATTGAATACGCCATAGGTAGCTTGCCAGGCTCTGCCATGCGGGTGGGATTCTCTCGGTAGCTTGCTGAGCTTTCCAAGAGGGATGAAGGAATTGAACCAGGGTCAGCTGCGTGCAAGGTAAACGCCCTACCCGCTGTGCTATCAATCCAGCCTGGAAATGAGACTAGCTACTGAAATTAACTAAAACTTCCTCTAAATTTCAGTAGGATTTCTAGTATCTTTCCCACTCTGCAAATAAAAATTTGGGGTTATTTTGAATTTCTCACATTCTAGCCTAGCCTTCCTTCCCAGTATAGAAATAAACAGACAAGGGGGTATAGTGCCACCAGCAGGTCAACCTGTACCTATGGGGCCAGGGCATCAGCAGCCTGATGGTGCCTTCAGAGTTCCAGATATCCCAAAATTGCTGCTGTGTCTTTAGCCAGACCCCAATGACTTGGGGTCAAGTTTACCAAGAAATTAAATGGCCAAAAGTTAGGCATGTGGGAGCCAATCCCACAAACCACCTCCAGCTCACCTATATAAACTCATTTATTGACCTTATTTCAGAGACCCATAAATCTCAAAAAATATCAAAAGAAGCAGTTAGGGCTGGTGGTGCGGAGGTAAGCGGGAGCCCGTGACTAAGAGCTCCAAGGGCATCCTCCCCTCAGGTCCCCAGTTTTCCAGTAGCTTGGCAGTCACACCCACAAACTGCCCCTGGTGCCATGTAATCTCATCAATGGCCAAGATCCAGAGACTATAAACTAAACTCTCAGAATAGAGCTCCATAGAATGTCCTGACACTGCGCCAGATTGTCTTTAACGGGGCACCTTGGAGGGGGGTGGGTTGAGTTGCCCTCACCACCTCAAACAAAACCCCGGCAGCCAAAAACCTCCAGAACTCAACTGCTGCCATGCCCAAGGCCGCTGTCCACATGCTAGAATGAGCCTCACCCAATAGGGGACAAGCCTCACCGAAGACAGAATGGATCTCACCCAAGAGCAAACCAGCAGAAAAACCCAGGTATGTGGTAACCCATGATTGAGACATCCAAGCCTGTTTGAAAAGGGACTGGGCCTCCTCCCCCCAGGTCCCCAGTTTTCCAGTACCTTGGCAGTCACACTCTCAAACTGCCCCCAGTGCACTGTAATCTCATCAACAACCAAGACTCAGAGAGTATAAACTGAAGCTCCCAGAAGAGAATTACACAGAATTTCCTGGATATTATATTCTATCCATAACAACCAAAATAAAACAAATTGTCTAGCATTGCCTTTTTGGCAGGTTTGAGTGGTGGTGGGACTGGTGTAAAAATATTGAATGTAACCAAAGTAGAGAGAGAGTATGGGGGAAATTGTCTGCCATACAGGCAGGGGAAGGGTTGGAACGGGTGTGTGGGAGGAAATACTGGGGATTTGGGTGGTGAAAAATGTCGACTGGTGAAGGGGTGGGTGCTTGATGATTGTATGACCAGAGCTCAATATGAAAATTTTGTAACTATATCTCACAGTGAATCAATAAAAGGGGGGAAATGATAATAATAAAATAAAATTAAGATTTTGAATAAAAAAAGTAATGTGGAGTTCATGCCCAATTCAATCAGCTTAATCATGGCTGAATAAATATCAGTACTCCTACATTATTAAAAATAGAAAGAAACAGACGCACACACATATATAAAATATATCACTGTACCACTATATCACTGTCATCTCACTGTTCATCAATTTACTCGAGTGGGCTCCAGTAATGTCTCCATTTATCCCAGCCCTGAGATTTTAGCGGCCTCTCCTTACTCCTTCCCAATGATTGGAGGCTCTTTTCAGGGTCAGGGGAATGAGACCTGTTATTGTTACTTTACTTGGCATACTGAATATGCCACAGGGAGCTTGCCAGGCTCTTCCACACAGGATATATAATATACAGAAATATATATAACAACTCTATGCAAGTGTTTCCTCCAGGACATATTTACTCTATCCCTGCAGGTAAAATAACTAAAGTTAATAAGTCAATGGGGCTGAGCGATAGCACAACAGGTAGGGCATTTGCCTTGCATACCGCCTTCCCGGGTTCGATCCCCAGCATCCCATATGGTCCCCTGAGCAACGCCAGGAGTAATTCGTAATTCCTGAGTGCAAAGCCAGGAGTAACCCCTGTGCATCGCCGGGTGTGACCCAAAAATTTAAAAAAAAATTTAAAAAAGTTAATAAGTCAATGGAAAACCCCAAGGACAAGCAGGATCTTGCCCATCAGCATGAGAACACTCATGTAGTCAGTCTCAAGCACATGAACACAGGCTGATTTCTCTATAGCCAGAAGAAACACTGAAGTGGGGGAATCCAGGCATCGTGTCAACAACCATTGGTTTCCAAGATGGCAGACCAGCAATGGGATTTTTTTTGTGGTTCAAGCAGGGATGTGGATCTCAATCTGGCTCCTAAATTAGGTCTATCAGGGACAGCAGAGAAATAAAAGAACTGAAGAGATAGAATTTGAAAATTCTTCATTAGTTTTTCTGCAGGTGTCTAGAGGATGCAACCCAGTAAAGCAGCCTGAGAAGAAATCTGTCCCAACCTAATTAACCCCTATTGTCAATCAACTCTCCAAAGGATGATGGTATGATCATCTGAGCTCTTCGTCTGAGGGTACTATCTTATGCATACAGCAAAATCCCCAGGTATTCATTGATCATCTTCAAATGAATTAGGGGTGTTAGAAAACTCTAAGCATTAACCTCCTACCCTAGACTTTCTTTACACTAGCATCTAAAGCAGGGATTCAGAGAAAATAAATTATAGTCTCAAATTTCTAATTAAAAAATAAAAATTTAATGGAAATTTAAAGTGAGAATATATGTAAACTGGTAGATTCCAATTTTAAGATGCAGAAAAACATTTTTTCTCACAGTAACATACTTTTGGGCCTGAAATGTTAATGCCAAAAATATTGCTTTTAGGTCAAAAATATTCATTTAGGCCTAAATTAAAAATTGGATTGAGGACAATAATTGCAATTCACTAAGGTGAGAAATATTATTTTAATTATGAAACTATATTCTAAATATCTATAGGTACAAAATACTTAATGGGAAAAATTCAGCAGAGAAAAAACCACTTTGGAAAAAAATGGTAATTTTTTGTATCTTTCATTTATGTACCAAGATAAAAAAAATTGTTTGCAAATGTAGTTACCATGAAGTTATTTATTTATAGATATATATGCAGAGATTCTCTGGCCCGCATGCCTGGCTGTCTTCCCCAAGGCCCCTTGGAGGGGATGGGCTCCAGCTTCCCTCCCCACCCAGAGCAGAGCTCCCAGAGGCCGAAGACCACCGGAACCTAGCCGCAACCATTCTCAAGGCCCCTCTCCACACATTCAGACAAGTCTCACGCATGAAGGTACCGGCAGAGGAACCCAGGTATGTAATCCCATCAACAGCCAACATCCAGAGACTTAAAAGCAAGCTCCCAGAAGTGCGCGGCCGCAAAGCTATCTATGAATAAGTATGAATAAGTATGAAAATGTGTAAATCTGTTACTGTACCCTCATGGTGACTCACTAATTAATAAAATAAATAAATAAAAATTTTAAAAAGGTATCTCCTTTTTTATGAATGAAATTTATTAAAAAATTATAATAAATAAATCATAAAATTATATAAAATAATAAAATTATAATAAAATAATGATTTATAAAATAATAATTATAATAAAAATATAAAATTTCACACATTTTCATACTTATTCTACACAATACATATTAAAGATATATTATAACCTACTTCTCCCTCTGGGAGAAACTAGCAAGTTACTGAGAGTTTCCTGCCCACATGGGACAGCCTCACAAGCTTCCCATGGTGTATCCATATGCCAAAGCCAGTAACAAGCTGGATCTCGTTCTTCTGACCCTGAAAGAGCCTCCAATGCGGCATTGTTGGGAAGGTTGAGTAGAGAGAGGCTTCTAAAATCTCAGAGAGAGCACAAATGGAGAGGTTACTGAGACCGCTCAAGAAATTAGATGATCAACGGGATTTTGTGATTCATGATTCGTGATATATACAATTTCTAATTACCCACAATCTGTTAGGAAGGGAGACTCCATGGGTTAACTAATGATTCTTTTTTTTTTCTTTGTTCTATTTTTTTCCCAGATTAGTAGTTCCTGGGAGTAGACTAGGGAGTTCTCAGGAACTGCACTTAGCCTGGTGTTTAGGAGATCACATAGTAAGAGGGATCAGAATCAGGCCTCTTTCATAAAAATTCTCCAGTCCTTTCAGTTATCTCCCTGGCTCACTTAATGTTTCTTTTTACAAAGCAATTATAATCATATAAGTCATTGGATTTCACATGTTTAACCACAATCTAGAGAAGTGCATAATTTTAATTGACCCAATACACATATATGCATATATATGTACACAAATATGGGTATTAATTAAAACAAATTGAAGCAATATCTCCCCATATTGGAAGCTTCATGTGACCCTTTAACTATCAATTTCCTTTTGAAAATCTTGTTTCAATACCTATTGTTCCTCTTTTGCAGAGAATTCTGGCTTAGATGAGTATTCTCTGGATGGGGTATTAATCCCATGATAAAATGAGAATTAAGAGGCATTAAAAATTCTTGTTCTCTCCAAATGAGTGTGTTCATATAACTAAACGTGAATACTTAGAACCAGTTTAGATATCCACTCTTGGCACTGTAGCCAACTGACAGGTTGGGGGAAAGCAATTAATTCTGCCCTTTGAGCTGAGGTTCCCTCTAGTAAAGCTCTGGCTTCCAAAACCCGGGTCAGACTAGTCACAGCATGTTCCACATTGAGTTCCTTTATAGACTAGGCTGCTTCCCTACAGCCAATAAACCAAGTTGTATCTGAATTACCCAAAGGAGGTAACTTTTTTAAAAAAATTATTTATTTATTTTATTAATTAGTGAGTCACCATGAGGTTACAGTAACAGATTTACACATTTTCATACTTGTGTTTCCCTCATACAATGTTCAAGCACCCCTTCCTCTACCAGTGTCCATTCTCCACCACCAGTGAACCCAGTATCCCTCCCACCTCCCAATACCATCCCTTCTTCCCACCCCCCCCCGCCTCTGTGGCAGGGCATTCCCTTTTGTTCTTTCTCTCTCTCCTTTTGGGTGTTGTGGTCCTCAATAGGGGTACTGAGTGGCCATCGTGTTCAACCTATAGTCTACTTTCAGCACGCATCTCCCCTCCCGACCGGGTCCTCCAACCAGAGCTTACTTTATGTTCCCTTCTCTATATGAACTGCCTTTTCCCCCAGCATGTGAGGAGAGCTTCCAAACCATGGAGCCAACCTCCTGGTACTTATTTATACTGTTCTTGGGTGTTAGTCTCCAACTCTGTTATTTTATATTCCACAGATGAGCGCAATCTTTCTATGTCTGTCTCTCTCTTTCTGACTCATTTCGCGTAGCATAAAACTTTCCATGTTGATCCACTTATATGAAAAATTCATGACTTCATCTGTTCTAACAGCTGCATAGTATTCCACTGTGTAGATGTACCAAAGTTTCTTTAACCAGTCATCTGTTCTCGGGCCCTTGGGTTTTTTCCAGGTTCTGGCTATTGTAAACAGTGCTGCGATGAACATATAAGTGCAAAAGTCGTTTCAACTATACTTTTTGCTTCTCCAGGATATATTCCCAGAAGTGGTATTGCTGGGTCGAATGAGAGCTCAATTTCTAATTTTTTGAGAAGCATCCATATTGTTTTCCAAAAGTGCTGAACAAGTCGGCATTCCCACCAACAGTGTAGAAGGGTCCCTTTCTCCCCACATCCCTTCCAACAGCGGTTGCTTTTGTTCTTTTGGATGTGTGCCATTCTCTGTGGTGTGAGGTGGTATTCAAAGGAGATACCTTTTAGATGAAGATCAGAATACATTTATTCGATCACCTCTGTAGAATTAGAATTTGAGTCTTAAAAAAAAAAAAGCAAGTTACAAAAACATGGTTTTCTCTCCACCTTCATTTAAAATTTTGCCAGATTGCTTAACAAACCTGACTTGTTCTTTTGCATAAACACAGAAATATTAGAGAACTCTCAATTTGGGGCACCTCATTATTACTGAGAAGTCCTGGGGGTGGACTAAAGACAGGAGGCACACCAATAACGGCATTAATCTCATCTGGCACATCAGAGTTACCCAGGCCTAGCCATAAAATGTCCCACGATGAACTGGATGGCCTCAAGTCTTCAGGTTGAACTGGAGGTGGCCTTGGGCCTCATTTTCCATTGAGGCAACCTGGCAGAGAGGAGTCCATCCCATCCCTTCTTCAGGGCTAGGGGAGATCCTGGTTTCCAGATTTTTTCTTGACGCTAAAAGTAGAACCCAGGCTGAGTTAATCATTACAGATTTCCAGATTCCCCATTCTCCATAGTAGTGATGATTTCTAGTCTTTCCTTGAGCCAGCCTGCCTCTAGGGTCTCCCTTAGGTTTGTAGGGTACTTGAAACAGTACCTGTTAAATATCTGCTCCTGTTAAATACCTGTTCCTGTCATTTAGACCAATCCCTGACTGTTCCCCTGGTAGAGGGCTTTGGGGACCCATAGCCGGTTTTTCCTATCTGTATGAGGGATAGGCCCTATTATAGAGAGGAAAGACTTATCTGGATTTATGCAAACCAACATAGTGCCACAAAGCATCAAAAACATACTGACGGTACAAAAGAAGAGAAAAATAAGCATTTCACTTTATTCACAATGAGATGTAACACACCGGTTTCCTGTAGTTCCTAGTCAAAAGAAGCTAAAATCTGTAGAGATAAAGTGCACAATTAAATACCCTGCCCTTTTCACCCCAGTAAATTCTGTTGTCTCCTACTCATGGAGAAAATGAAAAGTCTCTGGTGAGCGGTCCCTGAACTTTCTGCTTTCCCACTTAATTACAAACCCGCCTATACCTATATCCATCCTTGCCTTTGCCATGGGAACAGCTGCCTCACCTCTAACAAGAATAGCTTATTACTGTTATTATTCTAGTTGTGCAACTTTTTCTTTCTTTCTTTCTTTTTGCTTTTTGGGTCACACCCAGCAGTGTACAGGGGTTATTCCTGGCTCTGCACTCAGGAATTACCCCCGGCGGTGCTCAGGGGACCATATGGGATGCTGGGAATCGAACCCCGGGTCGCCCACTTGCAAAGCAAATGCCCTACCCACTATGCTATCACTCCAGCCCTGTGCAACATTTTCTTTATATAGAGGGTAGGGTGTTTGCCTTGCACGCGGCCAACCCTGGTTTGATTCCTCTGTCCCTCTTAGAGAGCCCAGCAAGATACCGAGAGTATCCCGCCCGCATGGCAGAGCCTGGCAAGCTACCCATGGCATATTCGATATGCCAAAAAACACTAACAACAAGTCTCACAATGGAGATATTAATGGTGCTCGCTCGAGCAAATCGATGAACAACAGGATGACAGTGATACAGTGAGAGTGAATTAAAATAAAACTTCATAAAATAGTATTTCAATTTACATAAGCTATAAATTGAATTACCCAATAAAAATTTTCATTGTATCACTGTGCTATTGCTCCAGTCCAGTGAGAAACCACTATAATTACAAAGTAAAGTATAAACTATTTGTGATCTTTGATAAGATCTCCATGAGAAGGAAGGTATGTAAAAATAAGATTTCAATACTAGGAACCAGAGAGAGAGCACAGTGGGTAAAATACTTGCCTTACACCAACCTTGGTTCAATGCCCTGGAACCACATAAGGTCTCCCTGCCCCACCATGAGTGATCTCCAAGCACAGACCCAGGATTTAGCCCTGAGGACAACTAAGTGAAACTCTAAAACAACAACAACAAAAATTAATACTAGGGGCTAGAGCAATAGCACAACAGGTAGGGCGTTTGCCTTGCATGTGGCCGACCTGGGTTCGATTCCCAGCATCCCATATGGTCCCCTGAGCACCGCCAGGGGTAATTCCTGAGTGCAGAGCCAGGAAGAAACCCCTGTGCATCACCGGGTGTGATCCAAAAAAAAAAAGCAAAAAAAAAAATTAATACTAATAAGACAAAAGTGTGATAATAATATATAACCAATTATTTTACCATATTCCCTTGTGAAAAATCTGTCACTTATCCACCTTGGCTAATTAATAGTAACAGGTTATAGGACTATAGTTATTTGAAAATATTTCCTTATTATCATATAAATATTTCCATATATTTATTTATTTATTTATAACTAAAAAGCCATGTATATTGAATTTATTTTAAACATGTGATCATGTCTGTAGGAGGATTGGCAGAGGGGAAATGGAGAGAAAATAAAACTTCCACCTGGCACTGATTTTCCTGGAAACTCAGTAGCATATGTTCATGACCTTCTTCTAATAACATTCACTAACACATAAAATCCTGTGTCACTTTATTAGTACTTAGTATATGCCAAGCATGGATTTAGGTGTTAATTGTAAAAAATAAGCACAACTGGTGGATTACGTGGATTAAACTGATAGAGGTATTTTTTTGGGTCAGCCAAAATTTCCAGTACAGTTGCATCCAATATGTAAACTTAAAATAGCTTTCACACAGAAATCTGCCAAGGAATATTTGTAATAGTGTTTTATTAGTTTTTTTACTAATTGATTATTCCTAATCAACAAAGCTTGGAAGCTACCAAATTATCTTACAATAGGTGAATAAACAACGAGACATCCAGACAGTGGAATATTGTTTGATGTAAAAAGAAGTGAGCTGACAAACCCATAAAAAGATACATAATAATTTTTAAGACATACATTGTTTTACATTTTAAACAAATTAAAATGTGTTTATTTATCATAACAATAAATTGTTTAAAACAAATTTTAAAATGCAAATATTCCTGTTTTTTTTTTCAAGACTTAGTGTCTACCTACCACATCTTTATAAAATGTGCAGTGCAGTGATTCAAAATTCACTTTGATTTTTCCCACAAATGCTATTCAGGATCGATCTGCAGGCTTCAAAAAATGCTTTCGGAAAATCCATACAGGAAATACAAGACTTTCCCCAGCTAACAATTCTTTGTGTTTACTCATGACTGTCAAAAGGAAAGAACACATTATGTTACTAGTGAGTACTGCATAGTGATCTCAAATTTGGCTTTTTAAATATGCTGGCAAAGATACTAAGAGATAAAAGATACTATAATTAACAGGTGGCAGACATTTCAACAGTTATTGTAGTGAACAAATTTTTTCATAAAGGAACTTTCATTTCATTGTCACTGATGCAAGCAGCAGGGTTGGGGTGGGGGCTGAAATCCCAGCTTCATCCAATGGCTTCATCACTTGTTCTCTTTATATTTTATGATCTATGAGACAGAAAAACTGAAGAGCTAATCTTGGCTTTTAACATGGATATATTGCTGGAGTTAGCTTAGTACTTCTATAAAAGGTTGCTTTTTTCCCCTTTTGAACACATCAGTGGTACTCAAGAAATAGAAATAGAAAACTTCTACTTACCAAATATCCAATTCTTATTCACAAGGCAGAAACAGAATTGGCTTAAGTTTGACTGTAAAGTAGTAGTTCAAGGGCACTGGAAAGTTAGAAAAACAGAAGTGATAAAAATATGTCTTGCTAGCACATGACTCTCTTTACAAGCGAGGCATACAGCAATGTACTTCCTATGTAAACTTTCCTGAAAGTCGGAAAAAAAATTCTGGACATTCCTAATCTACTAATGGAATGCTAATGTTGGAATCCCAAAGCTTTATTCTCCAAAACTAAACTGCATCACTCAGGAATACACAAACCATTCAAACAGGGTCTGAAGAGATAGTATAGGGGTTAAGGTACTTGCCTTCTATGTGACCGACCCTAGTTTTATCCCTGATACAGCAGTGATCCCTTGAGCACTACCAGAAATGATCTCTAAGGAGAGTCAGAGTATCCCAAGAGCAGTGCCTGATATGACCCAAGCCCCCAAAGAAATTAAAACAAAACAAAAAAAAATCACTCAGGCAGGAAGGAATTCAATAAGGTGCATATAAAACCTTAAGGTTTTAAAACTTTGGAAGTTTTATAAGCATACATACTGTATTTTATATAATATCTTATATTGAATATTTACCTACAAATATTTTAAATATTTATTATTTATTATTTAAATATTTGTTGTTACTGTTTTGGGCATATCGAATACACCACGGGTAGCTTGCCAGACTCTGCTGTGCAGGCGGGATACTCTCAGTAGCTTGCCGGGCACTCCAAGAGGGACAGAGGAATCAAACCCTGGTTGGTCGAGTGTAAGGCAAACACCCTACCCTCTGTGCATTTGCTCCAGTCCCCACTGCAATTCAGATGGAATTAATTAAACAACACTAACTCAAGAACCTAACATGGTGAGGGTGGCTATTGACTTTTCTCCTATTATTGTGAGAAGTCTAACAATGATAATGATGATGACTAATAAAAACTAATAGCAATAGTCACAGCTTGGCATTTTTGTGCCCACTGTGAACCAAGCACTATTTTCAGTACTTCTCATAATTTTTCACTTCTTGGAGGAGCAAGGGACTTTAAAAGGACATGGAATCTCATATGTATTTTTTCTATAAACAAGCTTTGCATAATGAAAATGAAAAGGCATAACCCCTCAAAAACTATATTCTAATGTCTCTGAACTCATTTTATTATGCTGTGGTGCCATTTTAACTATGCAGTTCATTTCTTCTTTTTCCTTATTTTTGTGGGAATATGGGGGTCTTTCCCAGGAGTGTTCAGGGAATTGGGGACCATACAATGGTATTTGACCAATCAGTGTGAGTTCAGTGTGATTAGACCATGTGTCCATTATTTTTTTAGCATTCATAATTCATGTAAGAAAATTTATGTAAGCAAAAATTTTAAAACGGCAGTAGTAGTGTAAATTTAGTGGTAATTTCCAACAGTTTGCTGTGGAATTCTTCCAAATAATTCCTTTCTTCTTTCCTTACTTTTTATTCCTTTTTTCCCTTTTTTTTTTTCTTTTCATGTGCTTGAGTCACATCAAGAGGCGTTTCAGGCTTACATATGGCTCTGTGCTCGGGATCACTCTTGTTAGGACTTGGGGAACCATATGGAGTGGTAGTGAACAAACTACCTAAGGCTGCTGGGATACTAGCTGTATCTGTGGTACCACGTGGTGCCCAAGTATCACTGGTGTAGTCTGAAGGGCCTCAAGCACCACTGGTAATAGCTGACACCACCACTGGTAATAGCTGACACGAAGGGTCCAAGAAGAAACACATCTTCAGGCCTAGCGCTGAACTACCAATCAGGTTGGCTTACTGTCACTAGGAGCGGCCCCACAGATCTTTGAGCACTGCATCATGGATACTCTTGCAAGTTTTCTTTTTATGCTAGGGAGAGAAATTTCACTTTTTAATTTCTGTAATTTGTTATATCTATTGAAAATTTAATACTCTACTATGACAATTATATACATAATTTAAAAAGAAAATGTCGGGGGCTTGCACTTCAAGTCCATGTTCTCCCTTGAACATGTATCTTGTTTTCTTCTCTTTGTGTTTTTGCTTCTTCAACTCTGAAGAAACCTGTGCTCTCTCTTTAACACTTATTCCTCATTTTTTCCTCTCCCCTCACATCTTTGTGTGTATGCGTGTATGCTTGTGTGTATGTGTGTGTATGTATGTATGTTGTTTGTTTTTTGTTTGTTTTAGTTTGTTTTTTGTTTGTTTTAGAACCAGTAGTGCTCAGGGCTTACTCCTGGCTCTGCATTCTGAGATCACTCCGGGCAGGCTTGGGGGCCATATGGGGTGCTGGGCATCAAACCTGGGTCAGCTACATGCAAGCCAAGCCCTACCTCCTGGACTATTGTTCCAATATCTCCCTCACATCTTTCTAAGCAAGTTTCAGTAGAAACTCTCTGGCTTTACACAGATAATACCATGGTTGAACTAAAGAAAAAAATTTACATTACATAGCATTGAATATTTGAAGTATGGCTTTATTCAGTCGCCTACAAATGGTACATAACTGATGTGCCTGATATGCCAAAATTTTCATCAGATAAAGCCCTGAAACCTTCAAGACTGTAAGAATACTTTACAAAAGCTCGTGCTGATAAAAAAAAAGATAAGAATTCTATTATTTTCTGGCAGTTAAAGAAAAAAATTTCAGATAGCTGACATTGGCAAAACTCTTTTCAATAGCATCCAAACAAGATGATGATGGATGATGGCATGCTTTTTACGATTCCATCATTGATTGCTAAACAGTATATACTGCATACTACTGCTGACATACTAATTCTACTGGCTATAAATTAGGTCGTCTGAATTATGCTACACAAACCAACATTTGGTTTACCAAGAAAATTTCTTTAAGCAATAATACAGTGCAAAGAAAAGTTGGTGGAATGGCTCAAGATATTGAAGTCTCATCACATGAACTTAAAAAAAACTATACCATTCTCTATACAGCTTGATGAGTCAACTTTTCCAGGAAATGAAGCATTATTTTTAGCATATAGTTATTCATAAAACAAGAAAATGGAGCCAGAAAGACAGTACTATGGATGGTGTGCTTTTCTTGCACACCATTGACCTGGCTTCCACCTTGAAATCCCATATGGTCCCCTGAGTACTGCCAGAAGTGATCTTGAATGCATAGCTAGGTGTAACTCCTGAGCCTCACTGGGTATTCCCACCAAAAAAAACAACAAAATGATGGCAAAAATTATCATTTCTTTGCACAAAAGGAAAAGGAGAAAGAGAGAGTAAGAAGGAAAGTGCCTCCCATAGAGGAAGGGTGAAGGTGGGAAGTGGGGTATAGGGAGGATGGTGGGAGGGAAACAGGGGATATTGGTGTTGGGAAATGTACACTGGTAGAGGGATGGGTGCTGAATCATTGTATGACTGAAACTCCACTATAAACAGCTTTGTAATGGTCTCTCTCACAGATATTCAATTTAAAAACATTTAAAAAAAAGTAATGTGTTCATGTCAGCTTAATCAGTGGCTGAGTAAATAGCAATACTCCTACATTAAACAAAAAGACATTATTTCCTAAACTTTGGAAGCTGATGCTAAGAGATAAATATATTTCATGCATTGGTAGAGATTTTCTAAGAAAAAGAAATTTACGTGATTGAGGTTAATATCAATGCTGTCCCTCTAAAGGTAGGGTATGGCAGGGGTTTTCCTGCATATTCTCAAAAAGCAATTCCGAATGTAGTCCCTTTATATTATGTCACTCATACTCAACATTTAGTTGCCAAAAATCTGAGTGAATACCTACATAAGTCATTACATTATGTCATTAAAGCAGTCAATATAATCAGAAGTAATTCCATAAATGGAAGATTGTTTGGACAACTATGTGCTGAAAATGATGACAAATTCAATTCTTGCTGATTCAGACAGATAACCTTTGGCTTCCTCCAGATGTCTGTTTGGATTGATGGCATAAACTCTTAGACTCAGTGCTAGAGTTTCTAGAAAGCAAACTTGATTGATTCCAAAAATGATATAGCTTATGCTTATTTGACCTGTTTAATAAATTTAATTAAGCAAATCTATGGCTTAAAGGTGAGGAGCTGAATTTAATCAAAAAAGCTCTATTATTTCATTGTATATGGAAAACTTCTATAAAAATTAAATCTAGAGTGAGGGAATTAAGCCATATTTTAAACTTATCCACAGTAGCCAAATCATTATGAAGACTTGCTTACTTATTGCCAGAACTCAGAAGGCTTCCATTCTGACTTCAATCAATGATTTGAATTCCAATTTAAATCAATTCTTGATTTGAATCAATGTTCATTTCTTAAAATGAACAAGTCTGACTCGGCATAGGACCTTTTTTCAAGTAAAAATACTGAAAAGTACTCAAAATTTAAAAGAATTAATAAAAGTAACTACAATAGAAATTGAGATTGAATTTGAAAGATTGCTATTAATAATTCTGGCTGCAAAGGCAGATACCTACACTTTATCTTTGTTTATGGGCTGTACTACAGCCATTTTAAATTTTATTTCATTTGTCATGTCTAGTGAAATGTGGGCCCTGTGCAGTCAAAGTTTGTTAACCAAAATGAGAAACTGATTTCAAATAACTAACTATGGTGATTTAACAATTTCTCTGACAAGAAATCTAAACATTAATAAATTGATAACAAAGAACTAGGTTTATTCTTCTTTTTAGGATTAATTTTAATGTTGTTCATAATTTTTGCTTTAAAAGTATCCTTTGTTGTCTTAATCTTCTATGTGTAATGTTAATGTCACTATATTTAATTTAAATAATTTTATAATTTCAGCTTTCAAAGTACCTTTTTATAATATATATTTACTGTCTTGTAAGACATAAAGAGAAATATAGATGCAAGGTTTCAAGAGAGAGAGAGATATCACGTGGGTATGCAGCACTATACTTGCCTACAGCATACTTTGATTTCTAAAACCGTATGTGGTTCCCTGAGTACCTCCAGGAGTGATCCCTGAGCACAGGGCCAGAACTAAGCCTGAACACTCTTGAGTATAACTCCAAAACCAATAACCAAGCAAATAAATACAGATAATTAAAGAATAAAAAGTTTTCACTGCATCTTTCTATTTGTTCACATAAGGAAAGTAAATTTCTGAATAGCAATGAGTTTTTTTTTTCTGAATAGGAGATGAGATGAGGGGTGGGTAGAACAAATACATTTTGGGAACCTCTAGAATATTGAAAGAAATCCTATTGAGGAGGAAAACTCTTTTCTTTACCTAGCCTCCTACAACATCCACACCAATACTTTATATTATTCTAGTGACATAGTTTATACATCACCACAAGAAGGGTACCGTCAGAGTTGTGTAATGGAATGGCCCTGACTTATGCCAGAAATTATAATGTATTAAGGCACTTGAGAAGCATTGATTATGTCGACGTTTTCCCACAAAAGAGAAGGAAAGATGAGTTTTTAAAAGTCCATTTAATAACCTGCGAGTCTACTCTGAATAATAAAGATAATACACATAACTACTTTTAGGATGTTAAAGTGGAGACAATAAGTTATTATCTGCAATACCTAGAAAATGACTAGCACTTAATAAGCACCTAATATTTAGTTATTTCATTTTAAATGGTTATTGTCAGATACCTAAGTATTTGCACAAGATAATGGATACTATGACAAAATTTCTATAAAGGACTTTCACACTTTAATTCTCAATTTTGTGCCACTATAAAGAATGAAATATCTCTCACTTAGCTTTACTGAAACCAAATGAAAATCTGCAACTGAAAATTTCTTATCCTCCACCTATAAGTGTCCTATTCTATTTTACTATGTTTCAAAGAAAATTTCAGTTATTTCTAAGTGATCATGATTACTAGATATAAGAACAGGTTTGACTGCAGTCTTATGTCAGTTCTCCTAAAAACTGCACCATATTTAATATATTTCAATGAAAACTCTCATTAAATTTAAAAGTGAGTTTCTCAGTTTATTAGCATCTTTCAAGTCATCATTAGCCATGTCTAGCTTGAGACACCCTTAGCAAACAGAATATTGCTGTGATCACAGTGAGTTCTATTGACAGAACTACCCTAAAGGGACAGCAAATCTATTTTTAAAAAATTGAAACTCCTACAGGATAAAGTTGCAAAACAAGTTTTCTAAGACATCAGCTTAGTAGTAGATATTGCTAAACAAGCAACAACGAGCAATTCCAATTTGTGCCATTTAGGGTGCTATGTCAATATAGACAATAACATACAGTGTTTCTCAATAGTTAATGATTCTCACTGTCTTCAACAAAATAGCAGATAACTTGGGTTATGTTTCTGAGTCTACCACAACCACCCTGAGCTTATAAACTGATAGAAATGCTAGAAAGCACACTCAATTAATTCATATGTTGTATTAATAATAGAAGCTATGGCAAGGAGGCAACAATAACAAAAATACTGATGAGTTTGACTTTTGAGAGGAAGAATGCCACTTTGAGCTTCATGATGTTGCATGACCTATAAGGAAACTCAATTGTTTTTATGGCAATATAGAGGGATTATGATTGGTGATAATATAGACTAATGGGTGCAAAGAACTTACTATAGTGTTGGCATATGGCAGTTCTACACAAATGTTTGCTAGTAATGCACTAATGCACTGGTATAAAAGGGAAGGATAAAAAGGAATAATTATCTAAGGTTGTGAGGAAATTTTATTTCACCTGTTAATTTATTTTTTAATAAAAACACCTAAGCCAGGATTTTATCTGATGACCAATTACTTCAGCTTTTTGCAAAGAACAACATGAAGTTTACTGAAAGGACAGAATACATATTGAAATAATATAAGATTTTGTCTTGTCTTGTGTTGTGTTTTTAAGGAGTATGATCCTTAAATATCTCACACCTGTGAATTACCAGCATAAGTAGAAAATATATATGAGATTTATTGGAAAATGGAAAATAATTTTTGAAACACATGATTATGCTATTGGCATATTCAATATGCCAAAAACAGTAACACCAGGAGATATTACTGGTGCCCGCTTGAGCAAATCGATGGGCAATGGGATGACAGTGACAGTGACAGATCACACTCTATGTTGTATGGAGAAACTTCATGTTAATAAAATCACTTAACCTGTCACTGACAAGAATAAATGTTAATTAAATTAAGTCAGTATTTTAGGGAGAAATCAGAGTTTACAAATCCTGCTCTCCGCTAAAGAGGTTAGAAAACTTTTCAAAAATTGATGGGTCATTAATCCTTAGTTAGCTGTGTTTTCCTCTGTTCAGACAACAAATTGAGTTTGATACTTTCGTTTATTTTTCTTGCAGAATTACAGAACTCGTAGTGAATTTGAAAAATTATTTCAAAGTAGTATTTGGTCCTCTTACTGCAAAAGTACTGGGTTGTCAGGGAAACCAGAAAACTAACATAAGTAAAAGAATTGTCATCTTACATTTTTCCTCTTCCTACTTAAAAAAATAAAACTGAAATGAAGTTGGATCAAGAATTAAAAAGTAATATTGCAAGTGACATTTAAGCTAATTGTCTGGCTTTCAAATAGTCTACTGACTGACTCTGCTCCTATTCTCATCCTGTCACAGAGAGAACAGGGATAAATAAAAAAAAGTGACAGTCTTTCAAAATGAAGATGTGAAGAAAAATGTCAGAATCAAGGTCATAGCTTTCATTAACTCATCAATTTAATTTCAGTGCAGAAAAAAATATCAAAAACAAACAAACCAAAGAGGATATGGATCAAAAGAACAGAAATTAGCACGCAAACAAAAGGGCACATATTTAGTTTTCCCTTAGGAGGCACAGTGTTTACTGTAGGCTACATAACCAGGCATGATTATTTACCTTTGTTAAAAGCAGTTGTCTAAATTATATTGATGTTTGAAATAAGTATAAACTGTTAGGAAATGCAAAAATCTTCCAGGTCTATGTCTAGAGAATTTTTATTACAGCTATGTTCCCTTGATATACTAAAATTTTGGGAATTATTAAAGGAAGGTATCACTGTATCACTTTATCACTGTTGTCCTGTTGTTTATCGAGTTTCTCCAGTGGGCACCAGTAATGTCTCCATTTTGAGACTTGTTACTTTTTTTTTGGCATATCGAATATGCCATGGGGAGCTTGCCAGGCTCTGCTGTGTGGGCGGGATACTCTTGGTAGCTTGCCGGGCTCTCCAAGAGAGGCAAAGGAATGGAACCTGGGTCGGCTGTGTGCAAGGCAAACGCCCTACCTGCTGTTCTATAGCTCCAGCCCAAAGGAAGGTAGGCTATTATATTTAAGTGTACATAATTCCCATCTCTAACAACTGCTCCAATATTCCCCATGGTTAATCTGTTATCCTTCAAGCACTCCTCTATTCCTTACACATGCACACAGACATACCCCAACTGTTCCTCACATAGTCTCACACACACACACACACACACACACACACACACACACACACACACACACCAACTGTTCCTCACACACAGTAACACAATAGTCCCAGGTGTGAATCCTTGTATGGAATAAAATGCCTCAATTCATTCATTAATTCATCTGCCATTAATTCGCCTATCTATCCATTGAATATTCATAAGATAAATCATGGATAAACCTAATTCAAGACCCTGAAAATCCTTTCCCAAAATCAAAAGAGGTATTTTCAATGACAAGAGCTATTGAGATTGTGTTTACAGAACACAAATTATTGCAGTATTGTGTGCAGCTTGGAAAGATAGAGTTAAAAATATAACAACTTCCTGAGCATTACTGAATGTAGCCCTGGCTGCCCCAAAGCCTTGTCAAGGTGCTAAAGCATCATAGGCCTAAGAAACATTGCTTCCTCATGTCCAGTCATGGAACTGATAGTCCAATTGGCTGAATACTATTGGCAATGGCCCTAGGACTCCTCAGCATCACTTACATCACCACATCCCTTTCCCCACTCGCCCCTACTCCCCCAAAAAAGAAAAGGTATAATTCAGATCCCTGGATTCTAGGAAGATTCTTAACATTTGAAGCTTTCTGGTAATGAATCTGAATTGATCAACAGAAACATTTTTCTCAATGTCACAAATTAAAAACCAAATTCATTAAATTTCTCTAAAGCAGGGTTCTTAACCACAGTAATGGCATTAAGTATAATCCAGTATTAATTCCAGAATACCTGGGAGAACATTTTAATGATTGCCTTTCTCTCCCTACCTTCCTACCCAAGTAAGACTAGTCTTACCTGATGCTACCTACTCTGTCCTGGAGTCTAAAACTAAGACTACTCTAAGTTTGAATTACCATCATGTCTTGTACAGATGGCTCCAATATTCTCCTTACTTGTCTATACCCATTCGCTCTTATTTCCCTCCAATTTATTTTAGCCACATCTATAGTGATTTTCTTAAATAAAGGTCTAATTATACCTTTAACTACTTACTGATTTTCCAAGGTATCCTATTACTCTCAGTCTTTAATTTGTTTAACAACTCACTCTTCCTTTTTACCCTTGGTACCAATTCTGTTCCATCGATCTTTCACTCCCTTTTACACACTAGAATTACTTCAATTCTGTAAACATGCTAAGTCTCTCCTCATGTCTAGACCTTTTCCCCTACTGGGCTGAAGATTAGACCAGCCCCTAATGAACCTTTTCTCTTGGATATTAGCAGATTGGAATGTGATAACTAAAAAACGAAAAGTAAAAGAAGGATTGAATTGCCATTCAGTTCTTTAAAAGAAAATAAAACAACCAATGACTATTGATAACATCTGCAATGTGATCTACATCAAGTTTAGCAACTTTTCCTTTTCCTCCCACCACTGTCCTTCTTTTCTTGTGTTTGCTTTCATGCTACACGAAGTATCACAGTCTACCTGATTCACCCCACCTATGTCTGTCTTATATGGGTACCTCTGGAATTAGCTCCATTACTTTCTTTCTCAATATTCATCCCAAAGGTCCTTTTTGATCTCATTCATCAAGTCTGTGCTATTTTTTCTCCCACAGTAAGTTGATGAAGTATAAAGATTGTGGGTAATTGTAAAGATAGAATTATTGAGGCTGGAATATTGACTTCATGCACCAGCTCTGCTACTTATAGGCTCTATTATGCTTAATTTATTGCTTTTCTCATACTTTCCACTTTACTATGAAGAATTCTTTTCAGATTTTGTACAGCATCTCTGTATCATTGGAGCTTTTGTTTTCTTTTATGTAAAAAGAAATCTTTACTCCTGAGGCAAGAGTACATGGAGTCATCCATGCCCTGGCCAGTGACAGCCTGGCCTCATCTTTCTGCCAGGCTACGATGCTGAACTCCATCCCTGAGTCGAATGTGGATAACGTGGGGATCCTCCATGACTCCTTGGAGGCAGCCCAGGGTTGAGGGGCTCTGACAGGTACCCCTTCCCATCTGCCCAACAGGTCGAAGCAGGGTTACACTTTCCCTCTACCAGGATCACTCCATACTGCCCTCGTTACCGAATTCACCCTCTCTTTGATGACCCATCTCCAGGAAACTCTTCCTTAAGTCCCCTAGTCTGTGTCAGCTGCCCTTGTATGCAATTCCTTAGCTTCTCCACTTCCCTCCCTAGTACATTTATCACACATGATAAATATGTTTCCAATTTTCTCTATCTCACTAGCCCTCACATCCAAGGGGAAAGGAAAAATAAATGCCTTATTCACAGTTATATTCCTCCAGAACAAGATTTTACCAGAATAAGCAGCCAATATATATTGAATAAATTAACATGGAATGTCAAAGGGAGACACTCTTAATTCACTGATAAACTACTCAAGTTGTGTAGATGAATATAGGTTAATTCATATATTTAGATACTAAATATAGGCCCCCTCTCTACACATTTGGACAGGCCTCATGCATGAAGGTACGGGCAGAGGAACCCAGGTGTGTGTAATCCCATCAACGGCCAACATCCAGAGAGAGACTTAAAAGCAAGCTCTCAGAAGAGAGTGATGCAGAGTCTCTTGTCCGCATGCCTGGCAGTCTTCCCCGGGGCCACTTGGAGGGGATGGGCTCCAGCTTCCCTCCCCACCCCGAGCAGAGCTCCTGGCAGCCAAAGATCACCGGAACCTAGCTACAGCTATGCTGGAGGCCCCTCTCCCCACATTCAGACTGTCCTCATGCATGAAGGTGCTGGCAGAGGAACCCAGGTGTGTGTAATCCCATCAACGGCCAACATCCAGAGAGAGACTTAAAAGCAACCTCTCAGATAACAATATCTTTAGCCTACTTCTCCCTGGGGGAGAAACTGGCAGTCTTCTGAGAGTTTCCTGCCCACATGGGACAGTCTTGCAAGCTTCCCATGGTGTATTCATATGCAAAATCCAGTAACAAACTGGATTTCATTCCCCTGACCCTGAAGAGCCCCCAGTGCAACATCATTGGGAGGGCCAAGTCGAGATAGACTTCTGAAATCTCAGGGAAAGAACGAAATGAGATGTTACTGAGCTCACCCAAAAAATCGGTGATCAATGGGATTTCGTGATTTGTGATTTAGATACTAAATATAGTTCCTGGCCCCAAATAAATTAATTTTGCTTGAAAAATTAGCAGCGGCTCAATATACAGCATCAATTCATTCATACAGTGGCTAAACTTCCTTTAAAATAATGTTATTTTAACTAGGCAGGTACCTTTTTGAAAATAAAAGTTCTAATTCACTGAACAGAACTGAGATATAAATATAATATTTCTCAGCTAATACTTTTCAGCACAATGACAAGTCCATTTTGTATGCAGGAGTGATAGCACAGCAGGTAGGACTTTGCCTTGCACGAAGCCGACCCGAGTTCAATTCCTCCATCCCTCTTGGAGAGCCCGGCAAGCTACTGAGAGTATCCCGCCTGCATGGCAGAGCCTGGCAAGCTACCCATGGTGTATTCAATACACCAAAAACAGTAACAAGTCTCACAATGGAGACATTACTGGTACCCACTCAAGCAAATTGATGTACAAGGGTATGACAGTGTGACAGTGCAGTGTTATGGAAATCAAATTGGTCAAAAGCATCCACCCTGAAATTAGGAATGTCAGGGTAGAGCTGCCAGGTGTAGAGTTCAGGTATCCTTCCTGGCACTATTGTGTTCTCTCCTGTGCCACATTAGTCTGTTTTCTGTGCTGACTGTATATCCCTATAAACTCTGATTGCCACCAGAAGCAGTGGCGGTGACCGAGAGAAGCAGAGTCAGCGAGCTACAGCTCTCAGCAAAAGCTGACTGCTTCATTTTTGCTCCATTGCCTTTGACTTCTCCCTGGTTGATTCTCCCACCAGCTGTTCTCTTCTCCCTCTCTTTGCCCCTCAAGTCTCCCAGTAATTGTCTTGCATCCCTTCTCATCTGCTAATCTTCCTGTTTCCTTTTGTCTGCCATTGTTTTCCTTCTAACCTTTGTTGGCAATTAATTTTACTTCAAAAGCTCTATGATAACAACAGATAAGAACAATGGACAAGGAGGTAGAAAAAGGATAACAACAGAGAAGAGCATACAACTATGCCTTTTACTCCAAGATATGTTTTCTTCCCAAACATAAGTCACCTGGGTTGTTTTCATTTAAAAATAAGACTTTTTTCCCACTCTGAAGATAGCTGTACTTTCTTTCTTGAACACGGCTCTTCTCTATGTCTCCTCTCTGAACTTTCTAAGTAAATTTAATTCAAAAAAAACTGTCTGAGAGAGAGAGAGAGAGAGAGAGAGAGAGAGAGAGAGTAGGGGCTGGAGAGATAGTATAGTGGATAGGGTACTTATCTTGATGCAGCCAACCAGGGTTCAATCTCCAGCACCCCATATATACCAAGTTCCACCAGGAATGATCCCTGAGTACTATCACAGGATTAAACCCTGAGCACTTCAGGATGTGGCTCCAAAACAAATAAATGAAAGATAATAACAACAGCTTCAGTATCGCAGCGGAAAAAAAAAATCTATCATTCTAAGAATTATAACCTGATCAGGGGCTGGAGCAATAGCACAGTTGGTAGGGCATTTGCCTTGCATGCAGCCGACCCGGGTTTGAATCCCAGCATCCCATATGGTCCCCTGACCACCGCCAGTAGTAATTCCTGAGTAAAGAGTCAGGAGTAACCCCTGTGCATCGCCGGGTGTGACCCAAAAAGCAAAAAAATGATGTCTTGAAGCATGATTACATGCATGCTATACTAATTCTATCTATTATTATTCACCATTGATGAAGCAAATTCCTTCCAGATAACTGGATGAAGGTAATTTTAGAGAGGAACTAAGGTCAAAATTCTTTCTTAGCAATTATTGCTCTTATGACAAAGGTATTCATGAGAGTGCTTTAATATTTGAATCTTAAAAGCAATAGAGGCTACCCTTTCTATCTTGATCATAACGCAAATTATCTTCCTCCTCCTCTCTCAAGAATGAATTGCTGAAAATATGATTAATTTCTATCCCCTCTTACCTCTGTTTAATCTGCATGCTATGATTTTAAGAGAAACCGAGTTTAGGAAAGATTGTATATTAACTCTCCCATCTAATAAATACAGGATTGCTGGCCTTTAACTTTAGATGTGCCACTATTATGAGAATAGATATAGGGTGATATTATCTGAGCTCTACAATCACAAGCATTGCCTCTAATATATTCTGACATATTTTTTTCCCTCCCTTACTTTTATACTAGCTTGGACACTCCTTTTAATGTGGATACCAACATTTTAGTTCCATTAAATACATGTTAGCATGTTTATGCTTTTTCACACAGTGCTTTATAATGATTTCTTGGGAGAAAACATGAGAAACACAGAATATCAGACCAAGATTTCCAAATTCTTCATCAAAACTTTTGCCACTTCTTACCTGGAGATAGCAGCAGCCTCAGAATTAGTATGCCTGCGTACAGTGGGGCTTTTTAACCAACTATTCTCTCAATAATGTAATCACTATTATACAAAACTTTACACTAATATCTTGTTTCAAATCTTCCAAAAACTTCTCTGATCTTCATGGAGAAAGTTCAAATTCCATGTAGCCCTAAAGGCTTTGTTGATTACTGCCTATGCTTGGCACCCTACTTAAATTCATTCCCTTATTTATTATTGAATACCTACTCTGTGACCAAAACTAAAGATACAGTAATAATCAAAATTCTCCATGTAGCATATGGTCATGTGGAATATAGATACTAAACAAATATATAGTTTACTTACATAATTATAAATTGCAACAAATTATTAAGTGTAAAGACAGAGTACTATGGGCAAAACTAACTTGGTTAAGAAGGAACAAAAAAAAGTACAGTGATCAGAGCTTGTCAGGCCTTGCATGCTATAAGCCCTAAAACATTACCAGAAATCATAACATTACTCTGAGGAGTGGACTTCAAAGAGGAATCATGAGAGATGGTTCAGAGAAATAAATACAGCCTTAAAATACCATTTTCACAGGCATTATTTTTTTCTAACCAAGCACATTTCCTTGGAGTTCCCTAAACTAGAAAATAATTCAGTAGCCAATGTACTCAGATGTGCTAATACCTTCTTGGATTATTCATCTGATTCCGATTTAAATTCAAATTTCAGTTCCTTTAGTACAGTTGATGATGGTGGCCTTATTCTTCACTGTTCCCAATATCAACAGTGTGTTCTACCTAAGTTAACTTTGACTTCAGGCTCATCCAGACATTATTATTATTATTATTATGTATTTGTTGGAGAACATTAGTTAAAATTATTCAAGAAAACCTTGAAGAACACTCACAGGCTAGAAACTATTCTGCAGCTGTGTTTTTCTTGCCTCTCTTCCTTCAATAGAAATACATATGAAGACAGGTTCATAGGAAGCTATAACCAACACAAGCTCAAAAAATCAAGGTCATCCTAGAATTGTCAAAGCCAATTTACCTCCAAGCCTGAACATTTTCAGCCAAGATTAGCAAGCTGCCTTCTTCATTCTTATCTATGGCAGACATACAAGCAAGTTGGGCCAATATCAGTGAGCAATCAATCCAAACTTTAAATGGTGATTGCTTAAGTCACTGATAGTTTCTTAAAAGGCATATATTATAATGATAGTGAATAGGCATTCTTCCTCTGAAAAAGTTTGAATCCTCTCAAGCAAAATTAATTCTATTCTTTAGCCCTATCATGTTTTCAATTTATTTGTTAGGGCCCCTTTGTTCCTTGTACCAATAATTTACCAATTAATTTTATAAGTTTGAGTTCTCCATGATGATAAAATCAGTATTTAATTTAATTTTGTCCAATGAAGAATCATTAGCATTTAATATTTTGTCATTTGGTAGCAAATATTTATTTTTATCCCTTGTACTTATTTGTTTTGTATTGGTTTGGGGACACAAAATTTTGGTTTGGGGCTATAATTCTGTCTCAGAGCTTGGAATTCACTCCTGAGAGTACCCAAGGGTCCATGTGGTGCCAGGATTCAAATCCAGTGCTCTCGAGTTTGGCTAATTATTTTTTATTATTATAAAGGCAGTTTTCTCAGGGAAGGAGATATCAAGTTCAGTATTTAAAAATAAAATCTGCTAGATTCCGAGCCTATATGAAGATATATAGAAATATTTTTTTTTGCTTTTGGGTCACACCTGGCAATGCACAGGGGTTACTCCCTCCTGGTTCTGCACTCAGGAACCACTCCTGGGGGTTCTCAGGGGACCGTATGGGATGCTGGGAATCAAACCCGGGTCGGCCACGTGCAAGGCAAATGCCCTACCTGCTGTGCTATTGCCCCAGCCCCCAAAATAAATATTTTTATTTCATAGGTGAAGAAAAAAAAACTCATAGCTGGTCCTAACCCCTCACCACGCTGTCTTCATCTGGGCAAGTTGGAGGGGGGTGGTTTGAGTTTCCCTCCCCACCCCAATAGAGCCCTGGCCATTGAAAACCTCCAGAACCCAACCTCCGCCATGCTCATGACTGCTCCCACAGGCTCAGAGAACCTCACCCACAAGTGAATTTGCAGGAAAACCCAGGTTTGCAGGACCCGTGACCAAAATCTCCAAGCTTGCTCAGAGTGGGAATTGGCCTCTTTCACACATCTCCCAAGTTTACCAGTTGGTTGGCAGTCACACACACAAACTGCCCCTGGCACCATACAATCTCATCAATGGCCAAGATCTAGAGACTCTGAAATAAAGCTCCCAGAAGAGAGCAACACAGGCCCCACCCATGAGTGAATCTGCTGTATAGTCATATTCTAAATTTCAAAATTTCTAGAGCACACTGCCTCTCATACTCTATACCACTGATGTACCAAGAGTAGCACACATTTGATTTGGTTTAACAAACATGTTTGTAATCTCTTATGCAAGGGCGTAATGGCTCCAGAATAAAATATAATAATCCTCACACATTTTCCTCTTATGATGGTGGGAAGGTACAATGGTGGTGGGATTGGTGATTGAATATTAAATGTAATGAATTATTGTAAACAACTTTATAAAAATAAAATTTAAAAAATTGCATGACTTTAAAAATTTCACATTATCTTGATTTCTGGAGAAGATCTTGGAAAATGTCTAACCTCCCAAGATACAATTTAAGAAGCCCTATATTTCTGAAGCTGTATCCTACTGGTTGTTACTTTTAAAGACTTTCTTCTCTTTCAACCATTCTACATTAAGAATCGAATCTGTTAACTTCACTTACTAGAAGAAAATTACATGTTCCTAGAAGAAAATTATACGTGGTCATTTAATGGAGAGGACAGTCTTCGATTGGAAACTATCAACTAATTTCTTTCACTTCCTTTATCTTCAAATAATATACTAAGATGTAACACTGAATAGCCAGTAAAATAATTGTACTAACTTTCTTTTTCTCACTATAGTCACCATCATAAATAAAGAAGTGTTATAAAACATTTAAACTTATTCTCCCCTTGTAAAAAACCCATACATCAAGGGGAAAAAAGTGTTTCCTTAATTTTTTCTCTAAAAACTCTTGTCTACTTAGAAAACAATATGTTCAACTATCTTTATTCAAGTACCATTCTACCCTGGTCTCCTGAAATGGCTTGCTTGTAAACACTGCATGTAAAAATTGCTACATACAATTTTTTTCTGTTTACCAAAAATAATCCATAGCCTTGTACTTATAAGTTCTGGGGTTTCTGATCACTATTCTTAAATGGTTGTATTTATAGGGACTTATAAGAAACAATGAATTATATAACCATCGCCATCACTATACATTGATTTCTTACTTTGTTAGAACTGTGCTAAGTAATTAACATGCATCTTACAACCTTCCTATGGTGATAAGTATATTGACAACAATTTATGCAGCTAGATTTGCTAGATAGACTTCAATTTAACAAACATAACAAGGTGCCTAAAACATAAGACCTCCATAAATTCTAACCATTATTATAATCTTGTAGTTATTTCTCAATAACCTTAAAGGCATAATAATGAAACATTTCCATGAAGGTGATTCTGAGAAAAGCTGAGATATATATTCCAAATAATGACTTCTGCTAGTATAATAGAGTTCTGAATATCTAAAATATTTTTATCCTTGCTTTCTGCATCTAAGTCAAGTAATAGTATGACCTCCATATTTTCTCTAATCCTTAATGATTATTAAAATCTGTCTTCATGCAGACAAGAAATAAAGACCAAGAATAAATCATGTCACTTATACAATGTCACATGATAGGAACTAAGTGAAAAAGAAAGAGACGGACAGAGAGAGAGAGAGAGAGAGAGAGAGAGAGAGAGAGAGAGAGAGAGAGGAGAGAGGGAGAGAGAGAGTGAGAGACCCTGTTAGGTGAGAAAATACTCTCCTGCAGTGTTAGTATCCAGCTAGACTTCCTCAGCAGCTATTTGACAGATTTGAGCACATCAAACTAAAATATTATTCTTATAATATTAATTTGCTTAATAACACCTAATTGGTTTTCCTCTCCTCTTGTTCTTATTTTCTTCTTAGTATTTCTTGTAATCATCTCCCAAATAAATGATTTGCACTGGAATCCTTGTCTTG
Source organism: Sorex araneus (assembly GCF_027595985.1). Taxonomy (NCBI): domain Eukaryota; kingdom Metazoa; phylum Chordata; class Mammalia; order Eulipotyphla; family Soricidae; genus Sorex; species Sorex araneus. The sequence goes on from NC_073305.1 coordinate 22,095,127, forward strand.
TGAGGTACAAGGGATTTTAAATCAATTAATTCTGTATTAAAGTCCAAATTTTCAGCCCCACTAAACACTGATTGACCAAAGCAAAGTGAAATTAAATATGTAGCTGCTTTATATTCTATAACTCCACAAATTCTTTTATAAGCTATTAACTGATAGGTAATAATAATTTTTTTAAAAGTTTAAAAACAATGTTAATAATCAGTATTTACTGGTTGTTACAGAAAAGAACATTCTCAAATTCAAACTGAGATCTGTTCTCACAGTTTTTTTAATACTTCTGTTATACACGTATTCACCAAGATGGGTTCAGAGTACAATGAGAGGAGTTTGTTTAGTGTCAGTTATAGTAGAGATGAAGGAAGGAAACCCTTAGTAGTTACTTTGTCAAGTTGCTAGTGAGTCTGCTCCATGAATTGATGATACTGGGTGCAGTGACTCTATTTGAGCTTTTGAGGTACCATGAAGTTACCTTTAACTGAAGTCCTTTCCCTGTTTTAATTCTGTTCATAAAATTTATGCCTTGTACATTATCTCCATATCTAGTATTGTTGCTGGTGGACATTAAACTCATAAGAATCCTAAAAACCCATAGTCATGGGTTAGAATTACCATGTTAGAATTACATACTTTTTCTTTTTTCTTTTTTATTTAATTCTATTGAATCATCATGAGATAGTTACAAGCTTTCATATTTGGGTTACAGTCACACAATGATCAAACACCCATCTCTCCACCAGTGCACATTCCCAAACACCAATATCCCCAGTATACCGCCCCCTTTCCCACCCTCCCCCTGCCTCCATGGAGGACAATATTCCCTTTTTCTCATCTATATTTTTTCACTATGCCAATGACATAGTGAAATGAAGAGAACTCCCAGAATGACCACCAACTGGGAGCTCTTTGGCACTATTGCAGAAACATGGGAAGATGCCGTCCTTGACAAAATTGATGAGGAATAAAATCAACTGGTTCAGCACTTCCATGATTGAGTGAGGAATGGCCAAAGTGGGAAAGCCACAAACAGATGCCTGTCTTCAGAAACTCTCTAGCTCTTTCACCAACGTGGTTTGGCACGAGCCTCAGGCAATCAGAAGCAGAAATGATATCCGCACTCCTATGTTCATTACAGCACTATTCACAGTAGCCCAAATATGGAAACAATTCAAGTATCCAAGAACAGATGACTAGATACAGAAGCTATGGTACATATACACAATGGTATACACACAGTCATTAGAAAAGATGAAGTCATGAAATTTTCTGATGCATGAATGGAAGTGGAGAGTATCATGCTGAGTGAAATGAGTTAGAGGGAGAGGACAGACACAGAATGATCCCACTCACTTGCAACATGTAGAGAGAAATATTAGGGGAATAGTTAATGTCCTGATAGGTAGGAAAATAGATCCTTAGTAGGAAGCTTGCTAGAGGAAGACAGAAGGGATAGTTCAGGAAAGGGACCACTACAATAATGATAGAGTGGTCACTCAGTACAAGAAATGTCTTTTAAAAGTGTACCCAAGGATAGCAGAAACAAGGGTCAGGAGAACTGGTCCATGGTTGGAAACTCACCACCTGTTGCGGGGGTGGGGGCAGTCAGTTAGGATGGAGAAGGTACCACTATGACAATGATGGTTGGAAACGATCACCCTGGGCAAGAACTGAGTGCTGAAAGTAGGCAAAGGAATTTACATGAACAACTTTGTAGCTGTGTATCTCAAGGTGATTCAGTTAAAAAAAATAAAGTGAGCATAGTATACATGATGATAACTCTCAGTAACAGCAGCGCAAACCACAGTGCCTAAAAGGAAAAATAAAGTGCCTGCCAAAAAGACAGATGTTGGGAAGGGAAAGAAACTGGGGATATTAATAGAGGGAAGTAGACACTGATATAGGGATTGGTGCTGGAACATTGCACACCTGAGACTCACTCATGAATAATTTTGCAACACAGAAATTCACAGTGATTCAGTAGTTTAAGAAAAAAACTAAATAAAGACAAAAATTGTAGTTTAAAGTAAAAAAAACATATGAATCATTGAAATCTTTAAAGAACTAGAAGGCAAAACTAATGAAGAGAATTTAGATAAAGAAATCATAGGTAAGAGTTTCCCAGAGCAAAACGGGCCAGGAGAACTGGTTAATGCTTGGTCAATAGTGGGGGAGATGGGGAGTTAGTTACGATGGAGGAGGATCCAATATGACAATACTAGTTGGAAATGATCACTCTGGATAAGAACTGAATATTGAAAGCAGGTAAAGGGATACACATGATAATTTTTCAGTGTTTGTATTGCAAACCATAATGCCTAAAATAAGAGAGAGAGAAAGTGTGTGAAAGAGAGAGAAAAAGAAAGGGGGAAAAAGGTGGCTGCCATCGAGGCAGGCTGGGGTGGGAGAGAAACTGGGAACACTGGTGCTAGAAAATCACACTGGTGAACCGATGGGTGTTGGAACATTGTGTGACTGAAACACAGTCATGAACTATTTTGTAATGCTCTCTCTCACGGTGATTCAATGACCAAAAACAAACAAACAAACAAACAAACAAACAAGAGTTTCCCAGAGCTAATCTGTGCGGGCACTGATATTCAAGAGGCCCAAAGCGTCCTAGTAAAAATAGAATCAAACAGAAATCATCCAAGACACATAATCAGGATGAAAAATGCCAAAGACTAGAGATACAAAATTAAAAGCAGCAATATCAACAAAGGAACTTACATGCAAAGGAAAGCCAAAATATTCCACAGCATATTTATCAAATGAGACTGTAGCAGCCAGAATAGAATAGAAGTTACACACCATACACACACACACACACACACACACACACACACACACACACACACACACACACACACCTTACCAAGAATAATGCAGAACTTTAAGTACAGCCAACAGTTTAGAAAATTCATAACCTTGAAACCAGTTTTGCAAAATGCATTAAAGGACCTTTTTTTTTAAAAAAAAAAAAGGACACTTTTTTTTCATGCTTTGAGACTGAGTACGGCACTCACTCATAGCATTTATGGTTGACCTCAACTAGAATAAGAAAGGTCTGTCTAACCCTAACTATCTAGGGGATTTTATACTTTTCCAATAATGAATTAATGTTTTATGTAGATTGAATGTGTTATGTATTCTAAGGCACTTTTCTTATATCTATAGAATCTCCTATTATATTATTACTTATAATAATATATTAATTAACTTATATTAATACAGATACTTTATATGTCTATAATTTATAATATTTTCTAACTAAAGACAATATTTACTTTTTAGAATAAAAAAATAAATTTTTCCTTTACAGGCCTAATCAGATTTTCTCTTAAATATTTCTAATTCTCATTTCCTCAATTTTACTAAATTGTATACTCAAAGGATTTACCTATTTTATATTAATTTAAAAATACATCAGCATAGAATTATTTATACTATTAATCTTTTTAATTTATAAAAATGTATATAAAATAAAATAAGTTTTTTAAATGCTTTCATCAATTTTATCAATTTTGCAGTTTTGTAAATTTCAGGAGTTTTGCTATATTCATATATGTGTAGAGGTGTCACCATCCACACAATAATTTTTCACATATATGGGATACAAAAAATCATAGTACGGGGACAACAAATGACCAAGGTCATTGAGTCTGGAGATCTTGTCAATGAAACTGAGCTTACATAGGCGGGTAAGTTACTTGGAAAGGCCCTTAGGCTACTGGTGGAGAGAAGCAAACGTTCTGGAAATTAGAATGGTATTGAAATGAAAGAGTCATCAGAACCTCAACAAAAATGGTTTTTAAAAATTAATAAAAAGAAAGAGGCAAATAAGTTAGAAAAGACAAATTAACATGGGACACTATTCTTTGATCACCACACCTGCAGCTTGGACTGTCCAGCCATTCTACTTTTTTCACAACGTAGCTGTGAGAAAATAAATACCTTGGAATGTTGAAGAATAAATAATTGTCTCAATACAAGAGATCCACTTTGAGGCTTAGAGATTACCTGAATCTATATACTCAGAAAAAGGTTATAAAACAATATGATTAAAAGACAAAGGATAGGGGCTGGAGCGATAGCAAAGTGGGTAGGGCATTTGCCTTGCAAGCGGCCGACCCAGGTTCGATTTCCAGCATCCCATATGGTCCCCTGAGCACCACTAGGAGTGGTTCCTGATTGCAGAACCAGGAATAACCCCTGTGCATCTCCGGGTGTGACCCAAAAAGAAAAAAAAAATGAAAGAAAAAGAAAAGGGATAATTCATGAGTCTAATAATGTTATTATCTATTTCACCTACATAAAGTACCTCAAGTCCATTCCTCAGCAAGTTGAGTTTTTGGTCCAGAATTGCAGCTAAATGAAACCATGATAGAAAATCTTATTTTAAGTGGAGCCTGGATGAACAGATAAAATCGCAACATACAAGACAGACAACAGCATTTCAAACAGAGAAAGCAGTCTGAGAAGAATATGACATATAAATTAGGGTTTAAATGCTTTATTTTATGTGCAATAAATTATATTTAAAAGCAATCTATTGGGGCTGGAGTGATAGCACAGCAGGTAGGGCGTTTGCCTTGCACGCGGCCAACCCGGGTTCGATTCCCAACATCCCATATGATCCCCCAAGCACCGCCAGGAGCAATTCCTGAGTGCATGAACCAGGAGTAAACCCTGTGCATCGCCGGGTGTGACCCCCCAAAAAGCAAAAAATATATATATAAAATAAAATAAATAAATAAAAAATAGAAGCAATCTATGAGTAAGGGAATAAAAAGCAAAGAATTTTAAGGCCAACAGAATGAAGGCAATTGTGAAAAACCTCCACTTCACTAACAATAAATAGAAATTAAAAATATTTAGGTTTCAATTTACAAATCCCCCAAATAGAATGATGCTTAAATAAAATGTTTCCCTTTCCTAATTATTTCTTCGTAGCAATATGGAAACTGGTCAAAATGCTATATCCCATAGTGTTAGCACTGCACTGCACTGTAGCTCTGTCATCCAGTTGTTCATCGATTTGTTTGAGCGGGCACCAGTAACTTGTTGTGAGACTTGTTGTTACTGTTTTTTGGCATATCGAATATGCCACAGGGAGCTTGCCAGGCTTTGCCGTGCAGGCGGGATACTCTCGGTAGCATGCAGGGCTCTCCAAGAACGACGGAGGATTTGAACCCGGGTAGGCCGCATGCAAGGCAAACTCCCTACCCACTGTGTTAGTTGTATGCACAGATAATGGATAATTTGTGAAAGGAAATTGTATTGTTTCCCATTAGTTACATCTCTCTAAAATAAACTCTTTTTTTTTCACTATGTAGCAATATTCTAAATTATTTTACAATCACTTTCAATACTAACACTTTAATTAGAAAAGTATTTTGAGAGCAACCTAACAACTCCCATTTAAAACATGTACTGCATTACTTATCTAAACTGCTTATGGTGAGTTAATCTAAAACCTAACAATTATGCTAAAAGCAGCCTCACTCCAGTTGTCAGCAGTTGTTAAATATGACCAACTAAAGAGCTTTCTCACTACTGAACTATCCTAGCAAATGTATATAACACACCTACTAGTCAGGTGTGAGGATTATCATAAATATTTTATGCAAGAAGTGTCACTCGTTAAAAAAAAATAAGCACATCAGTGTCCCAACTTCCCAACTTTAATAATTGCTAATGTGTTTCCCAGTAAAGGGTTGCCAAGAGCCCATAATCTCTTCTAATGAGACTTTCAAAGATAGCAGCCATAGAGGTCAAATTTCTTTTGTTTTACTCTAATGCCACCTCACTTTGAACATTAAGGGAAAGTCTAATTATTTTATCTGTATCTACTAAAAACGAAGTGCTGATTTATAAAAAAAACTATCGGGGTACTAAATACCCAATTCATGCAGTAAACATAAATTTACCTAAATATAAATTTACCTAAACACTGAAATGAATTTTGAAATGGAGCAAATTTAAGCTATTATGAAAATCTATGATTTAAAAAAATAAAACAACAGGTAATGTATTGTAAATAATTTATAAATAATTTGCAATTTAATTTAAAAATATTGTGGAACAGAAAAATTGCTATTTGGGATCATCTCATTCTACTCTTTACATAGGCAACGTATAAATCAACTTAAAAATATAGTCCAGGAATGAAGAAATAGTGTAGTAGATAAGGTGCTTGCCTTGCTGAAGAGACAAGAAAATTGCTGAATAGACTGTTCACCAGAGAAAACATATGACTAACTGATAAATGAAAAAGTCCACATTATTCTTAATCAACAGAGTAATGCAGATCTAAACTATCTCAAACCTGTGAGAATGAAATTCCAGCACTCCAAATGGTCCTCTAAGTAATGCCAGGAGTGATTCCTAACACAGAGCCACGAGAAAATCCTGAGCATAGAGATAGGAGTACTGAGCCCAGCTAGGTGTTTTCCCTCTCCCCAAATTCCAAACTCAGTTGAATAAAATTGGTTAACTAACTATGTACAAAATTTAACTCAAAATGACAATGGATTGAAGACTTAGGAGTTAGATTTGAAACCATGAGTTATGCTGAAGAAAACATAGTCAAAACACTTCATAGTACTTGTTCCCCTGATGTACTTAAGATTCCACATCACAGGCAAGGAAAGGAAGTGTAAAAATAAATAGTCCCATTAAAAAATGGAGAAAATTGCTGAGCAGACACTTCACCAAAGAAGACATAGAGATGGCTAACTGATATATGAAAAAGCCACATTATTGTTTATCAACAGAGTGTTGCAGATTCAAACTACCTCAAGCCAAATATCGAAAAGGTCAGAAGCAAGAAATGCTTGAAAATTTCAAAGCAACGGGAAATTTCATAAATTGTTGGTCAAAATGTCAAAACAGTATAGTCTATGTGGAAAGAGTATGGAGATTTCTCAAAAATATTAAAAATAAAATAACCATATTATCCCACAAGTCTACTCTGAAATACCAATCCAAAGAACACAAAAGTACTAATCTTAAAAAGATAAATGCACACCAATGTGTACTGCAGAGCTATTTATAATAGCCAAGATAGAAAAACAAATCAAATACCCAAGAAGAGATGAATGAGTAAAGATATTTATATACACATGGAATCTATAATCTATAATATGGCTAGATCTGGAGGAGGTGAGGTTGAAATCAACCCCCAAAGAATTCAGAACTACAGTAAAAAATTAGAATTAACAAATTCTTTTGAAACTAGGATACTAAAAATGTAAAGTTAGGATAAATGTAAAATTAGGATACTAAAAAACTAAAAATGTAAAAAACTTTATCTTTCTTTCCCAGTGAACTGTGGTTGGAACATATTTTGAAGAGATGTGAAACTGTATATCTAAACATTATCTAATACTATTTCAATTATAAAAATTTAAAATTTCTATTTGTGCAAAATGTTATACATTGAAAGCATAAGCAAAATATCAACAAATACCCCATGCTAAAACGGATTTTGCTAGTTTTGCCATCCCATCCCCTTGTTATTAGGATAACCTGACAATTAATATATTTTTTGCTGGCTCAATATAATATCTCAGAGGTTTTCACAACATACAATACGATCAAAGTTTCTTGTTATTTCTCCTTCACAGATGTAACTTCTACAAAATACTTATAACACTACAAGTGTAAGTGCAAGAATGAAATGAGGCAGGATGCAAAAATTAATATTTCAGAGCTATTGGCTATATTTTTCCTGAAAAATACTTTTGAGAAAAAATATCAAAGGAAGCACCAGTCAAAGAAATGTCGTTCAGGTCCCAAATGGCATTTCTCAGAAGGTGTCAGCATGTTGAACCCTTTCAGAAAAGAAATCAAGTGGAAAACGTGTAAGGGATAATAGTTCATTACTACAGAGACAACACTCTCAAGCAAATATCAGCATTGTTTTAAAAGGGAATTGGCTTTTTTAAGATAAAAAAAAACTCAGGGGATAAAAATTGTAATAGTGATATAGATCAGACAATGAAAATACCTAAGTAAGCCATCATCACTCAAACTCGAATAATAGGGACATGACTGAGACACTCTACGTAAACTAACAGAGGCACTGTGGAATTGATTGATGTCTTTTTTTCTGAAATAAGCCATTACAACTGATGTATTAAGCAGGAAAATTATTTTTATAGATATCTTATTCAATTATAAATAGAAAACTAAGAAGAAGGCATGATGGAAATCTAATTTGGGTGAAGCTTTTTTAATTTACAAATACATTGTTGATATTTAGCCTTACTGATTTTGGAAAACATATTTAAAGAAACTGTATATAAATCTAGAGATTGTACAATGTGTCTCAGTGCCAGAGTATGAGTACAGATAGGTACTGAAAAGTCACACTCTCTTAGACCCTCGGCTTCTTGTTGTGTCCTTCAGCAAAACAGTGGATTTAAATCTCCTTCCACCAGCTCAAGAGCGTCGCAATCTGTCTGGAGAGAAAGCAAGGGAAAACCCCGAACCTGACAAAAAGGAAGAAAAAGAAGAAGAAAAAACATCAGAAAAACCATTCAGGCAAAAATGCACAATTCCCTCGCTTGGGCCATCTTCACAGGGCTGGCTTCTCTGTTTCTCTTTCAAGAGACTTACAGAAATGCGTCTAGACTGTGAGCTGAGTGAGCTACGACCCCATGACACCCAGGGAGAGGGAAGGATTTTCTCTCCCAACACTTCTTTCTACAGGGAAGATAGCAGTGGCAGCAACAGCAGCGCCCATGTGGCGTCCACCATTCTCCAGAACTCACAACCCAGAGGTACGAGCTTGTAGTGACGTGGTGTGCAAGAGATCATGGGATGGGGGTGTTACCGGCACGCTCTTCCCCCCCCCCCGATGAGATCTGGAGCAGCCCACACATGACACGGCCCCTCTGCTCCTTAAAGACTATGATCTGGGAGGTCTACTAACCCATTTTGGCACCCAGAAACTTATAGAAATGCATCCAGACTGTAAACTGAACTAAAACAACAGAAATCCAAAACCTATAATCTTCATTCTCAGCAATGGAAAACAAACTATCAAATGATGCCTTTTCAGCATGTTTGATTATTGGGGGAAAATTCCAAACAATAATAGTCAGTTCTTTGTTGAAATATTGAATGTATTCAAAGTATAGAGAAAATAAAGTGAAGATCATTAGCCACTCAGGTGCGGGAGGGGTTGCCGGAGGAGGATATATTGGGGTTCTTGGTGGGGGAACAAGTGCACTGGTGAAGGGATGGGAGTTTGATCATTATATGACTGAGACTTAAACCTAAAAGCTTCAGAACTCTTGTCACTGTTTCAATAAATTGATTATTGGGGGATTCAATAAAAATTGAAAGAAAGAAAGAAAGAAAGAAAGAAAGAAAGAAAGAAAGAAAGAAAGAAAGAAAGAAAGAAAGAAAGAAAGAAAGAAAGAAGGAAGGAAGGAAGGAAGGAAGGAAGGAAGGAAGGAAGGAAGGAAAGAAAGAAAGAAAGAAAGAAAGAAAGAAAGAAAGAAAGAAGAAAGAAAGAAAGAAAGAAAGAAGGAAGGAAGGAAGGAAGGAAGGAAGGAAGGAAAGAAGAAGAAAGAAAGAAAGAAAGAAAGAAAGAAAGAAAGAAAGAAAGAAAGAAAGAAAGAAGAAGGAAGGAAGGAAGGAAGGAAGGAAGGAAGGAAGGAAGGAAGGAAGGAAGGAAGGAAGGAAGGAAGGAAGGAAAGAAAGAAAGAAGGAAGGAAGGAAGGAAGGAAGGAAGGAAGGAAGGAAGGAAGGAAAGAAAGAAGGAAAGAAGGAAAGAAAGAAAGAAAGAAAGAAAGAAAGAAAGAAAGAAAGAAAGAAAGAAAGAAAGAAAGAAAGAAAGAAAGAAAGAAAGAAAGAAAGAAAGAAAGAAAGAAAGAAGGAAAGAAGGAAGGAAAGAAGGAAGGAAGGAAGGGAAGAAAGAAAGAAAGAAAGAAAGAAAGAAAGAAAGAAAGAAAGAAAGAAAGAAAGAAAGAAAGAAAGAAAGAAAGAAAGAAAGAAAGAAGGAAGGAAGGAAGGAAGAAAGAAAGAAAGAAACTGTATATAGATCTAATCCCAAATCTCACTGGCACAATTTTGTTTTGTTTTGTTTTGTGGCATTTTTTGTCACAACCAGTTATGCTCATGAGGTTAATTTCTGTCTCTGCAATCAGGAATTACCCCTAGCGGTACTCAGGAGACCATATGGAATGCTGGGGATCAAACCCTGGTCAGCTGCATGCAAGGCACTACCCACTGTACATAGCTTCAGCCCCTCACTGCAACAATTTGAAGTAAGAATGATAGAAATGTGGAATCTGAGAGTGAGGAAACCCATGAGAACAGGATGTTCAATATCAAGAAGCAGAGAGTTCTATTGTGACTCTTGGAGGAAATTAGTGATCAATCTAGTAATAGAATTTGATAAACATTTTGGGACTACTAAACAAAATTAACATTAAGGGATATCAGACTTAGAAGAAAATTTGACATCTTTAGTTCTGAGGAGAAGAAATCCCACTGAGATCATACAAAATTGAACTGGGGGAATAGCAGATTCATCTCAATTTCTCAAAGTCTTTCTCAATGTGATAAAAGAACAGTTCAATTCAAGGACAGAGCCCTGGTTACCATCCCATCTTTTCTGGCATTTTGTACCATTTGCTAGTTCAATACCTTGCCCAGTTTCTTCTCTTCCTTTGATATATTTTTTACCATATTTGAATTCATTTTATTGTATTTTATTTTTTCCCTTGCTTCAACTAATGAAGCTAAAGCAAGACTGTAGATTGACAGTGTATTTTGGAGCTAACATAGGAACTCAAATCTTGGAGGTATATATTGTGGAATCTTGATAGCACTAATAGCCAGATATGGTTTTCTCCTCCAAATATAAAAAGGAACTGATAGAGGACTGAAGTCCATCACTCATTCTGTTCATCTCTTTCTGGTAGTTTATGGACATAAACTAGCAGCATCCAAGCATACAGAAATCTATCAGTCATACTCTTAGGGATCTAATATTCTTTTTTACTAATGTGGCTATTATTTAATAAGCTTTGCTATTTGGATCTAAATTGCTCAGTATCTAATGGTCTAACAAATTTAAACTTTACAGCCAACCTCATTACAGTTCAATCAATTATATTACAGAATGTACATGTGAATCAGTAGTTCTATGCTAATACTTATTAGCATATCTTTTAGCTTATTAGAATATTCCTGCTTATTGTTTTATCTTTATTAAATATGCACATCTAATTTCTAGGGAAAAGTTGAGGACACTGTGCTGCTACTCCTTCTTTAGAAATGCAGAACTAATCTTCATAGTTGCGTTATTAAAGTCCCTTAGAAAAAAAGTCTTCATTTTGCAGCCCTCTCTAGAAACTGAAAATTGACATCAGTTAAAAACCACCTCTTTGCCCAAGGTAACACCTTTCTGGAGTTCAGCTCATATTCCATGAAAGAAAAGTCTGTTTTCTTCACTTAAATTCAGGGAAACTTAAAGAGATACGAATGGCTAAAAGGTACATGAAAAAATGCTCTGCATCACTAATCATCAGAGAGATGCAGATCAAAACAACTATGAGATACCACCTCACACAACAGAGAATGGCACACATCCAAAAGAACAAAAGCAACCGCTGTTGGAGAGGATGTGGAGAGAAAGGAACCCTTCTACACTGCTGTGGGAATGCTGACTGGTCCAGCCCCTTTGGAAAACAATATGGACACTTCTCAAAAAATTAGAAATTGAGCTTCCATTTGACCCAGAAATACCATTTCTGGGAATATATCCTGGAGAGGCAAAAAAGTACAGTTGAAATGACATCTGCACTTATATGTTCATCGCGGCACTGTTTACAATAGCCAGAATCTGGAAAAAAACCGAGTGCCTGAGAACAGATGACTGGTTAAAGAAACTTTGGTACATCTATACAATGGAATACTATGCAGCTATTAGAAAAAAATGAAGTCATGAACTTTGAATATAAGTGGATCAACATGGAAAGTATCATACTAAGTGAAATGAGCCAGAAAGAGAGGGACAGACATAGAAAGATTGCACTCATCTGTGGAATATAAAATGGCAAAGTAGGAAACTAATACCCAAGAATAGTAGTATATAATACCAGGAGGTTGGCTCCATGGCTCGGAAGCTAGCCTCACACGCTGAGGGAAAGTCATCCCATATAGAGAAGGGAACACCAAGTAAAATATGATTGGAAATCCCGAGCGGGGGGGGGGGGGGAGATGCACGCTGAAAGTAGACTAGAGACTAAACATGATGGCCACTCAATACCCCTATTGCAAACCACAACATCCAAAAGGAGAGAGAGAGAACGGTGGAAAACGGACACTGGTGGAGGGATGGGCTCTTGAACACTGCATGAGGGAAAAACAAGCATGAAAATGTGTGAATCTGTAACTGTACCCTCACTGTGACTCACTAATTAAAAAATAAATAAATAAATTATTTTTAAAAATTCAGGGAAACTCTGAGGGTCCAAACCAACTTTAGAGTTCCATGGTGGAAATACATGAGACCCAAACCAACTTTAGAGTTCCCTGGTGTAAATGCATGAGACCTTTGTTGTTATATTGTTGAACTCCTGTCTCTTTCTGCCCAGTATAGCTTTTATCCTTTCCCAACAGGTGATATTCCTAATAACCACTTGCCGACAAATGTCAATCTCAGAGTATATTCTCTAGGAATGCAAACTTACTAGAAAACTTAGCATTCTTTGATTTTTTTAAAAAATTGTTCACTTTCTTGCCCCTGCCTGGCTGTCTTCACCGAGGCCCCTTGGAGGAGGGTGGGTTGAGTTTCCCTCCCCACCTCAAGTAGAGTTCCGGCAGCTGAAGACCTCCAGAACCCAGCCACAGCCATGCTCAAGGCCACTCTCCACATGCTTGGATGAGCTTCAAGCATGAAGGAACCAGCAGAGGAACCTAGGTATACAGGACCCAGGGCTGAGATCTCCAAGCCTGCTCGAATCAGGACTAGGCCTCCTCCACACAAATCCCCCATTTTCCAGTAACTAGGAAGTCACAGCCACAAACTGCCTCCAGCACCGTGTAATCCCATCAACAGCCAAGATCCAGAGACTATGAAAAAAAGCTCCCAGAAGAGAGCAATGCAGAGTCTCTTGCCCCGCACCTGGCTATCTTCACCAGGGCCCCTCGGGTGGGGGTGGGTTGAATTTCCCTCCCCACCTCAAGCAGAGCCCGGGCAGCTGAAGACCTCCAGAATCGAGCCACAGCCATGCTCCAGGCCACTCTGCACACGATTCAGAGCCAAGATTTATAGCCAAGACCCAAAGACTATATAACAAAGCTCCCAAAATCGCAGCCACACTGTGGCCACGTGACCTCTTGAGTATAGTTCTCTTTCTCAGAGAACCTGACAATCTACCAACAGTATCCTGCCTACACAGCAGAGTCTGGCAAGCTGCTGTGGTATATTCAATATGCCCAAAACAGTAACAATTATGGGTCTCATCCCCCCGACCCTGAGAGAGCCTCCAATGTGGCACCATTGGGAAGGACGGGTGAAGAGAGGCTGCTAAAACCTCAGGGCTAGGACAAATGAAGACATTACTGTGCCCGCTCGAGCAAATCAATGAACAACAGGATGACAGTGATACAGTGATAGTGATTTCTTACTTTAGCAACCAACCTTTCAGCTCCATGTTTACCTATTCAAAAAAATTGTTCAGCAATAAAAACAACAGGTTCAGAGGAGTTAACTGGTGAAGTCTACAAAACGTTTATTCAAGGAAAAAATTAAGCTCAATTCTATATTATCTCTGTTAGAAAGTGAAAAATAAAGAACTCTCACCAGACAATTGAGCTACAACAAACTACAGCCAAGATCTCTCATGAATAAGATGAAAAAAATCCTTAGCAATATATTTTTAAAAATTCAATACAATCATAATATAAAAGGGTCAGACAGCATATTATACTGAAGTTCAATCCAGAAATGCAAGCTAGCTTCAACAGTCATAAGTCAAAAACTGTAACATCATAGTCATGGACTAAATAAGAAGAGTGAATGTATATTAATATTCAATAAAAGATGTTCAGTAATATTCAAATACTGCCATAAAACTGAAAATGGAAGGTAATTGCTTAATATAACAAAAACTATTTATGGAAGAAATCTTTAGCTAATGATATATTTAGAGACTAGATGGTTTTCCCTCAAATGAGGAACAAGACAAACGTATTTTCTCTCATGCCCTTTATGGGCAGAAAAGAGATCAATGGTTACAAGACATTTTCAGAAAAAGAAAGTGTCTGACTAGGGGATACAAAAAAAAATCTTTAGGCTAGTGGAAATAACCTAATGTATGATTTATGATATCTGACACAATTCAGTTAAAACTCACAGAACTTCACAGAGGGTCATCATTAACACAGGGAACTTTTTATAGTGGATAAAATTATATATCTTAGGATGAAATATTTACAGTGACAAAAAATCTAAAAAAACTTAAATATGTTATAATGACCTAACAACATTGAAAGGAGTTTAAAAAAATACCAATAACTATGGTGAATGATGTTTACTAGAACTGCAAGACTAAAGACATACAGTCTTTACATAAAAATTGTACTATAGTTGATAGTTATTTCTCACATGTGTTGTTAAATGACCCTGATCTCCACACATATACTGGCATTAAATAAGTAAAAATATAGCAGATAAAGCTAGAGAGATAGTATAGGGAAAAAGGCACTTGCCATGCATATGAACAGCATTGTTTGATATCAAACCTGGTTTGATATCCAGTATGGCATATGAGCTTCAGCATTTTTAGGATTTATCCTAGAACACAGACCTAGGAGTACTCTGAGTAATCTCTGAGGTGGCTCAATACCACCTCCTTCCTCAAAATATGGCATAGATGAATAGAGTGGGATTTCACACATAAGAGGATAATTTAGACTAAACCAAGCAGGTCTAGATTAGAGTTGAAGGACTCAGTAAGAATTCACATCTTGATGAAGCCAGAGAGATAATATAGCAGGTAGGGTGCTTGACTTTCACACAGTTTATCCAGATTTGAGCCCTGGCATCCCATATGGTCCCCCAAGTCTGCCAGGAGTAATTCCTCAGTACAGAGCCAGGGTAACCCCTAAGAACTGCCAGGAGTGTCCCCAAAGCCAGAAAAAACACTCCGAATTCACATTTTGCTTAAAATATATACAAGTGCTATATTGAGACAATGATGCTAAGAAATATACATTCAAAAATTATTTTCTATTCATAACCAATGTTTTAATATCTATACATATAAAATTGAGCTCGGTTTGCTGAGAGAGCCTAGTAGCAAAACATTGTAATCACAATTGAGTTCAGATACAGCTTTCTTATTCTCAAACAATTATTTATAAAAAGAGTCAAGATCCTATGGAGAAGTGACTGATTCTCAGGCTGGAGCATAAAATATGGATGATGAGCCTGAAGCATCTGCTTGTGATAAAAAGAAAACACTCAAAACCAAACAAATATTAAGAGTTAGAGGGAATATAAAAAGATCTAACTGAAAGAACTCCTAAAGGGCAAAGCGGGAACAATTTGTGGCATAAAATAAATGACTAAAAATGGGTTATAATCTAAAGTATAAAACAAATATCCAGAAGCCCACACTGGTTTAAATAAACGATCAAATTAAAAGAGATAATTTTCTTATGACAAATAATACTAAGTAGTTTATGTAGATGGTGTCAGTCCTCACCTCTTGAATGGAGATTGAATTTTAGGACTTGCTTAATAAACCAAGATTATCATCAGTCATAAGTAAGATGGATAGTAGTCTCCTCAAGATGACGTGATAGAAAAAACAGCATGTCACCATCTTCTTTCTAAAAGCTATAATTCATTTAATTATTAGAAAAATTTTGGACACATCCCACTGAAGGGCATTCCCAAAGTAGCACTGTAGCACTGTCATCCCGTTGCTTATCGATTTGCTCAAGCAGGCACCGGTAACGTCTCTATTATGAGACTTGTTGTTACTGTATTTGGCATATCGAATATGCCACGGGTAGTTTGCCAGGCTCTGCTGGTGGGAGGGATACTCTCGGTAGCTTGCCGGGCTCTCCAAGAGGGACAGAGGAATCAAACAAATCAGCCACATGCAAGGCAAATGCCCTATCTGCTGTGCTATCGCTCCAGCCATTCCCCAAGTATTCCTCCTCAAAAATGTGAAGGTTATGAAGAACAAACAGCACTAAGAAACTCTCATATCTGAAAAGTCTGAGAAATGAAAATTAATTGCTTTGTGATATTCTATTTCGAATCCTTGAATAGAAAGAAATATGTTTCTTTGGGAAGAACTAGAGATATCTTAAAGTATCATTAAAAGCAATAAAAAGTAATGGTTTCTTAGTTTTGACAAATGTTACATCATAGCACCATAATATTAACATAAAATGGTAGCAATAGAAAAAAAACACTGAGAGTTTCATGTCCATCATAAAGATAAGACTTTCTAATGATAAAAATGTTTGCAATTTTTGTAAATCTAAAATTAATTTTAAAAATTAAGTTTATTTAAATTTTTTAAATATAGCACTGGCATTCAAAGATTCTAAGGGAAAAAGTTCCCAAACCAAAATATAACACATAATCAACTTTCATCTTGTCCTTAGTATAGGGTTGTGGTTTTTCCCATTATCAGGTTGTAGGATATCATTCATTTGTCTTTTCTCCCTTGCCACAAAGAGTTTAGGCATATCTGGTAATAATCTCTAAATATTTTAAGACAACACTGGTATGTCCTGTTCTCCATGCTATAGGGAGCTTAGGTTTATCAGGTCACACCCATCAAAGTGCTCCCAACTCACTCCCATTCCTTTGTCTATCTGTAACCACTTCTCTATGCTCTCTTCCCCAACCAGTTAATCAGCTTTCCCCCTAATCAGACTGTTAATTTGTAAGGTTAGACCTTTCTAGGACACTGAACTTGTATTATAGGTTAATATTGCCTTTCTCCTCTCCTCATGTCTTTTGAATAGTTTACTTTAAGCAATGTCCTTTTTGTATGGACAAAGAAAGACAGTTGTCAATATGCTTTGGTAACATGGGACTTAATTGGCTTCAAATATTATTCACTCCCGGGCATCTGCTTTCTCCACTTAAGCCTTAGCTGCCCTTACTTCCTAGCACTCCCAAAATCAGGGTCCCAACGAGGAACGGGACGGACCCAGGGCAAGTGGTGAGTTATGTGCTACCCTGGCACCGAAATGGGCCTGGCCAAAGTGCCTAATTCTTAACTATATGTTAAGAGCTTAGTCATGGACAAATACTGTCATGATCCAAAAGCAACGACAAGACTAGGATCCTGCTAGGGATAGGAAAGACTAATCTGGCCTGAACATTGTAGTCTGAGATCGAGATGACCCCAGGAGAGCAATTCTATAAGCTTAATGCATCTCTTGCTATGACCATACAAAATGATTAATATTATGAATACTTACATGTTAGTTGGACAAGGAGAGAAGAAACACACCCATGGGATTCTGCTCTTGGGTGGGTCGTCCTGCTGCAAGAGAATCTGTCCTGAAAGCAGCATCCCCTGAGGAAAAGAACTTTACCCCTATTGATTGTGACCACACCTATGTGTAAGCCCCAACTCCTCACGCTTGGGAATTTAACTAGTCTGAAAAAGTGGGCTGGGGGCCAGTCCCAGAGCCAGATCTGGAGAAGCCAGATTGAGATCCAGATCCAGAGAAGGAGAATGAAGTAGCATGGGGGAGGAAGAAGCAGGAGGAGAATCAGAGGAGAATGGAGAGGAGATTGGAATAAACTGCAACTGAGACCAACCAGCCTGGCTCTGTTCCTTCCTTTGCCTGCCTCGTCATCGCCATCAACCTCCCCGGGGTGGGGGAAGCGGCTGGAGACTACTGAACTCAGGCGGCGGGAGAGATAGAGCACCGCTGCCCTGTGCCCGGTGCAGTGTGCCCCCCTCTCCTCATTTTTGTGTGTTTACACACAGGTAGTCCCTCAGCATATCTGCCATGTCTCCTCCTTCTCCTTAAAATAATCATAATATTATTTTGAATTTTCTTTTCAAAGAGTTTTATTTAGAGCTGCAGTGAATAGTTTCCAAATAGTAACCCCAGTTCTTCTGTGTTAAGATATTTATTACTCCTCTGGGGATCCTGATCCCCACCACCAATAAAATGGGAAGAGATCCATACCGAGGACACAAGGGCAAAGAAACTATTGATGCCCCAGGAACTCTTTCATACAAAAAGAGCATACCACAAGGAGCAGTGAAATCCAGTGCCAACCTAGGGCCTCCAAAAGCAACACTCTTGGGGTGTTTTTTCTTTTCTTTTTCTTTTTGGGGTCACACCTGGTAATGCACAGGGGTTACTCCTGGCTTTGCACTCAGAAATCACTCCTGGCGGTGCTTGGGGGACCATATGGGGTGCTGGGAATTGAACTCAGGTCAGCGGCGTGCAAGGCAAATGCCCTACCAGCTGTGCTATCACTCCAGCCCCTAGGATGTTTCAGGGAAAACTTTTTACAGTTTTTCTATATGAAACAGTCTTTGGAGACAATAGTTACTTTCTCACATGATACACTTTCACAACTGGTTTCTATCTCTTATTTTAATCTAATGTTGCCATTTTATCTAGCCTTTCTTTATTCTTATGCTATTCTTAGGGCATAATAACAAATGGCAATAGATTATAGTGATAAAAAAGTAATAATTTTAAAAGTAATGATAAAAGAGAGCAATAGCATGTACTGATTGATATGTGTCCCATGCTCTGGAGTACTTCATTTAACACTCATAATAAGATGTTAATATTATTATCTAAAATGTTGAGCAACAAAAGTAAGATCAAGGGGCTGGAGCAATAGCACAGAGGGTATGGCATTTGTCTTGCACATGGCTGACCCGGGTTCGATTCTCAGCATCCCATATGGTCCCCTGAGCACCACCAGGAGTAATTCCTGAGTGCCATGAACCAGGAATAACCCCTGTGCATTGCCAGGTGTGACCCAAAAAGGAAAAAAAAAGTAAGGTAAAAAATTTTTAACAATTACCACTTTTGTATGGTAGAACCAAGATTTGAATGAAGGTACATATATCTCCAGAATGCAGAATACATGATATTAATTTTGATACATTAGTGTATCACTCCTCTGCCCCTCTCAGAGAGCCCGGCAAGCTACTGAGAGTATCTCGCCCGCACGGCAGAGCCTGGCAAGCTACCCATGCATATTGGATATGCCAAAAACAGTAACAGTAAGTCTCTCAATGAGAGACGTTACTGGTGCCCGCTCGAACAAATCGATGAGTGTATCACTGTATCTCTCTCATCCCGTTGCTCATCAATTTGCTCGAGCGGGTGCCAGTAAC
This sequence comes from Sorex araneus, assembly GCF_027595985.1. Lineage (NCBI taxonomy): Eukaryota > Metazoa > Chordata > Mammalia > Eulipotyphla > Soricidae > Sorex > Sorex araneus. The sequence goes on from NC_073305.1 coordinate 22,114,497, forward strand.
GTCTCCATTTGTCCATGTTGCATTCAGTGTCAGGGGAATGAGGCCCATTATCATTACTGTTTTTGGCATATCAAATATGCCATGGGTAGCTTGCCAGGTTCTGCTGTGAAAGATTTTGCCAATTTCTATACATACTATTTCTTATCTATATTTGCTCTCAAGCACCCTTTATTTGGGGTTAGGGTCATAACAAGTGGTGCTCAGGGATTGGTCCTAGCTCTGTTCCTTTCTCAGCGATCTCTCCTGACATTATTCTGGGAATTTTGCACTGCTAGGGATCAAGCCCAGATGGGCTGTGTGCAAGGCAAGCACCTTTATCTGTTGTATTGTTACTCTGGTTCTCGGTTACTCTTTTAGAGACATTTAACATTTGACATTGGTTTTTAATCTGTAACAGTCATAGTGATTAATTTTTGTAAACTGACTTTTTTCTCAGAATATCATAGAGATTCCCAAGTACCTGATCAAAGATGAAAAAAATTATAGCAAACTGAAAAATATCCTAAAAGTTTTGCTTCATTTCTTTTTATTTTTTAACCTCTCAAATATCTGCTTAGAGCACCCACCTATATTCTCATTTTCATTAAATTTAACTCTTCTTCAAGACTTTGACCTTGGAAATAATAATAAAATACCTTCAAAAGAATTATGCATAAAATTCCAGAATAGCAATGCTTTAATATATTTTATAAAGCTTCATTGTAGTGTGTATGCAAATACCTGAAATTATAGATCAATAAAATTGCAACACCATTTACACTGTATGGTTATTATTACATATAACCATCACAGCATTTAAGATAGAAGTTCTAAATATTTGCCTTGTATACGGCAGACCCGGGTTCAATTCCTCTCCCCCTCTCAGAGAGCCCAGCAAGCTACCGAGAGTATCTTGCCCGCATCGCAGAACCTGGCAAGCTTTGATATGCCCTGGCATATTTGATATGCCAAAAACAGTAACAACAAGTCTCACAATGGAACCATTACTGGTGTCCACTCAAGAAAATCGACGAGCAATGGGATGACATAGATACATTGATTGATATCACAAAGCTAACCAGTTTTCTGGAAGTTCACACACATTCAAAATGAGAAACACTAAGATTAATATATTCAATAAATGAAACTATAGAACTAGTGGTATTAATATTAATATGTTTGAAAAGCATAAACTTTGTTTAGTAAATTCCTTAGCTATATTTTGGTTGTTACTGGTTTAAACATAATTAGTGCAAGACAAAAATTTTAAAAAACAAACAATTCAGGATGGGATAGATAGTATGGGGATAAGGAATCTGCTTTGCACAGGATCACACTGGTTCAATTCCATGTGATCACCAAGTGGTCACTAAGAACCATGTGGTCACCAAGTACCACCAGAAACGTTCTCTGATTAGAGTCAGGAGTAAGTTGAGCATCATTGAGTGTGCCCTCTGACCAAAGCAAACAAAAAAATCCAATGTACTAAATGTACTAAAAATTTCCAACATAAAGCATGTTGAAAATTCCATACACAGCAAGAACCCACAATTCTTGGTATTTTGGATTTATTTTATTTATTTTGGCGGAGGGGAGGGTGGGAGGCAGGGGATGGGATCACACCTCGTGGAGCTGGGGGTTTACTCCTGGATTTGCAGTCAGAGATCACATTCCTGGTGGTACTCAGGGAACTGTACATGCTACTGGTTGAACTCAGTTGCCTGTGTGTAAGGCAAGAGTCCTAGTTGCTGAACTATCTCTTCAGAGTCCCTGAACTTTTCTGATTCTTAAAAAACACCAAGTGCCTTGTTCTAAGATGAAATTCAAAGAACAATTTATATCAGAAAATCATTATTTTTAAATGTTTATGTATAATTATGTCAAGAAAAGCCCTGGTTAAGTTTGAAGTATTTTATACTATTATTAGTCATCAAGAAACTTCAGGGAAGGACAAATAATATCAAATAAAACACATTGATTCATTCACACCATTGTAATAAACTTCTGTTAGAATATTAACTATGAAATGACCTTTGTAAAGCACATGTAACTATGAGCAATACAAAACATTAATGTTCTAACATTAGAATATTTAAAATATTTATTATAATTTTATTAATAAAAGAAGTAAAATAAATTGTAATGCTTTGTTTTATTTTTACAAATTGTAATGCTTTCTATAATCACTAAATAGAAGTTAATTCACCAGAGAGAGAGAACAAGAATGCTTCCCATTAATAGTGAATTTCAAAAAATAAATATTTAGCATACAATCTGTCATATCATTTCCTCTTCATCAAGCACTTTTGCCTGAAATGGGATTAAAATATCTACCTGTTCACTTAACTAAATGACCATTCAAAATATGCTCTTATAATCAATCACTTATGAGCATACAGTGGTCAGGCAATTAGAAGGATAAAATTACCAGCCTATATCTTGAACATATTTATTGTAGATAAAAGATTGGAGAGAGCTGGAGCTTGGCAAAACAGACAAACATAGTACAGCTTTCCTTGCAAATGGCAGACCTGGATTAAATTCCTGGCATCCCATGTGGTCCCTTTAGCACCACCAGGAGTGGTCCCTAAAGTATAGAACCGGGAGTAAAACCTGAGTACTCTGCGTGTGACCCAAAAACAGTCAAAATTTTTTAAATTAAAAATTATATGTAAGCAAATAAAGAACATAGGAGTATATGTTTGATCATATTCCAAGCAACAATTTTATAATCAAAATATAATTAACTTATGCATTATAGTGTATCATATTTTAGCATTGCCTCAAATGACTTCAAGTTCAAATGTTTTTCAAAATTCCATCTCATTGTTATCCTATATATCAATATTCAGAAACACTTTAATCATGTTTCATATTAGATTCTGTGATTAGGAAACCCAGCTGTTTCTGTTATCCAAAGCTGTCAGTCATGGCACTGAAAACACTTAATGATTACCAGATAGGATGAAATTGCTCACAGGAGAAATCACCACTGTAGAGGATGCCAATATACATAATCTGCATATGATTCAACAACTTCAACATTCCAAATACATGTGCCTTGAGTTATTATCTAATAAACGTCTAATTTTTTTACATATTGAACACATGAGCTCATTTATAAAAAAAAATCTGTCACTCCACTAAAGAGATTGTTAATCTATAATTCCCTATGAAAAATAACTATTAGTTTCAATGTCTATTATTCTGCAATATATATAAAATTCACATATTACAAGTTACACATACTTTTGTCTTTAAAATTTTGAACCCATGTATAATGGATAAAAGTTTCAGTAACGGGCTAAGAAGACAGCTCAAGAGTTCGAGCAATCCCTGAGTTCAACCCCAAGTTCCATCACCAGTACTCTATGCCCACCACCCACACTACAAAGCGTGGCCCCCAGAGAAAAAAATTCTAGTCATGATGATGTTTTCTAAACAACCAGTGAGTGTCCTCTTTAATGTTAAGTCAGAGATGAGGATACTTGTTGCTGTTATTTTTTTTCAAATTTAGCACAAATATGCCAAGCAAATTGAATCACAGACAAAAAGACAGATGTTGGACGAGCTTGTGCATAGGTTATCACTATCACTATCACGATCATCCCGTTGATCCTCGATTTGCACAAGCAGGCCCAGTAAAGTTTCCATTCGTCCTAGCCCTGAGATTTTAGCAGTTTAGCAGCCTCTCTTTACTTGTCCTTCCCAACAGTGCCACATTGGAGGCTCTTTCAGGGTCAGGAGAATGAGACCCATCATTATTATTGTCACTGTCACTGTCACTGTCATCCCGTGGCTCATTGATTTGCTCGAGCAGGCACCAGTAACATCTCTCATTGTGAGACTTGTTGTTACTGTATTTGGCACATGAATACGCCATGGGGAGCTTGCCAGGCTCTCCCAGCAGGTAGGAAACTTGGTGGCTTGCCAGGTTCTCCATAAGAGAGAACTAGGCTATAAGATATAGATAGATAGGCTATAGGCTATAAGATACTTCATGGCCACACTTCCATGAGTTTGGATACATAGTCTCTGGATGTTGGCTGTTGATGGGATTACGGGGGGAGGGGCAGTTTCTGGGTGTGACTGCCTAGCTACTGGAAAATGGGGAATCTGGGTGGAAGAGGCTCAGTCCTGATCTGAGCAGCCTTGGAGATCTCAGCCCTGGGTCCTGCACACCTGGGTTCCTCTGCCGGTTCTTTCATGTCTTCACCGGGGACCCTCAGAGGGAGTGGGTTGAGTTTCCCTGCCCACCCCGAAGAGAAGCCTGCAGCCAAAGACCTCCGGAAGCCAGTCACAGCCATGCTCAAGGCCCCTCTCCATACGTTCGGATGAGCCTCATGCATAGGTGATATATTTTAAAAAATGATATAATGGAAAGATGATCTTCAATAAGCTCATAGACTATGCCCACAGAACTGTGCCTACAAAGGGTATGAATGATTAGGATGAAAGGGACCAGCAGACTATAATGGAGGAATATTGGCATTTTTCTGGTGAGTGTGTGATCATTGTCATCATCATTGTCATGCCATTGTTCCTCGACTTTCTCAAGTGGGCACCAGTTACGTCTCTATTGCACTCAGTCCTGAGATTTTAGCAGCCTCTCCTTACTCATCTTTCCCAACAATGGAAGCTCTTTCAGGGTCAAGGGAATGAGACCTATCATTACTGTTTTGGGCATATCGAATACACCTTGGGTAGCTTGCCAGGCATTGCCATGTGGGCGGGATACTCTTGGTAGCTTGCCAGGCTCTCCGAGAGGTATGTGTATATCTGTTACTGTATTTGGGATATGGATACACCACGGGGAGCCTGTCAGACCCTCCCAAGCTGAAAGTAGACTTGTTAGCTTGCCAGGTTCTCCAAGAGGGATAAGTAGAATATTAGATGATCATAGTCTATGTCTATATATGTCAATAGTTTATAAGCATTATGTGGCTGCGCTTCCAGGAGCGTGGGTTTATAGTTTCTAGATGTTGGCCATTGATGGGATTACATGGCACCAGGGGCAGTTTCTGGGTGTGACTGCCTAGTTACTGGAAAATGGGAGATCTGGGTGGAAGCAGTCCAGTCCTGATCTGAGCAGCCTTGGAGATCTCGGAAGTTTTATAAAATAAGTTTTATCCAAATACTTATTCTATTTTATATGCTCTCACATCCTCTGTGTGTGTGTATTTGGGTAACAACCAACAGTGCTAAGCCATTATTGCTAGCACTGGGATGAGTGATCAGTTCTGGTGGGGCTTGGGGACCATATGAGATGCCAGACATACACAGAACCTGGGTTGGCCACTTGCAAGGCAAGCACCCTTCCTGTTGTACTCTTGTTCTCTTGTTCTCTTGTTCTCGCCCTTCCTAAATAATTTCCAGCATACCATGAGTAAGCCCAGGGCAAAGCTCCTATCCACACCCCCACACACACACACAAAATCAACACAACACAGAATATCTTACTTTACTAGCAGTACTCATGAAAACAGCTGGGGGTAGACTTGTCAGGAGAGATTAAACGAGGTGGTTGCTTTGCTCCTCTACTTTAAGAAGTATATATATTTTGGGGGGTTATACCTGGTGATGCTCAGGGCTTCCATCTGGCTCTGCACTCAGAAATTACTTCCGCTGTTGCTCAAAGGACCATGTGGGATGCCAGAGATCCAACCTAGGTTGGCCACGTGCAAGAAAAACACCTTACCCGCTGTACTGTCACTACGACCCCTGAAGCAGATATTATTGACCAAATAGCCTAGAGTATGTGATGGTAACCCTTTTTCTAAACCCATATTTCCTCAATAAATAATAATTTAAAAAATAAAAGTAGACACTGGTGAAGGATTGGTGTTGGAATATTGTATACCTAAAACTTAATAACGAATAACTTTGTAACTGTAATTCATGGTAATTGAAAAATTTTTAAATGGTCAAAAAATAAAAAAAAATTAGCATTGATAAAAGGCTAACCTGCTACTAACCTTATTCCTTCTGACACTGGCCATTAGCACTAGAAAATAGAACCATCATGTAAGTAAAAGGAATTTCTGTGTTTGTACTACAAAAATTTACCCCAAGGATTCTCAGAAACATTTTTGAAAGCCAGAGAACTAAATGCCCTGTATGATTTAATCAGTGCCACATAGTGATCTTTTCTAAACACTTATTACTGATGATATATTTTACTTTGAAAGACCTAACCATGCTCCCACCACAGGTAACCACAGTTCTCATCTCATTCCATTTTTCCTGTCCTCTCTTAGCAAATTGTATCTTGACAAGATGCCAGATTTCCCAAAGGGCTCCAGAGCTCACTGTTCTACACAACGCAAATTTGGTATAGAGTTTAGCAAAATTAAAATTATGACTTATATACAGAACTTTTCACATTTCCTGAGTTCTGTTCCAAAGAAGGCATCACACTTTCAAATTCCATTTAAGGAATCAGACAATTATAATAATAATCAGCAGCTCTCTGAAGGAAGATGCCATTGCAACTATCATTTGATCTCAATGATCAGCAAAATGAGAGAAACTAAATCAGATATTGCACTGTTGTCCCGTTGTTCATCGATTTGCTCAAGGGGGCACCAGTAACATCTCCATTATGAGACTTGTTACTGTTTTTGGCATATCGAATATGCCACAGGTAGCTTGCCAGGCTCTGCTGTGCGGGTGGGATACTCTTGGTAGCTTGCTGGGCTGTCCCAGAGGGATGGAGGAATCGAATCCAGGTCGGCTGTGTGCAAGGCAAACGCCCTACCCACTGGAAAAAGTAATTGTTTAAGTTACTTCATCTACACAAATGCTAAATATTAAGCAGTCTTCAAACTGATAGTTACACTGTTGCCAGTAGCATCTGGACTTTCAGGAATTTGGTTCTTAAACTGTACATTATAATGAGCCCAAATGTGTGAATAAAAGAAGTAATTTATTTTTCTCCTTGATACATTTATCTTTCACTCTACTCCCTGCTATGTGGCCAGCATCTGGAATAAGAAAAAACAAATAAATGAAAGAATGATTAAAGTAGTGATTTAATACTACTGCATTTCATATTAGTTTTTTTCCCATTTACCTTATGAATTCCTGCACCATTTATTGTGAAACACTGATTTGTTCTCCATTTTTTCCTAGCCTGTACCAAAACACCCTACTTTTCAATGTAATGATAGCTTTTACAGCATTTGAAATTTTAAGTGGGCTATTTTCTCCCTACTGCCAATAAGTGTGATCTTACTAAATCCATTTATCAGTTCTATCATGAGAAAAAAGATGACTGGAAAAATATGCACTAAGAGCAGACAAACTGTTCTACTTCAAATTCTCTAAAATTACTAAATATACTTTGCTTTTCTTCCACGTAAAGGATTATAGGGTGGAAGAACAAGCATATTAAATTTGGGAAAGCAGTTCTGTTACACAGGTGTAGCCAATTGAATCTATAATGAAACTTTACTATAAGCCTACCCTATAATCAATTATACATTTTCTTATCACTGCCATCAGTTCTCTATTAATGTGATTATATTATGATGGTTACATCTATCCATACAAAGTTCAAAGAGGAAAAAGTTCACCTCTAAAATTGAAATACCAAAAAATCTACCTATACTTCTCTTCAATTTCACAGTTTGGCATACATGAGTCACAATATAATTGAATAAGATTATAGGTCAAGGGTACAATAATCTGAATTGTTCTCAATAAACTTTCTGCTCTGACACAATTCAAGAGAAAACTGTATAGTCATCCAATGTCAGAAAATACATTCACATGTGTCACTGAAAATTATGTCAAAATTGCTCAAAATTTAGCTTAATCGCCATGCCCTACTAGTTATTTCTGTTATGAAGCTATTTACATTTGAATAACTTCATTACTGCCAGCATCCTGGTGTGATGGGGAGTCTTGGGCTGGAGGACTCCCTGTCAGCTTTGCTGAAACTGTCTTAAAACTAAACTTGAGTCTAATTTCTTACTTCATTCTCCCATTTCCCTTCCTTCTTTATCAGCCCCCTTTCTTCTCTCTCATATTTAGAAGTCAGACCGACATGATGATCTAAAATTTCTTCCATTCTCTTTTGAGTTACATCTCACCCCCATGTCCCTAATCAATTTCCCTATAACAAATTATTTAAATATAATAATACTTTGAAGCCGCCTACTCCAACAACTGTGACCTAGACTCGGATTTCACACAAAATGAAATTGGGGCCAACATATTTTTTTAGTAAAATTTTCTATAAAAGTAAGATTAATTTATAGCCACATTTTAGTTTGTATATAAATAAATTACATAAAACTCACTAGAATCATACCAGAAAAGTATCTCCCAACCTGGGATGCCAGAGAGCCTGGGATTGAGTCCAATGACAGCAGATTAACCACTTAAGCCCTCGGCCTTGCCCCTTACCACTGGTATGGAGTGGTCAATCAGAGAGATGTCATCAAACTCAGAGATGTCATTGGGTCAATATCCCAACCCAATGACTGCAAAGACAGCACAAGGCTACCACCGTACCCCTCCTCCAGCCCCTTGGGTAAAGCTTTGCATGACCTGACACCAGTGGACATGTAATCCAATCCAATGGGAGCAGCCAAACCATTAGGCCTCTTTGACCTTCACCTCAACCTCTCTTCCTTAAGATGCCACGAGTATAGAGAAAGAGAAAATCTGAAAACTAATCATTCCTCTATTATTTTCAGTTTCAAAGTTACAAAATATAATCGCATATTTATTCCTGTTTAATACCATTCTGTTCTCTTATGAAATAAATGTCAGACATTTTACCTATAACAAACATGCCTTATTTTTCAACGCAAAATTATGTACATAACATTCTTGCTATTTTTCAATAAAATCACAAATAATTTTTTTAACATAAAAGGACAAAGCATACAGAAAAATGAAAATTGAAAACACATACCTTTCTTGTATTCCAGTCTACTTATCCTGAACATTTGAAATATTTATCTACTTATCCTGGACATTTGAAATATTTATCTACTTATCCTGGACTTTTCAAATATTTCCAGGTTTTTAGCTGGTAAATGACATGTGTATGTGTAACTGTATAGTTTGGGTACTTGAATATGAGTAGGGTCAGTATACAACTTGCTATTCTACAATATATAGAATATTTTTGAGAGAACAAATATGTGAGAACAGACCCTATCAAGCAAATTTCTTTCTACTCATGTCCTCTTTGAGAAATTCATATTTAAAACTTTCTATCCTATTGCCAATAATTGTCAATGTCTACTTCTTTACTATTGCTTAAGAATATTTCATAATAAGACTTTCTGAAATGCAGACTTTTTTTACAGAGACATTTCTAACATTTTTAGTTTTGTGGCATTTTTATTGGAAAAAAAACCCTATTTTTTATCATCCCGTTTCAACATTTTCCTTTAATCTTCAACTAAGAAAAATTATGGTGGAAGAATACAATGCAGATGTTCAGTTATCAATAACAAAAGATTGTGAGGGCACTAGTAAGCCTTTATTGTCTCCAAATTACAATACTTAACCCAAGTTTGAAAAGAAAAGGAGATAGATATAGACATACTAGCTTTTCTCTTAGAAGTATCTTTGTGTTTATCCTTCTTAGTGTGCTTTATCATTCTGTAGATTCTTGAGCCTACTTTTCAAATATATACTAATCTATTGGTCCTCTTAAAATACAACTCTCAGTCATTGAAAGGTGAAATCTGTAGTCTCTTCCCTTGAAACAATGAGCATTTATGATGAGTTTAACAACAACAACAAAAAAAGGACACTGGAAATGATGCTGCATAATTTCTCAGGCAAGGGCAAACGGAAATTGAGCTTACAGATTGCTGTTGAACAATCGCACTTTGAAACCTGAGCTCCAAATAGGAACGCTAGCTTCTCTGACAGAAGCTGAAAATAAGACACTTATGAGAAAAAATGAAGGAACTCAGAAACTTTTTGAAGATACATGTCTAGTCAGCTGTCAGCCATTTTAGTCTCTCGCTGGTTTTGTTATAGCAACTCAACTCAGAATTGGCCAACACCCTTCAAAATTGCTTATCTCCAGAAATTATGAAAAAATAAAATGAAAAAGTTATTTTAAGTTACTAGTATTTGTTTCTTGGAAAGTGAACACAGCTGTCTACTAGAAGCTGTGGGAGTGGGGGAGGGGGTTTCCCTCCGTTCTCTTTTCTTTCTTTCTTTTTTTTGGGGGGGGGGTCACACCTGGCGATGCTCAGGGGTTACTCCTGGCAGTGCTTGGGGGACCATATGGGATGCTGGGAATAGAACCCGGGTCAGCCACATACAAGGCAAACGCCCTACCTGCTATGCTTTCACTCCAGCCCCCTTTTCTCTGTTTCTTTTAGGAAACATTGGTTTATTTTTTTTAATTTTTTTTACTCTTTATTTTTTATTTTATTTTATTTTTTTAATTTTTTATTGAGTCACCATGTGGAAAGTTACAAAGTTTTCAGGTTTAAATCTCAGTTATACAATGCTCGAATACCCATCCCTTCACCAGTGCTCATATTCCACCACCAAGAATCCCAGTATAGCTCCACCCTGCCCCCTCACACCCCTAACACCCCCACGCCCCTAGCCCCCCCACCCTAAGCCCCCCCCACCTGTGTAACTAATAAATTTCACTTTACTTTCACTTTGATTGCATATAATATTTCAACAAAACTCACTATTATTGTTTGGAGAGTCTCTCCCCTAAAGTCAGACCTGCTGAAAAGGAAGCATCAGATAATTTGTTTTCCATTGCTGAGGATGAAGAGGTATGAGGTCGAGTGACCACACTTAGCGGCCTCTCAGTTTTGGGAAGAGGAGAGGGTTTTTTTTTTTTTTTGCGTCACACCCGGCGATGCACAGGGGTTGCTCCTGGTTCAACACTCAGGAATTACTCCTGGCGCTGTTCAGGGGACCATATGGGATGCTGGGATTCGAACCCAGGTCGGCCGAGTGCAAGGCAAACGCCCTACCTGCTGTGCTATCGCTCCAGCCCCTAGGAAACATTGGTTTATTAAAGTGTGAATGTTCATCTGTTTTAGAGAAATAATATTACCATACCAGATATACTGCTAATAAACAGTATCTCTGTACAACTGTCTGTAGGCTTTCCCTCTTCTACTTCCCCTATCCTTAGTAACTAGTTATGATATCAAAGTTTAAGGTGTTTTCCCTCCCATTGGACAATGTATGGTTTTTTTGTTTGTTTGTTTCTTTATATGTCATTTATATCATCCATCTAAATTATTTTGCTTAACATAACACATTCCAGTTCCATCCACTCTACAGCAAATTTCATGTTTTCACCTTTGGTTATCATTAACTGGTATTCTGTGTGTGTGTGTGTGTGTGTGTGTGTGTTACAATATCTTTTTTATCCACTCATCTGTTGTTACAAACTTATGCTTTTTCCATTTCATAGTTAAAGTTAATAGCACTGAAATGACATCCTCTTTTCATTAGTGGTGTTGTTTTTTGGATAAATACAAGAGTGATCACTGCATCATGCAATGGTTCTATTTTCAATTATTTGATATATCTTCACACTGTCGTCCACAGATGTTCTATCTGTTTACATTCACACAAACAATGAATGAGGATTCATTTTTCTTTATATATCAGTAAGCACTGGTTTCTGGCCTATTTTCTGGGACAGGGGGATTGAGGGAAGGGATTTGAGCCAAACACAGCAGTGGTCAAGGTTTACTCTTGTTCTTTGCTCAGGGATCACTCTGGTGATGTTTAGACAACCACATACATTATTGGAGACTAAACCTAGGTCTGCTGCTTAAAAAACAAGTGTACTGATGTCTGTACAAGCTTTCTGGTCTGCTTCTGCAGTGTGTTTACAGAGATACTTGTATCACAAACACAGATACCACCTATAGTTTTGAGTTGCATTTTCCTTATAATAAGTAATAAAGAGAATGTTTTCATGTACCTTGTGGCCATTACTATATCTCCTTTGGTGCTCCTGTTAAGTTCTTTCTCCATTTTTTTTAATTGGGTCATTTGCTTTGTTGTTGTTGTACTTTGTGGGTTTCTAATGTATTTAGGATATTAGCCCTTTGTCAGATGTATATTGCCCTGTTCAGTGGGTACATTTTTTGGTTTTAGCAATGGTTTCTTTTTTAAAACAAGAAGCTTTTTATTTTAGATACAATATCCCATTTGTTTGTGTTAATTTTTATTTCCCTGTCAATGAAGTTAAATCACTGGAGACACCACTAAAGTCAGTATTATGTAGTATGTTAACTATGTTTTATTCAACTATTTTTATGGACTTAAGTCTAATATCTAAATATGTAATCCAGGGGTTGGAGCGATAGTACGGAGCTGACCTGGGTTCGATTTCTAAGAATCTCATATGGTCCCCCGAGCACTATCAGGAGTAATTCCTGAGTGCAGAGCCAGGAGTAACCCCTGTGCATTGCCAGGTGTGACCCAAAAAGCAAAATATATATATATATATTAGATATTTAATCCATTTTGATTAATACCTGAACATGGTGTGAGATAGGATATAATTTAATTCTTCTAGGGAGTAGCTAACAAGTTTTCTCAGCACCATTTGTTGAGAAAGCTTCCTTTCCTCCATTTAGTGCTTTTGGTTTCTTTGTCATAAATGTATCACTAGGCTTTTTACTGTATTTATTAAGCAACAATAGACAACTGAAACATTAATTCTATTACTGAGTCACAATCATATTGGCTGAATATAGTTTATTCAACTTAATAAGCAAATAATATCCATGTGCCAGTCCATATTTAAGGAAAATCACTTGTTCTGATTCAGTTATTACTTTCAAGAGCTCTATGAAAAAAATATAATTCTGTTTCAAAGATAGAAATGGAGCAAAAAGTACTTTTGTAACTTTCTCCAGGTTATTGTAGCAAGTACAAAGATGGAAATTAACCCTGAGAGCCAAATTTCTGAAAATACTTAGTTTATTAATTTAATGTTGTATAACACTGATTCATCACATGCAATACAATAAAATTTTAACACATTAACACATAAGCACATATCTATATTTATAGCGGGTATTAGGCAGAGAAAGTGTTCAGAAAATTTTAATATAGAAAATTTCAGAAAAACATGTTTTTAGGTCATCCATCCCTACCTTCTAGGTGAATTGTGTCTCTTATTAAGATTTTTTTCTGAAAATATTCATTTTGCTTTGTTCTGTTTAAATTTTTAAACTTTACTTGAACCAAGAAAACATAAGAAAATATATATGAAGAATATTTCAACATAATCATTAAGAAATCATGCTTTAGTCTTCCTTACCCATGAGGGAAAATTTTTTTATTATTATTATTAATAAAGAGCCATGATTTACAAAGTTGCTGATAGTTGAGTTTTATGTATACAATAATTCAACACCAATCACTTCGCCAGTATCCACTTTCCTACACTAATGTTCCCAGATTCCCTCCCCACCCCAATTCTCACTCCGCTCCTACCTGTAAACTTGACAGATACATTATACAGTTTTAGTGGTTTCCATTTAGATCTCATGTTTTCAGTTTTGTTGAATCTGTGTTTTGGATAGATACCTAAACCCCGGGGAGAGAATGTCTATGAACTTCTAAAACCATTGATTGTAACTAATTCTATAGATGCTCTTTTTCCTCTACATACCTAGCTAAAATAAAGTTTAAATGTATAAATTAGGCACAGTAAGATATTACAATATCTAGTAGCACTGTAGCACTGTCGTCCTGTTGATCATCAATTTGCACCAGTAACGTCTCCATTGTGAGACTTATTGTTACTATTTTTGGCATATTGAACATGCCACAGGTAGCTTGCCACTCTCTTCCATGCGGGCGGAATACTCTTGGTAGCTTGCCGGGCTCTCCAAGAGGGACAGAGGAATCAAACCCGGGTCGGCCGTGTGTAAGGCGAATGCCTTACACACTGTTCTATCACTCTAGTCCATAAAATCTAGTAATTCATATGACAAAAAAAAGTTATTTGAATGCTCTCATTCAAAATTTCTTAATGAACATATTTTCTAACCATAGCTACATATGGGTGACTAAATCTGTTAAACCAAACCTCAGGTAAGAGTCTTCTATACGGAATATTAGCATCTCTGTCATTGTATACATAAACACCATTAAAATATCATGAAGATACCATAACATAGAAATTACTGTTATTTGAGGCACTTTTCTTCAGGAATTTACTCACCCAGTTTTTATCGATTTCAGGACTTAAAATAGCCATCTTTTTGAAGTAAAAAACAAAAATTTATTTGGAAGTTCTGAGGAAGGAGATGGAGAAGAAGAGAGAGAACAAAGGAGAATACAAACTTCTCCAGAGTGGAGAGACATATGAAAGCACACATCTCAAGAGGGGAGATAATTATAACATGTGCTCAGACTCCAGATGCCTGGCAACAAAATATGTGTACCTAAGATATTCATTTTAATAGAAATGCAGGAACAAAAATCATCCAAAAATACAATTTCTAGAGAGATTATTTATCTTGAGAATTTATAGAGAAAAAGAGCATTAATTTAAAATTAAGCATTTCATATTAAATACAAAGAGTTTAGCATATCAGCACTGTATTACAGATTCTAAAATATGTGCTATGTGTCCCAAATTTCCGTTCATCCTTATTTTGGATCTAGTGACAAACCTTAAATTCTAAGGCTAAAAGAAAACCTTCAGAAGAAAGAATTCAATGCCTAAAACTTAGCTGAAAATAACTTCATAAATCACAGTTCTTTAATTTGTAAAAAAATTATTTTTTAAAAAAGTTTTTAAATAAGAGAATTCAGATGAGGGTTTCCTCTACAATGATCCACTTTGAGCATTTTTGGAATGAAAGGCAAGAGCAGAGATAAAGGATAGATTACTGTGTACAGAAATATTAAAGTTGAGTAACTTATGCTACACCTCCACTCCGACTTAGAGGCCTGTTACCACTTAAAAGAGGTTGTCACAGGACTTCAGTTGTCCTCTATATTGTCCTCTGGTTTAGCTCCAAAGCTGAAAACCCACATGGATTAGCTGGGATGGAGTGGGTTGACATATAACTCCCACTTCCACATTTGCCCACTAAACTTAGAGAAAGTCTCAGTAATTAGACAATGTAGGGTGGTTTTACAAAATTCTCAAATTTCTTGCTATATTTTCCTGTCTTTATCTACTCAGGCTGCTACAATAGTATATGTTGTGTGCCCATAAGTGCTATCATGCTCATGGCCAGACTCCATTGCTCGGGACAAGCCTCATCCATAAAATGATCTGTTGAAAAACTCAGGTATGTGGGTTTTGTGACTGAAATCTCCAGGATCTCAAAGAGTTGGAATGAACTTCCTCCCCCTAACTTTCCGTTCTTCCAGAAGCCTGGCAGTCATGCCCATGAACAGCTTCTGGCATCAAATAAGCTCATTAACTGGCCATGATCCAGAGACTCATAAAGAAATCTCAAAAGAGATCAACAAGTTGTAGAGATGTGTCCAAAACCCACACTAGGCTCTGTTATCTGGGACACCCAGAGTCACCATCCAATTAAAAATGCAACTCCAGCTGTATCACCCCATTCAAACATTTTGAATTATTGGAGTGCACAGCTGCATTTGCTGCACATGACATCTCAACTCTACACAGCTGATAAACTAGGAGTAGCAAACCACATTAGCTGGGATATAAAGTAGAAGGCAACCAATCTTGATTAAGAAAATATAAATACATAACATGTTACTAACTATAACAACATGTTAGTAAACTCTTCTACTAGGGCTTAGTGGCTCCATAGTAAGATAGAATAATATTCATACACTTTCTTCTAAGGAATTTTTTTTATCATTTTATCTAATTATTAGAAAGCAATATGAAATAAATTATTTAGGGTCTTCTGTATGAGTTGTCTTGGGAAAATTGGAAATAATGATGATGGGAAGGTGCAATGGTGGTGGGATTAATGTTGCAATATTGAATGTAATAAATCATGTACGGACTTATAAAAATAAATAAATAATATTTTAAAAAATAATATGTTGTGTGCTCTTGAAACAATAGAAATTTATTTCTCACCGCTCTAAAGGTGGGTGTCTAAAATTGGGGACCAAATGATTGGGTAGCTACTGAGAGATCACTTCCTGGCATATAGCATCTTCTCCTTGTGTCCTTATGGCAGTAGAAACAAAACAGTAAGGAATGCAAGTATCAGGTCCCAAGCCTCCCACCACCTGAAATCAAATTCCTCTCCTCTAAAAGACAGTAACTCCATGTTAATTAAAAACAATGTGATGAAAGTTATTATGTATGACAGAAAATACTACACAAAAAGAAAAGATGGGTAGAAATTGTCTTCCAGTTCATAAGACCCTCCCCGCTCCCCTGCTGTGTGTGTATGTGTGTGTTTGTGAGTGTATGTGTGTGTGTGCATGCATGTGTTTATGCACACTCATTCTTGGAATTCAAGTCCTTCAGGATAAAAGCCCTTTCCCCCTGCGCTGAGAAAACAGCCAGTTAAACAGCATCAACCACCCAACATATGAGTGAATGAGTTTTCAGGTGATTGCAGCCCAAATGATGCTGAGAAGAATAGAAACAAGTTGTCCCATAAGCCAATGCTACTCAAATGAAAGATTTACAACTCACACTGTGCCTGTTTTTCTAAACCACTAAGTCTTAGATTGGTTGTATTGTACCATTTTACACTACAGATAGCCAGAACACAATATTTAAAAACTCATTTTTCTAAGGATCATAATGCTAAATACTCCAGATTTCTTACTCAGAGGAGAGAATTTGAATTAAAGCTTCATAACTTGTCTGTATATGCCACTTAATATAACATGTTTCTTCCTTTTTATACTAAGATAATAATTTCCCCTCAGACATAAAAACTTATAAAAGGAAAATGTATATGAATTCATATGATACAGGATACTTCACATTCCATAAAATACTCCTAGAATCCTGAACTGATAATTTCAAATATTTATACTTCCTTCCTTATCTATCCCTATCACTTTTTACAAACACAAAGAGTAAAAAATTATGCCAGCTACATCTATTTTTACATATGAATAATTTACATTTTTTTTAAATGAGGAAATCATTATAACAGTTTTCATCAAAAACTATTATTCACTGAACCATCTCAAGAAGTCCAGAAACTAGCAGACTTACAATTGTGAAGACATTGAAGACCCCAGGAAGAATGATTCTAAATGTTCCTAAAGGAGCTTAAAGAATGATTCATCTTCTGGATGTGCCTTCTCAGTGAATTAAGTGACCAAGAAAGTAAAATACTCCCTATTTGTGCCCAACACAGTTCAGTTCTGTCATCTGCTCCTGCTACAGTTTTAGAATGTTCTGTATCATAAAGAATTACTTGAAAACGGAATCTGACTTGAAAGCTTGACTTTTCCAAAAGCTAAATTTCAGAGATATCTAAGTCCTTTATTTTTTAATTTCCTCTTACTGCTCTCTAAATGGCATCAGAAGATGAATTTCAAAGAGTTATAATGTATTTAAGATTTCACTTACCAAACAAATGCAGGAAAAGATGATATCAAACATCTGCAGTCTTCAATCACATAGCTAGCAAGAAATACAAAACAGTTTTAGTGAAGTGCATAATTTGGCATCCTTGCCGTCCAAGACAATTTCAAACACATAATTCAAAATGTCCATTAACAGCAGGTCTCTCTTGCTGGGTATTATTCTGCCAGAATGAATCTGGAAACATTAATGTCTCTCTATTAGTAGCATAAACTTTTAAAATGAGACAAAAAAATCATGATGGCATGAACAGGGCACAGGTGGGTAATTGACAAACCCTGCATAATGTGGAAAAATCATAGGTTAGAGGAAAAGTCATAACAGTAATATAAAGCTTTGGTTTGCACAGCTACTTTCCCCAAAGAGATCAAAGCCCCTTAACACACATTATATCATTAATCCCCAGGCTACCTGAGCCGGGGCCAGTGTTAGGGCAGATATCCATTGGTGGTGATTCTGATGCCACTGACATCCTGTGTGGCAGCTTCTAGTGAACCCTATCACTTCCCTTTTCTTTTCTGTAATAAAGTGTGAGATTAGCCTTAGAGTCACAGCTGGAGATGTAACGCAGCATCAATTCTTAAAGCAATTTGTCCCTTTCCCCAAATTGTCACACTACACAGATAACTATCTAAAGTATTTCCATCTACAGGTACATTATTAATGAGCTGTAACTATGTCTCTGAAAAAGAGTTCAAAGACATCAAAAACATCTGTAACTACTAATTAGAAACTTGCTTAACTACATAAAATTATTTCAGAAAGAAGGTTAGCATTGGGATTTATTTATTGCTCAATACCTCAGACATTTCTAACATTTTATATTTTTTATTCATTGTCTTCCCACCTCCTGTTAAAAATTTTAAATACCCATAATGGTGCCTGTAGGATGAGATTTATGAAAAACAGTCAATGAAAAACATTTTGATATTTTGATATGTATACAAAGTTTTCTGGAAGAACACCAAAATCTTGATTTTATATTTTTATCACTGTATTTTAGAAAAAAATAAGCCTCCATGAAATGTAACTATTTTTCAAAGTTTCCAAATACCTATTCATCAACTATCAACTAAAACTGTCAAACTATAGCTTAGCTGTCTTGAAGGCAAAAGATTACACTGCTTCAGAACTCTATTTCTGTCATCTATAATACTTTATGTGCTAATAATATTGGAAATCTCTGGTGGATAATATTTCTTTAATAATGCATTCAAATATACCTGCCATATACAATGCTCTTTTTTTTTATTGAATCACCATGAGATACAGTTACAAAGTTGTCATGTTTGAGATTCAGCCGTACAATAATCAAATGCCCATCCCTCCACCGGTGCACATTTTCCACCACCAATGTCCCCAGTATCACCCCCTGCCCCCATCCCAGTCTTCACCCTGTCTCTATGGCAAAAAATTTCCCCAATACTCTCTACGTTTGGGCATTATGTTTTGCTCAAATTTTACCACCACCATTTAGGCCTGCCTGCCAGGGGCAGACAATAGATAATTTATTTTCTGTTGCTCATTTTGAACATCATGAGAGCTTGTGCAGCCACAAAAGCGGCTGCACACTTCTGGAATTCTAGATTGTCAATGGTTGAGTTCCAGAGACATCTCTGTAGGGCACTAATTCATTTTGGGATTCAATTGGGAGTCTCTGGACCAGGGATGTTGGTGCACTAAGATGGTGCCCGAAGGCACATTGTGGGCATGACAGTGAGACTGCCAAGAGGGCAGGGAGCTCCTCTGCTGCCATGTGGTCTGGAGAGAGCTCTGGCACCCGCATACCTGGGCCTTGCTTGTGGAAGCTCTTGGTCCCAGGATTCCATCTGGAGTAGGTGGGGAGAGTGCACCTGCTCCATCTGGGGTGCCCTGGTGAAATTGGCTCAGTATGGGTCCCAGAGAGATCTCCAGCACTGTGGTGTCTTCTGGGACTCACTGCTGTGACAATGCTCTTTTTAAATAAACATGCACACAATGTGCACACTGAAATTTTAAATCCAAACCATCACTTCTATGTTGTGTTTAATTAGGAAGAACTTTTAGCATAAACTTTTATTTGTAACTACCTGGAAAGTCTGAATTTGGTATGGAGGTGCATAGGTAAAGGAAAAGAAAGACATGCAGATTTTCAGATTATGTCTACAAGGAGTTACTCCTTGAATTTCTGTATAAAATAAATAACTGAAATTCACCCCTGTTGTAACAATATTCAGATTTTCAATAGAAATGCCATTTTTATAAGCAGATCTCTTATGGCAAACCTACAAAGGAGCTTAGCAAAAGTGATGACTATGTTTGAGTACTAGCCAATTTGATTAACTTAAGCACCAGAGGCTAGAATTTTATTTATTATACTAAAATTCTATGGCTTTTAGAAAAGGCTGAGTTAAAAATAGGGTGTCACATGTGTCTTCCAGTTTTGTTTACTCATTATGGAGACTCTTACTCCTCCAAATAGACAACATTTCAGGCACACAGAAAGATTTTAAGGCACCACTTAACTAAGGCCCAGACCTACTTAATCAGCATTTATACTTTAACATGACCCTCAGGTGATTACTATGCATCTAAACTATTGAGTAGCACTGAGTCAAAACACTTTCAGAAAGTGTTGGTGTCCTTGGGGTAAGGAGAGGGATACACTAGTGATGGGTGTAATGCTGTAATTTTATGTACATGAGAAACCATCATTAACAGTATTGTAAATTATAGAATCTCAATCAACCAAAAACATTTTTAAAATGTTATTAAAAGCCTAAAAGGCAAAATTAAGGAGAGTATCTTAAATAGCTTGTTTCCGTATCAAGGTAATACATTTGGTTAACTCTATTTTCATCCACCAGATGATCAAGACAATTTTATATTTTTTTCTCCTTTGTTTAGGTGCCAGAACGATAGTAAGAAGAGCAAGCAGGGCATGTTCCTTACATGTGGTTGATCAAGATACCATTCCCAGCACCCCATATGATCCCCTGAGCAATCCAGGAGTGATCCCTGAGTGCAGACCTAGGGTTAAGCCCTGAACACCACCCAGTAAGTCCCTCACCAAATAATATATATGCCTTTGTCTATTAGATAAAAATAATATAATTTGGGCTGGAGAGAGCTCATTGGTATGGAGCAAGCTTTGCAGGCAGGAGACCTGGAGTCTATCTCTGTTACTACATTTCTCTGGTCCTCTGAGAACTGCCTGGAGTGATTCCCTGAGTACGAATCGAAAAGTAATCCGTGAGCATGACCAGATGTGGACCCCAAACAAAGAAGCACTGCACTGTTGCACTGTCATCCCATCGTTATCAATTTGCTCAAGAGGGCACCAGTAATGTCTCCATTGTGATACTTGTTGTTACTGTTTTTGATATATCAAATATACTACGGGCAGCTTGGCAGGCTCTGCTGTGTGGGCGAGATACTCTAGGTAGATTGCCGGGCTCTCCGAGAGGGATGGAAGAATCAAACCCAGGTTGACTGCATGCAAGGCAAACGCCCTACCCTCTGTGCTATTGCTCTAGCCCCAAACAAACAAAAGGTAATATAAATATAATCAATAGAGTAATTATTATTTTAGAAGTATAATTAATTCCTCAATAACTGAATAAGGAGAATTTTTGTTATAGAAAGGGGTAAAGAAAGTCAAATAAAGAGCTTTGGGCTCCCAAGAAAAATCTATAATTTTGCTTTGCTGTCTGGATTTTGCACTTCTTAATTTTAATTGGGTATCTTATCATTCTTCTGCATGACATCTTAGAGTCATTAGTGGAAAAGGGTTGCATTTTAATTTTTCATTATTCTAAAATACTATATTGTTATGTCATTTTATTATGAAAATGTCTGAACTCTTCTAAATATTAAACTCTAATCAAAACCTACCAGTAAGATAGTTCCATTTGGGGTGATCTGAATGAATTAATAGAAGAGATTTGACAGAACACTTCTATTGACATTGAGATATGAAAAGAGTAAGTTTAATCAGAGAGAAAGATCTTCTAGGATACACCAAACAATTACACATAATCTTTTTCCTGAACCATACTGTATTTCCAGGAAGTTTTTAGTTTTATAAATCCATTTTTTTTTCTAAACCAGAGAGGAGGATGAAGAGATAGACTAGAAGTCATATTGGGACATCGTGGTGAGTGTTGGGCATTTTGGTGACCGTGTAGTATAGCAACTGTACTTTAAGAGCAAAAATAATAACCCCATTATAAAAAAAAGTTTATCTTAATATAACAATAGCACTGTCGTGCTGCTGTTCAGCTCAAGCGGGCACCAGTAACATCTCCATTGTGAGACTTGTTGTTACTGTTTTTGGCATATTGAATACACCACGGGTAACTTGCCAGGCTCTACCATGTGGGCGGGATACTCTTGGTAGCTTGCTGGGCTCTTTGAGAGGGATGGAGGAATCCAACCCAGGTTGTTGCATGGAAGGCAAACGCCCTCTCCGCTGTGCCATCACTCCAGTCTAAAATATAACAATAAAATATGTAGATATTTTTAATTATCTTTTGGGGCTGGACAGGCAGATTAGAAATTAAATCACTTGACTTGCATGCTATCAACCACAGTTGTATCCTACCCATTGTGACAGAAATAGCCCAAACTGGTCCTGTATCCCTCA
Organism: Sorex araneus; assembly: GCF_027595985.1. Taxonomy (NCBI): domain Eukaryota; kingdom Metazoa; phylum Chordata; class Mammalia; order Eulipotyphla; family Soricidae; genus Sorex; species Sorex araneus. Next base: position 22,136,639 of record NC_073305.1, read on the forward strand.
AAAATCATCTTTTACCCTTCTTTTTGCTGTTGTCATGAGCACCAAGGAGCCACATATACTTGACTATGGTTCTCAAACACTTGGTACTGATGTATCAAAAATCACACACTTTGTTGTGGCACCAGGGATCACAAAAGTCAATGCCACTGGGTTGCATTGGATATGTGAAGTTGTGCTGGGATCAAACAGAAGACTTCATGCCTCCAACACAGATGCCTTAGCACTAAGCCATCCCCAAGCCCCAAGAACTAAGACCTACATGCCAAAAACAGAAATAATAAGTGAACCTAAAATTTAATTTAACAATTTTCACAAAACACTGTAGCACTGTTCTAGTGCTGTCGTCCCATTGTTCATCCATTTGCTCGAGTGGGCACCAGTAATGTCTCCATTGTGAGACTTGTTGTTACTGTTTTTGGCATATCAAATATGCCATGGGTAGCTTGCCAGGTTCTGCCGTGCAGGCAGGATACTCTTGGTAGCTTGCTGGGCAATCTGAGAGGGATGGAGGAATCGAACCCAGGTTGGCCACGTGCAAGGCAAACGCCCTACCCGCTGTGCTATCGCTCCAGTTCACAAAATTAACTCAAAATAGATCATAGATCTAAGGATAATATTCAAAACTTCAAGGAGATGACAAGGAGAAAAATCTTAGATGGTTTGGTGATTGATATGATTTTCAATTATAGCACCAAAACATATCTGTGCTATGGGTAAAATATAAGGTAATAAAAACACAATCACACACAGAAATAAAATTCTTGCAAAATACATATCATATAAAGAAATCTAAGAACCCATAAAATACAACAAAGAAAAAAGTTCATTTCAGTTTCTTTTTTCTTTTAATCTGATGTATTTGATTTGAATGCATGTTTCTCAAAAATTATCTATGAACATCTCACAGATAAGACAAATTTCAAGGTAAGTAGTTTAGGGAAATATAAACTTCAACTGAAAGAAACTATCATTTTATACTTACTATGATGACTATAAGGACCAAAAATTAAAAAATATATATATAATAACTAATCCTGGTAAAACTTTGAAGAAATTGGTATCTAGGTGTCCACCCAGAAGAAATTAAAAAAATATATGACCAGATAAAGATTGAACTTAATATTCATCTACACATTATTTAGTTTAACCCCAACTAGATATGGTCTAAATATTCATGAACTGGAAAATGGCTAAACAAAATGTAACTCATCCACTCCATGTAATAATATTTATTTAGCTAAAACGAAGTAACAATGGTTCATCTGTGACAACATGAATAACTTCAAAAACATTATGCTTAGTGAAATTATTCAAAACATGCCAAAATGTCACTGTTATCCCGTTGCTCATCAATTTGTTCGAGCGGGCACCAGTAACGCCTCTCATTGTGAACTTATTGTTACTGTTTTTGGCATATGGAATATGCCATGGGTAGCTTGCCAGGATCTGCTGTGTGGGCTCGATACTTTCGATAGCTTGCTGGGCTCTCCGAGAGCGGCAGAGGAATAGAACACGGGTCGGCCACGTGAAAGGCGAACTCCCTACCACTGTGCTATCGCTCCAGCCCATGCTAAAATGTAGAAAATTTAAAAAGACGATGGTCCCTGGTTTCTTTTCTTTAACCTAATTGCTCCATGAAACTTCTCTCCTAGTGGTTGTTAATTACCTAGTTCTTTTGGATTGAACATATATTTAAACACACATTGTTCTTGTCGGACTTTCTAGTACACTTCACCGTGTTTATTACTACTACTGTTTTTCTGCTTATTCAATTCTACATACCATATTTTTGTTCCCTCTTGAAACTGTCTACTTCAGTACACTAGTACACTCTTCTATACTTACATTTTTATTATTAATTTTCTCTAGAAGTCAACACCTAGTCATTTTTGATCTAATTGTATTTTGTGTTGTCTCCTTATATAATAATATGCAGGGGTTTTTTATTTCCTTTTTTTTTCTTTTCTTTTATTGTCTTTATTGTATGTTTGGGGGCCTCACCCCATGATGCTTGGGGCTTATTATGATTGCTAAGGATTATTGTGCATAGAGTGGCACTTGGGAAATCTTATGTATGGTGCTCAGTGATCTAATCAGGGATAGCTTCATACAAGGCAAGTGCCTTAGCTTCTGCACTGTCTCTCCAGCCATATACATTGTCTCTAACAACCATACTGTGGCAAATTAATTGCAATCAATGTTCAAATTCTTCACCCTCCCTACATTAGCACCATTCATTATATAACTTTGTAATATTTAGTCTAAATCATCTAGCAACATGACCTGACAATGAGGCACTAGCAAATATGATGGGCTTAGAAATGCAAGCATGTATGAAAGGATTTACAGCTTTTTCTTGTCTCCTACTTGCCTAAAACGAATAAATCCAATAATTAGAGACAAACCCATAGATCATAGATAAACTACCTTAGTCATCTCAGCCAAATCATTTTCAAATTATCTGACTAACATGCCAGACCTGACATGTTTCATAGATAGAAATTAAATAAATGCTCATAATTTAATCCCACTAAATTTCTGTTATTATTTGCTGCCCAACATTAAATGGCAATGGTTAACTGACACACAATCCCTATAGCTTAATTTTCCAAAACTGCTTATGATCTCCAGACTCCATGCTGATAAACAAATTCAGCTGAATTTCCAACAAGCCTCCCAAAACAAAATAAAGCTAAATTTATAATCTTTCCCATATAATAAAAATAATTCTACCTCAAACTTTCTGCCTCTGCCTAATGCAGTAAACAAAAAAATCCAGGAGTCATCTATACCTTATCTTTAATCTTCATCTCTAATGGTACAACATCTGGTTAGCAGTTAGCAGTGAGCAACTTTAGGGAAAGTTTTGTGTGTCTATTGAGTCTGTTGAGTCTATTGGCACTTGGGAATATTGAGTCTATTGAGTCTATTGTTGAGTCTAATCTTCTAAAATTAACTAGACCGTATTTTCAAAACTGTCATCTCTGAAAGCTCAGTCACTTGCCACCACTACCCTTTTTATGATGGGTAATTTGAAATAAAAGTGTTTTCCAAGAAAATGTTTTTGTAAAACTGTCTTCCATATATTTGATATAGAATTAAAATGATAACTGATTTTCTTGGCAATAATATCTGCTGCTATAGTTTAAGACATTTTTTAAAAAATGTACAAGTTTCATGGTACAATTTCTAGAGATATTTTGGAGGGCAATTTCTGTTAACACTTGAACACATTAGAAAAAATAATTTTGGAAGATTAATGAAATGGCTACCAAGGTTGCATATAAGCTGAAGGTGACAATGACAAAATGATGTGTTTTTCAGGCAATATAAAACAAGTATAGGAAAGCACTAAGGTAGAGAAAAATTAATTAAATGTGTTATATCCCCATTTGAAAATGTTTAAAGAATGACACAGATGAATTTAAGCCTTCTTTTAGAACTTAATGGAAAATATCAATGGTCCAGAAGATGATAAAATACAAGAGGAAATACTATTTGAAAATGCTCAGCAGAGAAACAAAGAGCTATCAAATTTTTATAAAATATACAGCATTTTGAATGTTAATTTTTCTTCAAAAGTAAGTTCTTTTAATTAAAACTTATGAAACAAAAACAGGATAGAAGTGACTTAAACTAAGCAGTATGTCTTATATCAGTCTTAAGTGAGCCAAATACTTCCATCCAAACAAACTCTATGCTTTTTAAAGGATGTCTAAACAGTCCTATGTAAAGCATGATCCTTTATCTAACATCACTGTTGTCCTGAATTAGTTTGGAATTTTGTGCTACTGATTATTCCCCCTGCTCAATTATAAAACAATATACAATTTCATCATATGTTATTCTCTATATGTCATAAAGTTAATCTAAATTTAAGTCAAACAAAGAGAATGAGTTAAGAGATTAAATTTAACATCCAGGCCTTGAAGAGTGTTTCTGCCAATTATTAAATTGATCATCATGAAATTCTCAACCTCCCTAAACTTCTATTTTCTACTCTTTCAAATGAATATTAAAAGGTTCTCAGTATTATAAAATCCAGAAAAGTTAAACAAATGTTTATTATACCTCACATGTAGCAATTACTTAATCAATGATAACAGCAATTACCATCCTTTACTTTTATTAATGCTATCACTTCTCAAATTCTTCCAAACAATATGATTTAATTATGATCTTTCATGGACATTTTCTATGTATGGTTATCCAATCTTATTTGAGCTCCTCATCAAATTATAGTAGTATCTACAATGGAATACTAGGTGGTCACCAGAAAAAATGAAGTCATGAAATTTTCTTATAAATGGATGACATGGAGAATTATCATGTTAAGTGAAATGAGTCAGAAGGAGAGGAACAGACATAGAATAATTGAACTCATTTTGGGGGTATAAAAAATAGAAATATAGTATGAGACTAATACCCAAGGACAGTAGAGACAATGGTCAGGAGGGTTGGTCTATGGTTGGAAGCTTGCCACAAGTTGGGAATTGTGGGAGGGAGGGCAATTAGAACAGAGAAGGGACCACTATAACAACAGTTGGAAACAATCTCTCTGAACAAGAACTGAGTGTGGAAAGTAGGTAAACGGACAAACATGATAAACTTTAATACTCGTATTACAAACTATAATGCTCTAAAGGAAAAAGAGAGAAAGAGAAAGAAGGAAAGTGCCTGCCATAGAGTTAGACCTGGTGGGGTAAGCAGGAGGGAAATTGGGGACATGGCTGGTTGGAAACTGATACTAGTGAAGGGACAGGTATTGGAACATTGTATGACTGAAACCCAATCAAGAACAACTCTGTAACTAACTGTGTATCATCTAATAGTGCTTCAATTAAAACAGAAAAAAAATTGTGGTAGTACCTACATCACAATCGTGTCTCCTTTGAGTATCAAAGGTATTACAATTTCAAAGACTCCTTGTGTCCAATTTTCCACCAATCAGTTGTACCCATCAAAACAAAGATTCAGAAGTGAACTCTAATAGGGAAGTAAATTAAGAACAAGACACATCTGATGATGAAAAGTATCAAAGATAATGACACTCGACTTTAGGGGTGGAGAAACTCCAAATCAATAATAGTGAGTTTTTGTTGAAATATTGAATGTAATCAAAGTAAAGTGAAAGTAAAGTAAAATTTACCAGTTACACATGTGGGTTGGGGGGCTGGGGAGGTGGGGGGGAAGGGAGAGGTATACTGTGATTCTTGGTGGTGGAATATGTGCACTGGTGAAGGGATGGGTGTTCGAGCATTGTTTAACTGAGACTTAAACCTGAAAGCTTTGTAACTTTCCACAGGTGATTCAATAAAAGAATAAATTTAAAAAAAAGATAATGACACTGACTGGTGTGGGATAATTCCCAATTCCTGGCTGACACAGTATTTTTCCTAAGTAGGGCAGACGCAGGTGGTAACCTCCTTGTCTCAGTGGTGTTTCTCCGCAAGATGTTCCTGAAAGCTTGTCTAACGGAACTGTTAGAGAAAGCTAGAGAAATACAACACTTGATACCTGATATCCCTTAATAAATTCCTTTTGGGTTTGCCTTTCTGTTTCTTTTTACATCTATGGATGTCAGTGAGGAACACTTTAATTGGTGACCAGAAAAAACTTTACTCTCAGGGAAAATCCAAGAAAAACTTCTATCTCAGGGAAATAAGAGTTCCAGCATCAGGCTAGGGGGTGGTTCAATGGGTTGGAGCACATGCTTTTTATGCAGAAGGCCCAGGTTCTAATTTAGGCACTCACTATTTCCCTAAGCACCACTGGAATACTCACTGGTCCCTAAACAACACTGAAGCATCAAGCATGACCACTGTATGGTGCACTCCCTGAACAAACAAAAAATTGAGAGATCCAGAGTTACAGGAATTATACAAATGGATTTCCTCAGTGTTAAGAGGAAGCTGATCTATTAGTAAAGACCAAATATGAAATACTCACTCCCAAACCAAACTCTGCTTTCATGTATGAGTGTTAGAAGGAGTTTTTGAGGAAGCCAAAAATGTACTTTCAAAAATTCTACTTAAGATACAAAATGTCAGCTGAGTTGTAGCTTTTAGTTCAAAGTCAGCACTATTAGAAAAGGAGGTTCTCATGAAAAAAAAAGAAAAGAAAAGCAGGTTCTCTTTCTCACTTGGAGAGTTCTCGGAAGAATAAACAGCAAAAGCAAACTTAAAGACAAATAAAGTAAACCCTTCACACACTTGTAAAAGAAAAGTTTATAGTATTTACAGTTGGGCATCTTCAGAACATGGTATAATGTAGTTTCACCTGCAGTCTCCTACCACCTCTGTGACTTGCAGGCATTAAGAAATTTCTAATGATAAAAAAAATTCCAGGGGACTCCACAAATATTGAAAAATGTCCAGATGTTACATTAGAATGATGTAAAGCTTAAATAGTAGTTCAGAGACTGTCATAATGTACAGTGAGGTATAGTGACATGTGTAGTCCCCTGAAGCCTCACATTTACACGTACTAATGGAAGATGTTGCTTAGGATGATTCCATGTACGGCATTTCAGAGACCTATTACCAGATAGAAGTTGAACAAAATCAATTCAAACTGTCTAACCATCTGATTCACCTTTGGTTTAGTGCTAATCCCTTCTCTAATCAACACTGAAAAAGGTATCCGTGTTAATGTTTAACCCATGTGGCATGAGAAATAACTGCTTATACAGAAAGAATTCAATAGGGACGCAAATCATCAAAGCTACGGCAGCACTGTTGGATATCAGGTAGCAAGTGTTGTATTTCTCTGGCTTTCTCTAATAGTTCTTGGAATTGCATAGTCATCATGGTTTCCAAGAGCAACACTCACTAACAAGTTCTATGCAGCACCCCTCAACATAATAGACTAATCACTACTTTTTGACATGTTGACAATGACCCTGATAGGACTACTGTACTCTCCACGCCCACTGGTATAAACATAAATTGCCAGAGATCATTTCTTTTGAAAAATATACCAGTGAACTATAATATTTTATTTAAAAACTCTCCAAGTTCCACAGCACATTAATACTATATATTATTCTCCAAAAAAGCTCCAGATTCAACTAATGTCCAATATGAAATCAAAGAAAACCTACCCTCTGGTCTAGAAAAACAGGATGTAATCTAATGTATACTTATTACTGAAGCACTATGACTTCTTAAACCTAAAATGTTAAGTGGAAAAGATAAAACTGGGCCACAGGGCTGAAAAAAAAGGCATTAGGCTTCTTGTGGAAACAAACAAAAAAATGAACTACTGCAGTGTTGTGTCAACTCCTGGAAATAAAATTTTAAATTTGACTGAAAGGTACCACTGAAATGCTGAATGTTTCTAGTGACGAAGAGAAGAAATAACAAAAGATAAAAACAAAAAAAAATATTTTGAGACATCTGAGACTAAGAGACAAGAAGAGGAGAAACCAGGGCCAAAATGATTGGTCCATGGTTGGAAGGCTGCCCAAGCCCTGCGGGTGAAGACAGTTGGTGTGTAGAAGGGACCACTATGACAAAGATAGTTGAAAAATGATCACTCTGGATAAGAACTATGTGCTAAACATAGGTAAAGGAACAAACACGATAACCTCTCAGTATCTATATTGAAAACCATAAGGAGAGAGAAAGCAATAGAGAAAGAAAGAGAGAGGGGGGAGAGAGAAAGAACAAAATTGCCTGCTATACGGACAGGTTGGTTGTGGGGGAGGAGGGAAGGGGTGTGGTGGGAGGGAAACTGGTGACATTGATGGTTGAAAATTACACTGGTGATTGGTGGCGGGATGAGTGTTGGAACGTTGTACAATTGAAACCTGACCATGAATAGCTTTGTAACTGTGTGTCTCATAGTGATTCAATTTTTTAAGTGTTTTGAGGGCTGGAGTGACAGTACAGTGAATAGTGACAAACCTGGTTCAATCCTTGGAACTCCATGTGGTGCCCAGAGCCCACCAGAAGTAATTCCTGAGTGAAGAGCAAGAGAATTCCTTGAAAATGAATGGGTGTGGCCCAAGCAACAGAAAAAAAACTAGAAGAAAAAAAGTGCATTGATTGTCTTCTATGTCTCTGGATAGACATTATTTCATATCTTAGACATGATGGAAGTACATCATACTTAAGCAAGTATTATATTAATATAATAAAACTAGTGAAATGTAATAGTTGTCAATTTCTTGCTTACCAATTGAGAGAGATTTGACTTAGAGAAAATGCTGCTTGGAAATGAAATCTATCATAAAACCTCTAGTAATAATTGGGTCTGTTTTATCATACTACTTCTGTCCTCACAAAAGGATTTGTATCCCAAACAAATTTTTTTGAAAGTAGAAATCCCACCATTGTGTTATTTTATTTGCATTAGAGACACAATGTCCTAATATAGAGCAATGGTGTTTTCCCTAGTAATTCAAAAAAATAACTCAATTCCAAAGGAGTGAAGAGCCACTCAAGGCCAGAGATGGCAAAATATTTAGCCACTAAACATGAGTATGGAGCACCATACAGATTCCAAATAATTAGAAATGAAAGCACTACAATCTGAACCAATTTATACTAAGTGATATCAATCATGCTCTGTATTCACACCAGGGGTTGGGAGTTGATACAGAAGTCCCAGGCATTAGTCAACTCAGATTGCAGAAATACATCAGGAATCATAAGATGGGTTTCTGATAGAAGCTAGAGAACCAGTCATATCACCCAAGGCTCAATTGTAATAACCATAGATCCTCCAAACCAAGAGCCTCCACCTGTCTCAAGTTTCTAAAGCATTTGAATGGGCTGACTGTGAAATTTGGAAGCTTCTTATTTAGAAACTGTTTACCTATTCCTCTTGAACCTCTGAGAAGCTTAGGAATTGAAGGAAAAGGACTTTAGTCTATAAAACAGATAGTCACACAAATTATTGGAAACAGGACTTATTTACGATCAGGATCGACTTATCTCATTATTTTGTTGTTGTTGTTGTTGTTGTTGTTGTTGTTGTTGTTGCCACACCAGGTTGTTCTCAGGGGTTACTCCTGGCTATACTCTTAGGGATAATTCCTAACAAGACTCAGGGGACCACCTGTGATTCTGGGGATCAAACCTGGGTTGGACGCATGCAATAAAGTTCCACTTTACTATCGCTCTGTCCTGATTGACTCACCTCAGACTGGTACACAACTCTCCTAACGTGGACTCTGACCCAAGGTCACTTAGTTTGGCAGAAGAAAATCATAATTACAGGAAAGGTACAGGGAAAATATATGGTCATTCCAGTGACATTATCAAGGATTTTCTTTATCTGCTAATTAAAGGATTTCTCTGAGACTAAAAACAATGGTGGGATAATGGCAAGGCCCATTCCTCAAACCAAGCTGTGCTATACTAGAATAACCAACAATATTGATGCTCCACCTCGATCCTCTTGAATTCAATTATTCTTGAATAACTAAAAAAATATCCATTTTTTGTACTCATATTCCTGGACTTGTGAAATTTTCAACAGGTAGGTCCTCTTGGGAGAGTACCATCAGATGGTACTTGGGAGAGTGCCATCAGAGCACCGGAAGCACTTTGTCACATCAGAAAACTGGAAGACCTTGTGAGTTCATGTTCACCAGAATATAACTTTAGCCAGTAACTGTGTATCACTAACTTGCTCAGCTACCTTGCCTTTGTTTGTGATAACTGAGTCTCTCTTATACCCAGCAATCCACCAAAGGAGAGAGACAAAGATTTTGCAGAATTTTTCCTGACACTTCACCATTCTTTCAAGCTTTTTCCTCTTTCTTACCCAAGATCCATCTTTTTCTAGTTTCTCTTGGTCGTTTCTTTTGTAAGTCACTTGCACAAAGAAAAAGTAAGACTTGTCTCAATATCCAGTTCTGGGACATCCAAGTTATGATAGAGGGATTCAAAAGCAATCTGATCACCAAAGAGTTAGGGATCAATCCCAGATATTGCGGAAACTTCAGGGATTTCTCACAGCTTGGAGAAGTCATCAGGAGTTAGCTCTATTTTGTTGCTTGGAAACACTAAAAATACTAATACTTTATTCTTCTATGAAGTAAAGACAAAAGATTTTGAAGTCAAAATAATTTTCCCTAGTTTCCTCTACCTTATTTCTCTTTGTTAACATTACCAAGCAAATAAAAAATCGTACATATGAAGACAAAACCAAGATAAATGTTTTCCTTTACTTCCTATTGAAAAGAATTGAGAAGCTGTATAAGATACAAATGCAAGATCAAAGAAGGCCTTCAAGCAAGTACATTTAATTCTCTGGACTAATAAAGGTAAAAAGGCGATCACTGTATCACTGTCATTACTGTCATCCTGTTGTTCATCGATTTACTCGAATGGGTGCCAGTAACGTCTCCATTCGCCCCAGCCCTGAGATTTTGCAGCCTCTCCTTACTTGTTTTTCCCAACGATTAGAGGCTCTTTTCAGGGTCAGGGGAATGAGACCTGTTATTGTTACTGTATTTGGAATATCGAATAAGCCACGGGGAGTTTGCCCAGTCCAAAACACTCCAAATTAAAAAAGATAAAATTATAGAATTACCATGGGGTATACAGTTACAAAGTTGTTCATGATTGGAATTCAGTCACAGGATGTTACAATACCCTTCCAATACCCAATACTGGTATACAGTTCCCACCACCCACATCCTTAGTTTCCCTCCCACCCTCACCCACGCCCCAACTTCCCTCTCTTTCTCCCTCCCTCTCTCTTTCTCTTTCTCTCTCTCTTTGTCTCTCCCTCCCTCCGTCCCTCCCTCCCTCCCTCAATACCTCAATCCTAATTCCCCCCTCCCCTTTCTGGGCATTATGATTTGCAAGTCAGGTACTGACAGGTTATCACGTATATCCCTTTACCTACTTTCAACACTCAATTCTTATCCAGAACACTCCAAATTTCTTTGTTTTTTTCTTTTTGGGTCACACCCGGTGATTCCCAGAAGTTACTCCTGGCTCAGGCACTAAGGAATTACTCCTGGCAGTGCTTGGGGGACTGCCAGAAATGAACCCGGGTCAGCCGCATGCAAGGCAAATGCCCTACCTGCTGTTTTATCGCTCCAGCCCCAAACACTCCACATTTTTAAGGAAGGCCATATACAAACCAAATCAAGAGATTATTCAGAAACAAATTATATCTGTTTTACTTAGGCAGGTTAATTTTCCTATTTATCTTTGCTTTAAGCAAATAACCAAGTGGAGTTTTAATCCCCAAGCACATATTAGCTGGGAGCAAGACAAAAACCACCAAACTGAAAAGGTCGTAGAATACAACCAGCCACACTTAGAACTTCTTTGTTTAATGTGGATTTTTAAAAATTTGCAGTAAATATAAAAACTTTTTTTATTAGATTAGAATTTAGTTGGGATTATTTTACAACTCCAAAACCAGAAAATGACATAGTAATTCTAGAGTGCCCTCCTAGTCTAGAATTGCCAGAATGGAAACTTCCAGAGAGTAGCCTTATTTTTACTGAATTTAAAAATGTTTCTTAGTATTAGACTGAAAATGGAAACTCTTGACACGTGGAGCTTGGGTGGAAAATTGGTAACAATTTTTTAAAGGTTAATGAGAAAATACTTTGAATGGCTTTCTGTGATCAATTTATTTTATTTATTTAGATGGCATTTTAGTTTGCAACAGAACAGTGAAAATGAAATTATGTTTTTCACAATGAATATTAACTTAAAGACTGTCATCTTTAAATTCAATTGCAAGAATCGAAACTGATTCAGAAAATAATTGATTTAGCATGCCTAATTAGTAATAAAAGAGTATTGGAAGAAAGTATACTACATGAAGGACAGAGTTTACTGTTGCTAATTTTTAGAAATTTAGACATAAAAATTTTGCTATTTTGTATTGATGAAACAAACAAGACAACATTTGAAAGGTTAAAATTTTTCAGAAAAATATACAAAGAACTATTTTGAGGGAGAAGTATAAGTGAAAAATTAATTTTCTATATAGTGATAACAATCAAAATAACCAACTGTGTCTTTACCTTTAATTAAACAGTCCAGAAAATATTTCATATTTCCATTTAACAAATAGATTATTGTATCTATAATGCTTACATCTGCAGGGAAAGTCATATACTATTGACCCAGGTACATCCTTGAAGACATAACTATCATCATCATCATCATCATCATCATCATCATCATCATCATCCCATTGATCATTGATTTTCTTGATCAGTCTCAGTAACAACCCCACAAGGGTCAGGGGAATGAGGCCCATCATTGTTACTGGTTTTGGCATATGAATACGCCACAGGGAGTTTGCAGGCTCTCCCAGGAAACTCGGGCAGGAAACTCTCGGTAGCTTGCCAGGTTCTCCAAGAGGGAGAACTAGGCTATATACTTTCCTTAGCGGTCCTTAATCCTCACATCATCCACACTCTTTAGAGACCACAGACTTGCCCAGAGAAAAGGCGCTTCCCCAGAAAGAAACCAGAGGTGGTGTCTGCTGGAAGTGGGACCTTTGCGTATGCGGAGCCTGGTGAGAAAGGGGGAGGCAGGGCTGCTGCCCAATATGTAGTTTTACTTTAAACATTACCAACTTATCTCTTCCTACCCAAGGATCTCAGGATTCTGAATCATCCCCACCTCAAAGAATCTTTGTCTTGGGGCTGGAGCGATAGTACAATGGGTAGGGCATTTGCCTTGCATGTGTCCGACCCAGTTTCGATTCCCAGCATCCCATATGGGCCCCCGAGAACTGCCAGGAGTAATTCCTGAGTGCAAAGCCATAAGTAACCCATTGCCAGGTGTGACCCCCCCCCCCCAAAAAAAAAGGAATCATTGTCTTTGTGACTCACTAAGAAGTAAGGTGCATTTCTCTGACACATAAGATGGATGAAAAGTTGAGAAACATAAATATCAATGTACTAAAATTGTCTTTCAGATTGTTTCATACAACTTAAGTCTTCGGTACCCTACCAAGAACTAAGCATTCTTCAAAGTGCTAAGACATAGGTACTGAACAAAAAAAAATTCCTACTCACCTGAAAAAGCTTTATAGTACATTATATCTATTGTATTTCTTATGTTCTACACACATATGTTGCATATATTCAAGAATTAATAAAATAATCCTTATAAGCATATGTCAGGTAGATATTTTACATATTACTATTTTAAGACAAAAGAACTGGGAGCTGGAGAGCTAATATAGCACTTGCCTTGCATGAGGTCAACCCAGGTTGGATCCCTGGCTCTCAACATGGTCCCTTGATCGCTCGACATGGTCCCACACTAAGGAGTTAATCCCTGCCTGCAGAGCTAGAAGTCCTGAGTGCAGCTAGTTGTGGCCCAAAACAAAGATAAAAGAAATAAATCATAGCTAAATGGTAAAACCCAGAGTTGAAATATACCTTTTTCTTTTTGAATTTGTTCTCTACTTTGCATATATAGTTCCAACAATATGTTCACCACCAGAGTACCCACTACTCTCCACCAGTATTCCAAGAGCCTGTCTCCACTGCCTGCTTTCCTCTTCTGGAAAGCTTAATTCTATAGACCAACTCTAGTTTCCTTTTCCCTAGCCGTTTATCAGTCCCTTACTACGTACCTTACATTCCACACATGAAAGAGATCATTCTGTATCTGTCCCCCTACTTCTGACTGACTTCACTCAGTATGATGCCATCTATTTTCATCTATCTAGTGGGAAATTGCATGACTTTATCTTTTCTTATAGCAGAAAAGTTGAATTTTTTTTATGACTATGTTATGTTTCTTCTTGTGAAAGAAGCAGCCAATGGATAAACTAATAAATTATCTACTTACAGGTATGGTACTGGAAAGGAACAAGCTAAACTTTCCCAATAAAAGTTTGCTGATCAGAAAAGTAGATCAGGTAAGAGATATATAGAGGCATTTATACTTTTTTAAAAAATTTTATATTTTTATGTTATTTTTGAGAGTTGTTCACAGTTATTGATTACATTCAATATTTCAGCACCAATCCCACAATCATGACACCATCCCACCACCATTTTTTTTAATTTTACCACCACCACCCAAACCTTCCCTAAAGACAGATGCTAAATAATTTATTTTGTATTGCTTTTTATGAATAATTGACTAAAAATAATCCAAAAAGATCTTAGGGGAGAGCGATGAAAATTATTGTATCTCATATTGGAGCAATTAAGCACCTGCATTAGAGATTGTTAGAGTTTGAACTTAGTGTGCTTATATATATAATGTATATATATAAATATTAATCAACATTGGCTGTGTTCTACTTTACACACCATCAAATGTGGCTTGCTACTGCTGGTATATCAGTGACATAACGTATGAGATGTCACACAGCTGTGAAACAGGGTGCTAGAAATGGAGTTAAAAAAATTTAACTGGATGGTGAGTTAGGGGTCTGGAGGCATCTCTGCAGCATGTTGCTCTCTTCAGAGATTCATTTGTGAGTCTCTGGAACATGGCCATTAATTCTCATAAGTGGCGCCCAGAGGCAATCATGGGCTGCCAGGAAACTGGAAGCGTAGGGAGATGGGAGCAGGGGCCCATTGCCGAGTCCAGAGGCCTGACGATTTCAGTCACAAGTTCTGCATAGGTGGGTTTTTTAGCAGATTCAATCTCATGCACGGGGGGCTCAGGACAAGCCTGTGAAGGTTGACCAAGAGCATGGCGGCATTTGGGTTCTGGAATTTATAGGTGCTGGGGTTCTTTTGGGGCAAGATGACAGACACACCTACCCTTCTGAGGTGCCCAGAAGAAATTAGGCTGGCTCAGGGTGGGGTGACATCTCTGCAGGGTGTTGCTCTTTTCCGAGATTCATCTGTGAGTCTGACATTTTTACTTTTCCAATGTCTGAGTTTTGAGCTTGATGCTCACTTGACCAGCGCATAGGAAAAAATTAAGGACAGGTATAAATCCCAAGAGGGCAGTGAATGACACATGTATATTTTTGTTGCCTTTGCTCTGCTGATCATAGCATTCTCCAAAAGCCAAGATTCTTTTTCACAAAGACAAAATGCATGAACTTGGTCCAGTTCCTGCTTTCTGCCAAAGAGGCAACTACCTGGTATATGATGCAAAATCACTATAGTGTCTCTCCTCTCCTCCAATTCTTTTTTTTTGGTCCATAAAATTATTTATTTTTATGGAAAAGAAAGATAATGTATGTGCAGCTTTAATCAAATATCATACAATATAAATTATCATAATTACCACTATGTTTTGCACTTTTCCCACTTAAAGGTAGAGGAGGCATTCACACTTAGCAGTATCTCCTGATTTAAAATGTTTGTCTTAATGTCTCACCTTTATTTTTTTTCTTTTTATTTATTTATTTATTTATTTTTCTGTCCTCCAATTCTAAGGAGAAATTTTCCCTTATAGAGTCTCCTAAATTACAAATACAGAAGAAAGGGGATTCGGGGAAACATAGTTCAGCCTAACCAAACTGATATATCACAAACTAATTTGCATCCACCATCAGTAGGAACTATGAGATGGGGCTAAATACAAATAATGGTTAACAAATTCCTGGCCTGAAAGAATCTAGACTCGAGGAGTGAAGACAGACATTGAAGAAGTAATTATCAGTACGACTTATGCTAAAAGAAAGGTCATGGGGTCTTCTAGGGGATGGGTGGCAGTGGATGAGGGGTAGTAACGAGGAGAATTAGGTCAGTAAAGGACTCAGTGAATAAATGAGTTTTAGACTCAAACTAGAAAAATGATTAAAATTAACTGTTTAGGACAGAGGTCAGGAGGATAAAAATGAGGACATGTTCCAGCCATAGAAGATGTGCTGGTTTTTTCCAGATTCTTGCTATTGTAAGCAGTGCTGTAATGAACATATAAGTGCAGATGTCATTTCGACTATACTTTTTTGCTCCTCCGGGATATATTCCCAGATGTGGTATTGCTGGATCACATGGAAGCAGATGACTGGTTAAAGAAACTTTGCTACATCTACACAATGGAATATGATGCAGCTATTAGAAAAGATGAAGCCATGAACTTTGCATATAAGTGGATCAACATGGAAAGTATCATGCTAAGTGAAATGAGTCAGAAAGAGAGGGACAGACATAGAGAGATTGCACTCATCTGTGGAATATAAAATAACAGAGTAGGAGATTAACACCCAGGAATAGTAGTATATAATACCAGGAGGTTGGCTCCATGGATTGGAAGCTGGCCTCACATGCTGGGGAAAAAGCAACCTGGATAGAGGAGGGAACAGCAAGTAAAGTATGGTTGGAGATCCCGCATGGGAAGGGAGATGCGTGCTGAAAGTAGACTAGAGACTGAACACGATGGCTACTCAATACTCCTATCGCAAACCACAACACCCAAAAGGAGAGAGAAAACAAAATGGAATACCCTGCCACAGAGGTGGGGTGGAGGGAGGGGACGGGAGTGGAGGGTGGGAGGGATACTGGGTTCATTGGTGGTGGAGAATGGACACTGGTGGAGGGATGGGTCCTCGAACATTAAATGAGGGAAACAGAAGCATGAAAATGGGTAAATTTGTAACTGTACCCTTACGGTGACTCACTAATTAAAAACATAAATTAATTTTTTTAAATATTGATAAAAAAGAAGATGTGCTGAAGATGAGAGTTAAGAAAAGCATAACTAGAAGTAAGACTGAGGAGAATTTTATACTTGAAAAAATGATAGGTGCCAATACAATGCAAATACATAATTCTTACTCTCCTTTCTATTTTATCATTTAAGTCCTCTTACATCTGAGGATTTTAAGTAATAAAACTCTATGCCCCACTTTTCTGTTTCACTAAACATTCAACATTAGCACATATTGTAAGTGCATGGGAAATAACTGCTATCCCCCTTCTTTTTCATGTTGTTGTTGTTGCAATGACAAGGAGAAACAGCAGTGCATGATCACACATGCTTGGTTGTGGTGCTCACCATAGGCTCACACTGTTAAGAAGTGCTTGACCTTCAAAGACTGTGTATGTTTCAGTTGCAGTGTTTATACACATCTGGTTGTGTGCCAGAGATTGCACGTTTCTGGGGCACCAGAAGTTTCGGACAGCCAAACTGCTGAAATCGTACTAAGGAACAAATGAGTAGCTTCAGAGGTAGAATTTATGACCTCACACTTACAAGGCAAAAGCCTGTAGTCATGAATCATCCCAAATTCTTGCTTAGGAAAGGTTAAAATAATCCACTAATTAATAAGTTTTCCTGACTTTTGACTTATCGCACATGTATAGCATGTTCCAGAATAATTTAGGTTCAAAGAATATCAGTATAATTTCTTATAACACTATCAAGAGGATTTTTACTTAAAAAGATTGAATATCTTGGGGCCAGAGTGATAGTTCAGCAGCTAAGGTGCTTGCCTTGCCTGTGGTTGACCTGGGTTCGATTGCCAGCATCCCAAATGATCCCCCAAGCACTGTGTGGAGTAATTCCTGAGCACAGAGCCAGGAGTAACCCCTGAGTATTGCAGGGTGTAGCCAAAACCAAAGTCAATACAAAGTAAACATCGTGAGAATATATTTTTAATTATATGCATAATTACTGCATTACTGTATCACTGTCATCCCGTTGTTTGTAGATTTACTCAAGCGGGCACCAGTAACATCTCTATTCCTCCCAGTCCTGAGATTTTAGCAGTCTTTTCTTACTCATCTTTCCCAACGATTGGAGGCTCTTTCAGGGTCAGAGGAATGAGACCTATTGTTACTGTTTTTGGCATATCGAATATGCCACAGCTAGCTTGCCAGGCTCTACCCATGCGAGCAGGAAACTCTAGGTAGCTTGTCGGGCTCTCTGAGAGGTATATGATTTGTTTCCCACTAGTCTGATGTTACACTATATTATTTATAAATAGTAATATTTGCAATATTATTTGTATATTTACCAAATGACTAAATATATTTGTATACTTACCAAATTTTTATCAAAGAAAGCAACTGATGCACAGAATGCCTAGAATGCCTAAAAGATCTTCCCCACACAGCAGTTTACTAACATTCTTCGGCTTTAATTAAGAAAGTCACTGGTAACATCCAGATGCTCCCCCCTTTTTTGTCATGAAGGGCACAGATGGAAGTGAAAAATGGGGGGTGGGGGAGTGGGGGGAAAGAGCATGGCATGAGGTCTTCTAAGTGTGCAGCTGGAGAAGGCTTATCCCAGCAATATTCAGCTGTCAGGGCCGGAAGGACTAGGTATCTTCCCTCAGCCTAGTGATGCAATGCTGTGTGGGCCCAGGGGTAATATATCCAGAGTACATACAGAAATTTTATTTTTTTATTTTTTATTTATTTATTTATTTTTGCTTTTTGGGTCACACCCAGCGATGCACAGGGGTTACTCCTGGCTTTGCACTCAGGAATTACTCCTGGTGGTACTCAGGGGACCATATGGGATGCCGGGGATCGAACCCGGGTCGGCCGCGTGCAAGGCAAACACCCTACCTGCTGTGCTATCGCTCCGGCCCCCACACAGAACTTTTAGAAGACAACAACAAAGTATACCCACCTTTTAAAGTGGCAAAACATTGAATTGATATTTCTGCCACAAAAGTCTACAAATGACCGCTGAATGCATTAAGTAAGTTAAACATCACTAACCATTAGGGAAATGCAAATCAAAACCAAAAATTAGGTATAACTGTATTAGGATAGCTTTTTTCTAAAACTTTTAATACAGAAAATAGCAAGTATTAGCAAAGTTGTGTACAAATTGGAAATTGGTATTGCTGGTGAGAATGTTTAATAGTGTTGCTGCTACATAAAATGGCACAGAAATTTCTAAAAGCATTAAACATATAATTTATCATTTCTCAGCAATTCTATTTCTCAATGCACACCAAAAAAATAAAAGTAAACATTGAAATCAGTCCAGAAATGTATCTCAATGGTAGAGCACATGCTTCATATGTGTGAAGTCCTGGGTTCAACTTTAGCACACAAAAAAATCAATAAAAGGATTTTGTACTCTGCAAAATAATGTTGGTTTGCCCTTCCTCCCTGGTCACTGGGAACTTGTGTTTGATGATTTTCCCTCAACCTGGCAATTATCTTTGTCTCCTGATCAGACTCTGACTTGTAAATATTGTCTATCTCTTCTCCTTAATGTCCTTTGCATGCTTAGTTATTTCAGAGCAATTGCTTTTTGTATGGATACAGGAAGACAGCTAAAATGACAGGCCTGTGGCTTGGGAGTTGATTGACTCCAGATAATATACCTCCTGGACATCTGCTCTCTCAACGTAAGCCTCAGTTTCCCTTACTTCCTAGATCCCCAAAGCAGGGTCCCGATGACGGACTGGACGGACCCAGGGCAAGCGGTAAGCTATGAGCTACCCTGGAATCTAAATGGACCTGGCCAAAGAGCCCTAATGCTTAACTATAAGTTAAGAGCTTGGTCATGGATAAATTCTGTCACTATCCAAAAGTAAAAACTAGATTTGGACCCTGCTGGGGTTAGGAATGATTGTTCTGGCCTGAGCACTATAGTCTGAGTCTGTGGTAATATGTCCCCAGGAATGTCACCCTACAAGCCTAAAAATGTCTATTACTGAGAGCCGCGGCACGAGAAGCAGAGCCTCCCGCCTACTGACTGTGATCCTGAGGTCTCCTAACCCATTTTGGCACCAGAGCAGATTCTTGCAGCCATGCATTTTGACTGCGAACTGAACTACAACCTCGTGCAGCCCGGGGAGGGATTTTTTTCCCTCTCCACCCCATTTTTCTGAGCGAAAATGGCGGCAGCGGCAGCAGCCACGCGGTAAGAGCCACCCTCTAAGACCCCTACACCAAGAGGTAGGACTTTCTTTAGTGACGTAGCCTGTAGGTGATCCTGGGAGGGGAGGTGTTCCCGGCGCGCCTTCCGCCCAGAGATGAACCAAGAGCCGCGGCACGAGAAGCAGAGCCTCCCGCCTACTGACTGTGATCCTGAGGTCTCCTAACCCATTTTGGCACCAGAGCAGATTCTTGCAGCCATGCATTTTGACTGCGAACTGAACTACAACCTCGAGCAGCCCGGGGAGGGATTTTTTTCCCTCTCCACCCCATTTTTCTGAGCGAAAATGGCGGCAGCGGCAGCAGCCACGCGGTGAGAGCCACCCTCTAAGACCCCTACACCAGGAGGTAGGACTTTCTTTAGTGACGTAGCCTGTAGGTGATCCTGGGAGGGGAGGTGTTCCCGGCGCGCCTTCCGCCCAGAGATGAACCAAGAGCCGCGGCACGAGAAGCAGAGCCTCCCGCCTACTGACTGTGATCCTGAGGTCTCCTAACCCATTTTGGCACCAGAGCAGATTCTTGCAGCCATCCATTTTGACTGTGAACTGAGCTAAAGTATTAGAAACCCAAAACAGCGCGGCCGCAATAGCGGCCGCGCGGACTCAAAGTCTTCACTTTTACCAAGGAAGAGAAATTATTAGATGATGCTTATTCAGCAGGCTTGATTGTTGGGGAAAATTTCCAATCAACAATAGTGAGTTCTGTATGGAAATATGAAATGTACTCAATATATAGAGAGAATAATGGGAATATCATCACTATTTAGATGGGGGTGGGGTGGGAGGGGGGTGTATTGGGGTTCTTGGTGGTGGAACGGGTGCACTGGTGAAGGGATGGTGGTTTAATCAGTATTTGACTGTGACTTAAACCTGAAAGCTTTGTATTTTTTTTGTTTTCACGGTGGTTCAATAAAATATTTCTTTAAAAAAAAAAATGTCTATTACTGTGTCCATAGAGAATGGTATATATTAGGAAGGAGAATTAAATATGCTAATTAAGTTGTAGGTCCAAGGAGAAGAGAAATATACCTTAAGGGCTGTTTTGCCCTTGGGGGCTGCAGGTGGTCGGGAAGTCTGGGAAAACATTTTTGATCACATTCCCTTTGGGGAGGCGTGGTAAGAGGATAAAAAAGAGCAGCTGCAAGGAGAAAGGAATTGTTGGGTTGGGGAATGGTTGGTTGGAGAAATAAACTGATGGTGGTATGGATGGATTGATTGGAGGAGAAGGAGAGAAGAGAGGGAGAGACAGCAGAGAGAGATAGAGGAGATGAATACAGCGGGAAGAAAGAACTGTGTGGTTATAAAGAGATAGACACAGAAAGAGAGAGAGGGTTGGATAGAGCTGGGAGAGACGAGAGATTGAGTAAATGGCAACTAATCAGCAACCAGCTTGGAACTCATTCTTCCTTCGTCCATCCAAGGTAACAACCATCCAGGGTGGAGAAGCAGTTTGAGAGCAGCGAACACGGGTGGCAAGAGAGAGTTGCCCAGAGAGCCCACGAACATCCTTTCACATGTAATCCCCACATGTGTGAGGGGCTTACACAGCCCAAGAGGGGGATTTACACAGCCCTGCAGTTGGGGATTTTCACAGCACTCATGTTCACAGAAGCACAATTCACAGTCACTAATAGGTAGGCAGTTATTTAAATGTTTATTAGTGGATAAATGAAATAACAAAATATGGTCTATATATAATGTGAAATGATATTTAGCCTTAAAATGAAATTAAGGGGCCAAGGAGATAGCTATGCAGATAGCTGGAGACCAAGCTTTGCATGAATGAAGCCATTCAATCCCCAGCACCATATGGTACCCTGAGAACTGGCCAGGAGTGAACCCTGACCATAGAGTCAAAAGTAGCCCTGAGCACTGCTGAATGTAACCTCAAACACTCTCCCCCCTTTAAAAAAATAGGGAATTAAATTATAACACATGGTAGAACATGGAAAAATGTTGAAGCCCTTAGGACTGTGAGATAAACCAGACACATGTAGACAAATATTGACTATCTCCACTATGTAAGATATGAGTAGAAAAATGCATAGTGACAGAAAGTAGAATGGTGGTTAATAGGACTGAAGAAGATGGGAAGATATTTTCTACAGATGCAGAGTTTTAGTTTACAGACATAAAGTTCTAGAGGTTGTTGATAGTGATGGTTGAACAATAATGTGAATAAATGCAATGTCACAGAACTGTACATTTCAAATGGCCAAAATGGCAAATAATCACTGTATCACTGTGTCACTGTCCTCCTGTTGCTCATCAATTTGCTCAAGCAGGAGCCAGTAACGTTTTCATTCATCCCTGTTGCGATCAGGGTCAGGGGAATAAGGCCCATTATTGTTACTGTTTTTGACATATCGAATACACCACGGGTAGCTTTCCAGGCTCTGCCATGCATGATTCTGCATTGCTCTCTTCCGGGAGCTTTGTTTTATAGTCTCTGGATCTTGGCCGTTGATGAGATTACATGGCACCCAGGGAGGAGGAGGAGGGAGGCAGTTTGTGGGTGCAATTGCCAAGCTACTGGAAAACTAGGGATCTAGGTGGAGAGGCCCAGTCCCAATCCGAGCAGGCTTGGAGATCTCAGTCACGCGTCCCACATACCTGGGTTCCTCTGTCGGTTCCTTCATGAGTGAGACTCATCCAAGCATGTTGGTAGTGTCCTTGAGCATGTCTGTGGCTGGATTCTGGAAGTTTTCCACTGCCAAGGCTCTGCTTGGGGTGGGGAGGGAAACTCAACCTGCTCCCCTCTGAGGGGGCCCGATGAAGACAGCCTGCTGAGGGGGCAGGAGATTCTGTATCACTCTTTTCTGGGAGCATTTATTTAAAATGGCAAATAATATGTTATGTATATTTTGGTACAACTTAAAACTATTTTAAAAATGTAATCCTTTAAGTGAATTTTCTTCCAAAACAATTTTCTATTTTGTTTGTGGGGTGGTATCAGACCTTTGTTGATGAGAGTAGTAGTAAATTTCCACATACAGAGACATGAATTTATGCCCATGAAATTCACTAATATTTTAAAGCAAGAATAAGTCAGTGAATAAAACCATAAACATAATTAGAGTATACTATTTTCTACAATAACCTTTGATGTGCAGAATGAAAAGGAGTTATGTTTCCTTCTAAGTTAAAACTAAGTTATTCAGTGAAGACAGACCCTCAGATCAATGGAAAAGAATTGAAAATCCAAAGACAGACCCTCAGGCATATGGTCAGTATATCTTTGATAAAGGAGCAAATATTATGAAGTAGAACAAGGAAAGTCTATTAAATAAGTGATGCTGGAAAAACTGGTTGGTCACAGACAAAAATATGAACTCAAACCTATTTCAAACACCATTCATAAAAGTCAAATCCAAATGGATTAAAGATCTCTATATCAGACCTAAGTCCATAAGGTACATAGAGCAAACATTGGAAGAATTCTCTATGCCATTTATGCTAGATTCATTTTATCTTTAAGGATAAAATTTCATTACCAGGCAAGTGGACGCAAAGATAAAGAAATGGTACTACATTAAATTAAGAAGACTCTGCACCTCAGAGAAAATAATGAACAAAATACAAAAACAGCTCACAGACTAGGAGAAATTATTCACCCAACACTCATCTAAATAAAGGTTAATATTCAAGATACATAAATCGCTGATAAAATTTTGTGTCACTTATATCACTTGTCATCCCATTGATTGTTGATTTGCTTGAGTGGGTGCCAGTAACATCTCCATTCATCCTTGTCATGTGCAAGTGTAGACCAATGGTATATGCTTGCTCCAGGAACATGAAAAGCCTCAAACCATTTGTTCAGGGTTTTGACAAAGAAGTTTGACCATCTTATAGATGGGTGGCCAGCGGTCTTTTGATGTCCCATGGAATCCAGTCGGTAACAGCTCTAGTCCAGCAGTCATCTCTAAATCACATTATGTGTCCAGCCCATCTGATTTTCAATGACTTGGCAAACAAGACAGTGTCCCTGATTCTTGATCTTTGATGGAGGTTGGAACTCCAGATTCCTTCTTTCACTTGAGTAAAATGTGATATTCCAAGCAGAGCTCTTTCAATTCTTCTTTAGGATACCTGAATAGCGTTCTTTTCCTGCTTTCATAGGGCCTAGGTCTCTGACTTGTATGTTAGTGCAGGAAGAATGGTGAAGTCTAAAAGATGTGCCCAGAGCTGGAGTTTCTTTGTCCTCTTAAATACTTCGATGCTCTTGAAGGCATTCTATGCAGCTCTCTTCCTCCTGCACAGTTCTGGCACCAAGTCATTCCTCATGTTGAGTTCTCGACCCAGGTATACATAGCTGCTGCATTTGGAGATGTTTGTTCCATTGATAGCAAATGGAATATCAGAGACTAGTTTGTTTCTCATGAACATCGTTATTGCTGAGATTCAGCTGAAGTCCGACCTTTCCACACTCGCGGTCAAAGTCAGCCAGCATTTGTGCCGCTTGACTAATGTTTGGTGTTATTAGAATGATGCCATCAGCAAAGCGGAGATGGTGTAGTTGCCAACTGTCTATCTTCACTCCCATTCCTTTCCATTCCAGCCTTCACATGACATTCTCAAGGGTGGCACTGAAGAGTTTCAGTGAAATGGTATCACCCTGCCGAACCCCTTTCTTTACGTTGATGATCACTTCCTTATAGAATGGTGAGATCTTGATGTTGAATCCGCAATACAGCTCGAGAGGATCCTGATGTACTGAGTTTGAATGGCCTGTTTGGCTAGGGCTTTGATGACTGCTTTGTCTCAACAGAATCAAAGGCCTTCTTTAAATCAAAGAAAGTTAGACAGAGTGGCATCTTGAACTCTCGAGAAACTTCAATGATCTTGGTCACTGTGTGGATATGGTCGATTATGCTGAATCCTTTTCAGAACCCAACTTGTTTGTATGGTTGTCCTTCATCTAGTGTTCTGCCTATTCTATTCAGGATGACTGTTCACATGAGTGAACAACATGTAAGACGACGGACAAGAAGCAGATTGGGCAATAGTTGTTGGTGTCGTGAATGTCTCCCTTCTTATACAACAGAACAGTTCTGCTTATCTTCCATTGGGACTTGGGATGGAACCTTGCATTCAGACAGGTAGTGTGTGAAGAGCAAAGCCAATTTATTGTCGAGTACTGGCGGCAGATTCTTCAGGTGTTTTAAAACTTTAAAAGGAAAAAATCCAACTCCATCAAGAAATAAGAAGAGATGAACAGAAACTTCCTCAAAGCTTCCAATGGCCAAAAGGCATAATAAAAATGCTCTTTAACATTAATCATCAGGGAAATGCAAATCAAAACAACAATGAGATATCACCTCACACCAGAGACTGGCTCTCATCAAAAATAACTAGCAGTGTTCACAGGAATGCAATGGGGAGGGGAGGGGTTGTGGGACCTCTTTCACTGCTGGTGGTAATGTCAATTGGTCCAGCATTTTGGGAAGACAATATGGACACTCCTCAAAAAAAAAAAAAAACTAGGAATTGAGCATCAATAGGACCCAACATTTCCACTTCTGAAAACATACCCAAGGGCCCTTTAAAAAATTTCTGCCAGGGGCGGCCGGGGGAGTCCCCTGGCTGCCTGGGCCCAGGGGGTGGTCCCGGGCTGCTTTCCCAGCCGGGGCAGCCCAGGCCATGGGGCAGATGAAAGAGGAAATCAGGTCCACTCCGGTTGATTGATCAGTTGCCATTTGTTCCATTCTCTCCACCCACCTGTTCCAGTCTCTCTAAACGTGGTACCAACACACATATTCAAGAACAGCAGACTGGATGAAGAAGTTATGGCACATATGCATAATAAAATACTACTCCACTATAACAAAATATAACGTCATGCAATTTGTTGATAATGAATAGATCTGGGGAGAATCATGCTGAGTGAAATGAGGCAAAGGAAGAGGGACAGACACAGATTGATCAAACTCATATGAAAGGGCATTGATGAAGGTAAGTAAACACTGGTGAAGGGATTGGATCAGACATTGGTGTTGAATCATTGTACACCATAAACAATAATTAATAGCTTTTTAATTCATGTTGATTCAATTAAAAATATTTTAAAAACTATAATTATAAATGCAAAATTGAAATTAATGCATTTATAATTATCAAAGAAAAGCACCAGATGAAATTATACAGGCAAATACAACTCCCAGACTATTGCAATGGGGACAAAAGATTGAACTAAATTCCACTGAAACAAAAGGTAAGAAAATTCTATTTTATTTATATTCTTTAATATATTGTATGTTTGTGTCTGTGGGGGCCATAGCTGGCAATGGTTACTCCTGGACATGCACTCAAGAATTACTTCTGGCAGTGCTCTGGGGATCATATGAGATGCCTGGGCTAGAACTGGGTCAGCTACAGGCAAGCAAGGCAAATACCTACCCTCTATACTATTGCTCTGGCCCCATGGCAAGAGAATTAAAAAATTGCAAGAGTATTATTGCAAGAGTCATAGCCTGCAGTACTAGAGTAGGAAGGTCACCATGGTAACATATGGTGGTGCTTTAGGGATCCTGCAGTGTCAGAAGATGAAGTTCATAGGGTGCCCAAAACCCAATAAGGGGGTGGGGATGTGGTAAAAGGGCTAGAGTCAGGAAGTTTAGTCTAAAGTTTGGCAAGCTGAGGGGAACTTAAATACTTGACATTATCAGAGTAAAAGTGTATAGGGTTGAGGAGAGGGGAAATGTCAACATATATTCTCAGTTAAAAAGTAATTAAGCATGTAGTTTAGCAAAAGTGTAACTGAACCAAGAAATGATAATGGGAAACAAGAAAACAAATATATTGAATAGAGAAATCTGTAAGCATATTAGCAAGTTAAAGTAAGCATTGGACGTAAATAGGGCTTGTAATAAAAATTTTAATTTGGGAGAAACTTGCAGATGAGATGAAACTAAAATGTGTGGCAATTATTATATGCGAGAAATCACGTCCAGGCTATTAAAGCAGAAAGATTCTAAGATCTTATCTCTGGTTGTGTATAGAAGTAGTTTTATATTTTGGGATTAGGCATTTTGAGGATACCTACAAAACATAGGTTGGAAAATAATTTTTTCCTAAATCAATAGAATGGACTCTATAGAACTCATTCAGAAGCTTTCAACCCAAAAGACTGAGAGGAATCTGTGGATACACCAAAACAGTCTAAGAATATTCTGGTATCTCTAGCCAAGTGATCAGGAATAGGGAAATCTAGCAAAATTGAGAACTTTTCAATGATAATAACACCATTCGACACCCCATGAGTTGGCAAAGGCTAGTTAAGAGCTTAACCTTCTGCTCTCACTTAACTATAAAAATCATGGACTTCTCCTTTCTATAGTGATAGTAGAAAAAGATAGCAAAGTGCCTGGACTTTGTCCTAATCATACAAGTATGCATACAAGCATATGTGTGTGCATGTGTATGCATGCACACAAACACATGCACACACACCCATAAAGACAAGCACACAAAATCCCTATAGAAACCCCAGTGTGTAACTGAGGTGCTCCTCCTCTTGCACCCAAGTGCTTAAAGAGGCTGAGTGGGAGATAAAGAGGTTCATCACCTCCTAGCAACAATGAGCTCTTTCCTCTCTTCTGTGACACACCACTATGGTGTTAGTAGTAATGTGATTGATTTGCTCAAGCGGGCACCAGTAACGTCTCCATTGTGTGACTTGCTGTTACTGTTTTTGGCATATCGAATACACCACGGGTAGTTTGCCAGGCTCTGCTGTGCGGGCCAGATACGCTCTCCGAGAGGGACGGAGGAATGGAACCCGGTGGCTGCATGCAAGGCAAACGCCCTACCAGCCATGCTATCACTCCAGTCAGAGCACAGGCTGAAATCCGAGCAACAGAATTCCAATTGCACAAAGGAACGGACGCTGGAAAATGATCCTCTAGGTGTGCAAAGTTGCTTAAGGACTACAAGTGGGGCGCAATACCCACCAGACTCATGTCTGGAAGAAGGTAGAAGCGCTCTGTTTAGCCCTGCCCACTCTGCCCTCAGTTAGCAAAGGCTCTCACCTAACAGAGGATGATGGGCCCACGGCACACAGCTGCTCCAGACGCATCTGCAAACCTCAGCTTCCAGAACCAGAACCTGGCGGTGGGCACGCTGCTCTCAGGAACCCCTGGCCCCACAGAGCCTGGCTCAGGTCCTGGGTTGCCCTGGAGGAAGATGAGCCCCATTTCCCGTGGCAGCACCTAATTCCAGGGCCAGAGCCCTTATGTGGTAACCGTATATGAAAGTGAATACATGTCTGCAGTACAATTGTAGCACCACATATGAAAGTGAATACATGTCTGCAATACAATTGTGGCAATACAAGTGTGCTATTTTACATGACAAAATGGCAGACATGTATTCACTTTCATGTTACTTTCTGGTTTTGATATATTTTATAATTATATAGGATATAATTAAGGGGGAAATGGGTGTAGTATTCGTGGACTATCTCTATATTATATTTTTAAATACCTGTGAATTTGTGATTGTCCCACACACAAAACTAAAGAGCTCAATTCAATAAAAGAAAATAAAGAACAAGAAAAAAAATGAATAAAGCCTAAGTAAGGTAGTAGAAATTTATAAGTCATGATGAATTGAAATGCACTGAAAACCCTGCTAAAAGATTTGCCCTTTGAATTAAAAAAATAGACTAGCCATAAGTTTACAATAATTAGCCTAATATATAAAAACATCAAATTTTTGAAATTTAAAAGTGTAACAATAATATAGAGAAAACTCCACTTAAAAGTCAAACATATCATTAAAGGATTTATTACCTACAGATAAAAGAAGAAACTTACTAGAGGTCTTTAACAATACCAAGTCCATATGTATTATAATAGTATAGCTTCAAAGTAATGACAAAATTGACACTACTCAAGAAAAAATGGCAAAACAGCAATAAGAGGAAGTAATTTAAAACATCCCTCTACAATTAATAGAAGTGTTAAAAACCTCTCTAAGAAAACAAAGCATGCAGATAAAAAAAATAGCCTTGAATATTTGGAATATTTAAGCACCTAATAAAACACAGACATAAAAAGCAAAGATACATCATGTGTGCAGCTAAAAGCATCATGTTATTTGTAAACAGGCAAAAAGACAACCTAAATAAATTGAAAAGTTCCATTTTGGCCAACAATGTAGGAATGCCAAAAGCATCACTCTTAAACTATGAAAGCAGAACATATATTAGTAGATAGTAAGGTGTGGTAAAGAAGTAGCAGAATGGGTATCAGCATTCAATAAATATGAATGAAGAATTGAGGAGATGTAAATTCTATAACGGGCAATTTGTTCTATATTAAAATTATTTTTTTAAAGTATTGCCCTACCCTAAAATTAGAAAAATCTGAATACACTAAAAAAAAGAACTGAAACTTTTCTTGAAAATTTCAAAGAACTGAAACAACCAGAAAAACAAGTAGCTAGTTATTGACTACAGTTATGATAGCAATAACAAAATACAAATCCAAACCAAGACCTTACTTGGAAAGAAAATGAAAGATAAGTACAGATAGACTGTACAGACTGTCATCCCGTTGCTCATCAATTTGTTCTAGCGGGCACCAGTAATGTCTCTCATTGTGAAACTTGTTACTGTTTTTGGCATATTGAATACGCCTTGGGTAGCTTGCCAGGCTCAGTCGTGCGGGAAAGATAAATATAGAATGCAATATAAAACATTACATTATATATTTCTATATCATATATTCTTAAAATGTAATATATATAATTAATATAAAATTATATTATATATCATATCTTATGCATTATATGTACATTTAAGAAAAAGCAATTTAACTCTTGTCATTTATATGTAAAAAACTAAGGCTCGCCGAGGGGCACGAGCACTCGCGGGCTCTCCGGGCGGCTCTGTCTCACCACCCGCGTTCGGTGCCCCTGAACCGCTGTGTGTGCTGTCGGTCAAGGGCAGGCGATGGAAGGAAGAAGGCCAGACTGGTTGCTCGATCAGTTTATTTCATTCTCTCTCCCTGCTTCTCTCCCAGCTCTCCGTCTCTCTCTCAGGATCTGTGGATCTGGCCCTCATGGATCTCGCCCTGTGGATCTCGCCCCCCAACCCACTCTCACAGCCTAGTTAAATCTCCACAGCATGAGGGGGTTGGGGCGTACACATAGGTGTGGTCACCATCAATAGGATAAGGTTCCTTTCCCTTAGGGGATCTTCTCCTAGGACTTAATTCTCTTTCAGCAGGAGGATCCACCCAAGGGCGGAGTCCCATGAATGTGTTTCTCTTCTCCTCAGCCAGCAAACATATAAGAATTCATAATATTAATTATTTTGTATGGACACAATAAGAGATGCATTAAAGCTTATAGAATTGCTCTCCTGGGGCCATCTCAATCTCAGACTACAGTGCTCAGGCCAGATCAGTCTTTCCTATGCCTGGCAGGGTCGCAGTCTTATAATTACTATTGGATCATGACAGCATTTGTCTATGATCAAGCTCTTAATTTATAGTTAAGAATTAGGCACTTTGGCCAGGCCCATCTCGATGCCAGGGTAGCACATAACTCACCGCTTGCCCTGGATCCTTCCCGTCCCACGTCGGGGACCCTGCTTTGGGGTGCTAGGAACTGAGGGCAACTGAGGCTTAAGTGGAGAAAGCAGATGCCCGGGAGGGAATAATATTCGAGGCCAATTAATTCCCAAGTTATAAAAACATAATATTGTCTTCTTGTGTCTATACAAAACAGACATAGCTTTAAAGTTAATTATTCAAAAGGCACAAGAAGAGGAGAAAGGCAATATTAACTTATATGATATAAATTCAGTATCCTAGGAAGGTCTGACCTTGCAAATTAGCAGAGTCAGATTAAGGGAAAGCCGCGGATTGACTCTTTTGGGGAAGAGAGCATGGAGAAGTGATTATAGCTAAACAAAGGGATGGGAGAGATTCGGGAACACCTTGATGGGTATGACTGGGGTAAGCCTAAACTCCGGGGAAAACCAGGACAAGCTACTTGTGACAAGCAGGGAAAGGACAAAGTAATGTCATCCTACAATTTATATACTGAATAAATAAGTTCTTGCAACATCTAGAAAGTTCTGCAAAATAATAGAACAATTTGTGTAAACACACAAAAAAGGAAAGGGGAGAGGGCACCACACAGGGCACAGGGCAGCGGCGCTCTATCTCTCCCACCGCCCATGTTCGGTAGTCTCAAGCCACTTCCCGCACCCCAGGGAGGTTGATGGTGATGACGAGGCAGGCAAAAGGAAGGAACGAGGAGCAGGCTGGTTGGTCTCAGTTGCGATTTATTCCATTTCCATCTCCATTCTCCTCTGATTCTCCTCCTGCTTCATCCTCCCCCATCCTACTTCTCCTCTGAATCTGGATCTTGATCTGGTTTCTCCAGATCTGGCACTGGAACTGACCCCCAGTTTTAACCTAGTTAAATCCCCAAGCATGAGGGGTTGGGGCTTACACATAGGTGTGGTCACAATCAATAGGGGTAAAGTTCTTTCCTCAGGGGATGCTTCTTCTAGGACAGATTCTTTTTCAGCAAGACACCCACCCAAGAGCGGAATCCCATGGGTGTGTTTCTCCTCTCCTTGTCCAACTAACATATAAGCATTCATAATATTAATCATTTTGTATGGACACAGCAAGAGATGCATTAAGCTTATAGAATTGCTCTCCAGGGGTCATCTCGTTCTCAGACTACAGTGCTCAGGCCAGATTAGTCTTTCCTATCCCTAGCAGGGTCCTAGTCTCGTCGTTGCTTTTGGATCAGTATTTGTCCATGACCAAGCTCTTATAGGCATTAGGCACTTTGGCCAGGCCCATTTCGATGCCAGGGTAGCACATAACTCATCACTTGCCCTGGGTCCATCCCGTCCCTCATCGGGACCCTGTCTTTGGGGTGCTAGGAACTAAGGGCAGCTGAGGCTTAAGTGGAGAAAGCAGATGCACAGGAGTGAATAATACTCGAAGCCAATTAAATCCCATGTTACCAAAGCATATTAACAACTGTCTTTCTTTGTCCATACAAAAAGGACATTGCTTTAAAGTAAACTATTCAAAAGACACGAGGAGAGGAGAAAGGCAATATTAACGTATAATACAAGTTCAGTGTCCTAGAAAGGTCTGACCTTACAAATTAACAGAGTCTGATTAGGGGGAAAGCCGACTAACTGGTTGGGGAAGAGAGCATAGAGAAGTGGTTACAGATAGACAAAGGAGTGGGAATAACTTGGGAGCACTTTGATGGGTGTGACCCGATAAACCTAAACTCCCTGTAGCAAGGAGAACAGGACATACCAGTGTTGTCTTAAAATGTTTAGAGATTATTACCAGATATGCCTAAACTCTTTGTGGCAAGGAAGAAAGGACAAACCAATGATATCCTACACAATTTATAATGGGGCCAGAGAGATATTACAGGGGTTAAGACTTTGCATGTGGCTGACTGGGTTTCCATCTCCAGCACCCTATATGGTCCCTCCAGCACCATGAGGAGTAACTCCTGAGTGCAGAGTCGGGAATAACCTTGACTGATCTACATGATATATGCACCCCCCCACACACACACAAAAAAATAATCTACCAAAGTCACAATCCAGAAACATTAAAAAAAAGAAAGCACCAGTTGTAGAGGCAGACTTTTCAGTGGGTAGGGAACTGGGGGTGGGTGTAAGAGGGGAGATTGGTGGTGGTGGTGGGAACTGGACATTAGTGAAGGGATTGTTGTTGAAACATTGTATGTCTGAAACCTAATCATGAATAACATTGTAATTTCATGGTGACAAAATAAAAAGCAGAATTTATCAAGGGAAGTAAATGCAAATTTAAAAATGAAATCAATTGTATTCCTATATATCATCAGCTATAAACTGAGCTTTTAATGTTTTGATACATCATTACAATAAAGGAAAATATTAAGTGATTATGAATTAATCTAAGAAAAAGTGGGAAAAATATTCTTGAAGAGAATAAAGAACTTTACTGAGAGACAAAAAGTGAACAATAAAAGCAATGATTTTCTTTAGAAGGTTCTCTGCTATAAAGGTTTTAATTCTTTCCAATTTGATTTAGAAGTTCAAAAGCATCTCCATTGATGCCAACATATTTATCATGCAACCAAACTTACTGTCTTTAGAATTTTTGTGGAAGTAACAAATGATACTAGCTACTAGACATTTTAACAAGTCAAACAAGATAGAACATCTTGTTTTTCAAGATATAAAGTCCTGTTGTAAAAAACTATAGTAATTATTCAATGCATGATATGCTGTGATAGTAGACCAGTAAACACAAAGATCCTCAAAATAGATTTACACTTATTTTGACTCTTGTAATATGACAAACAGAGTACTGAAGAAGTTAAGGAAAAAATAATTTTTTCAATAAATATGGATAACTGAACAAAAATACTTAGAAAACATTATAGGAAAATATCTTCCTGTCCTTTGATAGGCAATTATTTATTAAATAAGGCCTAAAAATATTATTTATCTTACAATCTCTCCAGAGAACAATTTCTCTGGCAACTTACAAAAATGTGTGTGATATTCTATGGTAAGGCTAGTTCACATAATGAAGGGAGTAATAAAATAATCTTTGGGTGACTAGCATCTCTAAAATAAAGCAAACTTTGAGTTATTCAATAACTGTGAGTGCTGAACCAACATGGAGACCAACAGCATTCATTTAAAGAATTCTACGGGCTATCTGAATGCAGGATTCTATGTCACAAGAAAAAAGAACAATATAACTAGAGTTGGTTAAAAATTATTTGGCAAAAACTATAATTGTGGGGGCTGGAGACATAGCACAGCGGGTAGGGCATTTGCCTTGCACGAGGCTGACCCAGGTTCGATTCCTAGCATCCCATATGGTCCCCTGAGCACTGCCAGGAGTAATTCCTGAGTGCAAAGCCAGAAATAACCCCTGTGCATTGCCCGGTGTGACCCAAAAAGAAAAATCAAACAAACAACAAAAAAAACCCTTATAACTGTGTAACAGATAAATCATTGCAGCCATTACAATAAAAATACATGGGGAGGCAAGAGAAATAATATAGAAGACAAGGTTCTTATCTCGTACATGACTGACCCTGGTCCAATCTTCAGCACTATATATGGTTCCCCAACACCACCAGGAGTGATCCCTGAGCAAAAAGTAGCCAGGTGTGACAAACAACACACACAGACCCACACACACAGACACACACACACACATACACACACACATATCAGTGGGGAAAGAATAGAGGTGATTTTTTTTTAGTGGTAAAATCAACAGTAAAATGAATATTTGAGTTGAAATAAGTCCTCAATAAGTGAATAGACTTACAAAAGAGTTCCCTTTTGGCAATGAAGAAGTTTATTGGAGTTAAGTGATTAGTTGAATCAGGGATCTGTTCTGAGTGTATGGAGAAAATCTCAAAAATTTTCTTATTGCTATTGCTCCAGTAAAGTACACAAATAATTATTTTTCCTCCAAAAGTTTAGCAAAACCATTTTTCTTATTTACTTTTCAATTTTCATATAGAAATTTTATATACAAATTAATTCAAACAAGATAGTTGAAAATATTATTTCAAAGACTGAAAATTATACTCATGCAGTAAACCCCATCAAGATGATGAGAACTTTGAAACTATGCCTACAATTCTCCCCAGAATAAATATTTTAAAAATTACTCTGGACCAATAATTTTTATATAGTCATAAGGAAATAGATCACCTTTTATTTCCAAATTTGAAAAATTTGAAAAAAAATAACTCATAAGAGAGTTTAAGATGACTAAAGACCGCTCTTTTAATAAAACAGAGTGATTATTCTCCCAAATAATTCATTACATTGAGGAAAATGTAGTCACCCCTTAGACAAAGAGGAAGGAACATTGAGTGGTGGTTAAGCTTTGAAATATAAACCAAGAGGTCTGGGAATGGCTTAGAGGAAAACAGCATTTACATTGCCAGTGCAACAAATTTGGTCCAGGTGCCTCCCAAGTGGATTGAGAATTATCCTGGAGACTTTACCTGGAGTCTTGGGGACCATGGCATTGCAACAGAAAGTACAATGATCAGAGTGCCCAAGCCAAATCTGTGTGACTATCACAATCAAACCCTGAAATCAGGCATGTGTGTGACCTTCGGTCATCACAATAACAACTTCAAAAGAGCAAGAATCAAATACATACACAACCTCTCAGAGCAGCAGAATCAGTGGGTTAGAAACTCAAATGAGAGTTGTAAAGCTTAATTCTAATGAGCCCCAAGGAAGTAAAAGACATGGATTTTGATATTCACTATTAAGTAGAAGTAAGCTTTTTCAAGAGTCAGTCATAACATTTGGTACTGCTGTTATAGCATTTGTTAATAATGAAATGTAACATAAAACCATAAAAATGGTACATAACAGCAGATGGCATATTTCTTTTTATGATGGCCAGACTCATCAATTTATTGTGATATTTCATGGGGGCCAGTTTGGGGGTTCTGCTATGATAATCAACTCTGAAGAAAATCCTCAAGACTTTCAGAGGATTCCCTATGAATAAAGCAGACAAGCAGGCTCATTTTACTCAACTGTGGTTTTCATAGCCCTTTTTTTAATTTTTGTTTTTGAGAGACACCTGACTATGCTCAGGGCTTACTCCTGGCGCTATACTCAGGGATACACTAGTGGGCTCAGGAGATCAAATTCAAGCTGGCCACATGTAAGGTAAGCACTTTACCCATTGTACTATCTCTCTGGTCCCTTTACGGTTCCTTTTAAGGACACACTGGGGCTTGCTCAAGATGCTACAGGTAACAAGAAACATAATCTCATGTAAATATGTGGAGGTTTGATAGATACCTGTTACCTGCTAGCTGACTTTTGTGAGGATTATTAAATTTCACAGTCTGCTGTATTGAGAACTTTTTACCCACAAAAATAAGCAAAAATTGATAATTTATTAAATGAACATTCATCTTCAGAATATCCCTATACAGCTTACCTGTGAATTTGTAGCATATAAAAACATAAAATTTAATGTCTAAAAGAGATAATGTTCTATGAGTATTTAAGCACCTATCATTGTCAATAACTCCTTTTGGACAATCATGCAAAAGTGAATCTTTGAGAAGTCAAAATTGTTTCACTTTGCATTTTTTTTAAAAAGAAGATGGCTAACAATAATATCGCTAAATGTCACATTTTTATTCTTCCTTTTTTAGGAAGAGGAAATTCCCAAGATGGATTACTTTAAAATGCTTGTAATCAATGATGATGTATACTGAATAACAAAATCCTTGTTATCCAGCAAATTAAAAGGGGTGATAACAATTATAAAGAAAAACTGCTCACAGAATTCCTTGTTCCCAGGTGTAAAGTAGGATGCAGGAAGTCAGCATGGAGCCCATTAGGAAATATAAGTCATAAATCTCTTAGACAACCACAATGGGGAGCAAGGCCTGCATTTTTCCCTCTAGCATGTCTCAGCCTATTTCTGTTCTTATGGGCAAAACCCAGATGCTAACTTACGGTAACCCGGCAAAATACTTATTCATAGGTAATGGGCAGCATCTGAGCAATAAGAAGTCTTTCCCAGACATGACACCCAGACCTAATTCACACAGATAGCTTCCTGGGAACCACATTCAAGAAGGAGTATATATACACACAGACAAACAAAATTAATGGGCTTTTGCCCTTTAGCCTAAAGACCCACTTTCCCATTCTTTGCAAGAGCCCTATCTTCCTTAAGAATTTTTTGCCTGTAATTCTCTCAGTTGATGCTTTTATAAACCCAAGCACTTGTGACAATGCTTCAGTGACTTTTGTGAACTCCTAATAATGAATAAATTTCTGAGTATAAACTACACAAATGAACCAAAAGACTTCAATAACTAGGATGTCTTAGTTATGGAGTGTTCTACTTTATTAAATTCCTGATAATCTTAGATTTAAATAAAAACCCTTTCTGGCAAAGGAAGCATTTGATAATTTGTTTTCCATTCAAGCATATGTCTTAGTGAGGTCCTGGGCTTTATTTCTTGTACTGGGGAGGAAAAAGGACTAAAATATGAAAAAAATGAAATAAACATTTTTCTGGCTCTGTGAAAAAAAAGAAAATAGTTTATTAAAAATTTTTCTGTCTTAAGAGAGAGACAGACATAAAAAGATCGCACTCATTTGTGGAATATAAAGTAACAGAATGGGATACTAACACCCAAGAGTAGTAGAGATAAGGAGGTCTGCCCCACAGCTTGGAAATTGGCCTCACATGCTGGGGGAAAAGACAGCTCAGATAGAGAAGGGAACACCAAGTAGAGGATGTTGGGAGGACCTGTTTGGGTTGAAAGATGTGTGCCGAAAGTAGACTATAGACCGAACATGATGGCCACTCAATACCTCTATGGCAAACGACAACACCCAAAAGAAGAGATAACAAAAGGGAATGCCCTGCTGCAGAAGTAGGGTGGGGAGGTGGGGGGCAGGGTGGGGGTGATGAGAAGGATATTGGGAACATTGGTGGAGGAGAATAGGCACTGGTGGAAGGATGGGTAAATGATCATTGTATAAAAGACAAAAGTTCATAAATTTGTAACTGTACCCCACGGTGATTCACTAATAAAAAAATTTTTAATAAAAAAAACCTTTCTGGCACTGGGTTTATTATTAATAGTCCTTTGAATGAGCATATATTTGTAGTCACTGTTATGAATGCCAGTTATCACTCTGGTGTATTTTAGGTGGAAAACAAATTCCTGCTATCCCCTGATAAATGTTTTATGGTACCTAAAATCTCTGATCTCAGTTTAGTTTTTCTTCACTTCTTTAAGGTCAAATGTTAATACAATAACCAACATGAGGGTTGCATGTGTCTTAGGTTCTGTAGAACTGAACTGATGTGTTGACGTAGCAGCAGCAGTGGGAAGTGAGTGTGGCTGCCGGGAAATATGGGGGGAAGTGGTAGAGTGGGTGCCTGCCTCCAATCTCAGAAGACCCTATAATTCTCAGCCTTAATACCAATTACCTGGAATTTTTGTGGTTTGAAGTTTCTGGACTGTGCAGTCACGTATGTGGCTATAGGACGCCTCCACACTCCATAATACTGAACCTTCAGTAGGACCACAAATAGAAGCCAATTAAGTCAAACAAACAAAAACAAGAATACATAAGGCTCAACTAGCAACAAACAGCCTAGTAAACCCTCATACAAGTACTCAACAACCCCATGGTAAGATAAAATAATTTTCACAAATTTTCTTTTACTGAAGTATTCTTTATAATTTTGGGATGGTTGGAAAAGATGTGGACAATTTGTATTATGAACAACTTTGTAAACCACGGTATTTAAATTAAGTATGTTATTTTAAAAAATACGACTTTGGCCTGAAATGAGAGTAATTTCGTCCCAAATTTGTTTTTTCCCAAAATGCTTGTGCATAAATACTTATTTGGATGTCATCATAATGTTATAAAATAAAGGCTGTTCTTAACTTCAGAAACTAAAACAGAAAGTTTAACTAATTCTTGAACCTTCTTTTTTCTTTTACTAACTGATCTGTTAGCAATTCCTTCAGGCTTTACTTTCAAAATCCAGAACCTAACCACTTCTGACCACTTCTATAGAAAATAATCTCCTGAAAGCCACCATCATCCCAAAGCAGCTTTATTACATTAGTCTCCATAGGATGTTCCTGTTTCATGGCATTTATCAAATTAGCCAGAATTTTAAAAACAAGAACCATATCTGTTGTTTGGATTCACTCAAAAATCGTATGATACATTTCATTTCACTTTTAGAAAAGCGGAGTGGGATCTTGTCTATTTTCACTTATTCTACTCTTAAGTATCTCTCTTCCCTTACCTCCTACTCATTTCTCTTCTCTCATTTTGCTATAACAACCCTAGTCTGCAAGCCGTTCTTCAAATTCAAAGACAAATTGAATTTGCTTTCACCTTTTGAACTGTTTTACCTTCACTGGAATCCTCTTGTCTTAAATAGCCACATAGATTCTCCCTTGCCTATCTGGAATTGGTTCAGTTCTTGCCATCTTAATGTAACTTAACTGACTGACTAATTTTATTGGTTTATTATATGACTCCTAACTAATGCTTATCTTTTCTGCTTATCTCATTTTTACTAATATGTTCTAACATTTCATCATTGATATTGATTTTAATTTCTGCTCAGCTATTTGAATTGCAATTCTCCTTCTCTGATATTCTGTTTTCTCTTTTATTTTTTAAAGCTAAACTAAGAATTGTGTGCTTTCAAATCCCACACTAGTGACCCCATTAAGAATGGAAGCTTAAAAGACTATAGCGATTGTTCAGCATTCAGGACACTTGCTTTACATGTGGCAGACCTGGGTTAGAGCACAGCACCCCATATGTTTTACCAAGCACTGCAAGGAGTGATCCCTGAGTGCAGAGCCTGTGCTAAACCCTGAACATGCTGGGTATGATGCAAAAAAAAAAAAGAATGAAATTTTAAGAGGACCTTACTCGTGCAGCCAAATGTCTACAACAGTCCCTGAAATACAAGCTTTTTCCATTTTCTTTCTCTCTTTTAAAAATTTTAATCACTGCTGCTTTTGTTTCGTTTTATTTTCTTGGTCAATTGGATTAAATGGCACTGTGATTGAGGGATTTTTGTTGGGGTTGTTTTTCTGGGGGCTGGGGGTTGTTTGTGTTTGTGTTTGAGGTGGCCCTGAACTCAGACCTCAATCAGTTGAGAGATATCCCAGGCCTACTGCTAAAACTTGGAGCATCTTTCGCACTTTTGATGGGATTAATTATACTTGTTGAGCCAAGAAATTACTAAGAAAAGTATTCTGAATGATGTGTAAAATCGAGACAATTTAGGAACTCAATGTGTGAAGCACGATACTGAGTTTAGTCATGGCCACTGGGCCAAGAAAAAAGTCTCTACAAAATCCATAGAGCAATGTGAGAGGGAAGAAGTGAAATGTAAGTTAGGAGGAAATTGGGGTATTTTATTAAATTTAGGAGTCAGACAGAAGAAATTATCTAATGTCCAAAATATACTGTCCATCACTGCCAAGAAAATATACTCCTGATCAAATTCTTTATCCCATCTTAAAATGGGATCCAAGGTCTCATCTTCTGTAGGATGGTCCCTTAGACCCATCATAAAATTATTAGGAAAAGCAAGTCAACTATATCTTTTGTAGTTCAGAACTGACAATTCATTCCCATTATTGGAATGCTTCCAAACAATAACAAAGCAAGGAAATACTCTGACTGCATTTCTACAAAGGAATCAGGAAACCTTCATTTTAATTATAATAGAAGACCATATTTACAGTGTCTCCAACTTTAGTCTCCTGAAAATATTTAAACAGAATTTTCAATAGGCTCTCTATATTGATTTTTTCCCTTGAAGCTTAATAAGCAAATTGACAACTTGACAGATAAAAAGACATAACCATCTAAAGTCAGCTTTCTTACTGCAATATTGGTTATAATTAGAGCAATAGCAATGATTCTTAACATTTATAAAATAACTTGTAAATTGTTTTGGAGTCTAAATTGTAAATGGAGTCTACTGATGACACTGGGCAATCTTGAAGATTTTTACTTAAAGGTCTATTTTCCTGGTAGAAATGGTTATTTTTGTAATAATATCTTGATTTAAGTAGGCATACCTTATAAACCTTACTTACAAAGAAATCAACAGATACAAAATCATATAATAATTCACTTGATTTTAACAAAATACACAAAGATTTATTCCAGAACTTGAATTATCAAAAAGGTGGTAGCCACTGATGTTCCACTTATGCAAAATATAGTGGTTTTAAAATCTGACCAAAGAATAACTCAGTAGCCTAAAGGAAATATACTTGACAAAAATATAATGTCCTTGAAAATTATTTGCATCTGATCTTTCCTTGCTTTTCTCACTATGAGTAGACCTCCAGAGACCTCTATCCTTCATTTGATTGTGAAAGTATCTCATTACCACTTACCTGTAGCCTCTCAACTCCAATATACCTGCTTAATTGGCTAACACATCAACTTACCTAATAACACATACTTTTTATAACTAATTCTTCCTTACAAAGAACCACTCAGTTAGATACAAAATACTATTAAGACTGCTGAATCTGATTATTTAAGGCTATCCGTAACTGCAAAAATTGCTTTCTTATTCCTGTATATGTGCCTTACCTTTCAGTTTGGCATTCTCTTCTGTTTTAACTATACTGAAGAAAATTTTTTAAAACTAGAATAAAAATGCAACTGGGGTGAGACATCCTGGTACCCAACTTAAGGAAGATATGACTAAATGGTCTGGCTATTTACTATAAATTACCTCTTGTAAGAAAATTACATTTTTCTCTATAGTATGCATTTCTTTAGATATGTGATACTCATTAAATATTGAAGTACTACATGTCTTTACATCAATGAGTGATGTAAAGAAATTTATTAATCATAGATATAAACCTGAATACCACAGATCATAAAAAATGAGAAAACAATGGCATTTGTGACAACATGAAACATGAATGGTTCTTGAAGTTGTTATATGTAAAAAATACAAAGGTGTGCATGTAGGGGGTGCAATTAAATGTGTGTTGTGTGTTTTTTGAGGTCTCTTAGGGCAGCTCGCTCTCTCACACAGGGCTCTTGTTCGGTGCTCTCAAGCTGCTGTGTATGGACCTGATCGGGACAGCTCCTCCTTGTAGTCTGCTTCTGTGTGTGCCACTGTGCTCTCTTCTCTCTGTCTCTCTCTGTGTGTCTCTGTCTCTGTAGTCTCTCCTCTGGTCTCTTCCGACCTCTCTCTGCCTCTGCTTCTGTGTCTTCTCTCTTGCTTCTGTGTCTTCTCTCTCTGCTTCTGTGTCTTCTCCTTTGTCTTCTGTCTTACCTCTGTCTTCTCACTGTTTCTGTCTCTTCTCCTTGCTTCTGTCTTACCTCTGCCCTTTCAGTCTTGCCTCTCTCCCCACTTCTCTTAAGGTCTTAGTTTATATAGCAATCATAGAAGGTGGTGACACAAAGGTGGGTTGAACATTAACAAATCAACAAAGAAGGGTTAGAACCATTTCTCCAGGAGATGAACAAGATATCACCTAAGGACATTACTCCAGATTACTAGGAGATCCACTCAAGGGTGGGATCCAAACAAGGGTGTGTCTCTTTCTTCCTTCCTCAGCTAGTAATTCACTTAGTTATAGTAAATTTACTTCTAATATTTCTAGCAATGTCATTTTGTATGAGCACAAAATGTATATCAGACTTAAAGTTTGGTTCTTCCTGAGGACATTCACTATATATTCCAGACTACAGTCCTCAGACCATGTTAGTCCTCCTAACCCCATCAGGGTCCTAATATCGTCTGTTACTTTTGGATCATGACAGCATTTGTCTATGATCATGCTCTCAACTTATAGTTGAGTAATGTGGCACTTTGGCCTAGCCCATTTTGATGCCAGGTCAGCTAACAGCTTGTCCTGGGTCCATTCCGTCCCTTTTCGGGACCCTGCTTTTGGGGTGCTAGGAACTAAGGGCAAGTGAATCGAGAAAGCAGATGCCCAGGAGTAAATATTATTGGAGTCAATCAGCTCCCAAGTTACAAAGCATAATATTAACTGTTTTCCTGTGTCCATACAGAAAGGACATTGTTTAAGGTAAACTAAGTTCCCTGAAGCAAGGCTAAAAGGACAAACCCCATGTTATCCTACAGTTACAAAATAATTAAGGCAGAGAAAAACAAATACTGCAATAATACATATATATTCATGGCAAGCTAC
Organism: Sorex araneus; assembly: GCF_027595985.1. Classification (NCBI taxonomy): domain Eukaryota; kingdom Metazoa; phylum Chordata; class Mammalia; order Eulipotyphla; family Soricidae; genus Sorex; species Sorex araneus. The sequence goes on from NC_073305.1 coordinate 22,179,158, forward strand.
TGGTTTCCTATTTGATATGCCGAAAACAGTAACAATAAGTCTCACAATGGAGATGTTACTGGTACTCACTCAAGCAAATTGACGAACAGCGGGATGACAGTGCACTGAAGCACTGTCGTCCCCTTGTTTGTTGATTTGCTCGGGTGGGCACCAGTAACGTCTCTATTACACTCAGCCCTGAGATTTTAGCAACCTCTCCTTACTCGTCTTTCCCAATAATTGGAGGCTCTTTCAGGGCCAGGGGAATGAGACTTATCATTACTGTTTTTGTCATATCGAACATGTCACAGGTAGCTTGCCAGGCTCTGCAGTGCAGGCGGGATACTCTCAGTAGCTTGCCAGACTCTCTGAGAGGTGTGTATACATCTGTTACCGTATTTTTGACATGAATATGCCACGGGGAGCTTGCCAGGCTCTCCCAACTGGGCAATAGACTCTTTGTAGCTTGTCAGGTTCTCCAAGAGGGAGAACTAGGCTATTAGATGTCTAGGCTATTAGCTTCCGAAAGCTTGGTTTTATAGTTTCTGGATGTTGGCCGTTGATGGGATTACATGGAGCTGGGGGCAGTCTCTGGGTGTGACTGCCTAGCTACTGGAAAATGGGGGATCGGGGTGGAGGAGGCCCAGTCCTGATCCAAGCAGCCTTGGAGATCTTGGGCCCAGGTCCCGCACACCTGGGTTCCTCCACCGGCTCCCCCATGTGTGAGGCTCATCCAAATTCTATATATATATGGAATTTTAGAAGAACCTTCAGAGTACTATTAATTAGGTTTGTAGGACACTTAGGATTTGAAGTGCTCAAGATACAGAAAAGACAGAGATCTAGGCAAGAGCCTTTAGCCCAGTCTAAAGAACAGTTATATCTATCTAAGGGAACTCTTTATACTCACACAAAGATACTCTACAACAGAAAAAAAACAAATATCACCCATATTATAAAATCACTAATCATAACACAAAGAAAAAACATATCCAAATAATGGCCAAGGTACAAGGGCACTGTGCTCAGAAATCACTCCTGGCAATGGTCAGGGGATCATATACAGTGCTGAGGATTCGAACCAGAGTCAGCCATGTGAAAGGGAAGTATACCTTAAGCTTTATATTATCTCTCTGGTCCTTTGCAATGCCTTTCCATTACCCTTGTCGTGAAATATGTTGTGCATTATTAAGTTGAATTTTAGTGCAAATCATTTAAGCTGCTCATTCATCAAAACTGTAGTTGATGTTCACAGCAGCATCACTTGGCTGCCATGGTGACGGAAGCTTTCAAAAAGTCTCACAAATCTGAAAAACAAATCATCTCTTGATTATCTGTGTTCCCAGGGAAACCACGTATTTTCAGCTGCTGAGAGACTTAGTATAATATTCATGACTCTCAGTCTGAGTCTCTCAGGCTCTCTATAGATTGTCAGCAGACAGGTGAAGTGGAGAGCCAGCAAAAGGGAGGAGGTAGCCCCAACAAAACTGCTACTACTGTCTTGCCTTGTCACCAGGGCCTTATCAATGAAGTACACACATCAGGACACATATGTGTCTGCACAAGCTCCTATATAACAACTAAGATCCTGCCATACTGTTGAAGCAGGCTGGGAGGCAGGCAGATTTAAAAGGGTCCCCTCAAGGCAATGAGTTCTTGGGAAACAATGCAACCAACAGCCCTAAGGCTTCTAAAAAGCAACAGCAACAACAACAACAAAAAAACACTTTATTAGCACAGAAACTAAATCCTGATAAAACCAGAGCTCTTTGTGTAGAAGAGTCCTTGGTAGAACATAGCCAAGGAAAAGGACTTTGAATTGTTGTTGGTCTTCACTTCTATTCTAATTAGCAGTTCCTCTCTAAATAATTCTTTTCTTCCCTGAGTTTGACCCTGTAAAAACTTTCTTTTACATATCTGACTTTTTTTTTTTTTAATCTGGCCTTCTCTAAGTAGAGTCATCACCAAAGGGAATCTACCTGGAGACATTTTGGTTGGAAACAATGTAATTCCTTTACAGTTTAAATCTTGACTTTAGAACATCCCAAATTTCATTGTCAAGATGTTATGTAGTGTCACCAAGGGTGGTGTGGATGAGGTCATGAGAGTATGAGATAAGGAGAGGGGCCAGCAAAGCTAATAAACTACCAACAGTGAGGCTCCAAGCAAGGTGCCAGTCCCAATTTATGGTAGCAAAAGTGTCTTATGATACCCTCTAGGGTTTCTTCATTGATACAAATTGGGAGAGAGTGAGAGCTGGTGTAGGTCAATCCCAGGTGATTGCTGAACAAATTCTAACTCATACAATAATCACAATCTCTCTTTTTAAATTTTTTTTTGGTCTGGGTGTCACATGTGATGGTACTCAGGGATTATTGCTGGCTCTGAACTCAGAAATTCCTCCTGGCGGTGCTCAGGGGACCATATGGGATATGGGGGATCAAACCTGAGCTGGCCATGTACAAGGCAAGTGCCTTACCCAATGTACTATCACTACAACCTGACCCCTCATTATAATCAATTAATGTATCATATAGCATACCCATTGGTACCATGGTGGTTTATAATTGCGTTGCAACCCCTTGGAACACCATTTATGGTGAGAAGACCCCAAAGCAACTTTATTTGGGGAGAAGGGGGAGAGGAACTAGAGAAAGCAAGCAGTCAGAAACAAAGAAAACAAAAACAAAAACAAAACAACAAAAGAAAAACAGAGTGGGAGTATTTCTTCTTAGGACTCCACACTCTTCAAGAAAGGGTATCCCTGCTATTCTTACCAGCCTCTTTGTCTATCTCTGACTACCTCAATACCACACTATGAATATCCCTGTAAACTGTCCTGATGAATTATTTTCCATTCTTCTGTATTCAGCTCAATCTCATTTTCCCATAAAGGGCCTCTCTTCCGCCATTCCATTCCTCTGGCAGAAAGTTTCCTCAACTTTAACTCTCTTCTTCTAGATGACAGCTCCATCTTGTAGTTATTTGTTCTTATGTTGCAGTTCATTTTACACTTGAAGATAAAAGGAGAATGATTAAGATTTGTTTTTGTAATTTCATTAAAATTGCTATCTACAGAAGACACACAGTAAACCTTAGAAACAAAAATGATTCAAAACAAATAATGTCAGTACTCCAAGTCACTCCTCAGAGTTAAGAGAGCTAGTCTGGAGTCTTTAAGGCTGAGTAGAAGATAATGGGCAAAGCAAAGGTAGAACTATGCTAGAAATATATTCTCTAAGCACATAGTGCTCTGTGTGCTAAATCAGGGAAGTAAGAAATAGGACGACATGGTTGAGTGAAGCTACCATCAATTCAGTTTGAAGTGCAGTAATATTTGTCTCTGATTTCAGAAGGCACCAAAGAGTTTGTCTGATGTGCTAAGAGAAATTGTAAAGAACATTTCCTTTGTGAGGAAATGCCAGAGCTGTGACTTTTATCTACACACACACACACACACACACACACACACACACACACACACACACACACACACACACTCCTAGCCTAGGCATCTGAAAAAGAACATCTACTGATGCTGGGAATGTTAGCTGGCTCAGTATCTATGAAAAGCAGCTTAGAAATTTCTTATAAAATTAAGAATTGAAAGTCACAGAGATCGTACAAGGTTACGATCGTACAAGGTTATAACAATAAGACAAGGTTATTGTCTTGCATAAGGACAATATAGGTTCAATCCTGTCATGGCATATAGTCCTTCAAACACTGCTATGAGTGATGCCTGAAATCAGAGCCACAAGTAAGCCCTGCAGACTTCTGAGTATGGTCCCAATGCTATACTACTCAAACAAAAGAATAGAATTTCCATATTACCCACTTCTGGATATGAAACTTCCAAACATAGATATATTAATTGTTGAAAAGATATATGCATACCTATGTTCTTGTTCATTTTACTATTTAACAAAATAACCAGAATATGGAAAGAACTTAAATGTTTAAGGAGAGAAAACTTCTCTCTTTCTCTTTCTCTCTCGCTCTCTCTTTCTCTCATACACACACAGTGGAATACTATGTAGCTCTGAGAAATGATGAAATAATTCCAAATCATTCTATTTTTTGTAAAGTGGATAGAACTGGTAGATATTATGTAAAATAAAGTAAGTCAGAAAATAAAATACAAATTACCCGATTACCTCACTCATCTGCGGAATATGAGAGAAAAATGAGGATAAAAGCAATATTGACAATGATAAATCATTGAGTTTGGAGGAATTTCCAAACCATGGGGGAGAGAAGCAGGGAACAATGGCCACACTGAAGGTGGCAAAGAGACCATGGTGAAGGGTCATGATCATTTTGATAGCTCATTCCTTTTGTCCTCTTTCCCACAGCTCTTTCCCTCCATGCCCCGAGCAGAACTCCCAGTGGCTGAAGACCACAGGAACCTAGCTACAGCCATGCTCGAGGCCCCTCTCTACATGTTCAGACAGGCCTTACGCATGAAGGTACCGGCAGAGGAACCCAGGTGTGTGTAATCCCATCAACAGCGAACATCCAGAGACTTAAAAGCAAGCTCCCAGAAGAGAGCGATGCAGAGAGTCTCTTGCCCGCATGCCTGGCTGTCTTCCCCGGCGCCCCTCAGAGGGGATGGGCTCCAACTTCCCTCCCCACCCCGAGCAGAGCTCCCAGCGGCTGAAGACCACCAGAACCTAGCTACAGCTATGCTCCAGGCCTCTCTCCACACGTTTGGACAGGCCTCATGCATGAAGGTACCGGCAGAGGAACCCAGGTGTGTGTAATCCCATCAACGACCAACATCCAGACTTAAAAGCGAGCTCCCAGAAGTGAGGCCACTTTGCGGCCCTGCTATATCTTGTAGCCTGCATCTCCCTCTGAAAGAAATTGGCAAGCTTCTGAGAGTTTCCTGCCCACATGGGACAGCCTTGCAAGCTTCCCATGGTGTATTCATATGCTAAATCCAGTAACAAGCTGGATCTCATTCCCCTGGCCCTGAAAGAGCCTCCAGTGTGACATATTTGGGAGGGCAAAGTCAAGAGAGACTTCTAGGATCTCAGGGAAAAGACGAATGAGAGGTTACTGAGCCCGCTCAAGAAACCGACGACTAACGGGATTTTGTGATTCGTGATTCTTGATTTGGTTTTACTGCCTTATCCTAAACTTATTTTCCTTGAGAACAGATTGCTAACCAGTAACTTGGATGGACATTGAGACAAACTTTTCCTTTTCCTGTGAAAAGCATAACTTTACCTCAGCCTAAGAAGCACAGTTCCATAGTATCTCAAGTAGGAAAGATCAATTCCCACACCACACAGATCAAGTGGGTCTCAGGTGCAGGTTCATGGTTGCCTTAGTGATACTTTCATATTTGTGCCCAGCAGGGGATCATCTAAACTCACCAGTCCTGATCTCAAAGCACTTCACACAAAGCCACAGTTGGTAAAGTAGGAGAAACTCCCTCTAATTGTGGCTACATCCTCCCACCCTTGACAACTCAGCAATAGCACCAAACCTAAATTCTATCATAATTCTATATAACTTACTTCAGTAATAAAATGGACCAACTATTCCAGGTGCAAATAAGTTAGTTGTCGGTAACTTGGAATACAAACACCATGGAAAAGATGGCACCTAGTTTTCATTAATCATTCCTGGTCTTTAAATTTTGGATTTAGTGACTTTTCTTCATTACACTGTCTTCAATTTTCCTTTTCTCTTTAATTTAAGCTTCCACTAAAATTTTGTAATTGTCATTGAGTCCATACTCTTCACATATCATTTACCCAAAGCATGATTTATTCAAGCAATTTTTAGAAACACTTTCAGAATTACTTTCAATGTATTTAGTGCCCAAAGATTTGCTGTACAGAATGCTCTACATATGAGTACATCTAAACTTTTCACATTGATAAATTATTATTAGCACAATATGTCAAAGTCTGTGGAGGTTATTATCATAAGTATCAGTGAAATCTAATCAATTTTTTCATAAATGATATAGTTGCTTTTGGATCTGCCTCATCTCCCTCACAAAACTATAAGCTCCTTATAAGATACTTGCTTTAAGTAGGGCATAGTTTTCATTCATTGCTCTATGCCTCATTGCATTTAATAACAACAAGCATTTATTAAGTCCTTTCATGTACCATGTACTCTGATATTTTCTACATATTATCTCAGTACTGATAAGGTGAATATTGCTAACAGAATATTTATTTTATTTTTATAGAAGGGAATAAACTTCCTATAGTTATCTAGTCTGTTAATGGCAGTTTTAAAAACTCAAATCTAAATCCATTTATTCTATTACATATAAAATTTTTGTTTTATTTTGTTTGGGGCTACCCAGCAATGCTCAGGACTTACTCCTTGCTCTGCACTCAAGAACTACCCCTGGCAGTGCTTGAGGGACTATGTGTGATGCCAGGGAACAAATCTGGATCAGCCTCAAGTAGGCGAGCTCCCTACCCAAAGCATTATTCATGCAGCCCCATTTACCTGAAACTGAATACCTGCAATAATTACTTGCATATCTAATGATTTTATGAATAAATAAATGATAATTTATACACCCAGGATAAAACTCCTTATTTTATATAGTGAAAGCTGAGTTTGGAAAACCTAAAACTGACATCCTAGGTCACACAGAAGTCAACATTCCTTCCAAGATTCTCCTGCAGCATGCTTGTTTAAGGGAAATTGGCATTTTCATCATGCTATTAAATTATTTTTTCTCTGCATTTCTCAACATTAAATATCCTATGACAGACATCAACTCTTGCCAGCTTGATCTTTATATTCAATTCAATTCTGTTATAATTCAAAATTTGATTTTATTAATATCTACATACTGATTCTATAGTTTGCCTGAAAAGAGAAAAGATGCATAATTGCTAATTATATTGAAGGAAAGGAAAATAATTGAAGAATTAACATTTTCCAACTTTAAATTTTACTATAGTGGGGCTGGAGCGATAGCACAGCGGGTAGGGCGTTTGCCTTGCACGCGGTCAACCCGGGTTCGAATCCCAGCATCCCATATGGTCCCCTGAGCACCGCCAGGAGTAATTCCTGAGTGTAGAACCAGGAGTAACCCCTGTGCATTGCCGGGTGTGACCCAAAAAGCAAAAAAAAAAAAAATTACTATAGAGCTGAAGTAATCAAGGCAGTGGCACTGATTAAAGAACAAACAACTTCTTTTCCTGAAATATTCAATGAAACAGAATACCAAAACCAATACATTCATACAAATATAGACAATCTTTGATGAAGAAGCAAAGGCAGTACAATGAAACAAAAATAATCCTTTCAAATGTTGTTAGAACAATGAGATATCCATTGCATCCCAAAAAAATGAATCTAGATACAAACTTTACAGTCTTAACAAAAATGAAATCAAAGTGTAAACTAGTGTTATCTAAATGTAAAAATTTCATGGGAGGGTGGCAGGAGGGATACAGGGGATATTGATGGTGAGAAATTTACACTGGTGGAAGGAACATTGTATGACTGAAATCTGATCTTGAAAGTTTTATAAAATAAAATAAATAAATGTAAAATGCAAAACTATTAAACTCATTAGTGATAACATCAGAAAATCTAAATGATCTTGGTTATGTCAAACATTTTTAAATACAGCATCAATGGCACATTCTATCAAATAAATCATCTATAAGTGGGCTTAGTAAAAATAAAAACTCCTGCTGTGAAAAAGACAAAGTTAGGAGAATAAGAGGATAAGCCATAGACTGAGAAATGTTTGCTAAAAGCATATTTAACAAAGGATTGTTATTTAAAAAGATGATTCAAATGTAGGCTAAAGACCTTAGCAGAAATTTTACAGAATACACAGAACAAGTAAATATATAAAAAGATCTAGATAATGTGAGCAGAAAAATGAAAAATTTTAAATACCTTGCAATAACATTACATAATTGTTATAACACCTAAAATCAAAGTACTGAACAACATCAAATACTGGCAAGATTATGACCTAACAAGAATTCTCATTCACTGATGGAAGAAGACATGATAATATAGCCATTTTAGAAGATAATTTGACAGTTTCTTACCAAGTGAATCATACTCTTATCATAAAATCTAGCAAACATGCTCTCTGATATTTGTGAGATGAAAACTTATGCACGCACAAAATCTTGCACATGGATTTTTCTATCAGTTTTCTTCATAACTGCTAAATCTAAAGACAATCAAGATATTCTGCAGTAGCTAAAGAAATAAGGAATCTGTGGTATATACAAAGACTTCTTTTAGTACTAGAAGAAAATGAGTTTATCAGCCTACCAAGGCACATGGGAAAAATTCAAATTCATATTTTTTAATGAATGAAGTCAATCTGAAACAGCTTATAATATGCTCTATGATTCTAAATCTGACACTTTGAAAGAGAAAATATGAAGTCTGTATGATACTCTGAAAAAGTAAACCCCCTTACAGAAACAGTAAAACTATCAGTGGCTGCCAAATGTTGGATGTTGAAAAGCATGAATATGCGGTGAGCAGTGAAAATGTCCTGTGTGATACAATAATGGTGGATTTTTTGCCATAACACATTTGTCTTTGCCCATATAAGGTGCACAAAAAGTGATCATAAGGTAAACTATGAATTTTGATGGACAATAATGTCTCAATGTAGGTTAATTCTAAGAGAAGTACTGCTATAGAAGGAGGTATTTATAATAGGGAAGTTATGTGTATAGGGGAACAGAGGGTATAGAACAAATATCTATTTTGAGAAAGGGGGTACACCCAGTGTTGCTCAGGATTCCTCCAGGTTCTGCTCTCGGGAATCACTGTTTGCTCTGCTGGGAACCACAGGGAATACTGGGGATTATACCTCGGTTGACCACGTACAAGCAAGCACTCTCTCCATTCCACCTCCCTCTTGTGGACCAAAATTTTCTCTTATAATTCCCTTTTAAAACATACACAACATTGAATTTTAAAACTAATTTTTATGACTTTTATAATCTTTCAATTTTCATGTTTGTTTTTTAAACAAATTCACTATTACTTCATTCAAGTATGCTTTTTATGCTTGCAGATGTCTACTTTCAAGATTATAAGAAATGTTTTTATTTAACTTTCCGCCTGATAAGGCAATCCATTTGCAGTAAAGCAAGAAATAACCTTTTATATATTTGATTTTCCAGTGAATTTGGCATCACTTAAAAAAATCACTAGTATTTGTGGCAAGTAAGCCCCATATACAGTAATTGCCATTTTGTCTCACCTACCAGCCCTACTGCACTGATTCTTGAATAAATCTCCAGAAGACACATGCCAAGAAGCTAAAATTTATGGAAACAGCGGTCTCTGCAGCATAAAACTCAGGGTGTGCTCAGGAGGCGGGCAAACTATACATCATTCCTGCAATGCCCAAAAGAAGCACTGAGACCCCAGCACTGTGTCCACACCAAGGGCCCAACTCCACCACTTCATGAATATTCTCTGCAGAGATGCCACACTGAACAATTTTGAAACCCAATACCCGCCCTGGCTGAGAACGCTGGTGTTTTTTCAGAGTCAAGATGGATAGCCTCCCCCAACACTCACCTCCAGTGCTTCCTTTAGCCCTAACAACCACTGCCATGTCAACTCATTGGCCCAAATGAAAGATCCTGAAGTCTCTGGACCGTGTGGCCAAATAAGCGGCCTCAGGACACCTACTAATTCCTTAATACTAGACAGTTCAGTGGATCACATCAAATTAGATAGGAAAGTATCATAGAAGCTGACTAAACTCAACAAAAAGCAATAACATAGAAGGCTCAACTAGCAACAAACAGCTTAATAAATTCTTGGATGAGGACTTAACAAACCTGAAATCAGACATAATAATTTTTGCATGAATTAATTTTTTGTAGTAGTAGTAGTAGTAGTAGTCGTAGTCGTCGTCATAGTAGTAGTAGTAATATTTTATTTTATTATTTTGGGTTTATTGGATCACACCCGGCTGTGCTTCTGGCTCTGCACTCAGGGATCACGCTAGGTGGGGCTCAGGAGACCATATGTGGAGCTGGTAATTGAACCCTGGTTGGCCACATACAAGACAAATGCCCAATCAACTGTACTGCCTGCCTTTTTCCAATTGTCATTGGAGATCGCTGCTGATGAACTTCCTGTATTGTTATTCTACTAAAGAGGTTTCATCAGTCAAGTGAGAGAATAACAGCTATCTAATCTTTATTATACATGTCAAAAGATTCCTCAATTCTAAGTATCAAATTGAAAATCAATGAAATCATGAATATTTCCAACTATATTTTACTTTATATATAATAGTTCAAAGACAGAAACTGTAATTATTTCAAGTTTATGTCAAAAAATGTATTTGATAAGCTCAACTTTTATTATTCAATTCCCTCACTTTTAAAAAATTAATATAAGACTTCCTTAAAATGATAGTACAAAATAAAATTCTCCGAGTTAAAAATTAATGCTATGATTAATAGTGTATCTCTAGAAATTGATACTCAGGAACAAAACAGGAATGCTAATTATAATCACTAACTTTTAAACATTATTTTCTTGTGATAACTAATATAATTATATAAGAAATTTTAAAACAAGAATATAAATATTAAAAGAAACAAAATTTAAATATTATGTTGAACATGATTAATTTATTTACTTATTTTTATTTTTTTTCTCACTCAACATTTTTGGGTTTTGTTTGTTTTGCTTTGGGTTTGGGCCATACCTAGCACTGCTTAGGGCTGTGTGCTTGGAGAAATCTGTAGTGCTAGGAATTAAACCAACCATCTAAAAGGAGCACCTTAAATGCTTTACTGTATCCCCAGCTCTCAAATTTTTTATTTATTGAAGTTTAGATGACATTATGGTTTTGATATACAAAGTTACTGCACATTCACCACCACCAAAGTGCCCAAGACTCTCTACTGTTGTCTTTATGACACCCCAGTCTGCTTCTTCACTCCCCCATCTCCAAACACTTGTTCCTCCAACTGCTTTGTAATCTCATTTTGTAATAAACTGTTAAGTGTTTGTCAATGTTTGATATTGTCTGTTTTCTTTTGTTTCTTTATATGCTACAGATGAATGAGATCATTAACATTTGTCCCTTTCCTTCTAACTTATTTTGCTTCACATGATTCCTATAAGTTCTATCCAAGTTGCAGCAAATGGCAAGTATCTTTTATTATATCTCAGTAGTACTTCTTTGTATTAATAAAACACAATTTCTTTATTTATTAATATTTAATTTGGGTTGTTACCATAGCCGATCTATTTTACTTAATGCCATAATGAACATAGATGTGTATATATATTTTCTATTCTTTGTGTGTTTGGGGGTTAGGTGCCAAGAAGTAGAATAGTTGAATCATATTAAAGGTCTATTCTTAATTTGATGAAAAACTATCCATATTGCTTTCCATAGTACTTAATATGATGATATTCCTACCAACAGTAAGTGAGGGTTCTTTTTCACCAGATCCCTGAAAGTACAGCTATTTCCAGTTTTTTTTTTCTATAGAGTAATAAAGACTTCAAGATTGGAGCAGAACCCATAAAATATATTGAGTAAAACATAGGCTGAATGCTACATGCATGGCTCTGGAGAGGTGTCTTCAAGGATCTGGCACTGTTGGAAAAGAAAATAAAAACAAATTCAAACAAATGGGATTACATTAAACTAGAAAGGTTTTACATGGCTAAAGAAACTTTGGTGCCAATTAAAAAATACCCTACTGAGGAATTTTTCAGTACTGAGAGATAGTACTGTGGGTAAGGAGATTGCCTTATACGTAACCTATGGCCTCCTTGAATTTGATCACTGGTTCTATGTAATGGTTCCCTGAGCCATCAGGAGGGATGCCTGAGTATAGAGACAGGAATAAGTCCTGAGAACTACTAGATGTGATTCTCCCACCCCAAAAGAGACCCTAATGAATGGGAGAAAATATATGCGCACCACACATTAGATAAAAAATATTATCCAGGATTTAACAATACTCATGAAATTTAGCAGCAAGATTACCAAGAACCTAATCAAAAATTGGGGAGTGGAGATTAATAGATGCTTCCCCAAAGAGAATATAGCATAAGAAAATAGTATTCATCATTACTTATTTCATAGACATATAAGTCAACAAAATATCATGTAACAGTAAGTGAGATATGACTATTTTTTAAAAACTGGGGGGGTTGGTTTTGGGGTCACACCCAGATGTGCTCAGGGTTACTCCTGGCTCTGTGTTCAAGCATCATTCCTGGTGGGGCTCTGAGAACCATATGTAGTACCAGAGATCAGGTGTCTGTTCCTTAACCCCTGCCTTTTCTCTTTGGCCTCATGTAGGCATAAATTTAAGGACATTTCTCTAATTACATAAAAGCACCATTTCTCTAATTATTGTGTCATTATTGCATGAAAGTATCATCATTACCTAAGAATTAAGAGACATATCTATTTGATAAATCTTCATCAAGCCTTCCTCTACTATTGCTGCTACTTAAAGCTACATAGAATAATGGCCCTACTGAGTCCAAAGTCATAAGATAATTATAAAATATCCAATTACAGCTCACCTTTTATACACAAAAATCTTCATTCCATTTTCCAATGTTTTATTGTTGTATTTAAATTTTGTTCACTTCTTTTATAATTGAATGCAATTGTATATAAGTACTATGAGTTTTAGTTTTAGTCTTGAAAAGTCTCCTTATTTATGTTTCTGTCTCAGTTGTAACTAAGTTTATGAGCTCTGTGCTTTCAAGGTATTATCATTTGTGTTTTTACTTTTCCATTCATTTTTAACAAGAAAAAATTAATAAATATTCAAAATAGACCCCCAAAAAACAACGTCCTACAATTTAGCTTGTGACTATCAAGGAAGTAGCTCGCTTTTATAAAAGCTTAAATTGCATGTTGATTAGTTGAGAGATGAAAGTCCAAATTTGACAAATTGCTATTTACAAGTACTATTATACTATTTAACATACAAATGTGTGAGGTGCATTAGCCACAATTACAAAAGACAAGATTATATTTATAAAAGTAAACAAAACTTTAATTTTGAAAACTTTTAAGAGCATTTTTAATAATTAAGGATTTTTTCTGGGTATCTATTCTATCAGAAGTCATCTTATAACTTAGAGACTAATAAAAAATAATGACAATCATTTTATTATCTTTCACTCTGCCTTAGGGGCAATTCAAAAGGACTCAGCAAGAAAGTTTTGACTCAAGACTTCTTGAAATGCAGTCAGAAAGGAGGGCTAGGAGGGGAGGGCATGAAATCAGCTGAGGGTTAATATCTCTCTTTATGTAGTCTGAGGACTTCTACAGGCAAAAACATCAGTACAGTATTTGGAGCTTGCTCAGAAAATATAGTCTCAAGGTAGCTGAAGACCTTAAATGTGAGTATTGCAACTAAAAGGGAAGAAAGCTGTATCATAACTCAGTAGTTTGCTGAAGGGAAAGCTTTTCATTGGGGTATCCTCTAAGTTCATGCAGCATCATTTCCACTGCATTCAAAAAGATAAATGACAAATTATTTAAAAGCGTATGAAAAGATGTCCTCATACTATTAAGATATTAAGACAAGATACTACCACCCACTTATTAAAATAATCAAAATCCAGAACACAGATAACACCAAATCTTGACAAGTTTGCATAGAAAAGGATACCATTCATTGCTGGTGAGAATATAAGATGGTAAGGTTACTATGAAAGGCAGCTTGATGGTTTCTTACCATAGTATCACCATCAATTATTAACTCATACTTTGATTATCTTTCACAGATTGTTTGAAAAGTTATGTCCATACAAAAAAGGTTTTTTAAATTTTAAAACATAGACTTTTGGGGGGTGGCCACATCCGGTGATACCCCTGGCTCTGCACTCAGGAATCACCCTTAATAGTGCTCAGGGGACCATACGAGATGCCAGGGACTGAACTTGGGTCAACCTCAGGGCAAGCACCCTGCCTGCTGTACTATATATCTGGCCCTTGAACATAAATTTTTATGGCAGCTTTGTTCATAATTGCCCAATCTCAGAAGTTACCAATATGCTTCTCAGTATGTGAATGGATAAATAAATGTGGTATATTCAAACAATGGGATATTATTCATGGTTAAAAAGAAAACACTAACTCCTGAAATGGTTTGGAGGAATGAACATAAAATGAGTAGTAATAAGTGAAAAGTCATGTATACAGTATAAACCTAACTATGCAGCATTCAAAAAAAAGGCAAAATTTTAGACAGAGTGAAAAAAATCAGTGATTGTCAGAGTTTGGGGAAAAGAAAGGAGTCCAGGCAAAGCACAAAGAATTTTAGAGCAGAGAAACTATTTTTTCTGATATAGTTTCTGTAGATATGCCATTATACATCTGCCAAAACTCATAGAAACACAAATAGTAAATCCTTGTTTGAAAAATGACTTTGAATGATAATGACTTGTCTATGTAGCTTCATCATTTATAGTAAGTGCATCACTCTGACATCGATGTTGGAGAAAGCTGTGCATATGTTGGATCAAAGGAGACATTGGATATCTGTTCTTTTTACTCAATGAACTAAAACTTCTCTAAAGACAACGTGTTTTTTTAATAATGTGGATAAGCAAGACTGGTGGAAGTTTGATATCTTCTTGCACACCATTGTCCCCTAAGCATCTCCAGCTATAGGCCTTAGTAGCTGCCAAGCTTTACCATGTGTGGCCTTGGTGGCCCCCAGCACTGCTGAGCTCAGAATAACACACTCCAGGTGAATCATTTACATTCAGACTTGAACTGCCTGGATAAGCATTGCCTAGAGTGGGCCCCTAGAGCACTGTTTGGGAGGCCCAAATGATTAAATAAAATAATTCAAAATAAAGGGAAATAGTTAGGGTATGTCTCAAGAGGACAGCAATCCCTTGCATGTAGAAGGCCCTGGCTTCAATCTCCTGTACTATAAAGCCCCCAGTGACTCTCAGATATGACTGGTGGCCCCTGAGTACCTGCCATCCCATCCCTCAACACTAAAAAGTGTGCGCCCCCATTATGATAATAAAAGTAAGTAAAGCTAATTAAATAAAAGGGGGAAGATTTAAGGACATCATGAGTCATACCCCTGGGAAATGTCACTTGCTCTCAAAGATACCAATGTTCCCAAACTGAATTTATCTGTTAGCACTATATCACCTTAGATTGCAATGGGATTTTTTTAAATATATGAGATAAATATTTTTAAATGCATCTTAAAGAGTAGGCTATTAGCCCTAAGAAGAAAGGTAAATAAGAAAGGAAAAGTGGGCGGAGCAATAGCATAGCAGTAGGGTATTTGCATTGACTCCGGTTTCGATTCCTCCATGCCTCTCAGAGAACCTGGCAAGCTATGAGAGTATCCCACCCGCATGGCAGAGCCTAGCAAGATACCCATGGCATATTCGATATGCCAAAAATAGTAACAAGTCTTACAATGAAGACGTTACTGGTACCCGCTCTAGCAAATTGATGAGCAACGGGAAGACAGTGCTACAAGAAAAGTAAAGGTCAAAGTAAACAATGGACCTTATAGGAGTGCTGTGAATATTATGGGTATTTCCAGAGATAGATGCCAGTCTGCACCAACTCTCAATCAATGTTAGTTATTCCAGCAATTAGCAGGAAAAAATAATATTAATCATGAAGTTATTCACTGCAAGGTAGGGAAAGAGAACAACAATGGTTTGAGATGAAATTTCTGAGGTTAAAGTAGTAAAAGGATGGAAAAAAATTGGATTGACAACTAGCAGAAGAATCCAGAGAGATCATTTGAAGATAAAAAAGTAATAAGAGAACATATGGGTGTTTGTTTGTGTGAGTCTGTGAGGAAAGATAGTACATAAGAGTTGGAATGTGATTTCTGAAGGCTTTTCCTTGAGTGAAAAATAGGGACTATAAAATTAAAAACATCCCATACGAGGGAAGAATTGGATCTGCACAAGCAGTATGTCTCTGCTTTCAGCAGAGTCCTACAGGGTCCCGGATGCTAGCGGGAAGACATTTGGTCAAATGTAGTAGATCAGGACCTCGGGGAGGGGAGCTCAGTAAACAGTATTCTAACAAACTTTATGTGATAGTTATTCACAGTGGAGTTTATAAACCAGATTTCTCTATACTATCTATGCATTAGACATCTGGGAGAATTGAGGCCCAAGGTCAAAAAACTATTTTGTGACATAATCAGAAATTGTTCCCAGTCTTTTTGTTTTCACTATGAAAACTGATTCAATAAAGTAAAAGTAAGTTTTATGTAGTGATATTAAAGGTTACTCCATAGCTACTTAGTCATTTGGACCCAATTAAGAACAATCAAAATCAAATTTTCCAGCTTGTAAAATTCACTGTGAAATGTGACACGAAGTTAATGGTATTAAAACTTAAATTGAAGAAAACTTACTTGGAAGGAGAGACACTTAGAAATGCAAACTCTAGAAGCATGAATATAAATAGGTCTCTCCATTGCATACAAATAATTCTCTTTAAGATTTTTACTCAGCATGACCTACCATGCTACTAAAAAGAAAAATTTGCTATGTCTTTTATTAAACTTTTCTGGTTGGCTTAGGGTGAAATTTTATACTTATTTATTAAACTAATTTTTCTAAGACTTAGATTAAATTAGTGACTTTTTTGATTTGCTAATTCCAAATTAAGTTTAGTCAGATTAATTATTCCTACATAGATTAAACATATGTAAGCAATACTTAGAGCTAATTTTCTTTTTTTAAATATTTTTTATTTTTAATTAGTGAATCACCGTGAGGGTACAGTTACAGATTTATACAATTTTGTGCTCATGTTTCCCTCATACAAGGTTCGAGAACCCATCCCTTCAACAGTGCCCATTCTCCACCACCAGTAAACCCATCATCCCTCCCACCCTCCCCAAACCCATCTCTCCCCACCCCACCCTGCCACTGTGTCAGGGCATTCCCTTCTGTTCTCTCTCTCTAATTTGAGCTAATTTTCTTAAATAAGTGGAATATAACTTTGTCTCATACAAATATTTCTTTAATTTATACTAATATTTCTCTAGACAGAAAATAAAAATATATTTTGATATACCACTATTTTTTAAAATACATCAGCTAAGTTTCTTGTCTTGAATGTAACCAGTTTGATCTTCTACACCACATATGTTTCCCCAAGCACCTCCAGGAGTAATCCCTGAGTAAGAGCCAGCAATAAAGTAAGTATGAGCATAGCTGGTGTGAACAACAGCAACAATAAAAGTATCAAAAGAACTAAAAAGAATCATAGGAGAAGTTACACAATGTTAATATTGAAAGGGGAAAAAATTAAACATACAACAGCCCAAAGAAATTGTACAGAAAGTAAGGCACTTGTCTTGCACAAAGTTGACCTGGTTTCCATTGCTGGACCCACATGGTCCTCTGAGCACTCTCAGAGGTAATCCCTGAACACAGAGCCAGGAGGACAACTTGAGTATGACCAGGTATGGCCCCAAACCCAAAAGAGAAAAGAAAAAGGAAAAGGGAAAGGGAAGGAGAAAGGGAATAAAGAAGAGAAATCAAAAGAGAAAGGGAAGAGAGAAGATGGGAGAGGAGAGGAGGGGAGGGAAGGAAGGACAGAGAAGGTGAAGTGAGGTGAGGTGAGGTGAGGTGAGGTGAAGGGAGGTGAGGCGAGGTGAGAGAGAATGTAAGGGAAGGGAAGGGAAGAGTAGGGGAAAGGAGAGTAGGTGAGAGGAGGGCAGAGAAGATGAGGAGAGGGGAGATGAAGGGAGGGGAAGGGAAGGGAAGGGAGGGAAAGAAGGGAAGGGAAGGGAAGGGAAGGGAAGGGAAGGGAAGGGAAGGGAAGGGAAGGGAAGGGAAGGGAAGGGAAGGGAAGGGAAGGGAAGGGAAGAATAAATCACTAGTATAATCCTTATCATCCTTATCACATACCAAACTGTCAGGTTATGAGACTGTCTAATAAAAAAGTTTTTTTTCAACCAACTCCATATTATATTTTCACTTTCTTCCTATTTTCCTGCACTAATTTAAAGCTGTGCTTAAGACGAATACAGGTGTTCTCGTTTGCAACTCTTCCAGAAGTATTACCTGACACTACAACCTTTGATTCAAAAGGGAAACACTTGACACATTCAGTATATCTTGAATGAGAATATAGATAAAACTGAGCAGGAACTTGAGGAAAGAGAACAAAGGTGATGTGAATGTCAAAATCAATATGCAATATCTTAGATTAAACCATGCTAGAAATCAGCATCTAGAGTACAAATCACGTGTTTGAGGCTGAGGGCAC
This sequence comes from Sorex araneus, assembly GCF_027595985.1. Taxonomy (NCBI): domain Eukaryota; kingdom Metazoa; phylum Chordata; class Mammalia; order Eulipotyphla; family Soricidae; genus Sorex; species Sorex araneus. The sequence goes on from NC_073305.1 coordinate 22,197,402, forward strand.
GTCTGAGACAGCATAATTTCCTAACTAGACCCATACCTCTTAAAGAGTTCTATAGACATAGGTCCAGGCATTAAAATTCTGCCCCTGGAACTCTTTATTATACAAAGCTAAGGACCGTAGTCGATTTTGGCCACCATTGAGGCCTCAGAAGTTAGCTTAGTTTTGGAATCCCCCTAGGTACTCAAAATAAATTTGACTTAAAAGAGTGAATCAGTAAAGTAATGAAGGTACTGTTCATTCCAGATAACCCAATTAGTTTGTTCTCTCCTGAAGAATTTCAATATGGGCTTTAAGGAAAGCTAGAATGAGTTAAGTAAAAAGTAAAAAGAAGAAAGTCAAGATTTAAGGGAAAACTTAATGAAATTAAGATGACTCAGGATAAGTCAAACTAATCGGTAATATAGAAACTACTTTCTTAAACTGTGGATTGCAACCACAGTAGCTGAACATGGTGGTCATAATAAAAAGTGTTTTAAAATGAATTTTAAATTATTTTCAAATCAATTAAATGTTTCATCTATATACCTATTCTTTTTACTGGAGATCATTTAAGAACTTCTCAGGCAAAAAAAGGGTAATAAATGAAAAAGAGTTTAAAAAAAAATGTCCTGGAGTAGAAATCAAAAGACCAGAAGCTAAGAAGCATTGGGGAGAGAAATGAAAGAGAGTGGGGAGACCAGCAGAAGTTATACCCTACCACCACCACCACCACACACACACAAAAGGTTAGTAGTGGTAGTAGTATTCACAAAGATGTCTACAGAGTTACATTTTTGTCTGCCTCACCTCTGTCAAAGTATTTAAAAATTACTCTCAGTATAGTGGCCTTTTCCAGAGCAAGATGAAAAAAAAAATCTCTAAGCCAGGGAGATAGCATGTGGATACAAAAGATTGCCTTCCTACCCTACGATGAGAATAACTCTGTGGTATGACAAACTCCACATGGGATCCAGCTATAGCTTATCTATACCCTTGCTTTGCTCATCTCACTTCTGTTTTCCAGTGGGAACTCCTTCAAAATTTGTCTACATAAGAATCCTCTCTCAAAATCTGCCTTCAGTAGCCAATCTACGATACCTACCACATGGCAGACACAGTGCCAACTGGGGTAGAGCAGTGAACAACAGAAGCTTTGCCCTTTTATCTGCAACTCTGAAATTTGGTAGAGAGGGAAGCTAGAGAATTAGGCAAAATTTAACAAAGAGTTACTTACAATTATTGCTATTTAGATGGAAGATAATGACAACATCAAAGATAAGTAGCATCTGAAATACCACAAAATAGTTAGTTTCCATATTCCTAATGAATGGCAAAATATTAGATAGTTCTCACCGAAGATATTTGTTAGATAATCACAACTGAGGGAAAAAGAGCTATGTTTTGTTCTTCCTCTATCATTTATTTGATATAATTGATATTAAATGATATTAAATTATAATTGAAGGTAGCCTCTAACTTTCTGTCACAATTCACTTTCTTCCTTTTCTGCTAATCCAAATAAATATATTTTAAATAAGAGATTTAGAAAATGCCTACTGGCTATACTACATACATGTGGGAATATAATAAATAAATACATGAAAAGAGGATGTACAGGCATTCTGGAAAAATATGTACTACTAAAACATTTCAGCTTCTTCCACAGCTTCAGATTTACAAGAGAGTTTGAGAAATTAACATCATTCCTATAAAACTAACATGCAAAGGATGCAAAGTTGTAGTAGTGCACTGAGGAAGTTAACTGGGAAAATAACCTTGATAATTGAATCAAAGCATTTTCCCTATTACCTACAAAATCAATTAGCTGAGAGAAAGTAACTTGGCTGCCCTTCCAAAATCAGACTCAGATGTCTTTGAACCTAAAGACTTTAATTTTATGGGAGAAATTAAATACAGATAGATATGAATGTAGCGACAGTGGAAAGGAAGTGTACAATGGAGAGAATTACAAGGGGATTTATTTCAAGTGTCCTCAAGCAGTCCAGTGTCTTAAATAGGCGGGTATAACGGCCACCGTTTACTGTCTAGATCTCTGAGACTCTCTATTCTGAAAATGTTCTGTATGTGGAAATCCTCCCAGAAGGGCTCACTGTGACTGATTTCCTTTAACAGGAAAATTTCTCAGAAACAGCACTGGAATTATGCCCAGGAGGAATATTTCAAGTGACTGTTAGTATTTATCAAAGCAAATCACTCTCAGAGCAGAAATTTTAAAGACTTTTAAAACACAAGAGGTAGTGCTGCTTTTATCTACTACTCCACTGAACTTTTACTTTTCTTTGTGGTGCTCAACTGAACATGGTTGCCTTTGTGCTAGAGTTATAGAAGAAGGGGAAACTATTTGGATAACGATGATCTTGGGTGACAGAGCACGATGGGCTCTTGAGTTCACAAGAACTAGTCCAAAACTTCAATTCTTCCACACATAGCTGAAAGAACTTAATCAAATTGCTTAAATTTTTCTGTGTCTTGGTTTGCTTATTTGTAAAATGAGAACAGTAAGAGGAGCTATTCATAAAGTAGTGATGATAATTAATCATGACCTTGAGCAACAGCACATAGCACATTGCTCACTGCATTTAAGAGGTGCTCAGCAGTCTCCTTTACTTATTTCACAGTTATGAAATCAACATGCATTGAGTTTATATGCCAAACATTTTGATATTTCTATATTGATGAAATAAAATTTCTTGTAGAGCAAAGGGTGATGGGGATGATAAAGATGATTCTGGTAGGATTGTAATGATGGAGACAAAAACCAAGGTGGAATTTTTAGCAGCGGTCCCTCAATAATCACTTCAGAGTTTTTTCCTCAAATACAAGTCAGGCAGGGTTATAGTTGTGTTTTAAGGGACTCACTCTTTGGGGATGAGATTAGGCTGAATTTTATCCCTTTTCTAAAACCACAATGTGCTAATTAATGCTGTAAACAAGATGGGAGGGGAATTTTACTCGATTCAGAGAACAGTTTCCAAGAACTTTTGCCTCTAATTTTCAGACAAGCTTATAATTGCAAAGTAAGTAGAAGTTTGCATCGCTAGGCTTGGCTCTGTACTCATTACCACTTGCCATTATCTGCTCATTAAAGCTTGGTACGGAAATCAGCAAAAGCCCGATTTCATAGGAACTCGTATTAGTTCTTATGCTGAGATGCAGTGGAGCAAAATTCTGTAAAAAGTTGACATGCAACACTAATTTAGAACTTAGGATAACAGTACTTGAGAATACAGTTTTTAGGGGCCAGAGTAGATAGTACAAAGGGTAGGGTGTTTGACTGGGATGCAACTGACACAGGATCATCGTCTGCACCCCATAATATTCCCTAAACCCACAGTAGTGATCTCTGAGCACAGAGCCCTAAGCAAGACCTGAACATCACCAGCTGTAAACCAAAACAAAATGAAACTGTTAGGGCACGGTTCTGGAGCTCCTACCGCAGACAAGGACCTCACAGGAATGCAATTAACAAGCGGGTAGTTTATTAAGTTGGCTATCCAGGGTCGTGCATGCGCCCACAGCAACACGCAGGTCCCGTGTGCGAGTCAAGGCCCCGAGCATCTTCAAAGGAGATCTTATATAGGCCTTCACCGGCCGTACCGCAGAGCCCGTGCATTTCATAGCCAATAGATTTTAATAATACATACTTTCCTAACCAATATATTTAGAAGGACATCACTCCTTAGCCTATAGTTTTAGAGATCAGCATTTGCTTCAATGTTCAGGAATGTCCTGGATTTTAGGGCAGTCATGGGTCTAGTGGCATGATTTTTGTAGGAGGCATCTAAGAGGCATCTGGTTATCTGGTCTGACTTGCAACTTGGGGCACCTCTATCCGAGTTCCTTGCTCAGGGGCAGAAAAACAAGTTATTCTGCAATGTGGGCTCCTGTAAAAAGAATCTTGAGAAAGCTAAATTAATTCCTACGGTCTGTTCTGGGCCAATTCCTCACAAAACAAAATAATATTGTCTTTAAAGTTCACCTACATGAATTCAACTCCCACTTGAGTGTACCTTGTCCTGGACAACCTCAGTCAAGTTATTTTTCTTTCTCGAGCCAGGGATTTCTCCCAGAATGTAACTCCTCACTATTAAATTTGGATAATAATAGAATTTACTTAGTAGGCTTGCTATCAGGAAACCTAAGAAAATCAATTGGCATAGTATTGGCTTACCATCAACGCTTAATAAAACTTCCCTGCCACTGTTTTTTCTCATTATAACTATAAAACAGAATCAGCAAAATTATGGAGGTATGAAAAAACTTACAATATGACAGAATTAGAAGCAATGCCTCCAGATTTCAGGAGAAAAAGTAGTGAATGAAATATCCATATTCCATGTAATTTTTAAAGTAAACTAATATACTCAAAGAAAATTTTCATATTTCCCAACAAATATTAAAAAATATGAGAAAAGAATTAATCATCAGCATCCTAAATTTCAAAATAAATTAATGAATTTCAAACACAACTATTTATATCTAGATTGTCGTAGGCCAATTTTCATTGTACTTTCATATTTAGCTGAGAGAACCTGAGAGGAAAGAACTGTGATTCTCAAAGTCAGATTTATTGATCCCCTACAAGTTCACTATCAAGCTAAGATATGTTGTCACCAACTGCTTTATTCTAGCTAACTTGGTAATCAAAGTGAGATCCAACAGGTTTCATTTTTCTCTTAGAAAGTCAAGATAATTTTGACTTTTGGTAATTTTGGTAACCTTATTCACCTTTTCAGTTTGTATTTCCCTTCAATTAACCTCAAAGTATCAGTTTATTAATTTACCAGTAAGTAAATTCATTGGGGGTGCTTTTCTAAATATTCAAAAATATACACAAAGGATGTTTCTTAGCTTCAATCTTTTAACCATTGCAGACAAAGCTAAACACCACCATTTTTAGATCACTGTATCACTCTATCACTGTCATCCCATTGTTCATTGATTATGCTTGAGCGGGTGCCAATAATGTCTCCATTTGTCCCTGTTGCGTGCTAGTGTAGCCCAATGGTGTATTGGGGGCTCTTTCAGGGTCAAGGGAATGAGGACCATTGTTGTTACTGTTTTGGGCATATTGAATATGCCACAGGTAGCTTGCCAGTCCCTGCTGTATAAATACATATAAAGTTTATATATTATATTATATATAACTTTTAGAACTGTGTCATATGAAATAATATAAAAATATATATTGTATAAAATTATATATCTTATATATAATTTTTAGAAGATAGTATCAGCAATTAAATGTATATTGTTTCAGTGTGGTCCTTTTATATTTTAAAGCAGAAAAGCAATGTGTTTGCATTTCTGAATTACATATCAAAAGAGCCAAGGCACAGTTTTTGTTTTGTTTTATCTTGCTTGAAGCTATAGTTAGATTTGAAGGGTTCCTCAGTTACAACTAGTCAGGTTTTCCCTCCAGGAGAATAAATATTCTATTTGTTCTTCATCCACTATCTTCTCCCAAGTGAAGCTGCCCTTTTTTGAGTAGCACATATAACAATTGAAAAATGTAATTTCATGTTCTTCTTTCTAAAATGATTTGGGACCTGGGCAACTTCACTCTTGTGCTTGACAAACAATCATTCTTGATTGAGAAATAGGAGAAAATTGAAAATGCTTCCAGGGAAACAGATTTAAAATGTGAAGCTGCTGTGCTATGATATATACAGTTGTAGAATGACAGTCATTTCATGAAAAGGCATTTCAGAGTAAACCATGTAAGTAAGCAATATTTAGCCCTCATTTATCTTCCCTTCCCTTAAATATAGACAGCAAGAACATTTCAAAAAAAAGCAAGAAACATGGTCTCTAGATTTTGCAACAGGTACAGCAAAACACATAATTAACTGGTGGCATCTTTTTCTTGATGAATACATATAACAAACAGTTATGGCTGAAATGAGACTCACAGTATCACAAAGAGCAAGTTCAGATTTTCTGTGACCTGCTGAGCTGTCAGAGGGGAAGACTGAAGATGATTAACCTGAGGAATTCACCAAATAGGAAGAAATCCTCAGATAAAAGAGTCCCCTTTTCCCTGCCCATTTTTTAATGGAGAAAAACATATGTGTCGATATATTTCAAAAAGAATCTCATTTTTGAACAAAAAGAAATCTGTAAATAATAAGGTAATGTGGTATGCATTCAAATAAAGTGAAGACATCTAATGTCTACAATTGCAGTAAGAGCACTGTGGGCCAAAGAGTTCAATCCCTGATGCCACATATTGTCCCCAGAGCCCCAGCTGAGTGATCGCTGATGCCAGGAGTAATCCCTGAAAGCCACCAATGTGATCCCTCACCCCTACCACAAAGAACCTAAGAGCACTGTAGTGCATGTTCTTAAGATTCCATACTAACACATTTGAGAATCTTTAGTAAGGAAATGAAAATCCTTTCAAATTCTCCTGATGATTCATAGAAATCATTTACTATGAGGTCATCTATTCTAACGAATATAACATAGAGCCTAAATCCTATACCCTATTATGTTCTGACTTGTTCTGATTCTTGTATTTATAACATCTGAAAATACTGGCTCATCCTATTAGTGACAACATCCAATGCATCAGATTAAATAAGTGTTGGGCAAAAGAAATCTCCTAGTTCAATATAATTATATAATATTCATGAATGCAAAGTATCCCTAAGTAGGTATACCTTTTCAGAGAGGAACTATCGATATTTTGCTATTTAAAAATATTATTGTTTTGTTTCAGAATCAGGGCAAGCAGATTCCCTTGAGAAGTTCGGCAGTCACCACACCCAACTTTCTCCAACATATAAATGGCCCAGCTCCACAGCTCCCAGGCACCTTTTCTATATTTCAAAGTATTTAACATCACAGTAGAAGCACAGCAAATTTGAAGAGAAAGTTATGTAGGAGACCACCAGGTTCAATAAGCAAAAACAATAACATAAAAGGCTCAACCAGCACCACAACTCAGGAAATCCTCAGGAACTTTAGTAACAACATTGGGAGATAACAATTTTCACAAACTGACTTTTATTGATCTATTTTTTGATAATTCCATTTTCGATTTTGTTGAAATAAGCAGATTAAATAAAATTGTGCTCACTAGGGGGCAGACCACAGGGGAAGGTGAGAAACTGAGACTGTGCAAGGAAGGTCACATTGGCAGTAGGATTGGTGTTGAAACACTGGATGCCTGAATACCTGAAACAACTGTACTGTGAACAACTTTGTAAATCATAGTGTTTGAATTAAAAAAATAGGTTAAACAGAAAAACAAAATGTATGTATACAAAAAGATACTATTGTTTTGAAGGACAGAGTGATAGTACTGTGGCAAGGAAGTAAGGAAAGAATTATGAATAAGGATCATGAGTAAGGGAATTAAAACATTAACTAAAACTCTTCCAAAGGATAAAAACTCAAGTCTAAACAAGTTCACTATAGAGTTTTTACTAAAAATTTTAAAAGAATCACTATTTCTTTTAGATCTCCCACAATACTGAAGAAACAGAAATCGTTAATAATACCTTATATAAAGCCAACATCTATCTACCATAATACCAAAGGAAGTCAGAGATATTACTAGAAAAAAAAAGAAAATTGTAGGCTGATAAACACTGATGCAAAAATTCTCAATAAAATCTTATCAAAAAATTTAAATAAAAAAATCTTATCAAATAAAATCCACTAATATAGTTAAAAGATAGTACACCTTGATCATGTATCATTCATTCTATGGAAGAAAGAATGGTTCACCTTATTCAAAACAATTAATGTCACATACTACATAGAGGGACTGGAGTGATAGCACAGCTTGCAAGTGGCCAACCCAGGTTCAATTTCTCCATCCGTCCCAGAGAGCCTGGCAAGCTACCAAGTGTATCCCACCTATAGGATATCATTGGTTTGTCCTTTCTCCTTTGCCACAGAGTTTGGGCTTATCTGGTAATAATCTCTAAACTAATTTTAAGACAACATTGGTATGTCCTGTTCTCCTTGCCACAAGGAGCTTTGGTATATCAGATCACACCAATCAAAGTGCTCCCAACTCACTCCCATTCCTTTGTCTATCTGTAACCACTTCTCTATGCTCTCTTCCCCAACCAGTTAATCAGCTTTCTCCCTAATCAGACTCTGTTAATCTGTAAGGTCAGACCTTTCTAGGACACTGAATTTGTATTGTACGTTAATATTGCCTTTCTCCTCTCTTTATGTCTTTTGAATAGTTTACTTTAAAGCAATGTCCTTTTTGTATGGACAAAGAAAGACAGTTGTTAATATGCTTTGGTAACATGGGATTTAATTGGCTTCGAATATTATTCACTCCCTGGCATCTGCTTTCTTGACGTAAGCCTCAGCTGCCCTTACTTCCTAGCACCCCCAAAAGCAGAGTCCCAATGAGGGATGGGATGGACCCAGGGCAAGTGGTGAGTTATGTGCTACCCTGGCATCGAGATGCGCCTGGCCAAAGTGCCTAATGCCTAACTATATGTTAAGAGCTTGGTCATGGACAAATACTGTCATGATCCAAAAGCAATGACGAGACTAGGACCCTGCTAGAGATAGGAAAGACTAATCTGGCCTGAGCACTGTAGTCTGAGATCGAAATGACCCCAGAAGAGCAATTCTATAAGCTTAATGTATCTCTTGCTGTGTCCATACAAAATAATTAATATTATGAATAGTTATATGTTAGTTGGACAAGAAGAAGAGAAACACACCCATGGGATTCCGCTCTTGGGTGGGTGTCCTGCTGAAAGAGAATCTGTCCTAGAAGAAGCATCCCCTGAGGGAAAGAACTTTACCCTATTGATTGTGACCACACCTATGTGTAAGCCCCAATCCCTCATACTTGGGGATTTAACTAGGCTGTAAGAGTGGACTGGGGACTGGCCAGTTCCAGTGCCAGATCTAGAGAAGCTAGATCAAGATCCAGATTCAGAGGAGAATGAGAATGAAGTAGCATGGGGGAGGAAGAAGCAGGAGGAGAATCAGTGGAGAATGGAGATGGGAATGGAATAAACTGCAACTGAGACCAAGCAGCCTGGCCCTCGTTCCTTCCTTTGCCTGCCTCATCATTGTCATCAACCTTCCTAGGGTGGGGAAAGCGGCTGGAGACTACGGAACGCGGGCAGCGGGAGAGATAGAGTGCCGCTGCCCTGTGCCCGCTGCCCTGTGCCCGCTGCCTGTGCCCTCTTTCCTTAGTGTGTGTGTGTGTTTACACACCCACCCACACAGCAGAGCCAGGCAAGCTACCCATGGTGTATTCAATATGCCAAAAACAGTAGCAATAAGTCTCACAATGGAGATGTTACTGGTGCCCACTCAAACAAATCAATGAACAACAGGATTACAGTGCTACTACATAAACACAAAGAAGTATAAACTCATAGGATCCTATCATCTTTTCAATTGATACAGAGAAAACTTTTGACAAAATTCAGTACCAGTTTGTGACCAAAAAAGTTCCATCAACAAAATAGGTATAGAAGGAATATCTCTAAATACTTACAATAATTTACAACAAACCCAGAGTAAATACCATACACAATGACAAGAAAACTGAGAGCCTTCCCTCTTTGATCAGGCATGGGGCAAGTATGTCCACTCTCTCCACTAATTAATATAATTTTGGAAAAACTCACCACAGCAATCAGGAAAAATAACCCAAAGTCATACAAATTGGAAAATTATATTAAAAATCATCATTTTTAGATGGCATGATAATATACATAGAAGACTGGCGTATTTCAGATTGAAATAACTGTGCTGGAGAGGCTGTGATGAAAAATGAACCCTCATTAATTTTGGTGGGAATGTCATCTGTTATACTTCTGATGGAAGACAGTACAAACTTCTCAGAAAAGTAAAAACAGAGGTACCATATTGTGAAAAACTAAAACACGCCGAGGGGCATGAGTACTCTCGGGCCCTCCGGGCAGCTCTGTCTCACCACCCACGTTCAGTGCTCTGGAACCGCTGTGTATGGGTTGGATCGGGACAGCCGTTGGCCAAGGACAGGCAAAGGAAGAATGAGGACCAAGCTGGTTGCTGATTAGTTACCGTTTATTCAATCTTCCATCTTTCCCATCTCCCCCACTCCTCGATCTGTCCTCTCTCTGGATCTACTGCAGCCTCTTCTCATCTCTCTCCTCCCTTTTTCCTCTCTTGCCCTTGCTCCCAGGTTACACACTGCCAGGTAGCAAAATGAACATAAGAAAGTCCTTCCTGAGGGCTGGGCATTCCAAAGCCCTTCCTGACTCTTAAGGTGCTTTTCTCCTTTCCTTAGTCCAAGCACTCATTAACATCTTAATACTAGTTATTTTTGTATGGATATAGTAAGAGATACATTGAGGCTTACAAGGCAGCTCTCCTGGCAACATCTTGCCACAGACTCAGACTACAGCACTCAGGCCAGATTAATCATTCCTAACCCTAGCAGGGTCTGAATCTAGTTATCACTGTTTGGATCATGACAACATTTGTCCATGATCACGCTCTTAACTTATAGTTAAGCATTAGTCACTTTGGCCAGGCCCATCTCGATGCCAGAGTAGCACACAACTCACCGCTTGCCCTGGGTCCTTCCCGTTCCCTCATCAGGACCCTGCTTTTGGGGATGCTAGGAAGTAAGGGCAGCTGAGGCTTAGGTGGAGAGAACAGATGCCCAGGAGGAAAATATCATGTAGAGTCAAATGACTCCCAGGTTACAAAAGCATGGCATTTGCTTAAGTCTTCCCGTGTCCATACAAAAAGGACATGGCTCTGAATAAAATATGCAAAGGACTCAAGAAGAAGAGAAAAACAATATTTACAAGTCAACAGAACACTAAGAAAGAAGTTACAAATAAGCACTGAGGAATGGGAGCACCATAACAGGAGTAACCCAATAAACCTAAACTATCTGAGGTTATAATATCCTACACCATATGACCCAGAAATTCTGCTTCTTGCTATCTACTGCCCCCATCACCCCAATATACACAAACAATTGAAAAGATACAGGCATATTTATGTTCACTATAATGCTGAGTAAAATAGCCAGGATATTGAAACAACCCACTTTCCTAGTGAAAACTAATTGGATTAAACGTATATGTACACAATGGGATACTATGCAGTCATAAGAAAAGATGAAATCATGCAATTCATTGTAGTTTTCTGCAAGATGTATGAAACTGGAAGGCAGAAGTTAAGAGAAGTTGGTCAGAGGGAGAAGGATGAATATGGTAGGATCTCATGTATGTGTGAAATATGGAGAAAAAAACAAGAAAGAGACAGTATTAAATAATGACACATGGCTTACATTGGATTACAAAACTAAGATTACCAAGAAATTGATGACAGGGATGTTTTGGAAGGAGGTCAGACTAGAAGTGATACAAGGATACAAACGGGATGGAGGGTTGGGCATTTATAAACCATTTTTATAAGTTATGGTTAATAATAATAAAGCGTTGTAATGTGTTTTACCAATATCAACCACTTCCAATGTTCTTAGTATTCATCTCTTTCTCACTGTCTCTCTCTACTCCCCAGGTCCCTTCCCTCCACAATCAGCTCTCACAAAGTCCCAAGTTCACTGGGAATAAAGAATAAGAAGTCCAGTGCGCTATATCTACCCAGAAGCACTTTCTATATCCACAAAAAATTATCCAAGAATTTGCAACATCAGAGAATCTTGTACAGTCCTATAAGAAGACTACTGGCAGGAAGTTGGTTGTAGTAGCATTTTTCGAAAAGGAAAGAATCTACCTGAATATCTGAACATTTAACAGAACACTGATTAGGAAACTGGAAAAGTATTCTTTTTTTTTTTTTTTTTTGCTTTATGGGTCACACCTGGCGATGCACAGCGGTTACTCCTGGCTCTGCACTCAGGAATTACCCCTGGTGGTGCTCAGGGGACCACATGGGATGCTGGGAATCGAACCCGGGTCGGCCGCGTGCAAGGCAAACACCCTACCCGCTGAGCAATTGCTCCAGCCCCCTGGAAAAGTATTCTTTTCCTCATTGGTAAGAACAACTTTCCATTCAAGCCTTTAATTTAAAGTGGAAAGTGAAAAAAAAAAAGGGGGAGGATAAGTGGTCCATAATGCACATTTCATTATTTTTCTTATTTAATTCTGATTACCTTAAAATAATCATTTTCTACTTTTTAAATATCTGATGTGTTTTCAGTCACTCCCTTTTATGAATTTTACTAGCCCCTATCTTTTCACTTCATTAGGTAAATATCCCCTAAAACTTTAAGGAAATAGAAAAATCAATAGTTTCAAAAACTCCATACCTAAGAAATGCTATTACAAAAAGCAATATTTAGATGCCTATACTGATCATACCTGCCAGCACATCTAAATAGTTCCCTAGCATAGTAAATTATGCACTTTAAAGTTAAATAAAATATAGTTCGTTATTATTTACATGAATATTTTTCTAACAGAAAGTTACCTCTTTCACATTTTAGAAGCAGATTTTTACTTTGCATCTTTGTTAGTACAAAGACAAATAAGTAAAAGACACAGTTGTGGGTACAATGAGTTGAACAGCTCTGGGGATATTATATAAGCTCCTTGTATAACTGAGTCATTGTATAATGACTCAGTATTCAGGACAATGATGCAGCATCTCATTTCTCAAAGCAACTGAGTGAAGAGAAAGATAAGCTCACAATTTGAAGAGCATTTATACATTTTTGCTTTGTTCAGTGTTAACCATTAATTATGCTGAGGGATTTAAAAGATAAGAGAAAATAAAATAATTTGCTCTGGGACAATTAATAACATCCTTTAGAAAATAATTTTTCAACTGGGGGCCATATTGTCCCCTTTGCTCCCAAAATATTCCAGGTGGGCTACAAAAGAAAATCACACAAATGGGCCACATTACGAGAGTAGGAAGCAGAACACAGGGACCATCAGAAGAAAGCAAGGTCAGGAGGCCACAGTTGAAACTAGGTTGATAAACTCCAGTATGAAGCAAAACTGCTCAACAGATATTTGCAATCATCTAGGAAATTTAAATTTTCAAATAAAATTAATAAAATAAAATTAGTTTTGATGATATATCATAAAACATACCCAAAATATTACTTCAACAAGAATAAATAAATCAATGAATGTAATGGGCATATAAATCACTGGTCAGATATCTGGTTTGACTTTGTCATACTAAGTCATTAAAGAAGTGGACACTCATCTTGCGATATCAGCATTTCAAGTGCTTCTAGGCTAATGAGGCTGTTGGACACACAATGAACAACCCATATTAAGGACACTTCTATCAACTTAGAAAATTCCTTTGAACTATATTGGCTTAGACTACTAAGAACTTAAATATGGGGGAATAATTGCACCTATTTTGAAAATGTTGATCTGAGGAACCAGTAACAAGCAGCCAGTAACTTTAAGCTTTTCCAATTACAACATGCATATCAAAGAAATAAACTTAGAGCTTTGAAACTGATGATTCCCAAGTTAGGTCCCTTTTGCCTCTCCCACCCTTTTCTAGAACAGAAAATTGCTATAAAAATCTGCAGCAACAATATTTACTGAGCTTAAAATAAAGGGCTTATTTCAAAAGAACTGTAAAGTATTTTGTGTTTTAATGTTATCTCTATTGTACACTAACAGTGACACAGAAACGCTTGGCATGAACTTGGCTTTTTCTTTTCATTTCTGTTTATCAGTGTTTTCCCAAGCAGAAACAGGCACAGAGCGCAGGAGATGCCGTACACTGGCAAGTACCCAGGAGTTATCCTATAGCACATCGCTCACCCTCAGAAGTTCAAAAAGAGCAGACTTTTCTTCTTCCTCCTTTATAAGAAGTTACTCTTTCTAAAAATGGTTATTACCAGAAGAAAACGTACAGCTAAACCATTTAGTTTTCACTATTTGTTGAAATTATATCATTGGGATATCTAAATTTCCTGCTTTCAAATATATATCAAGAAGCCAAACCTTTTATACAGAGTGCCAAATATCCCAATTGCCATTCCACTCAGTAAGCATATGGCCTTCAGAAAGAACAACTGGTCTTTTTCTTCATATTTGTATATCTGTTTGCTATGTGCATCATCTGGTATTTGGGGGGAGGGGGAAATACAACATGTTGTACATATACATGACCCTAACTTCAGTCATACACTTTTTGCTTGGTTAAGGAGTTTCAAAAGTATTTTCACTTTTGCCTTAAGTCTTCAATACACATTCTACCCCAAGAAGGTGATGTACCTGAATATGTCTTTTTTTTTTTTTTGGTAAGTTTAATAAGGTGATTTTTTAAAAGCAAGATGAAATCGAAAGATAAAGTAATATACATACATAAACAAGTATGTAAATTTGCATTTTTTTTTTCTTTTGGGGCAACACCTAGCAATGCTCAGGACTTACTTCTGGCTCTGTGCAGAGAAATAACTTCTGGCAGGGTGTGGGGAACCATATGAAGTTCTAAGAATTGAACTCAGATTTTTCATGGTCAAGGTAAGCACCATACTTGCTATACTATCGCTCTAGCCCTAACTTCTATAAATTTAGGCAAAAAACTATAACTGCTAAACAAGTAATCAAAACACAAAGCAGCTGCCCAAAAACTAACATTTTGTCAAATCAAGGGAATATTTAGGCAAAAGTATATTTGAGATACAAATTCATAAGATATTTGTAAAAGCAAAGGTGGGATAGAGCAATTTTATACCTTGAGTAAAAATCACATAATCAGATGCACACATGAAAAAATATAGTATCTTCCAAAGAAATAGATGGTTTTCCAATTCTTTCAACATGCAGAAGGAATTTTTAGAACAGAGAGGAAATGTACATGGTATTATAAACTTGGATTCAATCTTTAAAGGTGATTGTAATCTCTGAGAAAGATATATGAATGCCTGATGGGCACATAAGAAAAAGGGGGAGGCTTATCATGAGGCCAGAGGGCTGGTACAAGGGGTAGGGTACTTACCTTGAATGCATCAGACCGAACTTAATCCCTGGAACTTGGGAACCCCCAGGTCTTCAGGAGTGAAACCTGAGTGTAGAGTCAGAGTAAGTCCTGAGCACTGCTAGATATGGAGAAAGAGAAAGAGAACAAAAAAGAAAGAGGGAGAGAGAGAAAGAGCGAGGGAAGGAGGGAGGGAGGAAATGGGGAAGGAGGGATAGAGGAAGAGAGAACAGAAAAAGAAAGAAAGAAAGAAAGAAAGAAAGAAAGAAAGAAAGAAAGAAAGAAAGAAAGAAAGAAAGAAAGAAAGAAAGAAAGAAAGAAAGAAAGAAAGAAAGAAAGAAAGAAAGAAAGAAAGGGACAAAGAGGAAGGATGAAAGAAAGAAGGAATGAAAGAGAGAAAGAAAGAAAGAAAGAAAGAAAGAAAGAAAGAAAGAAAGAAAGAAAGAAAGAAAGAAAGAAAGAAAGAAAGAAAGAAAGAAAGAAAGAAAGAAAGAAAGAAAGAAAGAAAGAAGAAGAGAGAAAGAGAGAGAGAGAGAGAGAGGGAGGGAGGGAGGGAGGGAGGAAGGAAGGAAGGAAGGAAGGAAGGAAGGAAGGAAGGAAGGAAGGAAGGAAGGAAGGAAGGAAGGAAGGAAGGAAGGAAGGAGGGAAGGAGGAAGGGAGGAAGAACGGAAAGGAGGGAAGGAGAAAGAGGGAGGGAGAGGGGGAAAAAGGGAGGAGGGAGGCATAACACTGTTCTCTAGATTATAGAAATGAGGATAGGGAAGGAGAGAAATGGAGGTGGGGAGTAAGAAGAGGTGGACAGTAGGTAGAGGCAGGGGCCAGGGGATCTAGCACAAAAAGTGATATAGAGGCGTATTCTAAAACACAGAGCCAGCAACACTGCAAGCAGGAGATACAAAGTACAATAACTAACCTTAAAAATGTGTCTATCGGGGCTGGAGCGATAGCACAGCGGGTAGGGCGTTTGCCTTGCACGCGGCCGACCCGGGTTTAATCCCAGCATCCCATATGGTCCCCTGAGCACCGCCAGGGGTAATTCCTGAGTGAAGAGCCAGGAGCAACCCCTGTGCATCGCTGGGTGTGACACAAAAACAAACAAAAAAAAAGTGTCTATCTAGGAAGCAGGGGGGAGGGGTAGGAAGGGTTTAAAGAGAGCTAAGAACTTTCATGGAAGGAAAGTGACATCAGTTGTGGGAAAAGAGTGGAACATTGCATGCCGTTAACTCTCCTGGAACAATGTAAATCGCCATGACTTTAAAAAAAAAAGTTAGTTATACTATAATAGGCTCTAATTCTAAGCCTCATAGTGTTCACACATAGTATATATCTGTGTTCCATTCATGTTTCTAATGAAATTCCTAGTCTGTGGGTGTCATTCTCACCTATGCACAAGATTATTAAATGTATGTGTGTGTGTATATATATATATACATATATATGTACACAACACACATAGTACAATGGGTAGGGCGTTTGCCTTGCATGCGGCTGACTTGGGTTCGATTCCTCTGACCCTCTCAGAGAGCCCGGCAAGCTACCGAGAGTATCCCATGTGGCAGAGCCTGGCAAGCTTCCCGTGGTATACTCAATATGCCAAAAACAGTAAAAACAAATCTCACAATGGAGACCTTACTGGTGCCTGCTTGAGCAAATCAATGAACAAGGGGAGAACAGTGCAGTGCTAATGTTCATGGCCAGGGAAAACAGGCTGGTTAGGAGGACTGGTCAATGGTTGGAACTAACCACAACTGTGTGTGGGGCTGAGAATAGGTAAGACAAAGTAGAGACAGCTATGACAATAATAATAGCTGGGAATGATCACACTGGACAAGATCTGAGGGTTAAAAGTCGATAAGGAATATTTTCGATAGCCTTTCAGTATCAATATTACAAACCACAATGTCCAAAAGAGGAGAGACAGACAGACAAACAGATAGACAAACAGACAGAAGAAAAGTACCTGCCATAAAAGCAGGCAGGGAGGCATGGGAGGGAACCTGGGAACACTGGTGCTGAGAAATGTACACTGGTGGAGGAATGGGTGTTGGAATACTGTATGGCTGAAATCCAATCACGAACAGTAATGCCCTATCCCACTGTGATTCAATAAAAAAGTTTTTTTTAAAAAAAGCAAAACCTAGGCTCCTTCCACCTTGGGGTTCCACCATCCCTAAGGGCAGGGGTAAACAAATAGTCAGTCTGATTTTGTAGTTCAGTAAGCTAAGAACCATTTTTACATTTTTAAAGAGTTGTTAAAAATTTAAATTGTCGGGGCTGCAGTGATAGCACAGCGGGTAGGGCGTTTGCCTTGCACGTGGCCGACCCGGGTTCGATTCCCAGCATCCCATATGGTCCCCTGAGCACGGCCAGGGGTAATTCCTGAGTGCAGAGCCAGGAGTGACCCCTGAGCATCACTGGGTGTGACCCAAAAAGCAAAAAAAAAATTTAAATTGTTAAAATTTATATTGACAGACACCATTACACAAAGTTTAAAATAATTACTCTCTGGCCTTTTTCAGAATATCTTAGCAACTCTTATTGTTGTTCTTTATTTTTGCCTGCAACTGTCAAGAGAAAAGTAATGTAACAATACTTCAGTTTTTTATAGGCTTACGCCCAACAGGTGTCCATCTGCTATTTTCCATTGGCTAAACTCAGTCAGATGACCACTCCTAGTTCTAAAAAGCGTTGGGATATGTAGTCCAAATGTGTGTTCAGGAAGAAAAGAAAATGGATTTTTTGTGAATAGTTAGTGGTCTCTAAACACCCTGTTGGGGGGTTTAAATTTTCCTCAAAAGGCAATGATGACGCACAAAAGGGTTTTGAAGAGAGCACTAACAAGAAAAAATTATTTAAGAGTATCTTCCTACTAAATCAGTAATCAGTAGTTACCAGCAGGAAGCATATTTCAGATTTAAGTAGACCTGGCAAATGGCCCAGACCAATTTTTTGTTAACTACCTATTCATCAATTAAACTGCATCACGGAGCAATTAGCTTTGTGATGTTCACTCTCAAGAGAACAAAGACTATAGAGAACAATACAGAATTGAAAGGATTTACAACAGAAGCTTCTTTGCAGGATGGTACATGACAAATAGCAACATCACAGAAAGATAGAAAGGAACATTCTCCTTGTGTAAGGATCGAACTGACACCAATGGAAATATAAGGAATTGTTACTTCAGGTTCAAAGAATCACTTCCTTATGTTGTGAAATGGGCATTTTTTTTTTAATCTGATCGGCAACTAACTTCTACTTTAACACAAGTTATATTGACTTTAAGAAAGCCATTTACTATCTGTGTGTTCAATTTCATGATCCAAAAAATGGAGGTTAAAAAAAACTTTCAGGCAAAATGATACAAGGATTGATGATAATATACATAAAACAGCTGACTCAGTTCCTAGCACAAAAACCCACAACAAAATTTAACTACCATCAATACTATTATCATTATCACAAGGGCTTCTTTGAGGGGTGGAGAAAAGGAAGTCATTCGTATCCAAAAATGGCTGTCTGATAATGAGTAATAATGCCATCAACTTTAAAATTTGTGGTTACAACTTCCTTGTTCCTTTAAAATCTGTAAGAGAGGCAAGCATTCAAAGGTAATTTACTTAATTAAAATAATTCTGATAGTTCACATATAAGGTTTTAGAGCTATGAAACTGTTTCTAGTCCATTATTCATATATCTTGCATTTTTCAAATTTTAATTTGAACACTTAGAACCTCATAGTTCCTGAATAGGAGGTCATTTTCCTATAAGCAAGGTCATTTTGCACTAGGAGAAACTTGGCACTGCTCACATGTCATTTAGGAAAGAAAGGAAATAGTAATAATGCAGGTAAAATAAAATCCTGAGCTTTATCTCTGACTTTCTTGTTCATGACAAATCAGTGATAACTTGTAAAAACATATGTCCTATATTAACTCCTTGTTTTTGTTTTTGGATTCAGGGCTTACTCTTGATTCTAGGCTCAGGGATCACTCCTGGCAGGGCTTAGGGGACCATATGAGATTCTGGAGATTTAACCCAGGTCAGCTGCATGCAAAGCTAGCACCATAGCCATTGTACCTTATTTCCAGATCCACTATGAATTCATAAATGAAACCCATGTAGGCATTCAGAGAAGGCTGGTTGCTGTTTAATAAATTAAGAGTGAGTGTGTATTTATGAGTATCTGTTTTTAAAGTCCTCAGTTATCTGCTCTCAAAGATGATTTTCACCTGAAGCTACCTCAGACAATAATTTAAATGCACATAATTGATTTTTTAGGCTACTCCAGGAAAAATCAGGAGGAAAACTTGGAAGACAGGAAAAGGTAGGAAGCAAATTTATCAGAATTCAATGACAAGAATAGCACTGCTGGAAACGAAGACTCAGTATTATTGAAAATGTCTGGGGACAATATGAAACAACTCTCCGAGTTATTTCACTAAGAAATGAATGGATGTTTACCTATTAGATTTCATTTGTCATAGACTAAGGGAACTAAAACTCTGGTTCTCAAACCAGGAGTTTTCTACTCTAGTCCCCTTTTACCAAAGAATGTAAGCACTGTTAGAAATACCTTGTATTCATTTTTTTAATTAATTTTTGGTCATTGCATGTTACCAAGTTTATGATAATCCCCCCCACACACATTCACTTAAGCAATCAACCCCATATGGGATCATGATCCACAGCTTAAGAAGCTGAACTTTAGACCACATAGGTAGGCTAAGAACATTCTTACCACCACAAAAATACAAATATTGCTAAAAAATTAGGGTGAGGCACAAAAGTGTGTCTGAAATACACAGGTAGAAGGCATATCAGAATTTAAAGAAAAAAAGGAGCTAACTATTATTACCATTACTTGTAATGTACCCAGAAGAAAATGTTTTATTATTTAACATAACCAAGAGTAGAAATTCTGATTATCTATTGTCTGTAGAAATATTCAGTAAAATATGCACATGATATCTATGTAGACAATAGACATATTCTAGACATAGACATGAACTAGACATAAATGTAGACAGCAGTGCATGCATAGACGCAGACTTAATATATATGGAATTGGCTCATTATTATTTTATAGAAACTGGTTTTCCCCAAATTGGCAAGCTGGGGCCCATAAAAACCAGTAGTAGGTCCAGTCCAAAAGTTAGCAGGCAAGACACAGAAAGAACTATTGTTTCAGTTCAAGTTCAAAGTCAGGAGGGAAAAGCCATTATCTCAAAGACCATCATATAGGAAGAATTCACCCATTGGAGAGGTAGCCTTTTTGATCTATTCAAGTCCTCAGAGATTGGGTAAGATTCACCCATTTTAGAGAAGGTAATCTGCCTTACTCCACCTACTGTAAATTTTATCCAAAAACACCTTCACAGAAACACCTCGAGTTATGTTTGATTAAATAACTGGATATCCCCTGGCCCAATCAAGTTGACATATTAAATTAATCATCATACTCATTTAGCGACTGTACCAATCATATCTAGTGCAAATTGAGAACTCAAAATACTTAAAATTTCTTCATGCTTTCATAAAGATAAATATGAACCAGAAGAAATAATAAAAGAAGAAAATATTCAAACTAATTCCCACTGATGAAATACAAAACAATAATTGCATTTTGTCCTCAAATGTTTCCTTTTGTCACATATTCTGCTCAACTGGTATTTACGGTCAGTCATCATGAAGCTATAGTGAAGAGTGTTCATTGTAAGGTGCAGCTCTAGGTGAACCACACTGGGAAGGAAGGTCAAGGTAGAGATATCATTTTTTTCTCATGATAGAAAGGTTTCTGTAGTGAAGTAAGAATGAAGAAACCCACTTGCTTTCTAAGTAAACCCACTTTAGAATCAGACATAAACAGCCCTGAAATTTGAGCTGCTAAATGCAAATAGGTACATCTAAATCTAGTTTATAACTGACATTTTAATTATTTGTGAGCAATAAGATTTTATCATTTTAAATATTATTCCACTATAATTATCCCTGAAAGCCTGTAATTAAAACCTAAAGGTCAAAGGCATCATGACTTCTTACATTTCATGATCTGTATTCTTACTGAAAATCAAAAGAAATTCTCTGTCTGTATAAATGCATATCAAATATCTCATTAATAAACTTTACCCAATAAGTTTATATGTATATGAGTACTTTTTGGAACAAATTATATATTTGATTCCCAATGGTGATTTTTTTTTCTTTTTTGAAGAGTTGGTTAGAAGGATTGTGGTTTTTCAAAATTTTGTTATTGTTACCTAGAGGCCAAGTTAGAAGAAGTCAGACACAATTCTAGTTCTGGAAATAAAGGAAAAAATAAAATAAATATAATTCGTCCATGCTGCATGAAGTTTACATTTACAGGGCAGAGGAGGCAAAACAGAAGAAAATCACTCAACTATTACCAAGCAATTAGATTAATATAACTCAGGCAAGGGGAATGTGCTTAGTGTGATAAGGAACAGTACAGGTGCTGGTGTAATGTGATCAGAGTGACAAAGGGGAGTGCATTGGCCAAAAGGGAGGGGGCAGGCGGCCTTGCTGGCTATTCTAAAGAATCTTAGCCTTTATTCCAGGTAAAGTCTGAAAGGATTATTAGGAAATGGAATTGTTTTATACTGTTTTAAATTCTTTTAATGAATCAGCAAGAATTCCAAAGAAACAAAGCTATTCATGACTGAGTTTTAGCAATGCAATGTTCCAACACCCGTCCCTTCGCCCTTGTCCACTGCCTCCACTAATGTCCCCAGTTTCCCTCCTGCCCACAGCCTGCCCCTATGGCAAAAACTTTTTTCTTGTTCTTTTATTTGGGGGCGTTAGTGGGTAAAGCAAGATAGTTTTTATTGAAACTTATTCAGAAAGATTTGAGGGCGGTGATTCTCTAATTAAAAATAAATAAATTATAAAAAAAAGAAAGATGTGAGGGGGGCGGGGGAAGGGAGAATTGTGGTCAGGAGAAAACACAGGTTTCTCCAGAGTAGAATGGATCAAGCAAAGAAACACAGAGACAGTGAGACACGTGTTTCAAGAAACAGGGCTTGAGGAGCAAGCATCTTGTTCTTTTTTTCCTCCTCACTACCCCCTTTTAAACACTGTGGTTTTAAAATACTGTTACTGGTAAGATACCATGCCTGTCATCTTCCCTCTTTTAAGCACCTAGTCCTGGTTCAGAGTCACCACTTCTCTTTATCAGTGTCTAGTGGTCCCTTCCCTGACTTATCCCACTCCCTCTCCCCACTTCCGTGTCCTGCCTCCTTACCACCACTGTGGCAAGCTTCCTATTAAGGACCCGTTCTCCTGCCCTTCACTTCTATTGTCTTTGGCATTAGTTATTCCCTTACTATGTTTCATTATGTCTCACAAATGAGTGAGATCATTTTGTGCCTGTCCCTCTCCCTCTGACTCATTTCATTCAGCATGGTCCCCTCCACATCTATCCATGAAATGGCAAATTTCATTACTTTATCTTTTATTATAGCCTAGTTGTATTCTATTGTGTATATGTAACATAACATATTCATCCAGTCATCTGATCTTCAGCACTTGAGTTTTTTCCAGATTTGGACCATTGTGAAAAGTTGTGCAGATATCTTTCTTGAATTAATATTTTTGGGACCTTGGAGTATATTCCCAGGAGTGAAATTGCTAGAATCTGTCAAAGTTCAATTCTTAGTGTTTTGAATAATATACATATTATCTTTCAAAAAGACTGGACCAGTCGAAACCCTCACCAGCAGTGAAGGAAGATCACTTTATTCCCCAAACCCATGCTAACACTGGCTGTTGTTTTTTGATGAATGCCAATCTCTGTGGTATGAGGTGATATCACATTGATATTTGATTTGCATCTCCTTGATGATTAGGATATAGGACATTTTTCATATGCGTTTTGGTCATTTGTATTTATTCTTTGAGGAAGTTTCTGTTCATCTCCCCTCCCCTTTTTAATGGGGTTACATGTATTTTTCTTGTAAATTGTTACCAGTGCTTTGTACATCTTTAATGTCAACCCCTTTATCAGATGAATATTGGACTAATAATTTCTCCCAGTGTGTGGGCTATCTTTATATTCCAGTCTTAGTTTCCTTTGAGGTACAGAAGCTTTGTAATTTAATGTGCCCCAATTGTTTATCTTTGCTTACTAAAAACAATAGATTTATATAGCAAAGTGGCAGGTCAAAAAATCTACATGTAATAGATAAAAGCTACTAAGAACAATAGATTTGTATAGTAAAGTGGCAGGCTAACCAACATGCAATCTTAAAAGTTACTAAAAATAATAGATTTACATAGTAAAATGGAAGGCTACAAAATCAACATGCAAAATCCCTGGCTTTCCTTTATGCAAATAATGAAATGGGAGAGAGAGAGAGAGAGAGAGAGAGAGAGAGAGAGAGATTTTCAAACTATTTCAATCACAATTGTGCATCAGAAAATCAAGTACCTAGGAATAGACTTAACTAAAGAGGTGAAAGATCTACGCAAAGAAAACTGCAAATACTACTTAAAGAAATAAGAGTACAAGAAGAAATTACAATATATCCTCTGCTCATAGATTGGGAAAATTAAAAAGTCATCAAAATATGATAACTCATACAAAGCATTATACAGATTCTATGTAATCCTTATAAGGATGGCCATGACATTAAAGCAAAAAATAGATCAAATACTCCTGCTATTAATATGGAACAATTTAACACCCCATCCCAATAATCAAAGAAATCCCCTGGAAAAAGAAGATAGGAGGCATCACTTTCCCCAACCTCAAACTGTATTATAAAGTGGTTTTATTATTTTTTTTTTTAATTTATTTATTTTTAATTAGAGAATCACCGTGAGGGTACAGTTACAGATTTATACACTTTTGTGCTTATACTTCCCTCATACAAAGTTTGGAACCCATCCCTTCACCAGTGCCCGTTCTCCACCACCCGTAAACCCAGTGTCCCTCCCACCCTCCCCAATCCCATCTCCCCCCCACCCCACCCTGCCACTGTGGCAAGGCATTCCCTTCTGTTTTCTCTCTCTAATTAGCTGTTGTGGTTTGCAATAAAGGTGTTGAGTGGCCGCTGTGCTCAGTCTCTAGCCCTCATTCAGCCCGCAACTCCCTTCCCCCACATGGCCTTCGACTACAATGTAGTTGGTGATCGCTTCTCTGAGTTGACCTTTCCCCGGAACGTGAGGCCAGCCTCGAAGCCATGGAGTCAACCTCCTGGTACTTATTTCTACAGTTCTTGGGTGTTAGTCTCCCACTCTGTTATTCTATATACCATAGATGAGTGCAATCTTTCTATGTCTGTCTCTCTCCTTCTGACTCATTTCACTCAGCATGAAACTTTTCATGCCCATCCACTTGACTACAAAATTCTTGACCTCCTTTTTTCTAACAGCTGCATAGTATTCCATTGTATAGATGTACCAAAGTTTCCTCAACCAGTCATCCGTTCTGGGGCATTCGGGTTTTTTCCAGGTTCTGGCTATTGTAAACAGTGCTGCGATGAACATACATGTGCAGATGCCATTTCGATTGTACTTTTTTGCCTCTCTGGGATATATTCCCAGCAGTGGTATTGCTGGGTCAAATGGGAATTCAATATCTAATTTTTTGAGAGTCGTCCATATTGTTTTCCAGAAGGGCTGAACCAGTCGGCATTCCCACCAGCAGTGAAGAAGGGTCCCTTTCTCCCCACATCCTCTCCAACAGCGGTTGCTTTTGTTCTTTTGGATGTGTGCTAGTCTCTGTGGTGTGAGGTGGTATCTCAAAGTTGTTTTGATCTGCATCTCTCTGATGATTAGTGATGCAGAGCACTTTTTCATGTGCCTTTTGGCCATTCGTATTTCTTCCTTGGTAAAGTTTCTGTTCATTTCTTCGCCCCATTTTTTGATGGGGTTGGATGTTTTCTTCTTGTAGAGTTCAACCAGTGCTTTATATACCATTGATATCAACCCCTTATCTGATGGGTATTGTGTAAATATCCTTTCCCATTCTGTGGATAGTCTTTGGATTCTGGTCACTGTATGTCTTGCGGTGCAGAAGCTTTTTAGTTTAATGTAGTCCCATTTGTTGATCTCTGTTTTTACTAGATTGCTTAGTTCCGTGTCACCTTTGAAGATACCTTTATCTTCAATATCGTGGAGGGTTTCGCCGACCTTGTCTTCAATGTACCTTATGGTTTGTGGTCTAATGTTGAGGTCTTTAATCCATTTTGATCTGACTTTTGTGCATGGTGTCAGGTCAAGGTCTAAACCCATTTTTTTGCATGTGGTTGTCCAGTTGTGCCAGCACCATTTGTTAAAGAGGCTTTCCTTGCTCCACTTCACATCTCTTGCTCCCTTATCAAAGATTAGATGGTCATACATTTGGGGTTGTGTGTAGGGATATTCCACCCTGTTCCATTGGTCTACGGCTCTGCCTTTGTTCCAGTACCATGCTGTTTTAATTGTTACTGCTTTGTAGTAAAGTTTGAGGTTGGGGATGGTGATGCCTCCCATCATCTTTTTCCCAAGAATTGTTTTAGCTATCCTTGGACGTTTGTTATTCCATATGAATTTTAGGATTGCTTGATCCATTTCTTTGAAGAATGTCATGGGTATACTTATAGGGATCGCATTGAATCTGTATAATGCTTTAGGGAGTATTGCCATTTTGACAACATTGATTCTCCCTATCCACGAGCAGGGTATATGTTTCCATTTCCTCATGTCCTCTTTGATTTCATGGAGTAGCGTTATGTAGTTTTCTTTGTAAAGGTCTTTTACTTCCTTGGTTAAGCTGATTCCGAGGTACCTGATTTTCTGGGGCACGATTGTGAATGGGATTGCTTTTTTCATGTCCCTTTCCTCTGCCTCATTGTTTGCATATATGAAGGCCATGGATTTTTGGGTATTGATTTTGTAGCCTGCAACTTTACTGTATAAGTCTATTGTTTCTAAGAGTTTCTTAGTAGAGGTTTTAGGCTTCTCTAGATACAGTATCATGTCGTCTGCAAATAGTGAGAGTTTGATTTCTTCCCTTCCTATCTGGATGCCCTTAATCTCTTTTTCTTGTCTAATAGCTATCGCAAGTACTTCCAGTACTATATTGAAGAGGAGTGGTGAGAGTGGGCATCCTTGTCTTGTGCCTGATCTCAGAGGAAAGGCCCTTAGTTTTTCCCCGTTGAGGATAATGCTTGCCGTAGGCTTGTGATAGATGGCTTCGACTATCTTGAGGAAAGTTCCTCCAAACCCCATTTTGGCGAGGGTTTTCATCATGAAAGGATGTTGGATCTTGTCAAATGCTTTCTCTGCATCTATTGATATGATCATATGGTTTTTATCTTTACTTTTGTTGATATGCTGGATTATATTGATTGATTTCCGAATGTTAAACCATCCTTGCATCCCTGGGATGAATCCCACTTGGTCGTGATGTATGATCTTTTTGATGAGTTGTTGGATCCTATTTGCTAGTATTTTGTTGAGGATCTTCGCATCGGTGTTCATCAGGGAAATTGGTCTGTAATTTTCTTTCTTAGTGGTGTTCTTGTTTGCTTTGGGTATTAGGGAGATATGTGCTTCATAGAAACTGTTTGGGAGAGTTCCTGTTTTTTCAATTTCCTGGAAAAGTTTGAGGAAAACAGGCAATAGGTCTTCTTTAAATGTTTGGAAGAATTCGCCAGTGAAACCATCTGGGCCTGGGCTTTTGTTTTTGGGGAGGTTTTTGATTACCGTTTCAATTTCCTTAACATTGATGGGTCTATTCAGGTATTCCAGGTCTTCTTTCTTCAGTGTTGGGAGATTATAGGAATCGAGGAATCCATCCATTTCTTTTAGGTTCTCCTTTTTTGTGGCGTAAAGACTTTCAAAGTAGTCTCTAATGATCTTTTGAATCTCACTGGTTTCTGTTATGATGTCCCCCTTTTCATTTCTGATTCGATTTATTAGAGTTTTCTCTCTTTCTTTCTTTGTGAGACTTGCTAGCGGTTTATCAATCTTATTTATTTTCTCAAAGAACCAACTCTTTGTTTCATTGATCTTTCGGATTGTCTTTTTGGTTTCGATGTCATTAATTTCTGCTCTAATTTTTATTATTTCTTTCCTTCGGTCTGGTTTGGGGTCCTTTCTCTGGTCCTTTTCTAGGGTCTTGAGTCGTGAAGTCAAGCTATCTATGTGGATCCTTTCTTCCTTCCTGAGGAATGCTTGGAGAGCTATAAATTTTCCCCTTAACACGGCTTTAGCTGCGTCCCATAGGTTTTGGTAGCTCGTGTCTTCATTCTCATTTGTTTCTAAGTATCTTTTGATTTCTTCCTTGATTTCCTTCTTGACCCACTCATTGTTCAACATGGAATTGTTTAATTTCCAGGTGTTTGATTTGATTTTCCGTATTTGTGGGTGGTTAGCTTCTATCTTCAGCGCATCGTGGTCTGAAAAGATGGTTGATACAATTTCTATTTTTCCGATTCTATTGAGGTATGTTCTGGGGCCCAGTACATGGTCTATTTTTGAAAATGTTCCATGTGCACTGGAAAAGAATGTGTATTCTTTCTTTTTGGGGTGTAAGGCCCTGTATAGGTCTATTAGGCCTCTCTCTTCAATTTCTTCATTCAGAGTCAGTGTTTCCTTGTTGAGTTTTGTTCTTGTGGATCTATCTAGAGGCGATAAGGCCATATTGAAGTCTCCGACTACAATTGTGCTGTTAGTGATGTCCTCTTTGAAGTCTGTTAGGAGTCGTTTTAAATATTTAGCCGGTCGTTTGTTAGGAGCATATACGTTTAAGAGTGTGATTTCTTCCTGTTGTACATATCCCTTGATAAACAGAAAATGACCTTCGCTGTCCCTTTTGATCTTTTTCATCCTGAAATCTATGTTGTCGGATACCAGGATGGCCACTCCAGCTTTTTTAAGGGGGTTGTTTGCTTGGAGGATTGTTTTCCATCCTTTGACTTTGAGTCTATGTTTACTCTGTTTGTTCAGGTGTGTTTCTTGCAGGCAACAGAATGTTGGGTTTAATTTCCGGATCCATTTAGCCACTCTGTGTCTTTTGATAGGTGCATTTAGGCCATTGACATTGAGAGAGATTATTGTGATGTGGTTTTGTGTCATCTTTCTGTGGGATTTGTTGTTCTTATGGGGCTCCTCCTTGTCTTACAGTAGCCCCTTTAGACCTTCTTTCAAGATTGGTTTTGAGTCTATGAAGTTCCTGAGCTGTTGTTTATCCGAGAAATAGTGTATGGTTCCTTCGAGTTTGAGTGAGAGTTTAGCCGGATAAAGTATTCTTGGTGAGGCATTCATTTCGTTGAGTTTTTTCACTATGTCCCACCATTGTCTTCGGGCTCGGAGGGTTTCTTCTGACAGATCGGCCGTAAATCTGAGGGGTGCTCCTTTGTATGTGATTTCCCTCTTTGACCTTGCTACTTGTAGAATTGTGTCTCTATCTACAGCATCCGCCATTCTGACTATGATATGCCTTGGAGTCTTTTTATTTGGGTCTCTTTTTGCTGGCACTCTTCGGACTTCTTGTATCTGGACGCCTGCCTTCTCCAGCTCTGGGAATTTCTTAGTGATGATGTCTTTGACTATGTTTTTTTCATTGGGGTTACTTCCCTGTGGTTCTGGTACTCCAATGATTCTTATGTTGTTCCTCTTGAAGTCATCCCCCAGGGCTCTGATTCGCTCTATAGCCATTTTGAGGTCTTTGGCCATGATTTGTTGCTGTCTGTAAGCTTTCTGCAGCTCATCCTCAAGCTCGCTGATTCTGTCTTCGGCTGTAGTCATTCTGCTGTTGAGGGCATCTAGTGATATTTTTATTTCATCTACCGATTGCTTTATTTGTGAGACTTCGGTTCGAAGGTTTGAAATTTCTGCTCTCATTTCTGCTCTCATTTCTTCCTGTATTTTCTTGGTAGACCGTTCCAGCGCTTGATTCATCTCCTCCCTTAATTTATTGGATGTCTGTTCCATAGTTGCTTGGAGTAGGTCGACTCTCCTCCATATTTCCTCTCTGAATTGTTTATCTGAGAGGTCGTAGATGTTGGGAGACTCTTTTGAGGTTTCTAGTATCTTTTCTTTTCCCTCTCTTGGTGGAGGGGATTTTCGCTGTTTCTTCATATTGTCACGGAAGTGCAGAGTTGGAACCTTGTAGTTATTTATTCCTCTTCGTTTTTGTGGGAAGAAGGGGCTCCGATTGTGCTAAACTTCCCTTATTCACTGATAGCTTTTATAGTGTCAGCCTAAGCTAATGGCTATTTTGCGTAAATGTTTGAGCTCGCAAAAGTGAGTTTTCAAAGGAATCCACAGTACGGATTGAGCTGAGGTAGCAAAGAATAACTGCGGCCGCGTTAGCGGCCACCGCTCTGGAAAGAGGCCACGCCCACTTTTTAGGCCACGCCCCCTGAGATGAGGACACGCCCCTAAGCAGCAGAGTGGGGATTGGTCAGGATTGGACGGCGGCGGCGGCAAGGTGCCAGGCAGGGGCTTCAGGAGAAGCCCCGAGCCGCGGCGGGCAGGGGGTGGGGAGGGGGGCTTCTCCGCGCTGAGGCAGGCTCTCCAAGGGATTGCCTGTTTACCTGCAGGATGGAGATTGGTCAGGATCCGACGGCGGCGGCGGCAAGGTGCCAGGCAGGGGCTTCAGGAGAAGCCCCGAGCCGCGGCGGGCAGGGGGTGGGGAGGGGGGCTTCTCCGCGCTGAGGCAGGCTCTCCAAGGGATTGCCTGTTTACCTGCAGGATGGAGATTGGTCAGGATCCGACGGCGGCGGCGGCAAGGTGCCAGGCAGGGGCTTCAGGAGAAGCCCCGAGCCGCGGCGGGCAGGGGGTGGGGAGGGGGGCTTCTCCGCGCTGAGGCAGGCTCTCCAAGGGATTGCCTGTTTACCTGCAGGATGGAGATTGGTCAGGATCCGACGGCGGCGGCGGCAAGGTGCCAGGCAGGGGCTTCAGGAGAAGCCCCGAGCCGCGGCGGGCAGGGGGTGGGGAGGGGGGCTTCTCCGCGCTGAGGCAGGCTCTCCAAGGGATTGCCTGTTTACCTGCAGGATGGAGATTGGTCAGGATCCGACGGCGGCGGCGGCAAGGTGCCAGGCAGGGGCTTCAAGAGAAGCCCCGAGCCGCGGCGGGCAGGGGGTGGGGAGGGGGGCTTCTCCGCGCTGAGGCAGGCTCTCCAAGGGATTGCCTGTTTACCTGCAGGATGGAGATTCTATAAAGTGGTTTTAATTAAAACATCATAATATTGGAATAAATACAGAATCTCAGATCAATGAGATAGAATTGTAAACACTGAGACAGACCCTTAGGTGTTTGGTCAGTTAATCTTCAGTAAGGGAGAAAAAAATATGAGTTGGAGCAATGAGATCCTCTTCAATAATTGGTGTTGGGAATATGAAAGAAAGAAAGAGAGAAAGAGAGAAGAGAGAAAGAAAGAGAGAAAGAGAGAAAGAAAGAAAGAAAGAAAGAAAGAAAGAAAGAAAGAAAGAAAGAAAGAAAGAAAGAAAGAAAGAAAGAAGGAAAGAAAGAAAGAAAGAAAGAAAGAAAGAAAGAAAGAAAGAAAGAAAGAAAGAAAGAAAGAAAGAAAGAAAGAAAGAAAGAGAAAGAAGAAGAAGAAAGAAAGAGAGAAAGAAAGAGAGAAAGAAAGAGAGAAAGAAAGAAAGAAAGAAAGAAAGAAAGAAAGAAAGAAAGAAAGAAAGAAAGAAAGAAAGAAAGAAAGAAAGAAAGAAGGAAAGAAGGAAAG